>NC_084759.1:50952717-51552717 GCF_028858725.1 Colius striatus
GTCCTATCATTGGACATCACTGAGAAGAGCCTGGCTCCATCCTCCTGATACATGACCTTTATGTATTTGTAAACATTAATGAGATCAGCCCTCAGTCTCCTCTTCTCCAAGATGAAGACCCCCAGCTCCCTCAGCCTTTCATCATAAAGGAGATGCTACACTCCCTTCATCATCTTTGTGGCCCTGAGCTGAACTCTCTCCAGCAGCTCCCTGTCCTTCTTAAACTGAGGGGCCCAGAACTGAGCACAGTATTCCAGATACAGTCTCATGAGGGCAGAGTAGAGGGGGAGGAGAACCTCTCTCAATCTACTCACTACACCCCTTCTAATACACCCCAGGATGCCATTGGTCTTCTTGGCCAGGAGGGCACATTGCTGGCTCATGCTCATCCTGCTGTGCACCAGGACCCACAGGTACCTTTCTCCTCTTCTGCTCTCTAACAGTTCATTCCCCAACCTGTACTGGTACATGGGGTTATTCTTTCCCAGATGCAAGACTCTACAGCCACTCCTCCCCATTTAATATTTTCAGCAAACTTGCTGACAGTGCCCTCTGTTCCCTTCCTAGAGGCTTCTTAACATTTTTGTTTGGTTTCTTTTCTTATAATAAGTAGTTCTTTTTCAGATGAAAGTTGAGTCTTGAATAATTAGGTTTAAATGAATATCTCAGATAATATTAAATAATTTAAGACTTCTAATGACACTGTATAAGCTTGAACCACTGATGATATTTCATTATCTGTTTGAAGTATATTTTACATTTGCCCTCTTGAAATTTGCTGTATTTATCTAACAGAATAAAAATAATGGATACGAGTGGAAGTTTAAGGTTTGCAGACAAGACTCTTAATCAAGATATTTTTAATTCAGATATTGATAAGAATTCAGATAATGTTAAGATATTCAGTCCTCTGAACAATGAAAAAGGGAAAGACTGGACTTCCTGAATTAGGCCATTGCCTCCAGTGCATATTTCCTGACTGACTTAAAATGCTATCTGTATGTTTTGGCTCTCAAATGCTGCAATACATTCTCCTTTCATTTCTTTTTGCTTTAATGAGAAATGACATTTGTGGTTTGTAAAGCATAGCTGAAAAAAGTAGACATTTTGGTCTGTTAGAGAAAGGGTTAAAGAACTGATGGCACCAAAGGCCATTTTTTCTTAAGCTTCCTTTGTTCCATTTGTGTACTTTTACAGTAATAAATTCATTTTTGATACTATAAAAGGAAGAGATGAAGGTAAGACTGAAAATGTTAAATTGGTTAATTTGTAGCATAACATCAATAATTTAGTTTCAACAGATTGCTGTAAATATTTTGATATAGGCATAGCTAATGTACTGAAAATGAAGTAATTATATGCTAAGCTAAATTTGGGATTTTTTGATAACTAATATTACAGAGAAATTTTATTGCTATATTACTGTCAAATTTTATTTTTCTTTTACTTTTGATTTGCTACATTTACTCAAACTGACTGGGCACTTTAAAGATTTAATTAAACAGTATTTTTAATGTGTGCAATTTAGGAAAAAAATTTGAATGAATCACTATCCTCTTCAGCCAATGTGTTCAAATATTATTTTTTAAAGCATAAATTACAAATCTAAAAAAGTATTTTCCAAAAATATTTCAAACCTTATTTAGGTGATATTGCTTTAAATAATGTTATCTGTGAAAGGTGAACAAGTAGAATGCAGAAAATCTAGTTTCAACATTGATGCCCTATATTTACATTTTTGTGATAGAGTCTATTTAAGTACGTGAAGATGGTATTTTCTTGGAGATTGTACTGATTTTCCAGGAATTTAGATTGCATTCTTTAAGAACTTATTACTCTGAAAGTATCAATCTATTGCACTGGCTCATCCCTTGTTGACCCTTCTACTTATTTTTACCTTGGACTCAATTTGACCTGAGCAGATTTTATAACATGGTTAAGAGAAAATTACACCGGGGGAGGATTACATTACATTACCTGGAGTGGTATCAAGGTAAATAAACACACTTCTGATTTTTTTTTCCTTTTTTTTTTTTTTCCATTGGCTTTCACTGATTCATGATTTGTGTCTTACAGTTTCCAAAACAAAAACATGGAAAAAAAGCTCGTGACAAGAACAAAAAAGCTTATAACTGCACGTTCAATTACTTTCATTCTCAACTACAATAGCAATACTTACTGGTTATGGGTAATGCTCTTAGGCAGCAGACAGTGATCTGCCAGTGTCTCTTTTGGTTTGTTTTAAGTCTGAGAACACAGCTGTTACTTCAAGTAAGTGGAGGGAAATTAAAAACTTCCCTTCTGTAATTTCAATCATTTTGAGTCTCCAAAAGATATTTTACCTCTAAAAAATCACCTTGTTTGGATTCTCTGTATAAAAATAATCACTGGTGTTTTTTTTTAATTACTTAAAGTTGTTGCAGCCTTTCCTTTTTCCCCAACTGTAGACACTTTTTGAAATGTACATTGGACTTTGTGCACAGGATTTCAAGTCATAGAATAATAGAATGATAGGGTTGGAAGGGACCTTTAGAGATCATCTAGTCCAACCCCTGCAGAAGCAGGTTCACCTAGATCAGGTCACACAGGAACATGTTCAGAGGGATCTTGAAGACCTCCAGAAAAGGAGACTTCACAACCTCCCTGGGCAGCCTGTGCCAGGGCTCCCTCACACAGTAAAATATTTTTTTCTTACATTTAAGTGGAACTTTTTGTGTTCCAGCTTCATCCTATTACCCCTTGTCTATTGCTAGATACAAGAGAAAAAAGGGATGTCCCAACCTCCTGACACCCACCATTTAGATATTTGTAAACGTTGATAAGATCCCTCTTCAGTCATCTCTTTTCTAGACTAAACAGCCCCAGTTCCTGCAACCTTTCCTCATATGAAAGATGGAACTTTTTCTGGACTCTCTTCAGAAGTTCCCTGTCCCTCTTGAGCTGAGGAGCCCAGAACTGGACACAGGACTCCAGATGAGACCTCATCAGGGAAGAGTAGAGGGGGAGAACCTCCCTTGACCTGCTGACCACACTCTTCTTGCTGCATTCCTGGATACCATTCGCTTTCTTGTCCTCGAGGGCACATTGCTACCTCATGGTTAGTGTATTATTAGCTAGGACTCCCAGGTCTCTGTCTGCAGAGCTGCGCTCCAGCATTTCGACTCCAAGCCTATACTGTTGCATGGGGTTATTCCTTCCCAGATGCAGGACTCTGCACTTGTCCTTGTTGAACCTTATGAGGTTCCTCTCTGCCCAACCCTCAAGCTGGTCGAGATCTCCCTGAATAGCAGCACAGCTTTCTAGTGGATCAACCAGTCCTCCCAGTTTGGTGTCATAAGCGAACTTGCTGAGGGTAAACTCTGTCCCCTCATCCAGGTGCACCAAAACGTGGCACCAACGTCATGTCTTCATGGGTGGTCTGGTATAGTTTGGTGTATAATTGAGCCTACTAGAGGGCTCGCAAAGTGCTTGAAGTCAATGAGTTTTCCTATCCTGTGTGTTCTTTCGTGCAAGGCCCTGACAGTAAACCTGGAAAGCACCTACTAGTACATAGAATATAAGTGCAGTTAGTTTAAGTAGACAACTCTCAAATTGTTTTAGGGATTACTGTTGTCTACAGATTCTTAGCACTTTAGTGTATGTACCAAACCTCTGTGGTACTACTGTACAAATGGCTTCCTAAGAACCAGATTCTGTATGTACTTGTGCATGTGTGCATTTTCATTTGCCAGGAGCAGTTCCGTTTTCTGCTCTGCCTCCTAGCAAGTGATTGAAAATTCAATAAAGATTGGATTCAGCTCCAGAATAAACATCTAAATGTGAACTAGATGTCTAGGCTTCTTATATAAACAATGTAGTTTTAGGCAAACCAGTCAATGTGGCCAGTAGCACTATTTGTCCCACATTTAAGTTAACACACTGAGTATAATTCAGTTGACTGTTATGGTCCCATTTGAAGTGTCCTGCTGGTTTGCAGATGCTGCTTCAAAAGGTTACAGGTGTCTGATCTGTGAGCCCCATTGAAGTGATTGGCATGTGCTGTAAAACCTCAGATGGCACAAGACTCATGTACAGGCAGAGAAACTAATCATCTTTGGCCAGCTGAGTAACTTTGATCCTAGGGAAAGTTACAAACTTCTAGACTATTATGATTAGTGGAATAGCTATCTCAGTATAGATACAATTTTTTAACTAAAGCCAAAGCAATTTCAAATAATTGGTTTCTGCCCCGCTGTTGCTTTCCACAGAGAGTAAATGATATGTGTGCTTAATTTATGTTTGGTATAGTTCAGTCTTTGCATATTATCAAAGCAAACATTACTACTGGTAGGAACAGAGGACTGGATCTTCTTATTCTACCTATACTGGGCCATCTTTCCCACAAGACTAGGATGAAGATGAGCAGTTCTTTGTAGAAGACTTCCTACTTCATTCACGATGGCTATCCATAACACAAGTTCAGTGGGCTCGTCAGGACTGACGATATCCTAGTGCTCTTGCATTGTATATCAGGATAGTTTGGCTCTCTTGACAAAGAAAGAGCTGCTTTTGTAACTGGGAAAGCACTATATATCCTCTGAAAATACTGTTTTAAAATCCATGTTACCAGAGCAAGTGAAGGTCATCAATAATCCTCTGCTTCTATCCGAAAAATTAAATCTGAAAAATGAAATACGAGTATTTGGAACAGCTATAAATGTTGGCAAACATATAAACTTTGCTGTATGTAGCATCTCATACAGAAAGGTACTACAATACGAGTATCAAAATGAGACACAATGAGCCATTATTTTCTAGTTCTGACTGGTACTAATGATAATTAGTAATTATTATTAAAAATAATAAAAATGACATAACAATTATTTTAATTTTTAAGCTTTTTTTTTTTTTTACAACAATCTGCTAGCCTGTCTTCTTAAATGCCTTCTCAGCAATTTCCACTAGAGGAAAAGATGAATTTCCAAGGCATGAATAGCGTTTGGAAACACATAGCTCAAAGTAGAATTGAGTGCAATCTTCTCTCCTTTATTATGCAACAGGTCAGATTAGAGGATCACAGAGATCTTTATAGCTTTATAATCTGTTATTAACGTAATCACTTTTAACAGTGTGATTTGATCCATTTCTTTGAAACAATGCATATAAGCGTATCTTTGTTTGGAGCAGGTGGAGCCAAAGCAAGGGGTTAAAATTGGGCAGATGTTGGGAGTGCTTTGCAGGCTGGAACTTGAGTTCTGACATCCTGAGTTTTTTTGTCTTTCAGGATGTTTGCAGTGAAGTGTCCTTTTTGACATAGTGGTCTTCATGCCTTCCACTTCATTTAAAAAAAAAAGTAAAAGTATCAACATTGTAGCACTTTTTCTTCACCTAAACAAGCAATTTTATTAAGAAATCCATAAAAACACCTTTTTTTAATGAGATAATATGTCTTTCCTTAGGTTTTTTTTTAAAAAAGTTATATTTTCATGGAATCGTAGAATATAGGTTGGAAGAGACTCCAAGGATCATCTGGTCTGACCTTTATTGGCAAAAGCACTCCTCACTTTTTCCATGTGACTCCTTGTAAAGGGAGGCTCCATCTTCTTTGTAGCCACCCTTTAAATACTGGAATATTTAAAGGATTTATTTAAAGGATCCAGTCTTCTGGGATCTCCACAACTCCTCAAATATTATGGAAAGTGGCCTCGCAACAACTTCAACCAGTTCGCAACATCCTTGAATTGTTGTTGGCAGGGCTCATCGATTTGTAGGGGTCGAGCTTCTGAAATACCACCAACTCTTCCTTTGCTGATGGTGCGTCTGTGTTTGCATCAACCTGAATTTTTATTCCCAAAGCCTGGGGGACAATAGTGCTAGTTAAAGACAGAAATCAAGTGATGCAAAAGTGACGCAAACCTCTGCCTTTTCAGCATTGTTGGTGACTAATTTACCTCTCCACTTTTAACAGTGGGGAGATATTTTTGTTCTGTTCCCTTCATTTTCTGACAAAATACATATGTCACTTGTAGAAGTATTTTAGAAGTTCAATTTTTCTTGTGGAGACATATTGAGATAATTTAAATGATGGAAAAACTAAGTTATCAACCTGAATTCTATACTTCAGAGACTAAATTAAACAGTTACATGTATAATACTTACATAAATAATATATCTTATGTGTCTGATAACCTCTTGAAGTTTTGAAAAGTAATAAATCTGAGGATATTACTCAGACTGGTATATTTCTAAGATAATTAATTAAACATCATCGGTAACATTGAACTTAAATATGCTGACCCCTGAAGAATATATATTTCACAGTAGTAACAAGAAGCATCTGGCTTACAAAATGTGACTAATTCCCCAAATATGTATTGAGGTCATTACTTCCATTAAAAATTGCCCATGACAGCTAAAATCTATAAATTCATAGCAATATGGTACACCTTGAAAAGTATCAAGGAGAGAAATAATGAATGCATATACTTATAATAAAAAAGATTTACATCTTTCTGTAGGAAGGATTCATCTTTCCATCTCTTATCCATGCTCCCTTTGATTCATTAGTTCACATCCCTCGGAATGTTTCTATTACAAGTAGAGTTGCAAATGTAATTCACAATGATATGATCAACAAATTTCTTGCATTTCTAAAGTTTCTGTCAAGTTTCCTTGTATTGGTTTGTTATTCATATATCTAGTTCTTCCAAAAACATTTTTGCATGCTGTTTTCATCAATCCTCAAGAATCTCAGATGTGTTGGGCTTACTTCTTAGCAAGTTTTCAGCTGCCATTTAAGACTTTGCTAGTTTTTTATTTACTCAGATGCTATGAGTTTTGCTGTTAGGATAGCTGCATCTATTCTGTTTCACTGGTTGAATACACCTTTTCTGCCTGACTTTGTCATTTCTATTATCCTAGAATTCCTTCACAGTTCTTTCTTCTCCATCAGTCTTCTTGTCTGCCATGCCTTTTTTTCTCCCATATTCATTCCACTTCATCTTTTCTGTCTGTACTTCCACTTGCCACAGTCTTTTTCCTGAAATCTCATTTTCCTGCTTGCTTGTTGTATAGTTTCTCTTCCGTGTGCTATTTTGCTCTCTGCATAAGTATCAAAGTGTTTTGCCATATATGGCTTTAGCTACTGACCAAAAACTGTTGACTGAAAACTAAACCAATAGATGACCAGCGTTTACATAAAAATGTGGATGATTTTAGATGGCTGTCTGATTTGGAGAACCACCCTGTGAGAGTCTTAAGACACTATGGTAGTGAATAGTTTTTGAGGTCCCATTTCTCCTTGTGTGAGCAAGATCTGGGTTTTGAGCTGATGAGCTATATATTGTCAACTGAGATGTTAGAACTGTGCTCAGGCAGTGACATAGCATAGCAGCAGCAACAGAATTTATCCTGGACTTTCCATGCCTATACCTTTATGCAAAGTTGCACTTTCACAGTCTTGTGGTAATGTTGATTTGTGATTCTTAGCAAGTGCACATGAGCCGTCCAGAAGTCCACACTAAAGTTAGGGTTGCCAAGAGCACTTTCAGCTCTTGAGTTAATTACTTCAAATTTTCGTACAATATAGAAATGCATTTTAGAACACCAGAAAGTGATGAATTAAAGCAGTGCTGACTGAAAATTATGAAAACTGCTTGCAGATGTGCCACAAAATGTTCTTAATGCTGCCCACCTAAATCAGACAGTAGTTACTGGGAACAGTAATAGTTGTGCAACAGTACATATAAGTAGCAGTGGAATTGCTTGCTAAGTATATGCTAAGTATTTGAATTTGCAGCATTGGTTTCTCTGTCTTCCATTCACAGTATTAAGTGCAAATGTACTGAATAGTGGGAGACCGGTAGAAGGAGGCTGTCAGTGTTGTGAATGATGCATTAAGACCATACTGGTAGAAGGAGGCTGTCAGTGTTGTGAATGATGCATTAAGACCATACTGGAAGCCTGAGGCTTCCAGTTATTGTAATGTAAATAAGGATATCTGCAAGTGAACTTTGGAAAGCTGGAATTGAGCTCAAGGTCCCTACTTAGGTGTCTAATGCTATTTGTCCTGGCATATGAGAGGTACACACATAGGGCTAGTGAGTGTGACCCAGGTGCAGATGGAGATTGGAGCAGTGGAGCCAGATTCTCCCCGGTGTGTTTAAGAACATCAGGGTCAGATTTTGTTTCCTGAGTGCCAGTTGAGATGGCCTAGTGCATTTCACTGATGGGAAACTAAGGAATCCTAATGAAGCTTAGAGTCTTCCATAGAGTCTGTGTTGTATCTGTGTTGTATCATCTCCATGCATGTGTTGCAGATACCTCACAGCTTCTGAAATCTCTTTATATGCCTACGATGAAGTAATCGATTCTGTACATAACTCTCTTTTTACAATGCTGGGAACTTGTTCATATTTAGACCGCTAAATATATCAGTGAAGAACTGAGCATATCTCACTTTCAGTACTAAGATTCTGTATCAGTGAGAAAAACAGGGTACCACTTCATCATCATGATGGATAACAAAGTAGTAATATGGATGATAGAGATCAGTGCAATAACAACATGTAAATAAAGACAGTTTAGGAAAAAATATTCTTGTACTAGAAGTGACAAAGTATGTAAGGGCTGTTTGATGAGTTGTAGATTCAGAGACAAAGTGAAATAATACTTAAGTGGTATGCTTTTAGCTTGTGCCTAATGCACTCATCTTACTTTCACATAAGGGTTTCTTTTCCCATGATTCTTCTATACCATTCTCAAACATCTGTAGTTAGAGAGCAAAAGAGAGCAAAGTTAGAGTTTAACGTTACAGTTTCTTTCTTTGATTTTTTTTGAGACTTGGGGATATTTTAGATCAGATGGTGACACTAGCAGGTGACCCTAACCATACATGGGCTGGTTGGTTAACCTTGGCCAGCAGCCAGATGCTTACCCTGGTCTCTTCCCACAGAGGCCATCTCTGCAAACCCTACATCTACCAAAACCTTGCCACCTAGACCTTATGTGGTCAGAAACAGTAGTTTCTTTTCTTGTGCCAATGAAGGAAATATTCATTCTTCCCTTCCACTGCCTGTAGTTGTTTGAAGATAGTTATTCAGGCCAAAATTAACCCTTTTTGTTCTTTTTCTTCTTGTTTTATCTCTACTTACTCTTTGACCTTCCTCTTTTAAGGTGAGGAAGTGGTTTGAGTAAGTAAGGCTTGATGATTTAAACAAAAGAAAGAGGGAAATTAGAGAGACTGAAATCAATAGTGACATACTGTTTTCAAGAATAGAAGGCAAAAGGTGATCATCAGGACATGAATATTCCACATGTGCAGTTACTCTCCTTTTTATACTGTCCTGTTTTGTGCTGACTTCTCCCTAGAAGTCTGTTCACTAGTGATTAGGAAGACAAAAATAAATTTGGAGTTCTTTAATCACAGAGCAAAAAAAGGACCCTTACATGATATGCTGAAGCAGATGCTGAAATGAAAAAGGAATTATGGAAAAATAGTATTTGTAAGAGTTTGTTAATGGATGAAACAAAGTCTGTCGTCTCTTTCTTAGTAATTGTAGTTCTTCTCTGCCAGAATTCCTAGAAACCAAAGACTGTTTCAGATTTCTGTTTATTGATGGCTCTTAGAAATATAGTGTTTTTAAAAATCTACTTCTTAATTAAAATTATAATAACCATATCAGATACTTAAAAGCATAACAAGGAGTATTCCTAATGCAAATACTCTTGAGCCCTGCCTCGCAGCATCAAGGGGAGTCATAAGTCAGGTTCACATTGAGAGAAGAGTATGATGTTGATGTATCACTATTACCCATGAGGGAGTGGAAAATTATTAATTATCTCTTTTGCAAGAGCTTTAAACTTTTGAACCTAAAATCTTGAACTTCAGTATTCTGAATTAACAAAACAAAACAAAAAACAAAATCAAACAAATGTGAATACCCAGGTTAATGTAACATTTCGGTAATGTAAATGTCTTAATAAATCCAAAAATAATATTTACTGCAGCATGTTTGGAGTACATGTTTAGTTAATCATTTACACTTAATTTTAAGTCATTGTCAGCATCACGGAATTCCAGTGACATTTTTCTGTCATGTGAGTATAATCTGCACTGTCTGTTTTGAGATGCAACCTTGAATTTAAACCTCTGAAATTCATGTTGCTCCAGATATTCCATATTTCCAAGGAATCTAAGTTTTCATTATAGATGGCCTATTTCTTTATTGCTTTATGTCTCCAGCAACTTTAGACTACCTGCAAATATCTTCTGTACTGATTGTTTAACTAGAAACATTCATTCTTATCCAGAAAGTACTGGGATGATTTCTGATATTGAGCTGTCATAAATAGCTGGAAAAACACCCAAGCTGAGAAAAAATTTAGTGAGATAGAAATATCTTTTTTTTTTTTCTTCCAAACAAATAGGCTTTGTACTTGTGTCATTTAGGTGTATCTCTTAAAAAATATTTCTATATTTATGTATTTAGGCTGTGGAAGTACTTTGTATTTATGTAGAAAATAAGATGAGGAAAAAAAAGAAAATCATAAGACAAATTTGGATTTTTTTAAATTTACTATTTAAAATTTGAAATTTCAGATTCTAGAATATGTGTGCAACGTTGAGTACTAGAATAGTTTGCGTGTTCGTGTTCTTCTTTACTGCATTAAGTTATCTTGCTGAGAACAGGAATATGTTTATGTGCATGTGGGAAAAGACATAAAAATCTCCACTTTGAATCCAGAGAAAAAACCCAAACATACGAGTATAGCTATTGCATTTTCACTGGCCATGCCTTAAAGTATGTCTTTTCAATTACATTTTTCACTGAAGTGTTTCAGATTAGTCATTTATATCAGCTGAGGATATAGGATGTAGTTTTGGGTAATAGCTGGCATTTTCTCCGTTCTGTCAGAGATAATACAGGGAACATCACTTGTTTGCTTTTCACACAGGCAGTATTTTCCTGTCAGTAGCTTTACAAGGTTGTGTGTTTATAATCTTTCCTCACTCCTTGAACATAATTTTGCTCTTAACGCTAATGTGGAATCTTCTTGTAAGGATTGTCTTCATCTTTTGTTACAGGGGCTCTAAGTAGGGTAATAAAATCTAGTGATGTGGTCATTGTCGTATACTAAAAGCTTGTAGTCAGACAACTTCTGCCAGAAGTGAAATTGGAAGCATTATCAATGATGATGTTTTGTAAGATAAGACGGGTTTAATTATGTTTTATAAGCACCGATGAGAAAGAAGGGTACTTGTTAACTACCATTTCATCCCATTTATTCACTACACTTCCTCCAGTGTACTGTATACGTTTCACAGGAAGCTCTCTAAAGATAATATTTTTAAATTAATTATTGTTATGACTTAGTCTTTTTGCTTTTAAAAAAACTGCACTGCAGAGAAACTCCAGACTTCCCAAGGACATAGTACTAGGAATTATTTTAATGCAAGGAGAGGCACAAGGAAGTAAAAATACAGCTTGTACTTTTCCCTGTTTACAAACCCTTTTAGGAAGAAGAGGGTGTGGGAAAATATTGTTTCATCTACTACTGGTCCATCTGAATTGGGTCCTACGAGGGTAATTCCTGTGCTTCCTTGTCAACACAGAAAGATTATTTTGTTGGATTTGATTTTTTGAATTGGTGATTCACTCGGAGTCTTTTGGTTGGTTGGGTTTTTGTCTTTTGCCCCTGAAAACACAAGGTCCATTACCTGTTGTTCGGCGAATACCCTCGTTTCCCTCTTTATGTTGTACATTGTAAAGCTTGCAACAAAAGGTCCAAAGTCCTTAGATGTTATGAAAATTTTTAGCAGGGATAAAAGTCCACTGGGGACTAATGGTAAGTCAAACCCTTTATTTTATTTTTTGTTTTGTTTTCTTATAGCTTGATAAGTGGGATAAATTTTAAATTCTGTATTTGCAAAATATTCCCACTGTATTAAACACTGCTCTTCGGAAGTACAGTGCTGTCATGGTTTTGTCCAGCCAGAAAAGAAGCACCACTACAGTCTCTCGCTCAGTGGCCCCACTCACCCCCACTCTCGTTAGGATGGCAGAGGCCTCAGAGAAATGGGAGGAAAAAAAGATAAGCAAGGTTGTTGTGGATTGAGACAAGGGCAGGCAGGGCTCGCTGTCAATTACAGTTCTGGGCAAAACAGACGCCAGTACTCGACTTAGAGAGGAAAGTAGGAAAGTTTATTCTACTACTCTAAAGAAACAGAACAGAACAAAAAGCAGAGAATCACTGCCCCTGATGCGAGGTCTTTAATAAAGAGAGTCACTGCTCCTGATGTGGGATCTTTAACAAAATGCAAACAAATCACTACTTCACCAGTCCTCTCCACAGGATGCAGGGGAGTCTCTGCTCCAGCACACCTCCTTCTCTCTTCCCTCAATGACCTTGGAGTCCACGTGGTTGCTTCTCTCTCTCTTCCCACTCCTTGCACCACCACTAGCAGGAAAAGAAGGGACAGAAGAAAAAAGAAACGAGAAGAAGCCTCTTCTGCCAGCTTCTTCTTAAAAAGTGATCGTGGAGGCACCTAATTGGCTCAGCCCCAGAAGCGGGTCTGGCTCAGAGCTGGGGAGAGTTTCAAGCAACTTCTTAAAGAAGCCATCTTCACAGCCCCTTCCCCCTTACCAGAAAAGGCTGTCATGTCAAACCATGACAAGTGGCTTTGCCAGAAGTTCATGTTATATTGGCTAAGGACTTAGGGTGACAAAGTAGCAGTGACACACAAACAGCTTTTATCACTTGACTTAGATATCTGCATTGTAGATGAACAGGGCAGAAACTCTAAATGCCGTTTAATGGAAAGAAGTAAGCACTTCTCAAACACTTTTACTCTAATCAGGGTTGCCTGTTTCTCTCCAATGACTAGAAAAAATGCCTAGGATGAACTCTTTAGAGGTAAATGATTCTATGATTCTATGAAATGTCTATGGTATAAACATTGGGACAGATAAATTCCCCTTCAGAACATCTGTCATTTTATAGTAATGAAAATATAACAGTTCATTAATGCCGATATTTTGCATAAATAGAGGCAAATATACATAAATATCCTACATTTTTGGGGTATCATTTAAGGAGATATTTTTCTTCTAACTGAAAATTCCATTTAAAGATGAGTGGTTCTGAAAATCAGTTTTCAGCTTGTTTATGGGAAGATTGATTGAGTTGAGCAGATTCTGCATTTAATGACAAAATAACATAAAGTTGTAATATTTTAATTTCAGTGTAAGCCTACTTGGTAAAATATTTTAAATATTATTAGAATGCAGAAGGAAGATGTTATAAATGAAATGGAAATGTTTCAGGAACACAGAAGCAGTAGTTACTAAGTGACTGAGTATATTTAGAGAACTAAATCAAGATCCAAGCTGTTTTCAGGATGTGTAAAACATTACAAGCTCCTCATTTTCAAACATTTATATATTGAGTTAAATGCAATATGAGTGTAAACAAATCAGCAAGGTTTATACTACTTGGATCTTCTGAAAAATTGAGGCCATGTGTCAAGTATACGCCAATAAAATGATGTATTTAACTTTGAATTTGAAAAGAGATGTCAGCAGACTGAGGTTTTTTTAAATCTTTTTGTCTTTTTCAGTAAATTTATGAGAGAAATGGATGTTTTTTATAGGGAATATTTTAAATTAGAATGTTTGAGTCAAGTATTACCAAATAAATTCCATGATACTATCTGATACTTACAAAAGGTAGTAGTAATACTATTTAAACATAGACTATGATCTGAAACATGTTTTAGGAAAGCTCTTATTCAGATTGGTAATGCAACTTTTGTTTTACCTACTACACTGTCATTATCTCAAACCATGAATTTTCTCTTCTGATTCTCTTTCCCATCCCAGCCGAGGAGAGTGTGCGAGTAGCTTGGTGGGGTTTAATTGCAGTCTGGGAGTTAAATCACAACATAGATGAGTGTGCAGTCTTCCTTCTCTGTTTCTTTTGGATCTTCCTTACCCTTCTGATTGGCAACTTACTAGGTTCCCAGTTGGTAAGGAGCTTAGGCATCTAGTTCAAACCTGACACTGATGGTTTGTGTTTATCTTTTTAGAATCAGAATGTCATACAACAGACAAGGTTGGAAGGTACCTCAAAAGACCATGTGGCCCAATATTTTTGGTAGAATCCCAGATTACTCCACTATTGGCTGATATTTTCCTACGAAAGGATCCATTGAGGATCTTTTCACAGACTCTCAGAATCACAGAATGGTGATTTTCCATGCCAGAATGTGAAAGCATGGTCCTCTGAAGTCTATAGTATCCAAGTCTGCCTGACATGTGTTGGTAGCATCATACAAGAGAGTGTAGCAGCATCTGACCATATTGCCTTCGTTCTAAAGCCTCATTGGATCAATTTTGTGCCTCAGCTAAGTGTTAGTTCTTCATTGTCAGTCTCATGAGGCAGATTGCTGCAGTTGCAGCACCGCAGTAGTAAAATAATGCTACTTCTGGCTTTGGACCTTGTGTAACTAGTTGGCAAGCAGTTGGCTTGCACTTACCATTGTGTTTTCGTTTATAGTGGTACCTTTAGCTAATGAGTGTGTACAGCTCTTAGAGATTCTTTCATTTGTGGTATCCTCAACCATTTATTTGTCTATTTTTTTCTTTATTCATTTATTCTGCATGTTACTTTTACTGCTGGTGGATGCAGCATCTTCTAAGCCATAACTATTTTCATTAAAAATTATGTACTGTACACTGGCAATTACCTAAATTGTAACAAAATAATTTGTTGTAAAATGTAACTACACGTTTTATCTTCCTTTAAGGAGTGCTAATGGATATAAATATTATTGTGTAATTGTAAATACAATGAGTGGAAGTACAGAAGGACTGTTTTCTCCAAGGTGACGTGATGCTACATGTCTTTGACAGGCCTTTATCTGGGATCCAGTTAATGTGTCCCGGATATGTGTCCTGTTCAAGTGAAAGACCAGAGGAAAACTAATGGATTTGAAATCTCTTACAGTACTTGTATTTTAAAGAAGATATGAAACCAAATTCTAACTACTATTCTTTTATGACATATCAACTTTGAAATATGCAATAACATAATAGTTACAATCAGAAAGGTGTACAAGAGAAAACTGATAAGTCTCTATAATAAAAATTAAGGATTGTGATACAACAAGAGAAGATCTATAGGGTAAATAATGGTCTCAAATTTCATGTGATTTCATGTGATTAGTGTGACACTTGGTTGTCTGTAATAATTATGTTATGCTTTGTATGTTTTTTTGGGAAATATTTCTGTAGAATATGTAAAACGTAAACCACTATGAAAGTATATGAACATAGTTCTCAGAGATTATTCTGGTCCCCTCTCTTACATATATCATTTATTCTTGTGTGCTTTTTTATATTGTATAAAAGTCAATTTACTCACATTTGAATGCATAGTTTATCATTATACAGTCCAAATATTTTTATAAAAGGAATCACAAAATAATAACCAAAAAAAAAATCTAAAACCTTTTTCTTGTGTGCTGACTAAACTATGAATTAGAAAGGGGCATTTACTGCATTAAGTAGCAAATTTAACAGTTTTTTTAGGTTATTAAAAATACCAGGTTTTATCAGTATTTTTTACCTAGAAATCATTGTGGAACATTGATTGTAGCCTGCTAAACAGAAAGTTCCCTAAACCTTTAGTACAAATAAAAAAAAAAAAAAAGCAACAACCCAAACAAATCTCTGTGGGAACTGAAATTAAAAGTCTGGTGCTCTCTCCTGGAAGAGAAATTTACAGAATATATGTGTGTGTGTGTATATATATATATGTATATGTTTACTTTTAATTTTTCTTGATTATGGCAGTAATGAAGAGAATGAAAATAATATTTTTTTTACGCAGTCTGGTCTAGCACATAAAACTTTTGCCTGCTTGGAGATAATTTTCACCCTGTCTCCCAACACCAGTAGCGTAGCATTCAGTCAGATGTGCTTCCTAATAATTGTTTGCCTGTAGCTACATATTGTCTCACTTGGTTTGTTTGAAGGTTTCTAGCATTGATCTTGTTCATATATGGCCTGACAATAAATTGGTTTAAGGAAGGAAGGGGGCATCTGATCTCATTGATAAAAGCTTGTTGGTTTTATCAACAGCCTAATACTTCAGCTGCTTTGGATGGATGTTGCCTTAATCCTTGGGCCATTTTAATGAAATGAATAGGCTTTTCTCTTGAAAGAAGATGACAAATATGTTAGAAGGCAGACCTTAATTTTGCCTGATACGATGAAAATACATCATTTGTTTTATACTTATTACTCTAAT
Source organism: Colius striatus (assembly GCF_028858725.1). Classification (NCBI taxonomy): domain Eukaryota; kingdom Metazoa; phylum Chordata; class Aves; order Coliiformes; family Coliidae; genus Colius; species Colius striatus. The sequence continues at coordinate 50,969,008 of NC_084759.1, forward strand.
ACTCCAAATGTTTTCTGAAATAGCAATGAACCATACATCTTTTAACAGATTTTACTGGTGCATATATATTCTTTGCATGTATATTTGTGCAATTAGCTGCAAGTGGTGGGCAGTAAAATGGCTATTACATACTTTCCTTTCCATCTGGGAATGAATTTCTGAATTAAATTTAGCTTATTGCAGAAGAAATGTGCTTATCCACCAGCAGATGAATGTCATCTATACCAATGACTGTCTGCTCCTTGGAAGAGCTGGGACAGTGGTAGTTTTGGCATTGGTGCCCCAACACCTGGGAAATGCAGAAATACTGGTGGTAGGAAAGACTGATCTGGGCAACATAGTAACAGTATTTATTCCCTTCAGAGTGAGTGAAGGGAGCGGAGGGTGCCATGGTTTGACATGACAGCCTTTTCTGGTAAGGGGGAAGGGGCTGTGAAGATGGTTCCTGTAAGAAGTTGCTTGAAACTCTCCCCAGCTCTGAGTCAGTCCCACTTCTGGGGCTGAGCCAATTAGGTGCCTCCACGATCACTTTTTAAGAAGAAGCTGGAAGAGGAGACTTCTTCCCTTTTCTTTTTTCTTCTCTCCCTTCTTCTTTTCTGGCTTGTGGTGGTGCAAGGAGTGGGAAGAGAGAGAGAAGCAACCATGTGGACTCCAAGGTCAGTGAGGAAAGAGAGAAGGAGGTGTGCTGGAGCAGAGACTCCCCTGCATCCTGTGGAGAGGACTGATGAAGCCGTGATTTGTTTGCATTTTGTTAAAGATCCCACATCAGGAGGAGTGACTCTCTTCATTAAAGACCCTGTGCCAGGAGCAGTGACTATGGCCAGAGGAGGCTGTGTCCCATGTAAGGGACCTCATATTCACAGAAGCTGTAACTTGGGAAAAACTAAAGAAGTTCATTAAATTTATGCCCAGAAGAGGCTGTGTCCCATGGGAGGAGCCTTGTGTCTGCAGAAGCTGCAACTATGGGGAAGAATCCATGCCAGAGATATTCGCTAAGGACTGTGTCCCGTGTGAGGGAATCTGTATCAGCAGAAGCTGTAACTGCTGGGAACAACCCACACCAGAGAAGTTCATTAAGGACTGTGTTCCATGGGAGGGACCCCTAATCAGGGCAGGGGAAGAATGCCAGGAGTCATCCTCATCTGAGAAGAGAGAAGCAGTAGAGTCCATCTGTGAGAGACTGACCACATCCCCCACTCCCTGCCCCCCTGAGCCGTTGAAGGAGAAGGAGCCAGAGATATCGGGAGCAGTGAGCTGGGCCTAGGAAGAAAGGAGGGATGGGGGAGGGAGATCTTAAAGTGCTGGTTGTAATTTTCTCATCATCCTACTCCCTTTTTGCATTTGTTCTGTTCTGTTTCTTGTAGGTAGTAGGAGTCTGTTTTGCCTGGAACTGTAATTGTCAGTGAGCCCTCCCTACCTTTGTCTCAACCCACAACAACCTTGCTTATCTTTTTTCCTCCCATTTCTCTGGGGCCTCTGCCATCCTAATGAGGGTGAGGGTGAGTGGCGGGGACTGAGCAAGAGACTGTTGTGGTGCTTCACATACACAGCTTTGGCTGGACAAAACCATGACAGGGGCTGAGAGAGTGCTTAGTACGCTGTTTCATTATTATCACTTCTCTTCTGAGGTCACATATGAGAAGGAGAGTTAAAATATACTTGATCCCAAGGAGCAAGGAGAAGAGAATCCATTTAGTTGACACTGATCCACAAAGGTACTAGAAAAAAGACTTTAAGTACAAGGAACAGAACCTGCCAGCATATGTGCATCCATCCTTTGGTATTATACAGGTCTCTAGTTCAGTGGCACTTAGTAAAACCCATTCACTTACCTTATATTCACAATATTGATTTAGCCTATACTGTATGAGTCTTGCCCTCCAAAAGGTTTAATGTCTTTTTTTTCTGAAGCTACTCCACTTTGGTTTGTCAAAAACAGAGTGCCTCTAATTTATATCAGTAACTCCTTCCTGAAGCCACTAAACTCAGCTGGCTGATCCCACTAAATTCAAGGAAATGCGTTGCTGTAAATCCCCCATCTTCTAGTTCTTAGAGGAGTGCACTTCAAATAGGAAAATGTATGACTTGGGTTCTTTTTTTTTTCACTACTGTTCTAATGTTTAATCTGCTTCTGCAGAAATTCTACATTGAAAAAACATCATATCACAGTGATGAACAGATGAGATAAAGCACATCAGGAATTATGTGCAGCTCCAACAATGAGGTAACCATTGTTTATTAGCCTTGCATAATAAACTTTGTAGTGGTGTAATTTTTAAAAAATATGAGTTGAGCATTTTTGTGATGACGGTAGTGACAGCACTTATCAGCAGAAATCCTGCTTTGATATATCCAGCTAGACATAAGGCTGAATGGTTCACAGGATTAGAAATGAGATAAACAGTAAGCTCAACATTTCTAATTCATGAACATCACATTATTAGTTCCTATTAATTTGCATCCTGGAATTTGGTATTGGGGCTAATTTGCAGTAGAACCTATTTTTTGTGAGCAAATATTCATATCATAGCTCTTAAGTTTCTCAGACAGCTGCAATCATTAAATTGTGGAAATGTTAGGCTTGAATTGACTTGAGGAGATCATCTAATACATCACCTATACTGAAAGCAGGATCAAGTATATCCATATGTGACAGATGCTGGTGTATATTCTGTTCTTAAAGTGAGAAAGCTTTTCCTGAGATCAGACATAAATCTTCTTTGCTACAAATCAACATAATCTCTTCTTATCCCCCATGGCCACAAGGAACAATTGATTGTCGTGTTTTCTACATCAACTTCTGCCTGCTCTAGTCAAATGCCTCTCCTCTTGCCCCTTCCGACTGACACTTCCTCTTGGCTGCATCTCATGGGCTCCTTTCAGCTTTCCTTTATTAAAATTACACATTTTGGTCCTTCAGTATCACTTGTTTTCATTTGAAGTCTCCAATTTGTCTAGACTAACTTGTCCCACTTCACTGAGAGTTCACTGGCAAAGTCCAACTCGTGCTCAATAGAAGAAAGTAAATACTTCCAATGTCTTACATAAAATATTTATACCACTACATAGAATACCACTCTGCCTCTTATTCTCCATGGCTTTTCAGATGTTACCCTAGACTATTGCCGTATTCTTCCTTTTGCCCCTGACACTATATAAATAAATAAATGTTTGGATCACAGAATGGTTGACATTGAAAGGGATATCTAAAGAACATTGAGTCCAGCTTCCCTGCTAAAGCAGGTTTGTCAGAACCTGGTTGCACAGAAATGCATCCAGGTGGGTTTTGAAAACCTCCCGAGAAGGAGACTCCACACCCTCTCTGGGCAGCCTGTGCCAGGGCTCCCTCACTCTCACAGGAAAAAAGTTTCTCCTCATGTTCAAGTGGATCTCCCTGTCTTTTAGCTTGTGGCTGTTACCCCTTGTCCTATCACTGGATACTAAAGAAAAAAAGACTTATCCCATCCTCTCAATACCCCCCTTTTAGCTATTTATAAGTGTTGATAAGGTCCCTTTTCAGTATGACCAGACTTTTGACTTCTCACAGGGTCTAAATAAATATGTAAAAATTTCCTGTAGGCTCTTCTTACTGGATTTCTTCAGACCTAGCTATAGTCTTCCTTATTCATTTTGAGAGATCTGTTGTGTTGTCTTACTTCCCTCAGAAGTGGACAGAGAGAGAATCCTCTCTGCCAGGTTTCTTCTCTTATGCCTTTTATTAAGATCCATGAGCAAAGATTTTCCAAAGACTTTGTTCAATTAATTTAAGTCATATTAATTCAAACTAAAACCAATTTTGTCTAGCAATTATAAATCCACTTTTTATTTTTGTCTCCTCAGCTGTAAAGGGAAATCATCATTTCCAAAACATGAGAGTAGCCTAACAGAAGTATTGTTAGACTGCATTGTCAATATATACAGAAATGTCATAAAACAGTAAAAGACTGGAATTATTGATATTATGCAAATCTGTATTTGTCTGATTTTATTTTTTCTTTACCTTTACAAAGGATCAAGAGCTTCCAGAAGAGATCTTTTCAAACTACATATAAGCCCTGTGTAAAGAGTCAGCAAAATTTATAAGGGTAATATTAGAAATGAAGCTGTGTGGCTCAGTTTTTGCTATGAAATAGATGTGTAACTACAATAAATGGGAACATTTATATTTGGTTTGCAAGAAGAATAGTTTGATTTAGTTTAGGCAGTGGTTGTTGATCTTACAGTTTAATTTTTTTAATATAAATTGAAACATTTCCAATGAGGACATAGATGTTGATATTAAACCTTTCGCTGTAGATAGTAATCACATTGATATAAATACATTGCACTAGGACAGTAACATTTGGAAGTAGCATATTTTATGTTAATCCGAAATGGATAGCTAGAAATGAGTTGAAAACCCTTCTTGGGTATCGTTTTTCAACATTATTTGAAATAATGGGGATTGTTTGAACCTTTTTTATCAGTATGGCTCCAGAATATGTGCATTCATTTTAGTTCCCTTTGAAGATGACTGCCACAGGAAATTAGTCTTCATTATTGCATTGGCCTTATGCAGCAGAATAAAGCTTGAAAAAAACCCAAAGTTTAAAAAGTACTTTGCTTACTACATCCTCATTTTTTTCTCCTTTTTTTTCAGTGGAAATCATTCATTAACTTCTTGTTAAATTACTTTCTTCTCACTTATTAGTGTTTTGAAATCATGTTTGAGACTAAATGAACTAGCTATAGATTGGGTAGGTAATGGTGGTGAGACTTAGAAGTTGGATGTGGCTTCTTTTAAACATTTACATGAACTCCTATTATTGAACCTGAGAAATCTTTGTCAAACACTGGGATTTACCATCCACATGAAAAAAATTTTACCTTCCCAAATAATTTCCTTTTGCATTTAGGAGTTAAACCTCTATGTAGACTAAGAAAAAAAAAATCAGAGTAACATCTGAAGGAAAAAACATATTTGCCTCTTGGAGTGTTTTAAACAATGACTGAATTGTATTTGCAGTATCTTTATCATTTCTGCTGAAAAATAAATGTGTATATAACAGACACAAACCAGCGTGTCTAGATATTTGTACATTATTAAATTCTGAGGATTTCTCCACAATATGCCAGGGAAGACTTCATGAAAAAAACAGAGGGATACCAGATGTATTCCAAAGGACAACTTCTAGCTGCCTTGGTAGGCACCCATCCTGATTTGAACTCTGTGAGCTGCAGTGGAAAAGTGTGATTTATGAGTGATGAAAAAAGCATTAATGACACCGTATCCAGAGGTGTCCCAGGGTCATTTTTGTCCGTGGAGACACTGGACTGCACAGTCAGACAGTTGCTGTAGGCAGAGGAGTAGATAGCCTCTGGGATTGTGCCTTGTCCTGATGGAGAATTAACTCACAGCCTCACAGGCTGTCTTCAACCTTCTACCCTTGCTCTCCTGACATTTACTTTGACTTGCATTATTTATTCTTTTATTTCCAGAAGTTGTCAAAATTCTTGCAAAATATCTAAAGCTGTATATGGGTGAGGAAAAAAATAACTTCATGCGATACTTCCTTAAAAAACTCAACTATATCATGGCCTATCTGATTCTAGGGCTGGAGTGCATATTCAGTTTTACAAAGAAAATAAACCATCTTTTTAAAGCAAAGATAATTATGCATTTTAGGTATGCATGCTTGAGCTATACATCCTTCATGTGAGATTATGCCATAGAGATTATGTTTGAACAAAGATATTTCAATAGGAAAGTCTTATTTTTAGCATTTTACTATTAGTTTAGGTTTCAGATGAAAGTTAGAAAATTAAGTTTCTCTTTGGTATAACAGGAACATTTTTGTGATGAATCTTTAACGCACTAGCCTCTGGCAGGTAATGTAGTTGCCTGGAGGAAATTTTAAAAGCTTTTTAAAGTGCAGTGTTATGAGTAGATGGTTTGCAGTATGCCAGTTTCCTTTTTAAGACTGACTTGGAAATGTACATTGTTCAGTCATTATGCATAAGAATATATGCTACTTTACCTCTAAAGCAAATGAGGTTATATAGAATGAGTTAAGCAAAAAATGCAGACAGACAACTAGGAACTTTGTATTTGGAACAGAAAGGAAAAACAAGAAGAACAAAGAAAGAGTTATCTTCTCATAATAGAAACAAACTTGATTAGTCTGAAACTAAGTTTTACACAGTGAGTTGCAAATAATAGTAACAAAAATTTCTTTAGGTTTACAGTATTAATAACTGTACATTGAAAATTAGAAATTGATTAGTGTGACCTCCTTGTCCGTGGGGAAGAGGATGTTTTGTGAATAGCTGTTTGAATTATCCAATGCTTGAATTATGCAATGTAGATTTTCAGCTAATGGCAAACTCCAGCCACTGGCTAGGAGAGGAACACAGCAAGATGTTGAAGTGCTTGCAGAAAAACAAGTTAGGAGACATGGTGATGCAGGACAGGGAAGACAGATATTCAGTGCTTTCCTCAGTTGTTTCGGGTAGAGGAGCAAAGTTTTCTGCAAAAGGTACTACCAGCCAGAGCCTGGGATCAAGTTAAGGATTTTTCAGGTGAGCTGGAGAGGTACAAATCGATAATGAGTGGCTAGCATATATCATTGTAAAGTCACTGAAAACTGAAGGGCACCTCATGGGAAAAAAGCAAAAGTTATGGTCATTAAATACCATAAAGTCATAGGAAAGAGGATCAGAAGAGCTACACACCAGTAAGTTTTGCCTCAGTCCCTGGATAAAACATGGATGAAGCCATTGTGGAAATTATTTCTAGATATTTGAAAACAAGAAAATAATTGAGAGCCACTGACATAGATTTGCTGAATAAAAAACACATTGGATTATGCTGATGGCTTGATATGATGAAATGGCTGTCTCTGTATACAAGAAGAGTGCAATGGTTGTCATTTACCTTAGTTCTAACAAGGCAGTCTAAGGAGTATGTCAGTAGCTAAATCAGGGCAGCATGGACTGGAGGAGTAGGCTACAGGGTAGGAGGAAGATTGCCTGAACCTTCAGGCTCCCCAACAGTACCAATTCCTTTTTTCCATTTGTCTAAGTGGTGTTTCTCTGGGCTGATACTGGTGTTGATACTGTTTAACATCCTTGTTGGTATCTTGATGATGGGACAGTGCCTGCAGCCAAAATTGGAGAGAAGGCTGCTGACAGGCTGGAGGGCACGGCTACAGTTTGGAGGGGTTGCAGCAGGCCATGAGAATGGACTCACAGGGACCTTGTGCAGTTAAATGCAGAGTCCTGCACCTGGATCAGTGTAACCCCAAGCCGTAATATACACAGGTTCAACTGCTGCATTGCAGCTCTGCAGAAGAAGGACCTGAGGTTGAGGCCAGTAACAACCTGAGCATGAATATGTGTTGGACCTTTATGACATTGCAGGCTAAGTACCTACTGGGTTTCACTAGAAAGTGCATAGCCTGTTTCTGACAGCGCCTGATCAATCCCTCTGTCTGACAGCAGTCAAACTGGGAAGCTGTGTCCAGTTTTGGGCCCAACAGTAAGGAGCGCTGGGAAACTGGATGGTGTCCACTGGAGGGCCATCGAGTCTGTCAGGAGGCTGGAGAATGGTGTACAAAGATAAGCAGAAAGAAATGGTTTGTTCAGCCTAGATGAAAAAGTGCTGAGTGATCTAACTGCAGTTTGCCACTACCTGTAGGAAATTATAGAGAAAATTAAGTTAGACTGTCAGAAGTGCATACTGGAAAGAAAACAAGCTATTGTCACAAACTTGATTTCAGCTGAGTGTAAGGAGTAAGAAAAAGCTGCCTAGAGAGGTGGTGGAATCAACTGCAACCTCTTAAATTGAGTTTTTCAAAACTCCACTGACTCAAAGCCCTGAGCAATCTGATCCAGCTTTGCAGTTAGCCTTGTCTTGAGCAGAAGCTTGGACCAATGGCCTCCAGATGTCCCTCCCAAAATGTTGCTCTGTGGTCTTCTGAAGGCAGCTGTCAGGAAGCCCTAGAAAAAATGTAGTTGAAAACACAAAGGAGGTTTATTCTCCCTTCCTTTAAACTCCTTAGTGAGGATATAAAATGATTTATTACATCAAAGAACAGAAAGTACAGATCATAATAAAACAAATAAATTACAAGAGAACAAACTAATAGGGCTGATGAGTCCGATCTCATTGCAAATAAATCTAGGGGAAAAACCTTTACAAGCACTGGCAGTTCCTCCTAGAAATCACATTTAAAGGAGAGGCAAAAACCGTCTCAACATTTGTGAAGCCTAGGAAGCAGCTCTCTCAAGTAAGCCTCACTTCAGTGGCCTAAGGCCCAGAAAAACAAAAAAAATCCCTCAGGAATTGGAAATCAGGTCAAATTACCAAATTAGTGTAAATTAAGTAGCATAATATGAAAAATGAAAAAACTGTAAAGGCCAAGACATAGAATTATGCATGGTGTAAGAAAGAACATAAAAGGAAACTAAAGATAATCTTATAAACACATTAATAATAAGAGCAAGAAAAAAAAGTAGCTACACTAGGGAACAAAGAAATAAATAAATTGAAAAAATGGTATTAAACCTTCAAAAATCTTTTTCATTTTTTCCTTAGCTGGAGCTAGTGTTGTCAGTTAACACAACTATGAAGCTTAAGAAAGGACTAAGATGTCAGCTTGGCATGATAAAAGTGCTTCTGAAAGAGCACAGGTAGAAATTACATGTTTTTAAATGAGCTAGATTTAATAAAGTTTATTGTATAGTATTTAAGTAACAAGATGAAGCATTCTCAAGATGCATTAGGAGTTCTCTGTTGTGGAGAAGGGAGAAAGTTTTAGGAAACTCAAGAAGAGCTGACTCAGCACCTGCCTTTATAAAGAGGAGGAAGGAAAAGCTGGGGAATTATAGGTCCACCAGCATAATTGTAATTTCATTTAATAACATATTGGAACAAAAAATCAAATCAAATGAACTGTAAGCATCTGCAGAATAGCAAAGAAACAAGTAATAGCCAAAATGGATTTATCAAGGAGAAATTGTGTAAGACCAGTCTGATATCCTTTTGTGACAGAATAACAGTTCTTAAGAGAGTGAACCAGGAGGTGTCACTGTCTTGATAAATAAAACTTCTGACATTATATCACATGACATTTTCACAAGAAAGAGTAAAAAAAATATTAAACTACTATTATGTGAGTGTGTAATTAGGAGGGAAACTGCATAGTGTATTGTTCCCTGTCAAGCTGATAGGTGTTCTGGAGGAATCTGTCCTCGATCTTGTAGTAGTGCCCATTTTTAGCAGTGACATGTACAATGGAATAAAGACTGGTCTAATTAAATGTCTACCGAAATGGATGGGAGGGGACAACAAGCTGAAATGGTAAGTAGGGTGAGAACTCCAGTACTGAGAAGTTAAAAAAAAAACCCAGCAAACAACATAATTCTTTTGCCTCAGTTTTTCCATTTCTACACAGATTATATTTTGCATTTATTTTTTTCCACTTTTCATACTATTATGTTAATAAAATGTATTTCCATGAGATGTATAAAATATAAAAGGGAGAGTAAAAAATACATACTAAAAACCTGAAAAATATTAACCAATAAAATGATACAATTTATTGTTGCTCTTAAATTTTATTGAAGCTAAGCTAGTCTTGCTCTACGATGAGTAAATAAAAACTTACAAACTAAGAATTCTGTGATCTCTGCTCAAAATACAAAGGTCTTAATGATAAATTACAGAAAAGAGGCATCATCTCCAACTCATATTTGTTAGTTAAATATCACCATGTCCTTTTAAGAGGAGAACGACATTCCAAATGCTTTATTTCAGACAAAGCATTCAGCACTAAATGCTCCAAATTCAGAGTAGGGGGGCGAGGGGTGGACAGGGAGGAAGCAAGTTGGCTGAAGATACTTGCCTCTTACTTTCCTTTTCTAGAGCACATACATACAGAGCGAGTTTAAGATTTTTAAAGCTTTGAACAGGATATGCAGAGGACCAGGAAGGGAAACAAGCTCACCGCTGAAGTCATGAAGAATTTTACCAGATTAGTGACAGTCAGGTTAGACTCTTGGGCCTGCATTTATCTCATGTAATTTTAGACTTCTAGGTATCACACGATTAGGTCAGGCTGGGTCACTGTCACTGGAAAATACTTAAAGCACTGAACCTCAGCTATTTCACCTAGGTATGATCCTGTTCTTAGTACAGAAACCCTTCAGCCAGGCAGTAATCTTGTGTTTTGTATTGCATACTTTGTATTGAGTATCACTTATTTCACAATGTCATATTGTATAAAAAGTAATGTGACTTTTAGATCATTCTTGAGAGAAATTTTCAAAGATACAGAATAGAAAGCAGGCAAAATTACAAAAATACATAAAAATAATAGTAACGCTCTACAGTAACGACTTAATGATTACCAATTCCTTTGTAATTTGCTTTAGTAATATTAATTAGGAGGTACTTATTTTGGATTAATGTGGATAAAGTACTTAAAGTGTTTCAGTGTTAATTGGCCATTATTTTGAAATGGTCCCACATTAATGTTGAACTCGGCAGAATCATACACTGAAGATGACTTGGTTGTAAGGTAGCTGCATAGCTACAGAAATATTTTCTGTATGAGCATATAATTTAGGTCTGGGGGTGGTTCTGCATGCTTACTGTACAAACTAGAAACTGCATGTAGCATCTTTTGTGATTTGCTTTTGAACTTCATTGAAGTTGCTGAATCAAGTACGGTATACCTATCAGTGAGTATCTTTGCATAAAAAGATAAGTTTAACCAGCAGGAATGAAGCATTTAGAGCTAAATTCCCTACATTTTGGATAAATTATCAACCACTGGCTTTTGACTGTTTCCTTTCTTAAAAAATAACTTTATCTTGAAACTAATCTAGATAACTTCAGTATGGATTTTTAAACCATTTAAATTGTGCTTGTGATTCAGGACTAACTTCTTTCATACTGAGCAGCACCTGTCACAATCATAGACTCACAGAATGGCAGGGGTTGGAAGGAACCTCTAAAGATCATGTAGTCCAACCCCCCTGCTCAAGCAGGTCCACCTGGATAAAGGTCGCACAGGAATGTGTCCAGGTGGTTTTGAAAACCTCCAGAGAAGGTGACTACACACCCTCCCTGGGCAGCTTGTTACTGTCAATTGGCCATAGATTCAAATCATATGAAATCAAAAGGAATGCTGGTAGCTGCAAGTGGCTATCTTTATGGCTGCAGATTGGTTTTCTATCTACCTCTTTGTTTTTATTATCTTGCTCTCACATCTTTCTGAAACTATCATCTATTGGACTGCCAAAATTTAGGTCTTCCTGAAAATATGTTTTCAATTTCTGTTTTGGAAAATCTTCAGGGAAGTGTAAGGTCTTCCTGTGAAGTCACACCTTTGACTCTAAGGTTGTATTTAATCTTCTGTCTTTTACAGTCTCTACTAAATTGAGAAATGTATGCTTTGTCTGAATTCGATGCATTTTTATAAGAGGAGCCAAAGGTAGATCCCCACTCTGGAGCAGAATACAGAACAAAAGTTGCTAACCTTAGTCTGACTTGCATCTACTGTTTGTCACAGTGCAGTAGTCCATAGAGACACTAGCTAGTGTCACCAAAATGCATATTAACAGAAACAGTTTAAATAGATACCTTTTCTAACAGAGATATTGAAAGAGACATGAGTTTTCCAGAAATGATGTTGAAAAAAAGGGGGGGTTTGTTGAAAAGATTTAGCTCCAAAATTCCTGCCTGGCAAGTGATTAAGGGGATTGCTGGAGGGTACTAGAGAAGCAAACAGAAGAAGTTATCAACCATGTTGTCCAGAAGCCAGAAAGGTTACATATAATCTCTTTCCAGTGTCTAAAGAGAGCTCTAAAGTTTGTGTGTGAGCAAGAATATATATGGTGTTTTAAGTTTTAGGGCTAAAGTAACAGAATCTTTATTTTGTAAGCAAGAAAGTCAGAAAGCAGACAAAACCATAAGGTATTATCATTGTTTTCTTTTAAAATCTCTATGTTTAATCACATCCCTTGTGACTGACAACTGAGAATAAACTTGATCAAAATTTAGCACTCGCAATGTTGTAATTAAAACAAAATCAGAAGCTTAAAATTACACTGGCTCAAGCTTTTCTGAGTTGTCAAAGTCCACAGGCAGAGCAGACTGAGTTGTCCATTCCATCAACAGACAATAAACACAAATCTAGTTCAGGGTGATTAACTCAAGTTTAGAGTATGAAGTATTATTTAGGAAAGCAGAGAGCATAATTTATAGTTTTGCAGACTCCCTACTTTACTAATTTTGCTAAACTCCTTCTCTACTGTAACATGGAGCAATGAATGTTTCTGGGTAGACCTTATGAAGAAATGAAGCGGTAAATTGCATTATGTTTTGCATTATCTCTGTCTGCCACTAAACAATGCAGTATCAAATTGAGCTCGTATGTACAACAGCTTTTACTTGAAAAAAAAAAAATCAGTTCTGATAACCTCATTCTGTAAATAGCAAGTTTTCTCCCTTGTGCAATCTCAAGTTTTTTTGGCAAAGAACCTCATGAGGTTCAACAAGGGCAAGTGCAGAGTCCTGCACCTCTAGAGGAACAACCTCGTGCACCGGTATGGGCTGTTGATTGACCTTCTGGAGAGCAGCTCTGTGGAGAGAGACCTCAGAGTTCTGATGGACACCAAACTAAAGATGAGCTAGCAATGTGCCCTCGTGGCCAAGAAGCCTAATGGCATCCTGGATGATGAAGAGTGTGGCCACCAGGTTGAGGGAGGTTCTGCTCCCTCTCCACTATGCCCTGTTGAGGCCTCATCTGGAGTCCTGTGTCCAGTTCTGGGCTTCCCAGCTCAAGAGGGACAGGGAACTGCTGGAGAGAGTTCAGCATAGGGCCACCAAGATGGTCAGGAGCTGGAGCATCTTTCATATGAGGAAAGGCTGTGGGATCTGGGACTGTTCAGCCTGGAGAAGAGGAGACTGAGGGAGGATCTTATTAATACTTAAATGTATTTGAAAGGTGTATGTCAAGGGGGATGGGGCAACACTTTTTTGTGTTGTATCCAGTGATAGGACTAGGGGTAATGGACAAAAACTGGAACATAGAAAATTTTAATTAGGTAAAAATGTCTTTCTTGTGAGGGTGAGGGAGCCCTGACACAGGCTGCCCAGGGAAGGTGTGGAGTCTCCTTCTCTGGAAGTTTTCAAAACCCACCTGGATGTGTTCCTGCATGACCTGATCTAGATGGACCTGCTTGAGCAGATTGTTGGACTAGATGATCTTTAGAGGTCACTTTAAACCCCTACCATTCTATGATTCCTTGCACTCTTTGAGTGTGTTGCACAGAATTGTGAGCCCACAGTTTGTCAGTTTTTTTCTGTGAAGATGTTTCATTTAGTCCATCAAACCAGACATGTCCAGTTCCTGGAAGCTGTCTGAGATATGGAGAGAAGATGCCACGATCCAATTGAATCCTGCCCTCTGTGGCACTTCACTGAATGCCCTGTTAAATACAGGCCTCTCAGCAACCAGTATGTGCCACATTCAGTATAGGCATCAGTGCTAACAACCCAGTACCACATGTATGCTACAGCCTCGGTCATGTATCAGGAAGTAGGGTACCTGTGGCTCTGAAAGTCAAACCAGCTGAACCTAGAGTAAGAATTAGAAATGCTTTATTTGAGGCTGTCTGGATATTTTGCTGAATTAAGGGGTCTTTCTCCTCAAGAAACTGGTGTACATCTGTGTAGTTGAATACACATATTTAATATACATTAAAAAATACACCCTTGGTCAATTGGCTTCATGTCCTATTACCAAAAAAATCAAGTATTTTTTGTAGGAAAGAAATAGTATAGAATATTAGACTGCTCAGTAATTTCTCTAAGCCCCTGCAAAGGTCAGAGCAATCATAAAGCAATTGTTCAGAGTTAACTCCTTTATCTGCCTCTGAATAAGTCATTGTCTTCTGGAGTTAAACTACAGTGGTCATACTGACAGCAGTAAAACTTGAAGATCAGGACACACTCTAGGTGAATAAATAAGAGGAGCTGGAATTAAACACCTGACTGTGATATACTGTTTAATATACACTCTGTTGTTCATGGTGAGTCACAAGTTAGAGCTGACCAATTCCAGTCACCACAGAGTTCATTCTTCTTCATTACTACCCATTTAAAGATCATTACAGTGTAAGTAAAAACAAAGAGAGATGAATAAAGCTTAAAATCATAAGCACCCGGAGGTTTTTATGTCTCCTTGATGTGTGCCACTTTTTAGTGGCCTTTGTGTCACTTTTTCTTCCATTAAACAAATCACTTCTAAACATTTGCTACTTCTTTCACCTCTAAAAATGAAGATGCAGTGCTCTCTATCTCTTAGCTAACACAAAAATACCTTGAAAACTTTTTCTTGACAAAATCCATTTCAGTCTGTGGGATAGGAAGAGTATGAGATGAAAATAAATGTTCTGTGTCATTGGTCTTCTAAAAATTTGAAGGAAGCCTTCCTTTTTGGCTTTTTGTTGTACACTTCACAACTTCTTTACACATGAGGACTTATTCGCAGCTTATTCGCTTCTTTTATTGTTTGCAGATAGTTTGAAAATGTTGAGTAAATAAGCATATCAGAGTAAAGAGATGGCCAGTCATTGTACAGACAGTATTAAAAATTAAATATAGGATTTTAGAAATAAAAACCTTGTATCTGGAAGCTCCAACACTTGTGTAAAAATACCCCTGTACTGATGTAAAACAGTTTAACTGTAAAACATCTGTGTGCTCTGATGGCTGAAGAAATTCAGTGTAATGTAACTTCACTAAGGATGATGAAAAAAAGAGCAGTAAATGTTTTTTATTATAAAATATGATTAACTTTTCACATGATTGGGCCATATGAAAGAGATGGAAGAGGAAAAGGTAATTTAAAAGATAATTAAAATTGATATTTGCGAAAGGTTTATTACCTTGATTTTTATTAAGGTTTTCTGTGAGCTGCTCTACTCCCTGCTGCTCCAGATTTTTCTGCTAGAAATCAATCATAGATTTTAACAGTAATTCATCTGCCACCACGAATTTTAATTGTCAGTGTGATCATTTATTAAAACGCAGAGGTTGATCTGTCCTCTTCTATGCAGCATGTATTTCCATAGATTCAAATTAAAGCAATCGTGCAAGCATGTGTGATAGAGATAAGACCACTTGAAGAAAATACACTGTGTATAGGCAGTTCTCTAGTACTAATAATGCTGGGGATATTTGAAAAGTCTTTTTACCAAAGGAGACTGTGTACTAAGAGACTTTTAAAGAAACTGCCCTTTACCTCAGCTCTCCTCCAGGCAGCAATGGAAGAGGAGCTGGATGGGAACAGCTGCTGCTGTCCTGGAGTAATAGATGCTTGGGTTTGCAAATTGAAACCAATGAAGCTATCTAAGAGGCCACACGGTTAAATTTACATAAATCCTCATTGGTAAAGGCTGGAACTAAGGTGTTGGGATTTTTTTTGTGCAGCAAGGAAGGAAAAACAATACCCATAGTGAATAGTAAATTAAGGTCTATTTTTTTCAGGAATTATAGCTTCTAGTCTTGTTCTTGAACCATAGAAAAATACTGTTTCACTTTCTTGTATATGAATCAAATATTTAAAATATAATTTTGGTACCAAACCAACATGCATAAAGAAACAGGAGCTCTTAATTGTTAGCAACACAGGCCATTCTCATCCTTTACTTTAGGCACCCGATTGAGACATTGGAGTTTGAAGGGTAGTTGGCTACAAGCCCTCTACCAGTAGGAGAGTGTTAAGACTTGGACTGCTGTGAGGGAAGAGTGCATCTGTCTTTCTTCATTGGCTGTAGAGGTCATTAAGCTTCAAACTTAGATATCTCAAATTTCATAAATGTTGGACAATGTAGCCACAATTGAGGCATTGGACTGTGTGTCCCAGTATTGAAACTTAGTCCTGTCTGACTTTCTCCACTTCTTTTCTCTAAATTTTCATCTATGATGACAGGTAAGATTCAAGGAACAAGCAAGAGAGAACTGGAGAATATATAGGTGAAGTGTTATTTACTGATCTCAAGACTGTACATATTCATACACACTGATAACTTAATGACAACCATGCAAGTAGTCCTGAGTACAAAGTATCACCTTGCTCCCATATGAATGGAGAATCCAGCATGTACATCCAGGCATATAAAGACTGAGACTGACTGTGAAACTTGTTAGTCTATGTAGATTGATGGGCTTCCTTTCACATTCTCCTTACAACAGCCTGACATTGGTCTGGTTCTGTTAAATCAAATGGAATTTGATTGCTGAAATGAAACTACAGCAGCACATTCCTTCGAAATCAAACAAAAGTAGTTATTAAAACAGATCACTTTGCATTAATTGTGCAAAAAAAACCAGGCCTCATTATTTAGTGACCAAGAATGTCTTGTCTTTTAGCATAATTCTTTGCACCTGTAGGTGTTGTATCTTTCCCTGGAAAGGGCTTAATTTCATTATGGATTTAGGGGAGTCCTTCCTATGAGCCAAAAATCTGCACTGAGATAGGGGGATGTTAGATTTAAAAGATGAAAGCAGTTCTGACGAGTTCTTAGAAATATGTATGCAAAGGACAACTAGACCAGAATTTATCGCAGGCCTACTTTGTAATATCTGGAAGTAGAAAATTATGGGCACAGTTGATGTTAAAGCAGAGATGTCTTTCAGACTTGTAGCTATGACAGAGAGGGCAAAACTGCAGCCACACCGTCAGATAGGACAGGTAGAATTTGAGGTGTTTCAAAAGAGTGATTACAAAGGAGTTCCTCCAGGAACTTTTTTCAGAGGTTTGCTTTAATCCGAGATTTCCTACCTCTAACAAGATGGATTATCTAGGCACTAAAATATAACTGCATGTTTTGGGTTTGTGTAGAGTCATTTCTGGAATGGGGAAGGGGTTGTTATGGTGGCTAATGTAAGAAGTTACTTGAAACTTTCCTTGGCTCTACGCCAGATCCACCTCTGGGGCTGAGCCAATTGGGCACCTCTACAATCAGCTTTTAAAAAAGAAGCCACTGGAAGAAGAGAGTAGATCTTTTCATGGAGGTGGCAGAAGGAATTGGATGAGAGAAGCAGCCATGCAGACCCTAAAGTGAGTGAAGGAAGAGGAAGGCTGTTGGAGCAGAGACCCCACTACATCCTGTGGTGAGACAGCAGCTGTTCCCCTGACACCCACAGAGGGCAACAGTGAAGCTGAGATCTGCTGGCAGCTCATGGAGAACCCCAGGGCAGAGGGGGTGGCTGTGCCTGGAGGGACCAGGACTCTATGGGGAGGCAGCATTGGAACAGAATGTGCCTGGAGTTGTGCTGCCATGGAGGAGACCGGCACTGGAGGGATTTGTGAGGAGCTGCAGCCCTAGGGAAGGACTCGTACCAGAGAGGTTCATGAAGGACTCAGTCTCATGGGAGGAATGCCACTTTGGAGCAGGGAAAGAATGTGACGAGTCCTCTTCTAAGAAGAAAGAATCAGCAAAGAGGGAGGGATGGTGAGGGACTGACCATATCCCTCATTCTCTGTCACGCTGTCCTGATGAGGTGGAGGAGATAGAGATATTGGGAGCAAGGAGGTGAGCGTGGGAAGAGGGGAGGAGCAGGTGAAGGAGATCTTGAAAAGCTGGTTGTATTTTTCTTATCATCCTGCTCTGTTTTTGCTTTCTGTCTGTTCTGTTTCTAGTTTTCTTCCCTAAGCCAAGTAGTTAAGTCTGTTTTGCCCAGAACCATAACTGGCAGTGAGCTCCTCCTGCTCTTGTCTCAATCCACAAAGCACTTAGTTATATCTTTTTTCCTCCCATCTCACTAGGGTCTCTGCCATCCTGTGAGATGTTGCAGTATGGGGCAGAGGTGGGGTGGAAGCAAGCAGCTGTGTGGTGTTTCCTTGCCGGCCGAGCTTAACATTGCCAAGTGAAATAGAATAAATCTTGTTCCCATGTCCTGCATTTACCAGGTTTTGGCCTAGCAGGGTATTTAAACTGGGGAGTTTAAAACATTGCTCCAACAGAAATTTGTTAGACTGGCAACAGTGATATCCAAATATAATATGCTACTGTGCAGCATGATGTCTGGAGTCTTCAGAATGCAGAATGAGTACAGTAAGGTGAGGCTGTAATTTTCTCTTCTCGGGACACTAATCAGGTTTACATTTCCCTCTCTTTTGATGGACACACTTTTCTGATTTTCTTCTTTATTCTCTTATGCCTCATTAAGGTTTTCTTGCAATATTTACTGAGGACAGGTTCTCTTACACTTGGTGACTGCCAAGAATGCCAAATTTCACTTAGCACCAAAAATTAATCTAGTTCTGATGAGGAAAAACACTTTATTGATGGAAGTGATAATTGGCTAAATTCTAAAAGGTAGCATTTATTAAACCTTCTCATTTTCAAAGGCTGGTTTTAAATTAAAACCAAAGGCTGAGGGCACTAGAGCTCTTTAGCTTGGAGGAGACTGGGGAGCGACCTCATTAATGTTTATAAATACGTAAAGTGTGGATCCAATGACAGGACAAGGGGCAATGGGTACAAGCTGGAACATAAGAGGTGCCAAAGAAATACAAGGAAGAATCTCTTCACTGTGAGGGTGATGGAACACTGGAACAGGCTGCCCAGATGGGTTGTGGAGTCTCTGTCTCTGGAGACATTTAAAACCCACCTGAGTGAGTTCCTGTGTGACCTATTCTAGGTGGTCCTGCTCTGGAAGGGGGTTGGACTAGATGATCTTTTGAGGTCCCTTCCAACTCTTTAGATTCTGTAGTTAAATGATTATGTAATCTATTTTATTATTTGTATGGAACATAAAAATTCTGCTAAAATTAAAAGGAAATACTATTAAACTAAGGAGTAATCTAAGCCATTTTTATATGCCTCCTCACTCTTAATAAAAACATTGCTGTTCATGTAACTCAGTATAACACTGGATAGCAATAAAGTGTCTTCCTCATTACAATCAATACCTACGAACAGCAAAGACTTGCAGTGTGGCACGGCCTTTCTCAACAGGCAGCCTCACTTGGTGGTAAGGAAAATTGCTATCGTCTTGTATGAAACTATTTTAACATCACCCTGAGTTTAATAGAGCAGTCTTTCATTGCCTGTTAACAAGCTGAGCTATTGCCAGAAAGTTTTTAAACTGACAAATGTTGTCAACACTCTTTCCTTGCAAGGTTTTTTTGTCTTTTTTTTTTTCTTGGTGCATTTGGTGTGCGAACATTGTTTTGAATTCTTGAACCAATCAGTCTGTTAGTTCAGGTTACAAAAAGTCTTTAAATAACAACAGCCATATCAGTGTACTAGTGGTAAGTCACAGCCTGTGTGCTTGCTGGTAATTTCATGGTGCATTAAAATGTGGAGCAGATAGGAAGGTAAAGGGCTGTATTATGTAGCTCAAACTTTTGCTCAGTAGTCAGTCGTAGTTCCTATGCAATATGCAAGACGCCAGTGTTCTACTGAAAAACCACATATATCCAATGTGATGCAGTCACAAACATCTCATGAAGGCCAAACGTGCTGACATTCTACAGGCATTTGTAGTCATATATGTAGTTGCAACTGCATATGTTGCATAGTGATAATAGCATACATAAGTAGGACAAATGATGATACCTGATGTCTGTGGAGGTTTTGCATGAGGTGAAAGTTCATGTAAAGAAATTCAACAAAAGAGTCATTCCATCTGTCTGTATTCTATGAAGGAAAAGATGAAACCTAAAACTGTCCAAATTTGTTAACAGGAGAGAAATAAAACATGAAGGATTTAGGGGGACATCCATCAATTTTATTATTTCAGCAGTTGGGAGATAATAAAGATGCATTCTTTCTGCTGCAAGAACTTTCAAATTACACAAATGGTCAAGCTGGCTTTGGCCATATGCCCTCGTTCATGGGCAGTTAAAGGCAGGAAGGGGCAAGATGATGCACTGAAGAATGAGACAGGCTTTATTTTATTGCAAACTTAATTCCATAATTTACCACAAAGTATTCCCTTTCATCCCTCATGGCACAAAACTGTTTTGCAGTGTTGTACTTATCCAGCTGCTGCCTTTGCTGAGTGCACTTCAGGTAGACTAGGTGGATGGTAATATTATTTTTTGAGTGCCACAGAATCACAGAATGTAGGGATTTGAAGGGACCTCTTAAGATCATCTAGTCCACCCCCCTGCTCAAGCAGGTCCCCCTAAATCAGGTCACTCGAGAAAGTGTATAGGTGGGTTTTAAAATCCTCCAGAGAAGGAGACTCCAAATCCTCCCAGGGCAGCCTGTACCAGGCTTCCCTCACCTCACAGGAAAGAAGCTTGTCCTTAAATTTAAGTGGAACTTTCTGTATTCCAGCAATTGTCCATTACCCTTTCTATCACTGGATACTACAGAAAAAAAAGTGTTGCCTCATCCCTTTGACATACACCTTTCAAATACTTGTAAGTATAAATGAGGTTCTCCCTCAGTCTCCTCATCTTCAGGCTGAACAGCCCCAGTTCCCGCAGTCTTTCCTCATCAGAAAGATGCTCCAGTCCCCTGATCATCTCGGTGGCCCTGTGCTGGACTCTCTCCAGAAGTTCCCTGTCCCTCTTGAGCTGGGGAGCCCAGAACTGGACACAGTACTCCAGAGTGTCCTAGAACTAGTAATGGTTTCACTTGTAAGCTTTATGGTTAGGATTTTACTTTCCAGTAAGCCTGGTAAAAGGTGAAAGTCATAGTTTCTATTTAATAGGGAAAATGTGCTCATTTTGTCCTCTGCACCTCCCTGGGAGTATGTAGGTTCACAAGATTTCCTAGATTGTAAAATGGAGTTGTATATGAAGGGGAAGGAAGGTGCAATTGTTAGTCTGGACTTTCCAATTTCAACTAGTCTTCAGGAAATAATTATCAAATTAATTATGTCTCATGATATCAGCTGGAACAAACAGTTATTAGGCTATTCAGATAGAATCTTCTATTTTCATGTGGTCTGGAAGGGACCAAAAACTCCTTAAAATAAATTGAGGATGTTTCATTGAGAGTTAATTTTTCATTCCCCTTTCTAATATAAACTAAGTTATAGCCTTTCTGTGACATGTGGTTAATGTGTTGGGGAAAAGTAATTCTTTAGAGATAATTGTTTTTCTTTATACTCTTAAGGAATGACTGGAATACTGTAGTGATTAAAAAGGAGGGAAAAGAACTAATTAAAGACCTTTTTTATGCCAGCTCTGGGTTGA
This sequence comes from Colius striatus, assembly GCF_028858725.1. Lineage (NCBI taxonomy): Eukaryota > Metazoa > Chordata > Aves > Coliiformes > Coliidae > Colius > Colius striatus. Next base: position 50,990,220 of record NC_084759.1, read on the forward strand.
AATCCATATTTCTTGCCACTTTTCTCAAGACATACAGACCTAGAAATAAGGCTTCAGAGCAAGAAAAAAAGCTAAACTGTAAAGACAGAGAGAATGTCACAAAGGGGAGAATTGTCTTCCTTTCGCACTTGAAAAATCACATGGAGTCAAAAGGAGGACAGTGCAGTGCTATAAAGTCCCCTGAGGAACAATCCTCTTCTATATCCTAGGGAAGGGGGATTGTGCATCAAAATCAGGCTCACGCTACAGCAAGTCTCAATACAAGCACTGTATTAGCAGTGACATGGGGAAAATGAGAGGAGGGAGCAATCAAAAAGGAAAAATTCAGGAAACTCCCACTTTATTTAAAACACTTCCAAATTGCTAGGTTCCTGAAATAATTTTTGAGACAATTCTGAGGTTTCATGCATTATAATTACATAGAGCAAACAAGATGTAGGTTTTTCAAGAATCTGATCTCTATTTTTCCTTTCCATGTCTGTGAAATGCTAGTGATGGTTGAACATACGGCCCTCTAGATCACAGGACTGAGTTAAATTGAGTGCCCTTACTGCATAGTAACTATGTTGTTCTTTATAAAGTGTTTGTTACATTATGAGCCAAGGGTTTCCTGTTTCCCTGAGCTGTGAGATTTAGCACAGTTGCATTAGCACTGAGAATTTGTCGTCGTTTGAGCTCAGCTGGCAACTATGCACCATGCATCAGCTTGCTTACTCCTCCTCCCAGTGGGATGGAGAGGAGAATTGGTAGGAAAGGTAGAAACTCCTGGGTTGAGATAAGGACGGTTAAACAGAACAACTCAAAGAAAGAAGAAATACTAATAACAATTATGCTAATAAAACACTATGCGAAGCCTGTGATGCACAATACAGTTGTTCTCTACCCAGAGCCCAATGCCCAGTTCACTTCCTGGCCAGCTTCTCCAGTTAATACACTGAGCATGACATCATATAGTATTGAATATCCTCTTGCCTAGTTTGTGCTGTGTCCCCTCCCAGCTTCTTGTTAACTCTATTTCAGCCAAACCTAGTACAGAATTTCATGTAAAACCCAGTAATTACCAGTACCTTTGCTTCTGATGTCATAGAGATACTACAAGTTTTACCTTGCTACACTTTGTGTACACATTTTTTTTAGAAAATTTAATCTAATTTCTAGTTCTTCCTAAGCAGTGCTTGAAAGACACTTTCCAAAATGGCAAATTGATTTGCTTTTAGGAAACAAAATTCTTTTTTGTTAGTTTATTTATAACCTTTTACCCAAGATACCTCATTTTGAATTTGTAGATGAAAAATTGCCCAAGCCAAATGATCAAAAATAGTGCCTATGGGTACGTCAGGCAGATAGAATGTAAAAGGTTAGCATACTGTGAGAAGTTTGCATACCACCGGGGATGAGATTTTGTCATCTGGTCCTCATGACTATATAGAAAAAATAATCAGAAAGCATTTATATAGGATGTACCATAAACCAATTTGGAAGCGGAAATCTTTTTCTTCATAGTCACGTAATTGTACTTCTGTTCCAAAATATGATTAGCCATGCTCGGAAGATTTGAAGTCTAGTTTATTTTAAGGTCTGAATTGGACTTATAAACATTTATACTTACTTTGAGCAGATTTTAATTTTTGGAGAAGATTCTCAGTGCTAAAACAGAAGCATTTTAAGAGGAGAATGCATCTGCTGTAAAGGAACGGCAAATGAGTGTTAATATCACTGAAAATATTTGCATGTGGGAGCTTTACTTGTTTTTGTGTAAAGTTTGCATAAAGTCTCTGGAACGTTTCTCACCTTATATTCCTGTACCCATACATTAAGGCCTTTCCAGAACAGCAGGGATGCTTTCTAAGAGTTTGCATTGCATTCATGAAATTACCATCAGAATCCTTTTGTATAAGTAGATCTCAAGTAATCTTTCTGAATAGCTGCAGGAATAAAATCAAAAAGCTTGATGGGCTCAAAAGGAAAAGAAGTGCTGGACTTCTGAGGATAAGCAGAAGAGTAATGCTAGGGAATCCAAGTTCAGATCAATTAATAATCTCAAAAGTGTGAGGAGCAGGGACAAACAGGAGATCTGTCTTTTGAAGAATGCACTGAATGTCTTTAATAAAGGCTATCATGCTTGTGTGGAGTTGTTTCTAGTAATGGGGAAGGAGCTGTAAAGATGGCTCCTTTAAGAAGTTGCTCAAAACTTTCCCCAGCTCTGAGTCAGACCCTTTCTGGGGCTGAGCCAATTAGGTGCCTCCATAATCACTTTTTAAGAAGAAGAAGCCAGAACAGGAGGCTTTCTGCTGTCTTTGCTTGCTGTTCTTTCTTCCTTCTTTTCTGGCTGATGGTGGTGCAAGGAGTTGGGAGACAGACAGAAGTGACCATGTGGACCCCAAGGTCAGTGAGGGAAGAGAGGAGGAGGTGTGTTGGAGCAGAAACTCCCCTGAATCCTGTGGAGAGGAATGGTGAAGCAGTGATTTGTTTGCAGTTCATGGAAGACCCTACACCAGGGCCAGTGACTGTGCCCAGAGGAGGCCCTGTCCCATGTGAGGGACCCCGTATCTAAGCAGAGGAAGAATGCCAGGAGTCATCCTCCTCTGAGAAGAGAGAAGTGGCAGAGACCATCTGTGAGAGATTGACCACATCCCCCATTCCCTGCCCCCGTTGAGAAGAGAGGAGGTAGAGATATGAGGAGCAGTGAGCTGGGCCCAGGAAGAAAGGAGGGATGGGGGAGGGAGATCTTAAAGTGGAGGTTGTATTTTTTTCATAATCCTGCCCTGTTTTTGCTTTTTGTTCTGTTCTGTTTCTTGTAGAGAGTAGAATAAACTTTCTTTACTTTCCTTTCTGAGTCGTGTAGTGGAGTCTGTTTTGCCTGGAACCATAATTGGCAGTGAGCCCTCTCTGCCCTTGTCTCAATCCACAACATCCTTGATTATCTTTTTTCCTCTCATCTTGCTGGGTCCTTCACCATCCTAAGGAGATTGGGGGTTTATGGGTGACAGTAAGAGACTGTCATGGTGTTTCATTGCTGGCTGGGCAAAACCATTACAGAAAGCTTGTTAGATTGCTTTTGGCTGCATTCAGGTGAAACTTCATTACTTAAAAAAACACAAACAAACAAAAAGCTCATTGCAGTTTCAGGTAGTCATTCTGTGACTTACACTGTTTTTTTGCATTAAAGTGTAAGCAGTGTAGTTAGCCAAAGAGAGGGATATGAACAAAATCCTATGGTTTAGAAGCAGATAACTGAAATCTACAGTAAACATTTATTTTCTTGTTTCAGTCATTCAGTCTTGTTTTTGAGAAATAATGTAACAGTACAATTGCAAGAAAATGTATGTCCAATTTAATGTTAAGCAAGGTAGTGCTGAGGTCTGCTATGAAGGAAGAGGATTTATTTTAGAGTCTGTTTATAAAAATGTGTCCTAATTAATATCTCAGGATTACATCTGGAATTGGTTTCCTGTTTCAGCTTCTAGTTTCATAGGATTTGCCTGTATGAGAGCTGAATCTCAAAAATGCTGATGTTAATTTTCAGGCTTTGAATCAAATTTTGAGGGAACCTTTATTTTGAAGAGTTGAATTAGGGACTATAAACTGTATAGTCAGTGGTGACACATTGAAAATATGCAGTAGCTTTTTTCTAATAAGGGCTTGTGTTTTCAAATACTTGAAACTTTTTGAAGCTTTCTAAATGCAGTTCCTTTTTTTAATTGCCATCTGAGTTCTTGCTACCTGATGCAAACATTGCCTGCACAAACATTCTGATTCCCTCCACCTGGGAATATTAAATGGAAACAGAAGCTCATGTTACCCATAGGTTGCAGGGAGAAGTTTAAGGGCCAGCATTTCACTGACAGTTTGAATTTTGTGCTGTTAAGAAGTGTTCTGTCTTATTGCATTGTTTCTAGTAATGGGGTTGCGCTAACAAGCCACAAAACCTCTTCTGCTTTTCTGTTCATTTTCACATAAGGACTGCATTTTATCAAAATCTATAGCTTTCTTCTCTCATGCAGATTTTTGCCCTTCTTGTGATCTGAAGTTTAGCTGTGATAATAGAAGTATGACATATCCATATGAATATGATTCTGAGCAGTGATAGTGCTGGAAGTCCTTGATGGAACTCTGTAACTACTGGGTTTCTGAATTTGCTGTCTAAAACCAGAAGTTCATGTCTAGTATCTTCAAGGTCAGACATTTGAAGCGGCTATAGCATTTTGTGTGATGAAATATTGTAAGTGATGATTAAGTGCTATTGACAGTCATTGGTAAATTATTGGCTTGCTTTTGTTACTACTGCTAGAAAACATCAATTTCTGTAGACTTTTTACAGCATAGGTAAACAATTTTATGTAAAAATTCAGTGATCATATAGGGAGCTGCTTACAAATATGTTAACCAAGGGTTAAATTGTGCCTCATTTGTAAAATATGAAAAGGTAACATTTTGTGTTGCAAGATTCATCCTTTGTTTTCTAGGGATTTCTGGAAATGAATTCACTATACTATCAGTTTGGTTAACATGCCAACAAATAGATAATCTTATTTCATGTACAAAAAAGTTATCCTTTGTCTTGGAAAACTTCTTAATCTTCTTATTAAACTCAATGGGAGTAATTTTATTTACTCTTAATAAAATGGACTTTTCCTTCATACCTTTTTAGCTTTCCTCCCAAAACCTTCAGCTTACCAAGCATTCCACACCTATCATAAACTCACTGTTGTCTTATATGATTATGTAAAGATTCATATACCACATAATAAGACAAAATGTTCTCCATGCTTTGTCTGCCTGTCATCTACTTTTTTTATTTATGCAATCTCCTAGAATGGTCCATTTTCTGGTATTTTCTAGGTAGGTCACATTTGTTCCAACAGATATGCTGCATTTGTACTACAAGTTGGTGTGTTGAATCCCTTGCATGATTCACTGTGTTTCTTAAATATAGGTGATGTCAGGAGAATTAACCAGTCAAAACTACTAGATACATTCGTAGAAATTTAATGAGCAGATCTTATATCTCTCTTTCAAGAATGAGATCTAAAACCAACTCCTAGGGAACACTGTGGATTCTGCAGTGCAAAGCCGTATTTTACAGATACATCTTCATCCCTCAACCCTATCATTGCAAGCTCTGAAGCTGATCTGGGTATTTTTTAAGGAGAGAATGATTTGTTGTGCTTTGGATATTCTGGAAATTCTGCTGAGGAGATAAAGCACTTGTTAGTATGTCACAATACCTACACAGAAATCTGCTAAGCAGTCCTGGATGAAAAATCCTGGCAATCAGCCTGTAGTGGTTTTGCCTGGGCCTGTTTTTTGTAGTGGGGGAGCTACAGAGATGGCTTCTTTAAACAAAGAGCTGCCAGAAGCTTCCCCTGTAGCTCACAGGGCTAGGACAAGTCAATTTTAAGGTGGACCTACTGCTGACCAAGGCCTGGCCAATTAGTGACGGAGGTAACACCGCTGTGAATAATGTATTTGAGAAGGGGAAGAGTTGCTGTGCAGTTGCCAAATGGCAGCAGGAGCAGAAGGGATTGAGAATGTGAAAACATGTCCACAGACACCAAGGTCAGTGGGGAAGGAGGAGGAGGTGCTCAGGCCCTAGAAGAGAGTGAGGCCCTGTGAACTGTGGTACAGCCCATGGTGAGGCAGCTGTTCCCCTGCAGTCCGTGGAGGTCCATAAGAGAGCAGAGATCCACTTGCAGCCTGTGGAGAACCCCACACCGGAGTGGGTGGATGCCTGAAGGAGGCTGTGACTCTGTGGGAAGCCCACCCTGGAACAAGTTCCTGGCAGGACCTGGGAGCCTGTGGGGAGAGAAGATCCCATGGCAGAGCAGGTTCGCTGTCAGGACTTGTGATCCTGTGAGAGACCCAGGCAGTCGGTACTTGAAGGACTGACCCACGCTGGAGCAGTTTCTGAGGAGCTGCCCCCATGGGAACTACCCATGCTGGAAAAGTTCATGGGGGACTGTCTCTGGTGAGATAGACCCCACACTGTAGCAGTGGGAAGTGTGAGGAGGCCTCCCTCCAAGAAGAAGCAGCAGCAAAATCCCATGTGAACTGTTACTGACTGTAACCCCCATCCCCCACGTCACTTGCGGGGAGGAAGGAGAGTCCCAGGAAGAAGGAGGGGTAAGGGAAGGTGTTTTTAGTATTTGGTTTTATTTCTCACCTCCCTGCACTGTTTTGATGGCTCATTAGTAAATCAAACCAATTCTTCGTAAGTTGAGTCTGTTTTGCCCATGATGCTATGTGCTGAGCGATCTCCCTGTCCTTATCTCGACTCATAAACTTCTCATTCTATTTTTCTCTCCCCCTTCCAATTTAGAAGGGGTGGAGTGATAGAAAGTCTTGGTATGCATCTGGCATCCAGCCAGAGCTAAACCACCACACAGCCCTAGCTCAAATATGTTGAAAAAAAAGGGGGGAAAAAATTTTTAGTTACATGCTGTCAGTTTTTCACATAGATGTTTCTAAAAACTGATCAATAAGTGAACAGAAAAAATGCTTTACTTTCTGATATCAGGATTAAAAGTGAAAGATGTCTCTGTGTATGTATGCATTACGTTGAGGATTATATTTTCTAGATGCCATTCAGGTTCATTTTAGGAAAGCACTGCTTCTTGGTGGGAGTATTAGCTTTATAATTAATCTCCTTTCTTGAATGTCAGTAGGACTTTGAATAGATTTACTGGCTCTCCAGTTCTTTCTGCCTTATTAACTTCTACTTTTGTTAAAGAATTAGTTTTGCTGGTGCACCAACTGAAATAGACATTTCCCTAAGAGTGTAAACATAACTTTGATGGGTCAGATATCAATTCCTTCATTTGACGGTCACGTCTGAGCAAATGAGGTAGGATGTTGCACTGCCCTCCTATCTGATGACCTGCTGAGACGTATCTCCACTCAAAAAACATCCACTTACATCTTGTGTCATTCTATATACTAAGAAGATATTTGATGGAAACATATATAGAGAATATAATGCACATAGGCATTACTGAGTCATGACTGTTCCTAGATACGCTTTGAGAGGAAGGAATTTATATCCTTGCCCATTTACACCATTTTTTTCTAAATATAACACTTCCAAATCCCATAAGCTAGTAGTGGATCTAAATTCTACAAGAAACCTGAAAGATTTCTTTCATTGAGGTATGGGTCAGCTCAACATATTGCACTTTCCATACTGATAATGTGAATAACTGTAATTCAGTCTGAAGAAGTCAGAAATGTTTAGACATTAAACAAAGCCATAGTTTCACTTATGCAATAAGAGCATGGAAAAAAAAGGACTCGACAAGACAGATGAGATAGAGTAATGCTGAATGACAATACTAAATACAGTAAGATTCAGCTAGAGAATGAAAGAGAAAATAGCTTTTTGAAAGTTATGTTTTAGCTATGTTGCTGGAATGAATTCTTCTGTAAATGGTATAAGAGTGTTAGAACCAGTATTATTTCCATTGGGTTTTGTGTGTATGCAATTTTGTTTGGTTTTAACAATTATGGTTGTTTTTTCCAGACTTCTAATAAGCGTGCTGAGATACATCTCTACTTCTTTCATTATTGTTCCATGTACAAGACACAGTAAAAAAAAATTGTTTTGATGTAGGGATTGTAAATGGCTTCAAAGATGAAAATACAAACAAAGTATTAATTGATAGAAAGGTTAAGAGTTGAATGACAATAATTAGACTGAATTTCTCCATTAATCTAATGCTTCATTTTAAATTGATCAGTTAGTAAAATACATGTGATAACACAGTTCTGTAAAAACACTCTCCCACTCAATTATGCACCATAATTTCCTAGATGCCATAATAGTTGTATTTCTGAGGACTCAAGTGACAAAAGGATGTCTAATAATGAAGAATCAATGAAATTAAAAAAAGACATGGTATATCAGCAAGGTGACTGAAGAAAGATGAGGCTTTCACAGTGTAGTAGTTTTGCCACACCAGCAGCGAAACACCAAGACAGTCTTTTGCTCGGTGCCTTCCATCCACCCCCACCCTTGTTAGGATGGTGAAGGCCCCAGTGAGATGGGAGAAAATACAACCAAGGACATTGTGGACTGAGGTAAGGGCAGCGAGGGCTTGCTGCCAATTATGGTTCCATGCAAAACAGACTCCAGTACTCAGAGAGGAAAGTAAGGAAAGTTTATTTTACTACCCACAAGAAACAGAACAGAATAAAAAAGAAAAACAAGGCAGGATGAGAAAAATCATCTTCCCAGGCTCGTCTCACTGCTCTTGATATCTCATCCTCTTCCCCTCAGTGACTTGGGGGGCAGGGAATGGGGGATGTGGTCAATCTCTCACAGATGGTCTCTGCCACTTCTTTCTCCTCAGAGGAGGACAACTCGCATTCTTCCCCGGCTCCATTCTAGGGTCCTTCAAATGGGAAACAGTCCTTAACAAACTTCTCTGGCTTAAGTTCTTGCCAATAGCTTCTGAAAACATGGGGTCCATCCAGTGGGATGCGGTCCTTAACAAGCCTCTCAGGTGTGAATTCTTCCCAACAGCTACAGCTTCTGCACACAAACTCCTCCAGTATAGGAATCCTCTGTGGCCAGCAGCATTCCAGGCACCTTCTGCTGAAACATTACCCTCCCACAAATTCACGGTCTTCTCTGGGCACAGTCACCACGCCTGGCATGGGGTCCTGTACAAATTGCAAACAAATCTATGCTGCACCAGTCCTCTCCACAGGATGCAGGTGAGTCTCTGCTCCAGCACAACTCCTCCTCTCTTCCTTCACTGACCTTGGCATCTGCATTGTGCGTTCTCTCTCTTCACCCTCCTTCCACTATCTGCAGCCAGAAGAGAAGGAGAAACAGCAAGAAGGAACAGGAAGAACCCCCCTCTTCTGGCTTCTTAAAAATTGACCATGGAGGCACCTAATTGGCTCAGCCCCAGAAGTGGGTCTGGCTCACAGCTGGGGAGAATTTTGAGCAACTTCTTACAGGAGCCATCTTTACAGCCTCTTCCCCATTACCAAAAATGGCTACACACAAACTCATGAAACACAGTTATCTGGAGAATATGAAAGTCTTACAGAAGCACAGAAGGTAGGTGTATATATTTTTTTAAAATTAATATCTATCATAGAATCACTGAATTATTTGGGTTGGAAAGGACCAACTGAGGATCAGCTCAGCACCCCCTCCAGCCTGCCCTTGAACATCGCCAGGGATGGGGCATCCACAGTTTCCCTGGGAAACTTGTTCCACTGTCTCACCAGCCTCATAGTGAAAAGTGAGGCTATAAATGAAACAACAGTTTTTTCGAGGAATGCTTTCATGTACCCGTTCCTAAGTAGCAGATGTGAATTTATTTGGATTTACAGGGGATGATTTGGTTGTTACCTATGGAAACTGCAGTCAAAAATCATGTCTGACTACAGTTTGGGAAGATATTCTTTTTTTTTTTTTGCTATACCTGTATAACCTGCAAAGCTGGAATATGATTGAGTTATCACAGAACTAGTTGGAAACATGATTGCTTCAAATTTATACATGAAAAGAAGAAGGAAGAAATATCACTTCAGGTGATTTCAGAGGGAAAAAGTTCACTAAATTCTTAAAGTTAGTTTGAATTCTCATGAATGCTATCAGGTACCCAAATACTTAAATTGTATATTTTAGGATGCCAGTCAATCATATTGTAGCAGAGTATTCAATCTGTACATTTCGCTTTATGCTGTAAGTAGAGGAATGAAGCTGTACTTAAAGGAAGACTATAAACATTTTGATTGCCTGTAACAGGAGTGATAGATTTTATGTTCTTCATCTTTTCAGAGAATTTTCTCAGGGATCCTTCCCCTCCACAGTATTTTAGGATTTTTATAGATTGATTACTAAAGCTAAAAAAACTAAATAAATCTTTTCAGGACCATTTTTGCTGTGTCTGGCTCTCTGTCAAATTGAAATATGGACTTTAGTAATTGAAACTTTTGAAACTGTTCAGACTCTTCCGTGCCTAGTGTAAAGTGCATACAATTATTTTAATATCTCTTTGTTTATTATAGAGAAGAGTGAAGTGCTATAGAGAAGTGAATAAGGAGATAAAACAGCATGTAGGAAGGGTGGAGAAAAAGATGTTGCACCAAAGAAGTCACAGGTTGAGAACCTGGGGAATGCACAGGGTGTGTATTTGAATATTAAAAGCTGTAGTGCTTAAAATATGTGCTGAAAGAGTATGTAAGGTGCAGATATTTACTGAATATAAGGAACTACCACTTGAGATAAATCGTAGGTTTTGTATCTGAGGAAGAAGATGGAACTATCCACAGAAATACAGAAAAGAAAGTGTAAGGAGCTCCCAGGTTGAACAGTGAAATTAAGAGTTCTCTTTCTGCCAACAGTTGTGCCAATAGTAAAGAACTTCTTGAAACATATCATTCAATGTTAAAGCAAAATTAGAGATGTGGGAATAAAAGCAGAAATGAATTATCTCAGAAGCTGAAACATGACTATATTTAAAGAAAAAAACTTGTGTCAAAAGTCTTTGAAAAATAAGAAGGTGAAAATTACGTCTCGATTTGCCTTTCATCTAAGAAAAAGCACAGGGAATATTTCAGGGAAAGTTATGTCCATGAAATACAAGAACAGAAGTCATGCTGAAGCAGAGGAACTCCAGACACAAAGTGTAATTAGAGAAAAATTTGAACTCATAGGTAAATTTAAGAGAATATTTAAGATGCTGGTGTCAGGAAGGTGGTTGATTAGGACTTGTTTCTGTTGTGTTTTTTAGAAAACAAAAATATCGGAGGGTTTGGACAGATATGCTCTGCCTAAAGGTACTACCATATCTATTTTTTGCCTGACTTCCATTCTAAGACTATAAGGAGGATTAGAAAATAGCTTATGCAAAACATAGTTTTCATTATATCAATATTGTAGCTCTAGGGACAAGAGCACTATTAAATACACTAAGATTGAAAAAAAACCCCGATATATATATATATATATATATATATACACACACACATATAAACGTATCTGCAATAAGAATATAAGGGTGATAGCACTGGATCAATCTGAAAAGACATGTAGTATAGTATTATACATCTGAGAGTCTCCAGTATTAGATGCTGAAGGAAGAATATGAGATCAAGGAAACATATATTGATGTCTCTGACTACTTACCCAGATTCCTGTGGGGTTTGGGTATTTGGTTTTTGGTTTTTTTTTTTTTTTTTTACTCTTCATTTAACTTGTTTTCACTATTTAAGTAACACTGCTTTTCACATTACGGTAAATGTGATGATGAGGCATAGCCTGACATAATCCTTTCAGTCATTTTTGTATAGAAAAGATAACTACAGGTGGAAGCCAAGATCTGCCTCAGTTGTGATCCTACCTAATCTTCTGTGGCAGCAGAGAACTTTCTCTTACAGATGCTTGACTCAGAATATTTCTCTTTGCATGATTTCCTCCTATAAAGCACTATTCTTTTTTATTTACTATGACTTGCCATGATCAAGAAAGACAGGAGAGATGACAAGATTTCAAAGTGTGCCAAAACGTTATTGCCTTTGTTTTGTGAAAGGTGAGAAAGTTCTTCTTGAAAAAGATTCTGTCACCTCATGTTATTTTTTTAATAGCTTTACAGCTTTGAACTTTAATAACTGTGTGGTTACACAGCTAAATACCTCTCAGATTTCAAGGATTTGATCTGAGAATCAATATTTTACTGTCAGATTTTCAAACCTATTCCTCAAATCCCAGGTTTTAGAGTAAAAGCCCTGAACAGTTGCATGACATAAGGCACATTATATTGCTGCTGTCTTGAAATGCTATGGATTTTTTTTTTTAAGTGATTTTGTGTGTGTTGTAACTTTTTTTAGTTTTAGTTTGGAAAAATCTGTCAAAGCTTAAGGTGGGGCATTTCTCATGAGTGACTTTGAGTGTCTTTTTGAAAAGTAGATCTGTTATTTTTTTCCTCAATCAACCGACTTTCCAAGAGCTGATATTCTACTATATAGTATTTTACTATAGAATGCATCTAATATGCCTTCTGAGCACATGATACTTTAGTATCACGTAACAGCAAATCTTCCTTCTATCTTATATTAGTGTGGTTGTTTTTTGACAGGGAATTCAATGTATTTTATTGAAAGTATTATACAGTAAAGACTACGAGAGGTGAAGAGTAATACCTGCTTTTGGAAGTCTGCCGTGTCATCTCTGCTTCATCATAACAAATATATGTCTGTTGCCCCCGAAGTCAGGACTTACTGACAGTGTGATGTGGATTGCTTAGGATCTTCTGCACTTTGACAGCAAAGGTTGTAGGGGCTAAAGTTAAAAAAAAAAAATTAAGTCCATACAACTGTTCAATCATGGCACTAATCCGTGCCATTGTTATGCATGTACTCGAGTGAAGTTCGGGAATTCATTTTGGTATTGATAAACCTAGTCACATTGATTATTAAATGTTTTTGAAGCCATACACTTGTAATTTTTACTTTTGTCCTACAGCTTCAAAGAAGTAATATGGGTAATCCAGTCAGAATAAGACTGATTTGGTATGGTTTCAACTTCCATAAATACTAGTTCAGTCCTGGAATAAGAGGCCTGACTTTAGCTGAGTTATATCCACATGTACACTATTTGGCCCAAGTTAGCTGATGCAGAGAAACGGCACACTGAACAGTAAATCTATTTGAAAAATACGCCTTGCAACCTGCCAGTGCCCAAATTGCCACCTGTAATGAGGAACAGGGAATCAGAATGAAGGACATAGATATTACTATGGCAGAAAATCTGGGATTCATTCTTTTGCAAAAAAACCCAAAAGCCTCTTTTTGTAACTTCAGTTTAAGAGTCTTTATTTCTGATACAAATAATTCTTAACAGTAGAAGTAAGGAAAAAGCAAATATAGGGGGAAGTACAGATACCTTGGAGACTAAAGATTAGTATATGACTAACATCACTTTCTTTAAGTGAGTGTAAAAAATGCAGCTCCCAGATTTTTCACTCACTGGAATGCAAAACAGGCTATGTGGCTGGAAAAAACACATTACCAATAGCAAAACTAAAAATCAGTGCCACAATCTAATGTAAAAGTCATTGCAAAATAATTCTTGAAGCTGTCAGAAACAAAGGAAGGATAATTTCTAACATGTGCATAAGTTATTTGAAGTGCCTCTAGTAAATGTTTGTACTTACAAGAAAAATGGAACTTGTGCCCATTTATTTCCATGTTCATTCTACGGTGATACTGAATCATTTTGGAGTTTCATTGTTTAGCCTGGTTTAAGGCATTTTTATGTTAGCTACCAGACAACACTTTAAATTAGTTTATGCAAGTTGATAATATTTGGTTGTATTTTATTTACAGAATATGTTTGATTTATAGATGGTTGTTTTTTTTTAATGAACACCATGGCAGATATAGCCTGTGTTTATGGTAATGACTTTGAGTTATGTAAAACAATTGTTTTACTGTCCTAAATACAGAATTTATAAAACTGCTAACCAACAATTTTAAGAAATCCTGAAAATATTAGGAAATTCCTTACAAGCGTCAGAGAACCTGCCAAAGCCAGTTAAGAGGCTTACCACATGTGGAAATGGTTTCCTCAAGGCAGACAGCATTCCAGTTTCTTGAGAATGATCTGAAACTGCATTTGTGATGTCATGTTTGCCCATTATTTTATAACCTGTGGAAGCTGAAATGGTGGACTGTAGATGAATGCTAAGGCCCTTGGCTCATGTTTTCAGACAAATAATTATTTTGTCTTTTTTCTTCCCTTTTTTTTTTTAATCTTTAATAACAGCTACATCTAAAAGACATAACAGAAAAGTCTTCCATCAGTTTTTTTCAGTGTCCTGACAGGTAAAAGATTGATTAGCACTGATTTCTGTCTTGACTTAAGAATTTTTGAGAGACATTTTATCTGTATCAGGAGCTAAAAAATGTTTCTTAGCTGCTTATAGTGGGTGCTCTAGTGATTATTCTCCCTGTTCATAAGAGCATTTCCTTCTTTCCTTCCTTCTTTATTTCCTTCCTTTCTTCCTTCCTGCCTGCCTCCCTCCATCTTCTCATTTCCAGTGAGAGAGGGAACACTTGGTGACCAAGCACTTTTCTGCCCTCTTCCTTACTGTTTCTCAATATAACATTTTAATATATGTATATTTTGTACAAACACAACTCTGTATGTGGCATTTCACGTTTATATAAATAAACATATATATATATATACACCACAAACATATATCTATCTAATGTACTGTGTGTATAGCATTATATATATATATATATATATTTATACACATATACAAAAAAGTGATGACTTCAGGCTTCTTTCCTCAGTAATTCATCCTCTAAGAAATCAACATTTTGTATACTGTTTCATGAGGAATATTAAACATTGGATCTAATTTCTTTGACTTGCTGCCATGTTTCGTCTGTACGTGGGAGCCAGGCAAGTAGGAAAGAGCTCAGTAAGATGTCCTCATCCATCCATATCTGCTCTTAGCTTAGAAGCTCATTTTGGGGACTTTCTAGGAACTGGAACAGTCAAACAGACTTGATAAAGACTGTGTTTGATTATAAACTGAAGGATAAGACATAGGACTGAGCGGAGTCTCTGAACATGTGTTCAGACTACTGTAGTGGGAAGTTTTAAGATACTAGGAGTTCACCTTTATTTTCTGGAGTTCTGGGAAAATTCTGTCTCTCATGCCACCATAATCATGGATATCATAGGCAGTGCTCTGCTTCTTTCAATTCATTAGTGAATTTTAGCTTTTATAGTACAAAAATCTTCTCAACGGTGACTTAGACTTGTGTTTGCCGATTATTGAGTCACAGAGTGTTAGAAATTACTTGTATTTCTATATCTCCATCTTAAAATAGATGTGCTTTGAGAAAATTGTCTGCCATCTTATGATTTCCATTTGAAATCGTAAGATGTGGCATAAATATGTGACCGTAACAAGAGTGAAGTATTTAGCACTGAGCACTGAGTCTTTCAATAGGGATCTAGACAAGCTGATTAATTTGTCTTGCAGTCGTAAAAACTATTGAGTGATGTTAAAACAAATGATCTGGAAAAAAAGGAAAAAGTATAGATATGTAGCTGGAGACAAAGCACCAAAATCATCTTGTGAGGTAACTTACTTGAGTTCAAACTCCCATTAAGAAAATGAAATGATCATTACATTTCAACATATTCATGAACTGGCGAATATGTTAAGATCTTTTTTCCCTATGCCATGAAAGAATATCCCATATAAAAGCATTTTATGCATAACCCTCCTGTATAATTTTTTTAATTTATTTTCTTTTTTCTGGATTGATATCTGGAAGTTGAATTAATCAGAAGTCAGAAAGCAAAATAGTTCTGCATTGGATTATATGTTTTAATAACAAGAATAGAAAAAAGACCTTACTTTATTCCACTGTATTTTTGCTGAAATAAATATCCAGTTTTTACAATATCTGTACACATTTGTATTTTGTCAGTATTTAAAAATAAGTGTTTGTTGGAATTATTATAAAGTTTATTTCAGTACAAAGAAATGTTTCAAAATGCAAAGCATTAGGGTAAAAATATTTGCATCAGAGACAATGATAAGCAAGCCTCTAACATGGCTTCAAAACATTACAGTATATACAACTGATTTTCATATTTGTGGTACTGTTAGGATTACTTTAGGGACATTTTAAGATGTGCTTAAACTATTTCTAGTAATGCTGCTTTCTGATCTGATATGTACAATATGTTCTTAAAAGCACTACAAAGACACATGTCTCCATGAGAGTACATTTAATACTATTGTTCCTATGCTGTGAAGCAGATGGCATTTTCAGCAAGTTACTTCATGAAGGATATGCTTTGCATCACTATTGAAAGAATTAAGTATCTTCTTTTCTAATCGTACTGAATTAAAATCTTTTTTCACTCTTTTGTTCTTACAGTAAGGGTCCAATGCGGTAAAATTATGCCCTCAAGCATACATGTTATGCAGCACAGAGATCATCATATGATTTTTTACTTTCAAAGTAACTTTTAATTTTTTTTTTTAATGTATACAATTCATGATTTAGTGATTATGTAATCACTGAAGTCATACAAGTTTTCTTTTTGACTAGTTAAAAATTAATGTATTTCTTTTTATGGGATGCATCCTAGAGTGCTGAGGGAGCTGGCTGATGTGATTGCTAAGCCTCTCTCCATCTTTTCTGAACATTCATGGAGGACAGGGGAGGTGCCTGAGGAGTGGAGAATGGTCAATGTCACTCCAGTCTTCAAAAAGGGCAGGAAGGATGACTCGGGAAACTACAGGCTGGTCAGCCTTACCTCCATCCCTGGAAAGGTGATGGAACAACTCATCCTGAATGTCATCAGTAAACATATGAAGGAAAAGATGGTTATCAGGGGAGTCAACGTGGCTTCACCAAGGGGAAATCCTATTTGACCAACCCGATAGATTTCTATGAGTGCATAACTGGCTGGCTAGATGAGGAGAGAGCAGTGCATGTAATCTACCTTGACTTCAGCAAGGCTTTTGACACTGTCTCCCATAATATCCTCATCAGAAAACTCAGACAGTGTGGCTTGGATGAGTGGACAGTGAGATGGATGGAGAGCTGGCTGAATGACAGAGCCCAGAGGGTGGTGATCAATGGCACAGAGTCAAGTTGGAGGCCTGTGGCCAGTGGAGTTCCACAGGGATCGGTTCTGGGGCCAGTCTTGTTCAATATCTTCATTAACCACCTGGATGAGGGGATAGTGTACCCTCAGCAAGTTTGCTGATGACACCAAACTGAGAGGACTGGCTGATTCCCCAGAAGGCTGTGCTGCCATTCAGTGGGATATTGACTGGCTTGAGAGTTGGGCATAGAGGAACCTTATGAGGACAAGTGCAGAGTCCTGCATCTGAGAAGGAACAACCCCCTGCACCAGTACAGGCTGGGGGTCGAACTGCTGGAGAGCAGCTCTGCAGAGAGAGACCTGGGAGTCCTAGCTGATAATACACTAACCATGAGCCAGCAATGTGCCCTCGAGGCCAAGAAGGCCAATGGCATCCTGGGATGCATCAAGAAGAGTGTGGCCAGCAGGGAGGTTCTTCTCCCTCTCTCCTCTGCCCTGATGAGGCCTCATCTGGAGTCCTGTGTCCAGCTCTGGGCTCCTCAGCTCAAGAGGGACAGGGGACTGCTGAAGAGAGTCCAGTGTGGGGCCACATTATGATCAGAGACTGGAACATCTTTCATACAAGGAAAGGCTGCAGGAACTGGGGCTGTTTAGTCTAGAAAAGAGGAGATTATTGGGGATCTTATTAATATTTACAAGTACATAAATGGTAAATGTCAGGAGATTGGGGCATGCCTTTCTTCTGTGATATCTAGCAACAGGACAAGGGGTAATGGGATGAAGCTGAAACACAAAAAGTTTGATTTGAATATAAGAAAAAAACTATTTTACTGTGAGGATGAGGGAGCCCTGGCACAGGCTGCCCAGGGAGGATGTGCAGTCTCCTTCCTTGGAGGTCTTCCAGACCTGCCTGGATATGTTCCTATGCGACATCATCTAGGTGGACCTGCTTCTGCAGGTGGGTTGGACTAGATTAAAGGTCTCTTCCTACCCCTACCATTCTATGATTCTGTGATTCTTTTGATCATATAAAAAATATGATTCTGAGAGATTTGAAAATGCCTTATTCCTTAACAGTGTTTTTTTTTTTTTAAAAAAAAGCCCTAAAAATTAATTTCACGTCTTCTAAACTTGGTTCAAATAATTAATGTGATAAAGTGAACTTTATTGCTAACCTCCATATATGACTTAGCCGAAAGACCAGCAATCTGTCTAATGTGGGCAGCTAAAATAGTAAGGTGACAATTTGAAGAAGTGACAGTTTCTGGGAGGTTTAGCTAAATATGAACTTATTTCTGCATTTTAAAGGTTAGAAAATGTAGGTCAGTGCCTTGGCCAGGTTGTCCTGTGGTTATGAAGTCTATTAGATTGCCTCCCACTATATGAATGAACCCAGGGACTAGAGTGATTTGCTATCTACAGATCTCTGCCAGAAGTGGACCTCAACCTGCAGCAATAACCTATATTGTTGTAATTTCCAAGCAGAAATTGTGTGCCCTTTCCAGCTGTTTTATTTGGAATGACAGGTTTCAAGCTCAGTGCCATCCTCCCTAATTAGGAGGCCTCGAAGATCTTAGCCTGAGGGCTGTTCAGGCAAAAGGTATTCTCCAGCACAAACATATTTTATCTCCAATAGAAGTATGCTTTTGTGGTCTGACTGCAGTTAGTTATTATAGAGACATACACATTTAGCTTTGGGCAAACGCCATGAGTAGCATTTCTATTCAAGACAATGGACAGTCATCAGTGTAAATTCCTGTCTACTATGCAAGGTGCATCTTTTGATCTTTTAGAAAGAGCTGGAAAATTGGATGGTATTTGCAAAAGTCTTTCAGCTGAGAAATGTCAATAAAATAATCGTGTTGAGACCAGTACACGGAATTGACTTCTTGGAGGGGCCACAGGGATGGTTACAGGTGCAGGAATGAATTGTGTAGCTCTTGATTACATGGAGTGAAGTTCACAGATGAGAAATTGTGCACAGGCTTAGTGTCTGCAGGCTGTGCCACAGACTCTCATTTGGCGTGGCGAACTGTAGCAGAAATATCGAGATCCAGTTCTTTACACTTTTTTGTTCAGTGAGTATGGAAATGCTTTGTAAATACTTTGCCTTCAGCACACTAGTAAATACATAAAGGCAACAATGAAGTGTGATTGCACTGCTGTGTTTGGTGCATGTTAACAATTCAGAGTAAATGCATAACATAATTTCTCACTGAAACATTCTTTCACAGTCTGGTTCCCCACCAACACTCCTCTGCAGATTTTTGTGAGTCTGCATAGTTTAATGTGTCTCTCTGCAGGTCAATGCTCCCTATTCATGCTATCTCCATATATAAATAGAAATAATTGCCAGTGGTTTAAAATTATTATAATTTATCTATTGCTATGTTCATTGTTAATCCATTAACTTGAAAACATTAGTGTTGTTTCATTTTTAAAAAATGCATCTGGAAGAAGCAAACTAATGAGTATATGTAAGTGTACTCCTTCTTAGACATTGCTATTTTGAATGCAACAATCTTCAAAGTTTATTCTTTTAATAATCCTACAAAAATGTCAGGATGTAGTACAAATGCAAGTGCTGTACTCAGTGTAATATTCCTGGATTGCTAGGGTAAGCTGATGGTTCATTAAAAGGCTGATTTTAATACATGAGAGAAGTAATCAAGAAGTGGAAGTGGGAAAATAATGCAAATGCAAAAACGGGGGAAAAAAAAAAAAGACTTAATGGAACACTTAATACCAGTGCTTCCTTGATCAGAACGTGAATGTGACATATGTAGGAAGGAGAAGGTGGTAGACTTGTGAATCCATTGCTAGAAGTACAAAACCTGATATCAAATTGTTGACGGATCCATGATCTCGAAAAACTTATCTACACAGGAATGCAAATAAGCAGGCACTTCTTTATTATGCAGCGCTGGGAAAACACGGGGGGATAGCTCCTCCATAAGTACTTAGTTACCATTTTCAGGGTTTTTATACATCTCAAACAAAAGAATCATATTTGTCAACAAAAGCATGCATAAAATGTTCATCTCTTAATTTTGCCCTTTACCTTGATTGGTTCCTAACTATCATAAACTTTTCAAAATCACAGTGACTGGTCAAAAAAATATATCAGTCCCTTTGTTTTAGTAACAACTAAGATAACAGCCAAGGTAACCTAACAAATACATATATCAGGGTCTTGTGATTAAGGTAACAGCTAAGGTAACCTAACAAATACATTTACCAGGGTCTCCTAGCTAAGGTAACAGGTCCCTATCAGATGTGGTATGTAACTTGCAGTTTGATCCTTTAGTGATTCAAATGAATACTTACTTAATCAATAGGTGTTTGAGTTATTTGCAAGTGCTTAGCTAATTGACTGAACTATTACTAGATGATTAACAAATGCTTAACAAGTGCTTGACTACTTATTGTAATAATAAGTTGTTAACTAAAATAATTGGGTATCTGCAACAAAATCACAGAATCTTAGAATCACAGAATCTTAAGGGTTGGAAGAGACCTTGAAAGATCATCTAGTCCAACCCACCTACCAGAGCAGAATCACCTAGAGTAGGTCACACAGGAACTTATCCAGCTGGGTTTTGAATGTCCCCAGAGAAGGAGACTCAACAACCAATCTGGGCAGCCCATTCCAGTACTCCATCACTGGATAGTATTGGCCTTCTTGGCCACGAAGGCACATTGCTGGCTCATGTTCAGTTGATTGTCAACCAGGACTCTCAGGTCTCTCTCTGCAGGGTTGTTTCTCCTGAGGTATAGGACTCTGCACTTGCCCTTGTTGAACCTCATGAGGTTCCTCTCTGCCCAACTCTCAACCCGGTCAAGATCCTGCTGAATGGCAGCACAGCCTTCTGGGGAATCAGCCAGACCTTCCAGTTTGGTGTCATCAGCAAACTTGCTGAGGGTACACTCTCTCCCCTCATCCAGGTCGTTGAAGAAGATGTTGAACAAGACTTGCCCCAGAACCGATCCCTGAGGAACTCGACTGGCCACAGGCCTCCAACTCCATTCTGTGCCATTGATCACCACCCTCTGGGCTCTGTCATTCAGCCAGCTCTCAAACCATCTCACTGTCCACTCATCCAAGCCACACTGTCTGAGCTTTCTGATGAGGATGTTATGGGAGACAGTGTCAAAAGCCTTGCTGAAGTCAAGGTAGATGACATCCGCTGCTCTCCCCTCATCTAGCCAGCCGGTTATGCACTCATAGAAGTCTGTCAGGTTGATCAAACAGGATTTCCCTGTGGTGAAGCCATGTTGACTCCCCCGATAACCATCTTTTCCTTCATATGTTTAGTGATGACATTCAGGATGAGTTGTTCCATCACCTTTCCAGGGATGGAGGGGAACTTGACCGGCCTATAGTTTCCTGGGTCCTCTTTTCCGCCATTTTTGAAGACTGGAGTGACACTGACCATTCTCCACTCCTCAGGCACCTTGCCTGTCCTCCATGATTGTTTGAAAATGATGGAGAGCAGCTTAGCAACCACATCAGTCCTTTGGCACTCTCAGATGCATCCCTGTAGCTATAGGATGTACCTATTAGATCTTTGAGACTTTGAGTTTTGGAATAGAAATATTTCATAATTTTACTTGGTTTCTGTGGGCATTAAGTAAAAATAATGGCTAAAGAATAGCAAAAAACAAAAGACAGATATAATTTTGAAATACTTAGACATTTTGAAGCATGAGATAGTGACATAAAAATATATGCAGGGGAATATCTGATTAGACCAAATGTTCAGCCATGTTGTGACTTGACTAAAACAGGTTAATAATAGGGAATCGACAGCCTAGGGAAGAGTCTAATTGCCCTTCCAGAGACACAATGGTAGGTTTGTATTTAATGATTCCCAAGTGGGCTCTTTTTCCATGAATTTTTCAGGTTGCTTTTGGAATCTTTGTGAAAAGATTATAAGCAATTTCTTACTTTAATTTTATGTTATGTGAGACAAGTTATGTCTTTCTACCTTCCTTTTGGTGGAGTGGGGATTGATTGGTTGATTGGTTTGCTGTTGTTTGCTTTGATAGTCATCCTCTTACTCTCTGTATGAGAAAAGAGAATGAACAGTCCATATGCACCTTCTTCAGACCACTGAGAATTTATTAGACTTCTATTATATCTATCTCATATCATCTCTTTATCTCTCATCCAGACTGTAGCATCCTTGACTATGGCATGATCTGGACATCCAGGTACACAAAATTTGTAAAGAAGTCTATTTTGTTAAGTGCAGTTTAACAATTAAAAAAAGCAAAACTTCATAGTTTAAGTCAATGAATAGAGAAAGGCCTCTGTGGAGTTCTCCCAAGCATTTGCTGATTTTGCTCATTTGAAGTTCACTCAATATTTTGTTGCTGATTTACATCTTTGAGTCTATCCTTTGTAATTCTAGAAATATAGATGTGATAATAAGAAACAGCAAATTAAGTTATTTGAATATGATCTTTGTGGTAATTTAAAAGTCAAAAAAAACAGTGTGCCATTACTGTGCTGTTTGACACACACATATCCATATAGTGTAAGATCACCTGACATACACTGAAGTTTATTAATTTATATGGTTTGCTATTAACAATGACCCTTCCAAATTTGATGTTACTGACAGGGACTTTATTAATTCAATTATTCAGTCTTGATTTTTGGAAACTTTTGTGTGAATTTGCATAAAAATGTAGATAGAAATTAACAATGAGACTAGAAGGAGTGAAAATGTTTACTTTTTTGGCTTTAAAGGTCTTGGCTGTTTTTCTTTAACAAGAGACAGTAAAGCATTGTTGGCAGATGTCACACAGGATTTGCCATTTCCCAACTCCTAGCTTTGTGCTGAGTCATGTCAAATAAATACCACTTAGCTCTCAGTTTGCAATTTTGAGATGGATTTTAAATACATTGTTGCCAATTCTTTCTATATATAATCTAACACTTTTATGGATTCTGTGGAAACCCAAACTGTGGAAAGGTGAGAAATAGTTAGTCATTCTGCAGTTCCCATCTTGCTGTGATTCCTTATCACAACACATCCTTCTTGGGTGTGCAGTGGTAAAAATAGCATTAACACCCTCCTCCAGCTGTTTGGAAAGCTTGGGCAAATCCACACCTTCTCTGAATGATGCATCATTGATGCTATGAAATTTTTGCATGGACAATTACAGACAGAGTACTTGTTTGAAAAGTACTTGTAGCTTGGCATAGGATAGTACTTGTTTTGGGAACGAAATCACTCAAACAGTTGATTGTTGTCTGGATGGAAATGGGAGTCTTCATTGCAAGGGTTTTTGCAATGGTGTTTCAGATTGGACAAAACTCCCCAAACCACTTTTCCACTGTTTTGTGGTATTACTTGACCACTCCAGCATGTGCATGGTCCATTTTCACGAGCTATGTTGAATGCTATACAAAACATCTAACCGTCTTAGAAGAATTTGTGAAAGACAGTCTTACATGAACATTTATGCATTTGTATCAAGTTTCTACAGTCTATTTCCAAGTGGCTTAAAGTGCCTTACCTACATAAGATTTGATCAGTTCCCCAGTAGAAGCTGATGGGGGTCACTCTGCTCAGGGTGTTGATCAAGACAATTAAGTTTACAGATTGAATGAGGCCTAGGGGAATCGCTACAACTTTTTGAAATTCCCACCTAGAGAGCTCCTGTAACTGTAACTCCTCAGATGAATAATCATGATGGAAGGTGGCTCAAAGTTCAGTCAGTCATCTTCAGGTCAGTCCCTTGACTCCAGGGTGTCCATTAAGTCATCTGTGCAGAAGACTGACTTGAGAGGTCATGGGACACTCAGGGAATTTGTTACTAGGTGTGTACACAGGCACAAACATGATATCCAGCTGCATCATGGTTGCAAATGTGGACGAATTTGAACGTCAAACTTGGAGTTTACCTCCCATAGACCCTGCTACAGAACAACAGGGACGGTGCCTCTGCTTGGAACAGACATAGACAACAATCATGGGCTTTCCCGCTCCCCCAGATTGCACACTGTTACTTGATATCTGCCACTAAATTGCCCTTCCACCTGCAAACCCAAAGTATTTTACCTTCTTCCACTTACTAATGTGACCGTGTCTTTATTCTTGACAGCTGTAAAATGCCTCAATAGCTCACTATATTTTTGGTTCAAGACCCTGTGGCATAAGAAAAAAAATATCTAGATTCCTGATAGTATTTGCACTGGCATTATTATCTTCTGGTTTAGGGGATTAATTAGATAATGACCTGCAGTTCTTTGTGCTAAATTATGTGAGTTATCAGTAGTTGGACTGGACCTAGTGGCTACAGAAAACTGTGAGTTTGAGAAATAGCAGTTTTTACTGTTATTAGGTCGTCAAGAGCATACATAGAATCATAGAATGGTAGAATGGTTGGAAGGGACCTTTAGAGATCATCTAGTCCAACCCCCCTGCAGAAGCAGGGTCATCTAGATCAGGTCGCATAGGATCATGTCCAGGTGGGTCCTGAAGACCTCCAAGGAAGGAGACTCCACAACCCCCCTGGGCAGCCTGTGCCAGGGCTCCCTCACCCTCACAGTGAAATAGTTTTTTCTTATGTTTAAGTGGAACTCTTTGTGTTTCAGCTTCATCCCATTACCCCTTGTCCTGTTGCTAGCTACTATAGAAAAAAGGGATGTCCCAACCTCCTGACACTCACCATTTAGATATTTGTAAATGTTTATAAGATCTCCCCATAATCTCCTCTTTTCTAGACTAAACAGCCCCAGTTCCGGCAGCCTTTCCACATATGAAAGATGTTCCATTCCCTGATCATAATGTGGCCCTGTGCTGGACTCTCTCCAGAAGTTCTCTGTCCCTCTTGAGCTGAGGGGCCCAGAACTGGACATAGGACTCCAGATGAGGCCTCACCAGGGTAGAGGGGGAGAAGAACCTCCCTTGACCTGTTGGCCACACTTTCCTTGATGCATCCCAGAATGCCATTGGCCTTCTTGGCAAAGAGGGCACATTGCTGGCTCATGGTTTGTCTCCTGGTTTGTCTTTAAAATAAAATTTGGATAAAAATATCCACATGATATCATTCAGACAACCCCATAGTATATCTCTGTTACTAGTGAGAGTTGACAGAGATGCAGTTCTCAGATCAATCACCAGTCTGGTTTGCTTTCATAAATCTGAAATACCCCCAAAGAGCCCTGCAACAATTAGGCCTACTCTTCTGTGTCCTCTTGTGTTAGTGAAGGTACTTTAACCATCAAATGAAACTTCAATTGGAATCATCTGCCTGGACTGACAGCTTGATGTCTAAAGTGAAATATCCCATCAGAATAAATATTTTAAAAATACAATGTCATGATTTTTAAAATTAAAGTATAGGGCCAGAAATGTTTCAGAGCTCTCTTTTTTTTTTTTTGTCTTTGACTTTTAGTAGCTCTGATAGGTGACATTTGAATGGTCATTTATATACTTTAGCACTACCACCAGACATTTCTTTTCCACCTCTAGTATTCCTGCAAATAAAAAATTTCATTAAAATAATTTAAAAGAAATTCATTTTTATTGAAGTGTTACACATTATTTTGTCCTTGCCTGCCAGTCTTTCAGTGATGCACAAAATGTCAATGTGGCTCCTTTAAAGTTCTTGAAGAGGTGGTGCACTTTGAAATACGGTCTTCCAGACAGTTGTCTCCCTACTGAAATTTGAACCCCATTTTATCTGGGATTTCATGAAAATATATGAATTCCCACTTCCTCCACGATGGTTTTTAAAATGACAGTTCTTAAATTGTTAGATTGGTGACAAGATGCCACAGATGGAATATTTGGTATCTCAAAAAAATATTTGCAAACCTTCTGCCCCTCTGGGAATGTTAGCTCCTGTTTACTACACTGAGCTTCAGAAACAGCTCATAATGTGCCAAAGTTGAATTATCCTTAGACATGAATGCTGAATAAGTGAATGCCTTGCTGTCAACAATTTTAGTTGACACAGTAGCTCTTTTTTTTTTTTTTAAATCTGAGTAAAATTTAAGTTTAACATAACCTGGAAAGTTGACCCCTTCCTAATTGGCAGTTATGCTGAGGAAATGCTGTAGTTCGTATGCCAGAGAAAGAACACAAACACTGCCAATGAATATGAATAAAAATGGATAAGAACTACCACACATGTTTGCTTAGATTAAGTCTGTGATATATTTAAGCAATTAACTATGTCTTTCTTTCTGGTCCAAAGGCCTTTATAGATTTGTCTTTTTTCTTTTGCTTTGTGTTGTTTTGTCTGACCAGCCTCTTTCTGTTTTTTCTTTAAATAGATGATTCCAGTCTTACTGCTGTATCACTAATTGGTTTTGTTGATGAAGTAGCCTGATCTAAAAGTAAAACATTCTGTACTTGAAACAAGTACCTCACAAATATGTTTCACTATTGTTGGGGATATAGTCTTTTACATCTTTTTAAATCTGTACAAAGCTTTCCTTTTATTGCCAAAATCTTTTGAATTAGTGCAAAATATATTCACTGATCCATGATACATTTTTGTGTGTACTTCTAATTACTTGTGGTGTAGAGATAGTAAATCTTGGTGGCCTAGTTATACAACATCTTATACAAAATATTTCTAGAGTGTCCCACATTTCATAACTTGGCTCATAACTTTTCATCAAGAGGTTCAAGCTCACTGCCTGAAGCCAGAACTCCTTGCATTCATTTGTTCCTCTCTCCTCTCCTCTCCTCTCCTCTCCTCTCCTCTCCTCTCCTCTCCTCTCCTCTCCTCTCCTCTCCTCTCCTCTCCTCTCCTCTCCTCTCCTCTCCTCTCCTCTCCTCTCCTCTCCTCTGTATCTTTGGGGCCCCCAGTTCCAATCTTCTAGCTCACCAGTTGTTATCCTACAGAAGGGAAGTGCAGCATCTCCTCACTTCCTACCTCTTTCTCTTGCATTGGTGGTGGTTGTTTCTGCACCAAGATGAGGAGCCTTATCTATGCATCCAAGTCCATGGTGCTATTTAAACCCCTTCTCTTTGATTTTCACCCACCCAATCTCTTTTTAGGGGTTTTCTTTGCTTCTGTGTTGAAATGTCCACAAAACTCAAACGCGCCTACTGAAGGTAGCTCTCCCTGACAGATTCCTAAGTATTGCTCACCCATTGCTCATCTGGAAATACCCTATTCTCCAGCTCCCTAGTTATGCTGGCCATGCAGGGTAGGCTTTCAGTGTTCATTCCACAAAAGGAAAAAGAGTTTTACTTGGACAACTTCTTTTCCATCACTGATGGCTTTCTATTAGTAAGTGGAGACCAAAGCCTCTGTTAGTGCCTGTGTTACTCATTTTTCTTACTGCACACAACTTTTTTCTCCAGGCAAAAATCATTGGCAATTCACATCCTAAATACAAAATTTAAGATATAACTTATTAATCTATACAGCAGCTTCTTAAAAATCATGGAAATATCAAAAATGTGAGCAAAAATGAGGGCTTTGTTTTCCAGTTATTCATGTTTTGGTTAAGCTATTTTCAATGACTAACACCATATGAACAATAGTATTTGAATGAAATTGCAGTTGTTTTTCATAAAGAAGTAAAGGAAGTCTGGTCTGGATTGAACAGTCAAAAGAAGAGACAGAGTAGATTAAAACTGTATGAAGCAGAAATCCATATAAGGTGATAGGAATTGATCAGACACTTATTGCCAGAAACATAAACATGAAAATGCCTCCCACAAACACATCTATACTTGCAAATACACCAAAACAAATATGTCAGCAAATAGTATAGAAAAAAACTTAAAAAAAAAAGAAATTGGTAGAAGGACAGTTGCTCAGAAAACGGATTATCTGAAAGTGCAATAAAGACATTTTTCCAAGGCTAATCTAATCTTGCATTGACAACACTGTTCAACTATACTGCATAATGGTAACCACTGCAGAAATGCTGAAGCTGGCAACATCTCATGACTCTGGAATCATGGATATAACATACAATTAAGTAACTTAAAAGCAACATAGCTGCATTTGTTTGATGCTGTATTCAAGCTGTATTCCCGATGAGAAATGTTCTGCTTCAGGTGTAATGTTTTATTTTTGTTAGTACATGTGCATCATGCTGAGCTGCCTCATGCAGACACAGGAGCTTGGTCAGCATTGGCTTCAGGACTGCCATACCTGCAGCGTGGCGAAAGGATGCCTTGTGGAGTCACTTGCATACACCCGAGAAGAGTGCTTTCTCTGACTTCTGAAAAAAAGACGTGTTTATTGAGTGTGCACTGAGAAGTCTGTGAGATAATGACTTTCCTTTACTTTCATGTTTATGATGAATGATAAGTTATCAATATTCCCAACAGTTAATTGTTGTTAAAAATCTCTGAGCCATCTAAATCTGCAGAGGAACTTATTTGCTGTTCTGCTGCAGAATATTCATCTTTGGACAACTACATTTGAGCAAGACCTCTTGAAGCTGAAAGCTGCACTTACAGGACAATGTCCCACTGAGAGAAGTCAGCAACATAAATACTGTCCTGGGAAGAAATGAAAACACAATTATTGCCCTTCAGGTTGATATTAAGCTTTTCATTTGTCTTTTCCCCTCCAATTCTCTAATTCAAATTTCTGTCATCAAGCACACAATGCACAGAATCTTACAACACAACAAACTGGTAGGTGAATTGAGTTGTGTGGAGAGACAGGCTGTTGTGCTGGGAGAACTGTTCCTGAAGGACATACCAATTTGTGCATTGTGCTTGTATGTAATTCTGCCGTGACTAGACAGATGGGTGGCTATAAATGAAGTATCTTCCTATTCCCTCTGAGACATATGCAGTAATGTCCTTCTTTAGATGTTCTGTCATGGCAGTGCACACAATTAGCTACAGAATATTAGTTACTCTGCAGGATGCAAATCACCATCTTTCTGTGAATGTAGTAAAGGCACAAACCTATCAGATGGTATCAAGATACCAGATTTTCACATACACCCAGCTTGTATTAGTGATTTGGTTGCTTACCAGCTGAGTTGGGGGGAAGAGTATAATGAATGGACAGTCTTATGTTTATTTGTAATGAACCACAATTTAATGATGTCATCTCTTTGCCCATTTAAATGCAAAAGAGCACATTTCACTTTGTAATGAACCACATACACTAATGTACAACTTCACTGAAATATCAATTTCTTCCAAAGCTGCTCATTGAGATGTAATAGCTTCACAGTGGAGACTGACATTGTGGTTAAACACCAGTAAAAATCTAAGTCAGAAGTAAACTCTTCTTTAATGTCCTTTATATAGAAAAGGCAAATACATCCTGCTGTTAAATTTAATATTTTTTCAACTTTGAGGATTTCCCTAAAATTCTTTGTGACCTTAGCTAGGTGCCTGGCTATCCGTTATGAGCTTGCTGGGTAGAATGCTTTAATTGAACAATAGATGGGTTTGATGAAACAACATAATCTGATACATGCATATAAAGAAAGACTTGATCCTCTGCCAAGGATCATCACTAGACTAAGTATCTGTCATGTTTTTCTTAGACATGAAGTTTAACTCATTTTTCTTGCAAAACACTGCTTTGAATGTGAACGCCCAAAGGGTAGCTCGTACCCCTGCGAATCAGGCTCTGGAACCTGAAACTCCAGGATGTATGCCCTGATTTTGTCTAAGATAGCTTTTATTTCCTTCCTAGTAGCTTGTAGAGGGCTATGTTTTGGATTTGTGCTGAAAACAACCTTGGTAATGTTCTGGTTATTGCTGAGCAGTGCTTCCATAGCTTAAGTCCTTTGTGGCTTCTCACTCTGCTCTGCTAGCAAGTGGGCTGGGGGTGCAGAAGAAGCTGGGAGGGAGCATGGCCAGGACATGACCCAAACCAGTCAAAGGGATGTTCCATACCACATATTGTAATGCGTAGTATATAAACTGGAGTGAGTTGGCTAGGAGGGATGGATCACTGCTTGAGCATCAATCAGTGAGTGGTGAGCAATGGCATTTGACATCAGTTGGTTTTTTTTCTTTTTTTTTATTTCTTCCTTTTTTTTAGTTGTAATATTTTTTGTTGTTGTTACAGTAATTCATTTAATTTAGTAAACTGTTCTTCTCTCAAGCCATGAATTTTACTTTTTTTTTTTCCCCTAATTCTCCTCTGCTCCACTGGGACCAAGTGTCTAGGTGGTGCTTAATTGCTGACTGGAGTTAAACAATAACAACATGACATGATTTTGGAAGCACAAAAGGCCTTCAATAACCTCTGTAAAATGCCCACCTTTCTCAGTCACTGCACAAACGTAGCAATTCTGTTCATGCGTAATTTATTGTGAGCTCTGCTGTGGAAAGATCTAGATCACTCTTCATGCATCAGTGCTGTCTTGGGCAGTTAGTCATTTCACATTTTTCTGACAGAATAAAATTAATAACCCTCTAGAGGAGCTTATTTCTTTCTGTTAATTATAAGGTAGCATAGGGATGACCGGCTAGAAGAAGGTGTCTGAAAGCTTGTTGTGTAAATCAGTATTTGATAACCTTACCCTTAAATATAGCAAAATCTTACAGTGATTACAGTCTGTGTCTTCATGATCTACTTTCTGTTAGCATTTAATTCATTTAATGGCTTTTGAAAGGACTAAATCACCAGCAATTTTAAAATCATAGCACAAGTTTGTAACTTTGTTCACACACACTTTTTGCATTGTGTGCAGGGCGTGCAGGCAGTACACATACCCATAAACAGAGCTTCCTGTCACCTACTCCTAGATAACAGTTCTGTATGTTCAGAACTTTATTTTAAGCTTTCT
Source organism: Colius striatus (assembly GCF_028858725.1). NCBI lineage: Eukaryota > Metazoa > Chordata > Aves > Coliiformes > Coliidae > Colius > Colius striatus. Next base: position 51,020,579 of record NC_084759.1, read on the forward strand.
CTTGATATGTGATGAAGCACCACAAATTTGCATCCAAATCTTGCAATTTATTGCATATTAAGCCCTTGGAGAAGGGGTTGCTAACAATCCACTCCTTTCCTATTTCCAAAAGAACTTACTGATGAGCCTTGATGATATCTTAAAAGCAGGAGAGAGAAAATATATCTATAGTGTTTAAAATTAAAAAGCCTTTCAGAAAACGAATCTTCAGCATGATATGCCCAGGAATTATCTTGAGTGTTGGCTCAATATTTCTGGAAAGCCAGAAAACTGATCTCCCTATCGAAGTCAGAGATCTTTTACAGCAATGCAAGCCAAATTTAAACTCACTTTACAGAGTCTGAGATTGGGTTAAACAATTCATGTAGATATCCCTACTATACTCTCCTGTCACAATTGGAAATGTTTTATTGTGCTAGTCATTGCAGATTCCAGAGTGACTGTGTTTTCCCAATGTTTATTTTTTAATAATTTGCTAATGAAACTATTAGAGTTGAGGGATTTTTCGTTTGCAGCAAACTTGCATTTATTTTGCAAGAATTTTCTGGTTTGTAATTTTTGAGACAAGTCACCCTGTCTTCTGGAACATAAGTGTTCCTTTTAATGAGAAGTTATTTGTTCCTCTGCTTAGGGCAGTATTTATGGTTGTCCAGTGGGGGAATTGTTGAAGGGTTAAGGCTTTAGCAGTACCCCAATTGAACTCAAGCCTGTTATAATTACTGCAGCACTGAAAAATTTCAAACCATCTGTTAAGTTCCTTCTGAGATTCCTGACTCAATAGCGCTCTTGAAAGAGACTAAAACTCACCCTAACTCGAAGCTTTTTCCAAGATACACTGAAAGCATCGTCATCTTGTGTTGGGTTTTCTACTATAAAAAAAAGAGAAAAAAAGACAAAACCTCTGAATTTTTTTTTGTTGCTGTAAAAATTCTTCTATTGGAAAGAGCATGCCTTCTCATGCTCTTTTTAGTTCTTGTGCTGTCTTCTCAAAAGCAGTAATGATAAAATAGAAGCACCTGCAAGAGTTCTCTTCAGGAATTAATTTTCTTTGCTGATAACAGAAGTGGTTTCTCACTCCGTCTGTGCAGAAAGTGATATAAGTATGGCAAACCCAAATATGCACTAGTAAGATTAGAATCATTTAAAGCTCTTAATTTCTGCAAGGATCCACTATATCTAGTCATTTTGCTTCACCTTTGTATTAATTTTGTAAGCTAAAGTCAAAGTGAATTACTGCTTTGGAACAAATAATGTTTATTTCCATTCAGTTTGAAGATGGGTAAATAGCCTCTACACAATCAAAATAAATTGCTTCTAATATAGCTGTGGTGTGGTGGTTTAGCCCTGGCTGGGTGCTAGATACCCACTAAGTCATTCTATCACTCCACCTCCTAAACCAGAAAAGGGTGCTGTGGGGCCCTCCACGGGCTGCGAGTCAGTCTCTGGTACCCAGTGATCCTCCATGGACTGCAGGGGGAACAGCTGCCTCACCATGATCTTCACCACAGGTCACAGAGGAATCTCTCTTCTAGGGCCTGAGCACCTCCTCCTCCTTCTCCACTGGCCTTGGTATCTGTGGAGATGTTTTCATATTTTCACTCCATGTCTCCCATGACCATTTCCCTTTCTTGCTGTGAACAGTTAGCTAGTAATTAGAGTCCTGAGGATCCTTTGTGTTAGAGGAGAAAATGACAATGAAGTTGAATTCTCTTTGTTCTTCCTTTGTGAAATAAACAGGGTTGTGTCAACTTCCTCCTCTTCTCAAATACATCAATCACTAATTGGCCAGGCCTGAGTCAGCAGCGGGTCCATCCTAGAATTGACCGGCATTAGCCCTATCAACTACAGGGGAAGCTTCTGGCAGCTCTTTGTTTAAAGTAGACATCCCTTTTGCCTCTCACTACCAAAACCTGATCCAGGCAAAACAACTACAGCTGTGTAGGTGTAATAGCCACGCTAAAGGTATCAAGTCATCCACCAATTCTTTGTTAGATTCCTTAAATGCACACAGGCTGGTAGTGGGTATAGCGTGCTAAATTTGTCAGTATAGTCTTTGCATTCATTTGTCTTTCCTGACAGCAGCTTCATTCTCTTGCTTGGGCTTTGTCCAACTCAAATTAACTACTTGCAGCATTTTTTACAAAGATTGTGCCAGATCTGCATAGAATTGGCAAGTTTTTGGAGAAAGCCTTATGCCCCAGAGGTCTAACATGTCTAGCCAATTTGGAGTGACTGTTAGGAACCCCATTTCTGTTCCTTGCAACTTTCATTCTGGCTCTAATTCAAAGAAATGTCTTCCTCTGGCAAAAGAAAAAAAAAAAAAAAACAAAAAACCAAAAACGGAGCTTTTGAGTTGGAACAGCCTCATGTCTCTTCTTATCAGTGTCAGTATATTATGAATAAATGTCTTATAAAATCTGTTAAAGTTTTATGGCAAGCTGAATTTTGTATCCAGATGACTGACTTAAACTGTATTTGTGGAACTTGATTTCTGAGCATTTAAGTCCCAGTTATAAGTCACTTCTATTAGTAAATTCAGAACAAAAGTTTGACTAGCATTGGTTATTTCATAGAAAACTTTTTAAATGATGACAGGCAGGCTGCTGGTCACTTCATCGGTTCCTCTCATGCTGTTCTACTGAAACCCTTTGATAACTGCTAATCCAACAAAGGTTAAATGTTGTTTTTAAAGACAGTTTCTGATTTTCTCAGAAACCACCAGATGCTTTGATCCCCTTTTGCACCTCTTGTCTTTAGGTCTTATTTAAAATTACTGTGCCCATATTGTATTTTTTTTTCAAACGTGCTCACATCTGCTCATTCATTGTTCATCAGAAAAACCTGCTCACAATTTTATCTTCTTAAAAATAAATTCCATGTCTCCCATGACCATTTCCCTTTCTTGCTGTGAACAGTTAGCTAGTAATTAGAGTCCTGAGGATCCTTTGTGTTAGAGGAGAAAATGACAATGAAGTTGAATTCTCTTTGTTCTTCCTTTGTGAAATAAACAGGGTTGTGTCAAAGTACTGTTCCTGAGGCACAGTATGGTAAAGAGATGTGCTTTTATTCTCAGATTCAGTTCTTCCACCTGTCTGCTTTACTGCCCGCTGCCTCTGCTTCTCTGCTTATTTCTAATCATCCTGCCTCAGATATAGGCAGGCCTTTGTGTAATCCAGAGGAGCTGTTGGAACATCATGTCCACATCTGCCTGGTGCCTGCCTTTGGCAAGAAAGTGGCCTGTGTTCTGTCCTGAAACTCAAGTTTCATCACTCTCCTTTCCTGGAGCTGCTCAGGAGGTGTCTCAGTCATCTGGTGAACAGAGCATTGGCAACAGTCCCTGTTTCCTAGTCATTTAACTAAAGCATATCCTATCTGCGAAACTGTGTATGAAACACATTTGGGGTTGGGCAAGACAACCTGCAGAGGTCCTTTCCAACTATAGCTAGTCTGTGACCGATACTGGGATTTTGAACATACTGTACAAAAATTCCCAGCTGGGAAACGTGGTGACCTTCAGCTATCCACATAAGTGGAACTAGATGCACATCTCTAGGCACCAACCCACTGGAGATCTAATGGCTGTCTGCCAGATTCTACCTTCCTCCTTGTTGACAATAGTAGAAATATCCCAGCTACCTCTCTGTTGACACTTCAGTTGGGCTGTATAACTATCCCTGATCTCCAGGTATAGATGTAGGTATTGAAGTAGAGTGGTTTGCATGATTTGAAGGGACATGTAATTTCAAAAGACACGTGTTTGAAGGATTCCAATTACACTGTGAAATGAAGGATCTAGAAGCTGTCTCCATTAATTAATCTTCTTACTTGATCTGATGGCTAAATAAACATGTCTCCATCCCCTCCTCCGCACCTGAGCTTTTATCTTTTCTGCTAGAGCATTTGTTTTCTTTTTGTGATATTCTGCACATCTTTTGGTATTAAGAAATTGCCGTTATCAGTTTAAATATCAGAACAAAATGAAAGGCAATTACCAAAGTCTAAACTGTAGAATAAAGATATGCTCAATGCTCAATATGCTTAATAGACAATTTAGAGCATAAATTTATCTAAAGTTAGGATGAACATTCATGGCATGAATTTCTGTTCCATAATATCCCTATCTGAATAATTTGAGAGTAGAAAGCAGATTGTAAGTCATATACATTTTTCTGTATCTGTAGGCAGTGTTTAGATCTTGAAAGCAAAGCAAGAAAGGAAACGCTTTTTTCACTCTTAAGACACCTCTGGTATTTCAAAGCATTTCCCATTACTGCACTGAATTAAAACCAGTATCTTTTGGAATTAAAACAAGTATAAAAATGAAGCTGTATGTCTTAAATCTGGGAGAACAGCAGTGACAACCTGTCTCTCAAACATGACATAGGAGCTTTGTGAACACCTGCCTAATGAATGCAGGTGTAAATGGTCTCACTTTCACATATGATGACCAGTAATTCTGTCTTTGCTAAAAGACACACTGCTTTTCTCTGGAAAGCTTCAGTTCTGCAAGCCAAATGAGATGTTATTTTTTTGTCCGAAAGTTCCAACTGCCTTCATCTGCAATATTTTCCTTTGAAATGCCAGCCTAATTTATCATTGAAAAATGCTTTTATCTTTTGCTGCTTTAAAATACATTTTAAGTATCAATTTCACATGTTACTACCTGAAAGAAACACAAAAACAAAACTCCTATAAAAACAAAAACTCCTTCAAACTCCTATAACTACTCCTCAGTTTTTTTGCTATGTTTTTAGTCAGTTATTCTGTTTCCATGGAGCTCTATGAATTAGTAGACATCTGGGTAAAGAAACCAGAAAAAAAGGCATGAAACTGAAGTGCGTATCTTATCTGACATTTTCAGAAGAAAAACATCGCTTTTTCTTTCACTATCAGGAATGTGACAATGTGCACATTTTGAGTGCTTTGAAAGTTTCAGTTCCTCTTCAGGCAGAAGTATCATTACTAGAGCACTTCACAAGAGCTCCTTGCTCCACGTTGAATTGTAAGTGTTCAGCAGATTATGGCAGCTGCAACAGGGTTTACATTTCATCTCTTCTTTTGTTGAGAGCAAAATAATTCTCTTTCCTTGAAAACAGCCTTAACTATACTTCTCTGTATTTGTGGGACTTTTAACAGCTTTTTGTGGTTGAGGACACTGTACTGTTTGTAATACAAGGTTTTCCTTGTTGTTCAGGTATGCTGTAACATGATAACAGTGAAAAGATACATCAATCAATCAATCAATCAATCGATCTGCATATGCTTATACAATGTCTGATCAATTAATCACTGTGCTAATTTAATTGCTACTTACCTCTTGCCAAGTTGGTAAAGATGCCATTCTGGTCCCCATAAATTAAAAATAACATTGTGCTAATGTAATAGCAGTTGTGATTAATTATTCATAAATTCTTATTTATGTGATTATTCTTTTGACTGTGATGCAAATGATATTTAAACTCTAGGTTCTATTTTTGTAAAACTTAATGGCAGAGAAAGAACTGCCACTTAATCTGAGGTGAATTGAATCTCTAAAGAATAAAGGGAGAAAAGAAAAGGAACTGTGATCCACATCCTATTCTTTTCTTCAGGTCCATGGGCCATTACATAATGAAAAGGTTAGCTATTTGCCTCTAGAATAATAAGCTTCAGATTATTCTGCTTTAAAAATGCATTTGTTATCTTCTTGAGTGCTAGAAACTACCTAGATGACTTTTATATCCTTATAGCACTCAATACTGAGTTGTACGCCAAAAACAAAAAGGTGGGATTTTTACCAATTAAAAATAATTCACGATAGAAACAGCCAACCAGAGGTGACAAAGTAAGACTTTCTGTCTGTGGACTTTTTTACTTTGCAGTGATTTTGTGCTGATTCTGCTGACAGTATCTCTTGTAGCAATATTGTACTCTCCCTGCTACCCCTACACATCCAACCACAGAGGATGCAAAGGGACTTTGAGGTATTTCAGTACCAACACATCTACAAAGGGGATTAGGGGGAATACCATCCAGCATACTAGAAGGTACCAGAGTTATTCAGGGTGAAAACTTATCAGTGTGGACAGTTTGGACTATTTTTTGAGCAGCATTAAGGTCCTTTTCAGACCAGGGTAGGTCCTTTGAACCTGAATCCCAGGCTGTAGTATAGTTCTGCCATCCAATTTACTTCTTTTTCCATTATATTCTTCAAGGAAAAATGCCCAAATTTTTACCTAAAAATATTGTGTCAGCTGCTCAAAGTGGCATGTTGTAATTGCACTCACTCTTTTTTGTCTCCCTAGTTTGCGGAGAACTGTATCAGAACTCCAGATTGGTGAAAAAGCACATGGTGCTTCAGCAGAAGTGTTGATATGATGCAAGTAGTACAGAAAATTATACATCGGATGTGGTAGCCCTAAAAGGACCTGAACAAAGGAAGATGGCAGAAGATTTCTATCTGCTACTAAAATTTAGTTTTGCCAACTCAAGGTGACTGTCCACAGCATTCTTTAACGTTAAGGTCAGTGAAGGCCACATAGTCTGAGCCCCAAGAATATACTTTTTCTAAGAGCTGGCAAATATTCTCACCAATATAATAAAATAGAATCTCTACTGGGTAAATCACCAGACCTAGAATGGGTAAATTATTTTTGTGAAGAATCTGCAAAATCCTGTTTATTTCTGCTGCTTTGGATTACTATGATAAATACATGCTGTTTTAGAAAGAAAATGAGTAATATAACTATATTATAGAAATAACAGGTTTTCTGTATTTGATTAAAAATAATACCTCATGTCTGTCCTGCACTGCCCCAAAGTGAAACTGCAGGCATGTCACACAGGGGTTTTTTACATTAAAAGCACTGCATCTCTTCCCACCAACACGAGAACAGTGAGGTTTGGATTTTTCTCCTTGTAACTGTTAAAATGGAGATGAACTCTTTTTCCCAGCTGCAATTTGAGGGGAGAAAATGAGGTGTATAATGTAATTACCAGCACTGGAATCTCGCCAGGATGCTGGACCTTATTTCCCTGAATTCCTGAAAAAGGTGTCACGAGACCCTCTAATTATGAGCAATCAGGACCACAGTTCCACATCTGACGTGAAAGACTCTACCTCCAGCAACATAGAGCATCAGTCTGGGCATTTGCTCAGTACTAACGAAAAAATGCAATATAATGAACCGAAGTTATATTTTCTATTTTTTTGTTGATTGGTTTTGTTTTGTTTTTTTAAAAATTAAAACAAGATGAGCCAGTACATACAACCTAGTCTCTACTCATAAACACCATTTTGTAACAGAAGTGTGTGGAGAATGTAGGGCAATATTTTTATCTTTGTTCATGTGATTTCATGTGATAAAAAGTAGGCTGATAAAAAGTAGGCTGAAAATGGCATTTTAGTTGCAATGAATTTTTAAAACATTTATGTGTGATAAAGTTACAAATTCATCAGGAAAGAACTGTAAATTAGAAAGCAATGTCCCATCATACTATCCTGACCGTAAAATGTGTCAGAAACTCTGTTTTACAACTCACTGAGAAAAGATACATCCACACTCCAGTGACAGTGATCAACATCTACTAATGAAAAAAATTACTTCACATGAAATTTGAATTTTCTCAGAATATTGATAAAAATAGCACTGTTGCTGTTGCACAAAAAGGAGTCACTGGTATTTTCAAAGAAGAAGGATGATAAACTCCCCCCAAAATAGTAATGAAAAAGGAAAAATTGAATGGGTTTTCTTCCATAGAATTATTTTTATAATATCATAGAATGGTAGGTGTTGGAAGGGACCTCTAGAGATTATCCAGTCCAACCCCCCTGAAGAAGCAGGTCCACCTAGATCAGATCGCATAGGAACATGTCCAGGCTGGTCTTGAAGACCTCCAAGGAAGGAGACTCCACACCCTCCCTGAGGAGCCTGTGCCAGGGCTCAGTCACCCTCACAGTAAAATACTATTTGATATATTTGATATACATCAAGTAGTTGATGAAGGGGGAATAAATGGATGATGGTTCACTGGATGTGCCAGTTTAATGAAATAATATTGTAAATCCTGTGAATTGAAGTGTCTAGGTGGAAGGAAGCATGTATGTGTGAAACTCTTCCCATCCCAAACTATGTACAGCTCTAAGATACTGGGATGCCGGAGAGGATCCAGAGGTACCAAGCTAGTAAAGGACTTGGAGCACGTCTCCTATGAGGAACGGCTGAGGGATCTGGGGCTGTTTAGCCTGGAGAAAAGAAAGCTCAGGGAGACCTTACTGCTCTCTACAGCTACTTGAAAGGAAGTTGTAGCAAGGTGGGGCCTGGTCTGTTCTCCCTAGTGACAAGCAATAGAACAAGAGGAAATGATCTCAAGTTGTGCCAGGGAATGTTAAGGCTGGATATGAGGAGGAATTTCTTTACTGAAAGGGTTGACGGGCATTGGAACAGGCTGCCCAGGGAGGTGGTGCAGTCCCTGTCCCTGGGGGTGTTTAAGACATGGGTAGGTATTGCACTCAGGGAAATGGTCTAGTGATTGATAGGACAAAGATTGGACTCAATGATCTTAAAGGTCTCTTCCAGTTGAAACAATTCTATGATTCTAACTGGTAATACAATATCAATTGTAGAAAGTATAAAAAAATATCCTTATTCTAACGAACTAATTGGGGAAAACCATAGAAGTTATTGGATAGAAAATATATTTACTTTATAATTTATCTAATTCCCATTTACACACAGAGGATGTGGTAAAATCAGTAATCTGCATGGGGGAACGAACCATCATCATCAACATGTGGACTTCAATATGAAAACAGAATCAACATCAGTGCTACTTAGTGAAATAGTTTAGGAATTTACTTTGTTTTCTCAGAATATTTTTCATTGTAGAAATAGTTCCTTTTCTAAAATTCCTGTCAAGCTGTTAACTGTATTAAATAGGAAAAAAAATCAGTGGGTGGATGCCTGGGGAGAAGAAGGTGGACATCTCCATTATTGCTTGTATCAGAGGAGTGTGCATAAGGAGGTTCCTTTCTTCATATGAGGAATCTGTAATGATTTTAAACCCGTATTTATTCGACCTCACTTCCTACTTACTTTAACTTAAGCCTGGATTGTCTTTGGTTTACAGTAAGCCGGCTCCTATGCACTATAATGCAATAAGAGCATAAGATCATATAATAACCATTTTAAGCAAGAGTTGCACCGCTATTGGAAAATTGGTTTAACACAACTGAGGTAAGAATATTGCTCTGTCCTGCAAGATTAGAGATTATATGGTTGCCTTGAATAACTTTTGTCTAGTGCTGAGTGCAGTGAGAGCCTTTTCAAAGTGATGTTGAAGTGCAGTGGATGTCAGTGGCCTTAAAAACTGGTTACATAATGTTTTGACTTCAGAATTTAGAAGGGTCAGGCACCTAGCTTTGTTACACACAAAGCCTTATAAAGAAGCTTGAATGTGTGAAAATAGAACAGAATAAGAGAAAATTTCATCTGATTTTGTTATTTTTGGCAGAAGTTCACCTGTAGCAATGTAGTTATGCAGCCAAATTCTTATATGTTTTTGTCAACTAAATTTAGATTATACTCATTTTCATGGGGATGTCAAACTGAAAACAAGTCAAGACGGATGTATTCACAGATGCAGTTCTCCAATTTTCAGGACATATGTAGGTGGCCTCTTATAAGGGAGACCAAACTTTAACAAGCTAATTACAGATTAATAGAAAGAATGGCAATCAGCAGAAATGCAGTTACACATTATGCAAAAAATATAATAATCTGGGAAAAGAAATCTGACAGCATGATGTTACAGAGTAATGCCAGCTGCCTTGGTATCCTTACTGGAAGTAAGGAGTGTTGTTATTATTATGTTGCTAACTTTTAAACAAACAAATGATAACCCAGCTCTGGAGAATTATCACAGCGATGCTCCAGGGAATCTCCAGAAGAAAGATATATTAGTCTGTTAATTGTTGGTGATTTAGTTGTAGTTGTCAGATACTACTTCACTGGGTGGGCGAAAGGAAAGGTGAAGTAACCAAAGACATGCTTTTACTGGAAAGACTCACCTCCTCATTTAGTCAGTCAAGTGTTGTTATTCCTTTATTACTCTGTAATTCGAGGGTAAGTTCAGTGAACAACTGTGGAGGCCATTAGGAGCTGTCATGGAGAATTTATTTGCCTTTGAATGTAAGGTGGAAGCAGGGGCTGTGCTGCTTTGAAGTGGATAATTCTCCTTTTGTAAGCTTTTTAATACCATATTTATTGTTTCCTAGTATGTCTCCCTAGACTGTTTGTTGTTGTCTTTGCTGCTCTTGTCAAGAATAAAATTTATAGAAGTGTGACCCGGGAGAACAAATCTTATTTTGTGTAGTGACTACCCTAGCAGCCCACAGTGTGTCTCACTGGAAACTCACAGGAAACGGTAAAATCCACATCTCTGCAAAAGCTGAAGGTCTGGTGATCTTTCCTGTCTGCTGTAAAATATTGGTAGTTCTGGTAAAATACACTCTTTCTTACAGTGTTTTAACTCTGGAGCATATCTCATCAGATTTTGTAACAGCAAATGAGGTCAATTAAGTTGTTACATCCAAGTTTAATATGTAAGCATCTGACTTGCTAGGAATGCAGTTGTTGCTCTTGTGTTTCCTGAAGTGTAATAGATATCTTGAATACAGAAGAAAAATCCAGGCTTTGCTTTAAATAATACATTAGATCAATTTAAAAGGCACAAGCAGATATGTTAATTTAGAGAAGAGACTAATAGGAATAAGTTCACTCACCCAGTTGCAAATGTAGGAGACATTTATCTTGGAAGAACCTCTGCTTGTCAAGAAGTGGGGCCAATAACTTTGCTCTTTCTTTTTTGAGGGTAAGGATCTGTAGATATCTGACCTCATGTCACCAGTACTTCATACATTCATGTACCCTGTGGATGTGCTGTGTTACAGGAGTGTTTGAGGAATGTATTTTTTTTAATTATAGGTGAAATCAATCCTGGAGATTTGAGCGGCTTTATAGGTATGCAATTTCCTTACCAAGGTTCCTCTTGCAAATGTCTCATACAAAGAAAATTAGAAAACATAAGTGAATATTTAACTGTCTGAAAAAACTTTCTTCAGATACAAAGTCAGACAGTGGGTTCAAAGGCTTTAAGTTCATGGTCATCTGAGGCTACATTAGAGTCCTGCATATTTCTCTTCTCGAGTTAATGTTGCTTTGGTTACCACTCAGTATTCAAACTTTATGCAATTGCATTGTGACATTGATACCATTTATTCAAGTAAATATAAATTGTCAGTTGCAATGCATCTGTGCAGATTTATACAGCCTAATTTACCCATTCTTTTTAATACTTTATCAAACTGGGAATTTTAAATGTGTGTGCATTCACTATCAGGTTTACTCTGAATTTAAATGTTGTTTTCCTTCTTGAAAAGTGCAATATTGTGGAAATACTGTTGAATGAATCTAAATGTTCAAAAAAATGTAGCTAAATGAAGTCTTCACTGATCTTCATCTAGAAAAAAAAATTCTGCAGATATATAAAATAATTCTGTTCATAGATCTATTTGCTGCCCAGTAATGCTCATAATTATAGCATGAACTCTTAATAATGTTAATAAACCAAATCTTCTAGTCTAGACAGAAGAACACAGTCCCAAGTAGTTTATTAACTGATCAGCTGCATCCAAGCAATTACAAAGATTCTGTCACTAGCTATTTTTTCTCTCAGTTGCTTTATTAAGAGAAAATAATGAATATTAACTTTTCAATTGGATATTTCCACAAAGTATGCACTGATTTCTTTTATAACTACATAGACATTATTTGAAGCATTTCTGTCAAACACTAGCATTTAAGACATACATTTCCATGCTGCTTTTCCTCTGCATTTCCTTCTTTATTTCATCTGCAGGATTTTTAACAATTTCCAGAGGCACTGGCAGAGGTGATGATAGCCTAAAGGGCAGTTTATGAAATAACAATGCCAGGTACAGCCTAAGGTAGAAAAAAGTTTGGAACAAAGTTGAAGAGGATAAATATTTAAAAAATTATCTTCTGAAGGACAAGCAACAGTCATTTGCTAAGAATCAGTTAGCAAAGGTTGTAGAAAATTTGTTGTTTGGTTTTTTTTATTCTATCCCAAACTCCCTGTAGCAAAAAGCTGTGAAAATGTGGCTAAGTAGCTGTTACCCTCTGTGTTTAGTTCTAGTGGACAGCAATTCCTCAGTGAGCAACATACTTGCCTAGTGGTAAACAATTAAATCAGTAATGGGAGAAAAAAAGAGAAACCTCTAAACATACGAACAAGCATTATGTGACACTCCCAAGTCATCATGTGTCTGACCTTACCTTTTTCATACTCATTTACTTGGCTGCTGTCATTTGTAGGCTGCATCTACAAAGCTACATGCATTAGTTCCTAAAGTGTCCCCTGGCTCCTTGGAGAGACGCAGAGTGGTCTGGCCCATGCTGGTTGTGGCAAGCCTCCACTGAAGGGGACAGGTTGTGTTGCATGACACAGCACTTGGCTGCGGGCAGGTCCATGCCATCCTGATGCATTACCCTTGGTGGTGTGTGTGCATGTAGGCAGTGTGCAGAGGTAAAAGCTCTGTTTGGTACAAAGGACCGTTTTGCACTGCATTATTTTTTATAGCATGATATATAAAGTATGTCATGCTCAAAGCCTGGCCACCCTCTCATTCCCTATGTTGAATGTAGAATCCTGTTGTTCCCAAAAGCTGGGAGTATGCTATATCTCTGTCAGGGGCACAGAATTGCCTTCATAGTCTTTCTGGTTTTAAATAAACAGTTTAAAAATAAAACTAGGCTGTCACTACTGATACTCATGCTCATACTTTCCAGTTAGGCTGCTGTGCCAAACAGAGCAGTGCTTTACGTCCACTTGCTCCTATCTGGTGTGATTAAGACCACCAGAAGATGGCACTTCCACAGGGAGCAGTGTTGGAGCTGCCAGGTGAAGCTCATGTCATTACGAGCAACCATAATCTTAACTCTCATGGCACCATTCCCCTCCACTAGCCTTGTGCAACCCTCCACTCCTACTTTAACATTTTGCAGAACTGCTGGCACACCAGATGTGTACTTACACAACCAGTTCTTGTACCTTCAATAGAAAAAGATGCTTTGGATGTGATAGCAATGTCAAATAAATCAGCTGCTTCTTTGCAAAGTGGTAGATATGTCACTTAATTCCCAGGCCCTCTGGTGAAGGAAACCAAAGTGTTTCTTCCCTCAGAAGCGGTTCAGGAGATGCTTCATTCTGAGGACAAATCGTTCCTCAGACAGTACCATGCCAAGTTTGGTTTCTTCTGCTCTACATAGTCCCCTACGTTATCCCAGTGGGCCATGTACTTTCAAATACACCATATGTTCTGATGCCATATCCTTTGTTCATTGAGCAGTGTGCTGTGTACACACACCACTCAATTGCGCGACAGCCTTCTGTTATTTCAGATATTCAAACTGAAACAATTTTTAAAGTATCAAACAATTGTATCTAACAGCCACAAAGACACTGCATGAGGTATTGAGACTGGACTGCAGGCCACTGTACTCCCAGTCCAACCAAGAAGGAGGCTATCCACCGCATGGCCTGAGGCCCAGGGATGATTAGCAGTATAGATGTAGTTTTGTCCTTAACTGGCAGATGCAATTAATGCATCTGCCACAGGATATTTACTTGCAGTGTAGCTATATTAGCAGAATGATGTAAAAAAGCATATGATGTATCAGAGGTAGAATAATGGCCTCACAATTGCTTCTTTTCTTCAGCTGTCCACATTCCAGTGTAGGTGGGCAGTATCAGAAATGTCATCTTAGACTTCCTCACCTCCTATGTATCAGTCTGAAGAAATAGGACTTGCAATCAAGACCTGAAAGAATAGCTGCTTTGAAGTCATGTTTATGCGTTATGCCTTTTAATTGCCTGATTTTCACAGAATGGGTTGTTCTTTCCAGTGTCACTTTATGGTGCATCATAGCTTCATAGTGCACTCAGAGGGAAAACCACTCACTAAAAAGATAAACAGTGCCTGCTTTTCAGCGCCTATTACTATCAAGACATGTCTGAAATATGTGATGCACATTAGTAATGGGTACTGACAAAGTACTTTTAAGCACATTTGTGTTTTAAATGTATATTTAGACTAATGAACAAGATGTAGCTGAAGATGAACCTTTTGAGTCTTATCAAATCAGTAGCATAGCCTCCTCCGCTCCTGAATCCCACCGTTTTCTTTTAGTGTTTATCCACACAATGATACATTAGGGAGACAGTGAAGTTCCAGTTCTCCTTGAAGCATCCCAGATCCTAGAGAGAAAGAATGGTAATTCACCAGGGTAAAAAAGAACTTTCATTGTCATGACATAAAGGACAGAGCAAGGCCAAGGTTATTGAAAGTATGATTTTGACCTAAGCAGTGACTTTGAAAAAAATGGTACAGTAGACCTCCATATTTAATGTGTGTCTCAGATTTTTCAGCTAAGACTTGTTTAGGTAGAGAGCAAAGCAGTGCTGTTCTTCCACACCTGCCATCTCTATTGACCCTGCTTCAACTCTAGTGTCTGAGCCAAGATCTTTCTGGCATAAGCCCCTTTATCAGTAAGAGTGCTTCTACTAATTGCTACCCAGCCATACGTAAACTTCATCTAAGAGATCATTCCTGGCTATTCCTGTGAAAGCTAACCAGAAGGCTATGACCATGCTCTCAATGAACTCAGTGGATGGGCATAAAGTTTTAGTCATGCCATGCATGCCATGTCGTGCACTAGCAGGCTCCTTGAATGTATAGATTGAAGGGCAGGTGATATTGATGGCAATGCAAGACTTGAGCAATCTGTCTGGGATTGTTTCCTTCTTTGCAAGCTATACCATGGGCACAATTTAGCCTGTCCTGGTATGCAACCCATAACCACTCCATTTAGTTAGGAAAGAAAACAGAGCTTTGGTTACTTGGCAGTAAAAAGAGAAAGAGATGCATATATTCCTATTCAGTCTGAAGTACCTCTTTCTGTAGCAGTCAAAGTAAGAGCTCAGTGTTAATTTTGTCTAAACCTGGGTTTCAGGGAAGGATATTCTAGCTCCCTTATTTCTTTCCTCTGTTGTTCAGTGTTCAATTATTTCTGCTAGTTTCTAGATCTCACTTTCTGATACAGTTTACACTTTCCTATAGTGATTAAGTGTTTGTTAAACACCTGTTCTAGGCAACAGGTTTAAGTTCTTCTATCACTTGTTGTAAAACACTCAACAGGATGAAAGGATGTTGGAGACTTCCTAGATTGTAAGTGTTATTGGAGTTCAAATACCTAGAGATCAGGCTTGAAAATATGTGACTTGATTTACTTATATTTTTCCTCTATTTATTGTCTCAGTTGTAATTTTCATCCCACCTAGCTTGAAGAATATTGTTGATACTCCTGAACTAGCAGGTAATTTGCCCTAGGCTTCCCTAATAATAGCTGAGGGAGACAGGCATTTCTAACACACAGGACTTCATGCTGAAATGTAAACATTAAATCTTATATTTTCTTTATCACGGCAGAGAAAGAATAAAAGTGGTTTTAGAATAAGAATCTATTAAAAACATATGCCCTAGAGACTCTAATGCCAAGATTTGCTGCGCTTCATCATCTTTGTGTTTGAATTCTCAAAGATAAGAAATATGAGCCTTCTGATTTAACCAGATCCTTCTGAATATTAGTAAAATAACTTTCTAAAATAATGTTGCTAGGCACTTGAACAGTGTGGATTTTTTACGTTCTCTGAGATAATAACACGTAGTCATTGTAATTAAATACCTAAACTAACATATACCTATACATGTAATGTTCTTATCCATTCTTTTTTTAAAGTATGGGAACAGTATTGGGTTTATGTGGTGGGGTTGTTTTGGTAGTGAAGGAGAGTCTGCAGTGGGGACGCCTGTAAGAACCTGCCTGAATCTCCCCTGGCTCCAAGTCTGACTCACTTCTGGCCAAGGCTAAGGCAACCAGGCACCTCTGTCATAACTATTTTAGAATGGAAAATCTGCAGTGGGAGGAGGAAGTGCGATGAGAAGAAGCGGGATGGGAGAGAAAAAAACATGTGGACCCCAATGTCAGTGAAGAAGGAGGGAAGAGGTGTGCTGGAGCAGAACCCTCCTGCATCTCATGGTGAGATAGCAGATGTCCCCATGGAGAGCAATGGTGGAGCTGAGATCCTCAACATAGGTACATCAGTAGCATACTATACACTGGATGTTTGGAACTGTTTAGATAAGAACCTAAACAAGCTACAGAGAGAAGAACCTCAGTGATCATACAAATTTCACTGCAATAAAATCCTATTGCAAACAAAGTCATAAAACCATAGAATCATAGAATGGTAGGAAAGACTTATTAATATGTTAAACATTGGAAGAAAAATAAATATGAAATTTTGATCTTTCGTGTTCTTCTCTATTGCATATTTGAAAATGTTTTCAATTCTGAAGCTACGCTGAAGAGTTTTGTATAACAAATCATCATAATATATAACACTATTTGTTAATTCCACAAAATACTTCTTCCTGTTAAACTTAACACATATTGTTTATATATAAGCTTAATATAAAGTCTAGCTAAATGTCCTGTTTCAAACTTGAACTCGCAGGCATTTTGTTCCAGATACAAATGATCATTTACCAGAAATTGATGTTTCTCATACAGTCTCCTAACTGATGCAAATCTATGTGAAGTTATTTACAATCTTCCATATTTCATTAACTGAAATGATCACCTGCAGGCTTCAACTAGTTAGTCAACTTTTTCTTCCAGTACACTAATGAAGAGACCTTTTTAGCATGTTGACATTAACTGTCTCTCTTTCAGCAGAGCAGTCTTTGTTATACAGTGTCTTGAATTAACAGGCCACAGAACTTTTATTTATATATTTGATAAGTGACCCTCTCGTAAGACTGTGGTTTTTAATATTCTTTTGCATACTAGGTGATATTATGTTTGCACCCTTTTCCAAAAAGAAGCAGCCACTCTTATTGACTGTGTAGTTTACTCTGTAGTTTACAGTACTCTGTATACTGACTGCTGTCGAAAAAAAGATTTTTTCCTGATGCTAAATATGTAGACAAAAAATATTTTCAATTAAATAGGGCCATTAACATATGCCATTTGCATAAGTCAAGAAATGTAGGGTTTGTTTGGTTTTGCTTGGATTTTAGCAACCATAGTGCAAGGACTGGTCTAATTTGTCCTGTCATGGGCAATTGTCCTTTATAGTCATGTTGCTGTTATGTTCCTTCCATGATTCGTGGCTTCTTGGCATAATTGAATCTATAGTGAATAATCTTTTTACAGAGCTATCCCAGTATTTGATTTGCACTCAGTGATTTGCTGCACTTAGGGTTCTCCCTAGAGATTACAACTTCTAAGGATTACTTTCTGAAAAATATCTTTAGGAGAGCGCAGCAACTCCTCTCTCTCTGTTTAAGACTGACAGGAAAAAAGAAAATTAGGCACTGTACTTGTTAGCCATCTTTTTTTAGTTACAGGTTATCCCTTTGAATTGCATATTTAAAAAAAAAAGCTTTTTTGCCATTAGTTTCCTTTCTATGTTTGTCTTAGTAAATACAGGAATGTGTGATGTCTGTTTTCCATTATCTCTATTGCTCTTGATGAAGCTGTATGCCTGTACTACTTTAGTTTCTCCTTTCTACTCTAGGGCTCAGTCTGTGCAGTAATTTTAAGGTGAAGGAGACAGGAAGAAGGGCCAGTTGTGTCAGTGCTCAGCAGCAATCTCCTTAAGGCAAGAGCAGAGTAAGGTGAAAAAAAATGCAGTAGTTACTTTTGTAATACTTCTGGGTTTTGAGCCATCAGTTTCTTTAGGAAACAATTTTCTCTCATTGAGACAGTAGGTTCTTTTACAATGGAAGGAACTCTGAATGCATACACATTTTGTTATTAATAACTTCTTAATGATCAGTCAAAACCAGGCATCATCACAGACTCACAGAATCTCCAGGGCTGGAAGGGACCTCAAAAGATCATCTAGTCCAACCTCCCTCCAGATGTCTTTAGATATAAATTCCACATCCATTGCACATATATTTTGAAACTAATTTATGTGTGCTTTATTTTACTCACCCCTCCATTTTTTAGTTTGCATTTTCTAACTAATGTGTCCAAGCTGGGATGATGGAGGGAAATTGTATGAAAAATGTTGAAAAGTTTAAAGTCTCGAGCAGTTTTTTCTTCTTCACCCCAGTACAATACTGATCTGAGATGTGGCATTTGCATTTATCAAGTTTATGGAAATATTAGAATGCACTAATTGTGTCTGGATATAGTCTGCATCTTTAGGTCTATGAAGCCAAGTGTCAGGTTCAGAAATCCTTTCAAGGACCCTTTCTAGCTATCATTGAATAGCACTACCTCAGCTCTGAAAATAATGCCTGATGCTTCTTGCTGCTCTGAGGGGTCACAGCCAGGCTCTTGGCACTCTGGAAATCCTTTTTGATTTATCCATTTAAAGATACTACACTTTGTCTTTAAAGCATTTGACATTTCAAAGTATCCCTGGCCCTTCAAACAACACGATGTTTGGCGTTTGAGCAGAGGTGACTCTGGGAACTACAAGCTTGTCAGCCTGACCTCGGTGCTGGGGAAGGTTGTGGTGCGAAGTTGAGTGCTCGGTGCGAAGGCCTGTTTTGTTTAACTTCTTTATCAGTTACCTCAGTAAGAGGATTGAGTGCACCCTCAGTAAATTTGTTGCTGACATCAAGCTGGGTGGGAGTCTAGACCTGCTTGAGGGCAGGAAGGCCCTTCAGAGGGCCCACTCCAGGCTGGAGCAAAGGGCCAAGGCCAAATGTGTGAGATTTAACAAGGCCAAGTGCCAAGTCCTACAGTTGGGCCACAATAACCCCATGCAATGCTACAGGCTTGGGGCAGACTGGCTGGAAAGCTGTCTGGCAGAAAAATACCTGGGAGGTGTTACTTGATAGCTGGCTGAACATAAGCCAGCAGTGTGCCCAGGTGGCCAAGAAGGCCAAGAGCATCCTGGCCTGTATCAGGAACAGTGTGACCAGGAGGGCCAAAGAGGTGATTGCCCCCCTGTACTCAGAACTGATGAGGCCACACCTCAAATACAGTGTTCATTTCCTTGCCCCTCCCTACAAGAAGGACATTGAGGTGTTGGAATGTATCCAGAGATGGGCAATGAAGCTGGTAAAGGGTCTAGAGAACAAGTCATATGAGGAGTGACTGAGGTAGCTGGGTATGTTTAGCTATGGTATGAAGAGGAGGCTGAGAGGAGATATGATCACTCTCTACAACTACCTGAAGGAGAGTTGTAGTGAGATGGGAGATAATCTGTTCTCTCCTGTAATGAATGATAGAACACAAGGAAACAGACTCAGGTTACATCAAGGAGGTTTTAGATTAGATATTAGAAAGAATATTTTCCATGAGGGAGTTATGAATCATTGGAGTGGACTGACCGGGATGGTGGTGCAGTCACCATCCCTAGAGATATTGAAAAGACAAATAGATGAGGTGCTGAGGGATATGGTTTAGTTTAGTGGCTGGACTTGTAGTGTTAGGTTAGTGATGAGACTTGATCTTAAAGGTTAGTCTTTTCCAACTGTAATGATTCTGTGATTCTGTAATGGTTCTGAGACCTACTGGCAAAGTAGCCTTAAAATCCACCTGGAATTATTCAAGAATCTCACTTACACATGTAGAGAAGACGCAGTAGGTTGAACTTTTTCTGCCGACTCTGGTTCATTCCCTTTTTGGGCTTGAGCTAGTCAATAATAGGGCTCATGTACGCCTTGCACTCTCTATTTAAGAACTTTTGGCAGACTTCCTGCTGCCAGGGGCCTTTGTTCTGCTGTCACAGAGATTGAAATCTGTCTATAAATGTGACAAATATCTCCCAGGCGAAATTTGCCTGACTTCAATAGAGTTACACACGAGATGATTTTGGACATTTTCAGCAGTACTTTGTGATTTTAGTACCTGTATGCATACAGTTTGGAGCACGTATTTAATCTGCACAAGCAATTTGATAGCTGTCCCAGAAAGATAAGTCACCTTTTGTCAGAATTATTGCTCTGTATATTCCACAGTTAAGACACTATTGAATCATTTGCTCTAAAAGCTTAACATTCTCCAACTTTGAGATTTTGCTTTCTTCAAGGAAATATAATGTCTGGTCCAATATAATGTAAACTTTTTCCTGTTGTTTTTAAAGAAATAATTGAAGAACTAATAAGTAATAATGTTGTGCTTGGTTTAGAACTTAAGTCAAATACAGTCAGACCAAAGACCAGAAATGTGAGAGCTTTTCTTGGAGTGCTCCATTTCCAGGGTATTTGTTAGACTGTGGCCTGATATCCACCTGACCTGTGGCTAAAACCAGTTGCTGTATGAAGTCCTCTGTATGTGACCAGAGCCAGAAATGAACTAACAATTAAACAATGAATTGGGTGATGAGAAAACCCCTGTTTGGGGATTCTCCTTGCCTTTTTTTTTAGTTTATAGTATGGATATACTCAATTATTCAATCATAGAAGCTTTTAAGCTAATTGTATCTGGATATAGTCTGCATTTTTAGGTCTATGAGGCCAAGTCTCAGGTTCAGAAATCCTTTCAAGGGCCCTTTCTAGCTATCATTGGATAGCACTACCTCAGCTCTGAAAATAAAGCCTGATGCTTCTTGCTGCTCTGAGGGGTCACTGCCAGGATTTTGGCACTCTGGAAATCCTGTTTGATTTATCCATTTAAAGATACTACACAGTAAAAAAAAAATATCAGCAAAGGGCTGCACACCGCAACTTTGTCTTAAAGCATTTGACATTTCAAAGTATCCCATATCCTTCTGTTGCTGGCCCTTCAGCCAACATGATGTTTGGAGTTTGAGCAGAGGGGACTCCTGTCACCCCTTGCTTTTATAGAAGCCAGTTGAACAGCTAGTAGCGTTTGGCTTCCTTCAAGCTGAGGATTTGTTTTTACAGAAGATATCTCTTTGTGACCGGCAACTTTAAATCTGAAGATACTCCAAGCAGTCCTATTCATAGTCTTCTCATTTTCCTGTGCAACCATCTATGTAGCAGATTCTTTTTTAGTTTGGTTTTGTTGGGTTTTTTTGTCCCATTAGGAAAGTTTTAGTAGAGAAAGAAAAGAATAGCAGCTTTTCAGCTATTCCATAGTCTCTCCATAAGCAATCAACATGATTTCCAGGGTAGAGAAGGTGCTTGAGGTGTTTTCAGGGTTTTGCAGGCTTGTAGAGTCACAGTGTCTTAGCACTTCTAAACTGAGACCTAAAAGATGTTATAACAGATTTGAAAAGATCTGTTCTATAATAGCTATTTCTCTCCCTATCAGTGTGACAGCCTCTGAAGTGCTGTGAGCTGACTAAAAAGTGAATGTGCCTCATCTACGTATGGGTTGTGACAAGTGGTGAAAACTAATCTTTCATTTTGCGTTTAGTTTTCGTTAAAAGAATGGTCCTAGAAACTCAAGAAAGCTCTTAATGCAGCAGATGCTTACAAGAAAGCAAAACTGCCTGAGCAGAAGTAAAGTTTTCATTGGCAGCAGCAGCAGTTGCAGTGCTAACTATTCATTAGGATTCTCCAGCACACTGATACACTGCGTGAGAACAGTTTATTTTGTATTCTGGGCTTAATTACCGCATTAGACCTTAGACCTCTCAGTGAACGAAAGCTTCCTGCCATTCTGACACCTTATTTGATAGCAATGATTGTTAACCTTGAAGGCACTTCAAATGACATTTGAATAGTGTTATGGATTTATACCACATATCATGCTGTTTTGCTCACTCTCCATTAAACCAAACAAGACACCTCCAGAAGGCTGTATTGATTCTTGACCACAGATCCTGTCTCTGCAGGATGCCAGTCTATTCTTCAGAAAGGTCGTGCTCTCTCAGAAATCTTTTTTTTTTTTTTTTTTTTTTTTCAGAAAATACACATTGCATTGCAGCCACAGCTGTGCAGATGACCACATAACCTAGTTTTAATGAAGGTCACTGTCCTTCTGCTCCTACTACATCAATAGTGCAATACCTTTTGCAGAACACATGCATACATGATTTTTCAAATTCAGCTTTATTAGTCTAACAAGTAGCAGACATATTAAACCCCTTGTTGTTTTGTGCATGCTTCACTGAGTTCAAGCTAAATTTCAGAAACATCTTATTTGCTTTTAACTTTTTTCTTCTGTTGCTCTCCACCTCTGCCGGGGAACACCGCCTATGTCTGTGATCTTTTCCAGTTTACATTCTATTCCTTTCCTCTTGAGAAAACATCACTGAGAGAAGACACTACTCCATTCAGTTTTGACACACCTTGCAAAGGAGATGAGGCCCTAGGCATACCTTGATATCTTCTTTTTTTCCTTGGAGAGGTTTGAAGAATTTTCTGCTGTAACTATGCCATGTAGGCGTTTGCATCTAGCTTTCTTTATAATGAGAGGGAAGTCCATGTTCAGATAAGTAATTTGCAGAACATGTTTTGCCATACAGTAGCCTGTAAAAGCAAACAAGGCAAAGAAAACAATTATATTAATGGTAAATAAATTTCTGGGGGTTTGTTTGTCTGAGTTGAAACTACATGCATTTCAACCTTGAAGCCCCAGCATTTGCTTGCTTTAAGAGGTAGGTACTGCATCACCCATTCAGACACCTCTTAACGTATCATATTCAGTATAAAGCTAACCTCTCATTACCAGAAAAAGACATTACTCCAGATTCCTTTGTAAACTATCTAGACAATTCTGATAGACATTTCAAATGACAGGTTAATTGTTGGCTTTTTAGGCCATACTTACTACTCAAGAAAATGATCTTTTAACTTGCACAGTGTAGTTTCTGCTACAGGTATCTGAAAAATACCATTTGCTTAAATGATTTTATAATCCCATTGCAGTAAACCAACATAACCTTACAACTTCCTGTTGAAACCAAATTAATATAATTTTGAAAAGAATGACCTAGTCCTTTAATGATTTGTTCCAATTGACTTTTCAAGTTGGTGGTTCCACTTTGTTTGTCTATATACTGAATCTGATTTGCAGTTTCTGGAATAGTATCTAGAGGACTGGAATTAGTAATTGTTACAGGAAAATGGTAGTCTGATAACCTGCAAGGAATGGTGAGAAATGAACTAACTTTTGGTTACAACTCAAGGGGAAAAGAGCCACTGACTCTATACTGCTG
This sequence comes from Colius striatus, assembly GCF_028858725.1. Classification (NCBI taxonomy): domain Eukaryota; kingdom Metazoa; phylum Chordata; class Aves; order Coliiformes; family Coliidae; genus Colius; species Colius striatus. Next base: position 51,043,793 of record NC_084759.1, read on the forward strand.
CTTAAAATAATCTCAGAGAATTAGTATCAGTACCCAGGACATTAAATGTTGATCTTCAGAATGACTGATAGTTCTTGACTTCTGCCAGTGGTTTTCACCAGGCATTATCAGTATTTTTAGTTACAATGTTTATTATAATACTAACTTAATGATTTGTGGAACATTTTGTTTTCTTTAGTGGTGTACCAGCAATTTTTCAACTGCTAGGCATCAGTGGGCTACAAACTGATCTGTTCAATTTTTCTAAATATAGTGGGTGGTCCTTGCTAATATAGTATCTTGAGAAAGCCCTTCTATGGATGGTGAGACATGATTGTGGCATTTTAGAGTCTTAGAGGGCATATGCATTTGCAGTTCTCTTCTTGTAATCAATATCAACCTCTGGGACTTTTTAGTTGTGTTTATCAAGCTAGAGTCCTGAAGTTTTGGTGTAAAGCAGCTATTAAGAAGTAAAGATGAACAGAAGTGTGTGAGTGTTGATGCACAGAAAAAATAAAGTTATCCACTAGGCAAAAAAGAAACAGAAAAGTATTTTCTAGAAAATGTTCAGGTCAGTTTTCTTATTTTGATGTTATAGTCAAGAGAAAAATGTTAAGAAAAGGTACTTTAACTCTGGATGCACAAGTTCAGAAAGCTTGATGGAACACAAAGCAAGAAACTAGAAACCTTCTAAGGCTGTTTCTTCCTTAAAAAGATGTTCCAAAGCAAATTCTTTTTGGATTGCATTCTTTATCTTTTTCATCTGCTACCTATTTAAATATGTGTTCGTTTGTGCTTTGATGCTAATGACATCATTTCCCTATTTATAATAAAATAATGTGATAGGTTTGGTGAATCATGGACTTTATTTCCCCAAGCTCTGGAGTCCCTTGTATGTAAAGTGAAGCAGTTGCTGATATAAACAGAATAATCAAAGCTTCTAATCTGAACATCAGGCCTGAATTAAGGCCATTAACTAAAACAATGAGATTAGAGAGCTGAACTATAATTTACTTTAAATTAAATTAGATTGAAAACATTAGCATTATTATACTGTGAGAAATTAAATACTTTTACCTTCTAGATATGCAGAGATACTGGCGAATTTCACAATTGCTTTCTGTTGTTTTCATTTTAGGAAAGATGCAATGCAACATGCATTATTGTTTGGCTCACTGAGTGTAAAGGTTTCAAAAAGCAGGCATTAGAACTTACTTTCTACCTCTTGACTCTTCAAAGCTCTTTCCAATTACGCATGCAGACTCATTTATATACTAAAGAAATTTCTAAGAATTGCAAAGGGATATTCACCCCATATCCATAAATATCCGTATTCAGAACAAAAACCCACCCGTCTTCATGGAATCTGTGGTTGCTTCTGAGAGAGAGGGCTTGCATGTTGCTTGATTTAATGGCAAGTTACATTGAAGACATAGATTTTTCTTCTGTTTTTGTGTCTAGTGTAATTTATGTAATAAGACTACTTCCAATGTTGCAGATAGTGCTAACATCACCATATTAAAAGGCACAGGTAATACTCATCTCAAATGCTGCATATATATAATAAATGCAGTCATTATATACTGAAAGTGGATGAAAGCAAATTTACTGAGCTGAGATAGTAGTTCAGTAGTTAAATGCTTTCTTGAGCTGAATCTAAGTAAACATATTTGCTTCTTGGTGTGAGGAAGGTGATCATAGTTGGTAAAGAGATATAGAAGATACCATGCATTGGATTTAATAAATAATAGATAAAATAGTTTAAATGGTATAAATAAGGAATAAAGAAAGGAATAAGTGATGATAATTAATACAAATATCTTCTAATATTTAGGCATCCAAGCATTGATAAGTATGGTATATTACATGTTTTTTAGAGGGAACTGAGTAGTTCTGGCCAATTAAAAAGCAGTGTTCTGCTGGCAAACAAAACACAGTCCACCTTGTCTCAAAGAATATTTCATTTCTTTATTTATTCGTTAGGCTATTTATTACTCTTTCAATGGAGAAGGACAGGGATTGTTTTCATTGTATGAGCTAGTTTAGCACTCATCCCGCCATGCAGGTTTGGAGTGCAAGCTGTGCATGCCCTTTCTGCACATGCCTTGCACATCCAGCTGTCCCAGCTCATCCCACCTAGAGGTGTAGGATTCCATGTTCAACACTCTGTAGTCCCCCAGATATGACTTGGGCATTTAGGGAAGTCACTGGTGAGATTTAGGAGACCTAGCTCTTCTGGGATTAGCAGCTGGAGGCCGTGAGAGGTTGGTTCCCTGGGACATGTTGAATGACACCAGACACATGCATACAAACAAGTGAACTGAACGACTGACTGAGGAAAAACAAGGATCCTTGAAACTTAGGAGTGCTCACGTTGTGGGTGACATTGCTTTGAGTGAGAGATTGGACTGGAGATCTTTCAAACTGAAGCATCTTCCAAACTGAATTATCATGGGATTCTATAAAAAGAAGTTAAATTTGGGTTTTGCACTGGTTTCTGATTACAAAACATCTCTAGGATAGAGATGCTCCCAAGATTTGGGTATTAGTGTTGAATTTGGATTCCTAGCAGAGACTATCCTTCAGTCTGACTGTCTTAATATAGTACTCATGTTTATGCATAAGTGAAATTAGTCACTCTGAGATTATGCATGGCTTGATTCTGCATCACTCATATCTCCTCTGCTGAGAAACTGAAACAAAGGGTTTGTGCTTTTCTGCTGAGATTGGAATGATATATTACAGTCCTTCCTGACACTGTTGGAAGATCCATCCAGGCGCCACAGGAAACAAAAGCAAGACCTACTGGTCAACCATTATGATTTCCTCCCACTGCTACAGAAGGTATTCTCAGATAAGCAGCTGCTTTCTAAATCAGTTTCTTTTAAGTGTCTAGAGGAAGACTGTAGTCACAGCTGAAAAGCTACTTGGAACAAACTCACAACAAACTGAATTTAACCGTGTTCCTATCATAAAAAACAGTCAAATATCAAGAATGCTGCAAATGTAAAAATTGTTACATGGAGTAGTACATTGTGCAAGAAGGCAGTAAAGTCATCACAAACAGAGTGTATATTTAAGTATTTACAAAATAGAGATATTTCACACTGCTAGTCATTTCTGATGTCAGTGATTCAGACAAAATGTGCATGGAAAGGCTGTGTAGAGCCTTGCAAAGATCTCAGGAGGCTGAGAAGGTGATCGTGGGGACATTTTAATGCCATAGTCACTGCCTCCAGAGGTTCCTTCTCATCCCTAGGGACTCATGGGTTATGAAAGAAATAATTGCCATCACCATTAAAAACAAAGTTTAAAACACTGTTATGGGAATCTGTGACTAGATTTTGATTTTCTATATGGAAGAATATCAAGAAAAAAATAAGATATAAACCCCTGGTTGTTTTATTTCAGATTATAGACCTTGATGAAAGCATTGCCATAACTATTTACATTCTCAGCTTTCAAATAATTTAGAAACATATTCCTTTTTATTGACAATTTTTAGAGGAACTGTTTTAAGATTTTGTATTTTCAAAATGGTGCCTGAGCTGCCAATCCAGAATCATACAGCTTTACTACTCTGTGACTGACAAAAGTTTAATATTAGAGGGGAATATGGTCCTCGTATAATTTTGTTTTATTTACTACTCTAGCAAAATTCAAGCAATACTCTAAGACAGATATGTTTTTCAGAAGACATTCTTGTCTGAATACTCTTAAAATAATACAGAAAGGAATATACCCATCCTAGCAAATGTTGGCAATTCTTATTCACACCTTTCCAATTAATTAATTAATTAGTTATGTTGAGCCTATTTTTTGTTTTATTTTAACAAGCAATCTTTCTCATTACATTAGTGATAAGGATGTCTCCTTTTAATTTGAAATACTTATTAATCCAAACCTGCTTCCATATTCTTCTTGGGTTTTTTTTATACCATAAAAATATCTTGCAATACAAACCTATTTTAATAAAGGTAAATAATTACAATATCTTTAGCTAAGCCAAACTTTTGGGAGAGGTTCAGTGCTTTTTTTTCAATATAAAATTTTGAGCTCGGTGAAAAAAAATTCATCATTTTGGGCCAAAACAGGTGAAGAGTTCTCCCTAATTCATAAATAAAATAAAATAAAATAAAATATTTTGAGCCACTAGGTAGCTAGTTTGTTTCATTTAAAAAAAAAATAAATGTTTACACAAAGCTTTGTAGGGAAATCAATTACAGCAGATGTTGACTGGAAATTAATTATGTGGGAAAAAATTTTAGCCATGAAACTGAAAAAAAAGCTATCCCTGTGCTGAAATGAAGATTAAGCAATGCTTGTTTATTTTTTGCCTAGTTTTAGAATCACAGTATTTAATAACATTGAGCTCTTACCAGTTAGCAGATCTCAAAGCATCTAGAGAAGACTTAATTGCAATTATATTCATTCTGCTCAAGACCTTTGAAAATAATCAAGTATTAAAAATCTGAAAAAAGAAAAAAATCAAGGAAATGTCTAATGAGACATTAGTTCTACTTCCTGAGGGTAATTTCTACCTGAGACAAGTTTCATGCAGTTTTTTTTGGAACTCAGGGGGAAAAAAAAAGTGTTTTGTCTTTTTAAAAGCTGTTTTATCAGTTACTTCAAGCAAAGGCATGTACCTCAGAAGATCTGTGACCAGACATTGAGTCTTTAAGTCATTGATCATAAGTAACATATATAAAGTAACTGCCTGCCCACATCACACTGTTCTTGGTTCTCCTATACTTATTATTAATCCTATTTACCAATTCAACTTGATGCTTGTAAATAAAAGCTGTCATTTACCTTATGAGTAATACAAGCACTGTGCTTGGCTGAGTGGTTTGTTGTCACACCATGTTGCCAAAGGCAAGAGAGCAAATTGTCTTCAAGAGAATAATACATACAATATATTGCTGCAGGATTAAAGAATCTTGTAAATTGTGTTCTACTGCGATAATAGTTTAGTTAAGCAAATGGTATTTCAGTTTGTAGATGTTGTTTCTGGAACTCTTTCATCCAATTGTCATAAAAGGGACAAAAAATGGACTAATTTCCTCCGCTGTCATGTTCTGGACTTTGGTAGTGCGTCAGGAATAATACCAGTAAAGGTAATGGGAAACATTAAGTTTATTATTAATATTTCTTTCTATTTTAGGCAACTCGAAGGCTAACTTACATTTATTCTTAAAGTTTTTTCTAACCCACATCTTTAAGTATTACCCACAGTGCAGGGTAACTATGTAAATACACCTCAGTTAGCTAATTTCTTCCCTTATTCACTACAAATAGCAAAAACCTGCAAATCGATACCCAAACACAGATTCTTTCATGATATTCTTGTGATATTAATACCAACAGTAATTTCTCTATGTGTTAGAAGCCACAGATAACCACCTTCAAAAAAACTAACTTGGCAATGCATTTGTAGCTTCTTTGCAGTAAAATCATGGTGGTTTTGTTTTACGATAACTTGATTTTAGAGAACTCTGAAGGGAGGTTTATACAATTACACCATCTTCCCGCTTGTGTCTGTTTGCAACATGCTGGCTAATTGCCAACTGAGTTTAAAGAACAGTAGAAATCTCACAGACAAATTTGCAAACTTGAGGACAAATCAGTGGTAGAGAATAGGGGAGAAAGTAACTTTTTTTTCCCTTTGAGGTAATACTGAATAGAATTCAGCTTGTAAGTGTCTGGCTGTGTAATTTTGTGATCACTGCAGCACTGGTCTTCCTTGCCAGCGGACACAGAGAAGAAAGTGAAGCTTACTGTGGTGAGGAAGAAAAGGATAAATATTCTTTAGTTCCCTAATGCTTGCAGACAGCGTATTACTCTTCTGATTCTCCTTTTCAGATATATCAGAGAGATGCTTCTGGCACCTGGCTCTAATATTTATATGGAGTATATAAATTGGAATGTTAACTATGTAAGGAGCAGTGCTGTTGAAGAACGGAATTGGCAGAGTTTATTAATTCAAGAGTGGGCAATTCAGGAAGATCAATAGGTTCCTGACCACATCAATGATTGTGGGAACACCAAATCACTATGCTCAAATATGATTTTTGTTATCATCTGACAATTTTTACAGCTTCTCTGGGCAGTTGACTGAAAGTCTTTTTTAAAATAATGTATAGGTTAGATTCTGCAGATCTTCCACAGGTAAACACCAGTTGAAATCAATAGTCAGGACAGAAATCCATTTCTTCGAAGGAAAAAAGGCTAAAGAAGAAATGAGCAAGAAAGTAAATGTCTTTGTTTCACAATAACATTTTCTATGCAATAAATACGATGGTGTGGTCGAGGATGAAACAACCTTCATATACAAATATATCTGCAATTGTTCTTATAGCTAGTTCATGTTATTTAATGTACTGGAGAGGTAAGAACACAATGAAAAAGTGCCCGTGCCTCTGACGATTAGTGGAGATATACTTATCGTGCTATTCATAAAGCAAGCATTATTGGTGATTACATATTAGGGAGCTCATAGCCTGAAGACCTGGTGTAGAATTGCCATTAAAGTGAATACTAAATGAAGTTCATTCAGCTTAGCTTCTACATGACACCGATGATTGATTTTCACAGACAGGTTAATAGAACAGTTTTCTTCAGTCCTGCAGTTACATTATTGTTAGAGCTTTCTTAGATTTTTTTTCATTGGTATTATGGTTTTAATAGATTTTCTTAGTCCCTTTTGTTGCTTGTAAACCTAGATTTAATTGGATCTTGAAATCTCAATATTGAATATTTCATATTTTATACTTTGGAAGAAAAACTTCTTTTTTGTATTCTCAGCTGCTCAACTGACTGACCTCAAAGGATAATCAATGCTTTCATAGTGGCAGATAATTCAAAAAGAAAATGCCTACGTAGCTTAAACTCAGTCATATAATTTATTAATGGAAATGTTTTATGAAGAAAAAAATAGGATAATATCTCTCATTTTAAGTGAGGTTAGAAGTCTGCATGTTTACATTACAATTTATAAAGAGAACATATTTTGTTTTGTCATTTAAGTGAACCAAAGGTACTGAACAAATAATGTTTGTTTTGAACAGTTTTCCTAAAAAAAAAAAAGCTTTTCTTTTAAACAGCACAAATCAGATTGGTCCCTAACCAATGGAAAATGGGATATGAGTTCAAGTTGCATCAGGGAAGGTTTAGATTGTACATTAGGAAGAACTTTTTCACCAAGAGAGTTATTGAACATCGGAACGGGCTGCCCAGGGAGTTGGTGGAGTCACCATCCCTAGACATATTCAAAAGACACTTAGATGAGTTGCTGAGGGATATGATTTAGTTTAGTAATAGGCTTGGCAGTGTGAGGTTAGTGGTTGGACTTGATAATTTTGAAGATCTTTTCCAACTGCAACAGTTCTATGATTCTGTGATTATAACAGAAAGATACATACAAGAGTCCAAACAAAAAGAACTCATTTCAGACTGATTAAAACATTAGCAATAGTGAAGGTGATGTTAGCTCCAAAATCAGACATATACAGATTTGAAGAAGAGAGTAACATGGACCACTCAGTTCTGTTATATCATCAGGTACATAAAATTGGAGAAGTACTTGCATATTTGTCTACTGAAAACGTGGCTGTAAAAATTCTGTTGTTACATCGTTATTTCATGTATACTTACTAAAAGTCAATGCTGACATTTTTAATAAATGTATTAAGAAAAACAGTTCTCATATGATGCATAATACTTAATTCACTGAAATAATATTGAAATAGTATTTGAACTTTTGTTCTCTAATTCTACTTGAAGAATACTTCTACATGAAGTTGGAGGCATGTGGGTCGATGGCATAGACATCATGAAACAAAGCCAGATGTAGAGGCCCTATCTGTGAGGTGATCATGATCCAAAGCACAACTGGTACACCCTGTGTGATGAAAGAACAGTTTGGAGTCACTAATCTCTGTGATTTATAATCCATGAAAGCCAAGAAAATGCTGGGTGAGAGAGGAATGTGAGTATGCATTGAAGATAAACTCTTCAAAGTGAATACAGATGATGGACTTATTTGTGCAAGTACAGATGATTACCGAAGAAAAGATTTTCATATATTAAAGCTAAAGTCTTTTATGGTTCACACTATCGACCCTGACACAAATAAGAAGGTAAAAACAAAACAATAAAAAGAAATGTGTTTTGCATGGTAATTTTTACAATAGCTGGAAGTAGGTCCTAGTTTCTTTTCAGGTGGTTGGACAGAAATGGATCCCAGGATGATTGTAGCAAAAAGCCCTGTAAATACACTAGGGGATAGTTTGTATCATGTAAGTTATGTGCCTGATGTAAAAGACTAATAATCAGCTGTATATTTGGCAGAAGAAGCAGCATGACCTTTTCCAAAACTATTTGGGTCTGCTCCCTAGCTGCTAAATCTCACAAGACTATCTTCGAGCACATTTACACACTGTATTTGAAGGTATTTAAAATTACAAGAAGGTCATTGGTTCAAAAAATAATTAAGGCAAAAGAATTTATTCTTTTAATACAAAAAAGCTGCACCTACATGATGCAATTTCAGAAGGCTTCATGTGAATAAAAATACAAAAAACCCAAAAAAGCCAGTGCATTTTTTTTACTGACTGTATGTCAATCAAACCTAGAAATTATTGGTGTTCCTTGCCCCCCAAAACTATTGATGAGAGAGGGCACAGGACTTCAAAATGATAGGTAAAAAGAGAAGCCCTTAGTAGCCCGTTTGTATTTTCTATGAGATCCCCTGTAGCCGTCTCTCTGTTTCTATAGGTGCCTGCTCCAGGATGGGATATCTCTTCTCTAGCCAAGTGATACAGAGAGCCTTTGTGCATGCCAAGTGTGACCGGCTGTGTTGCTGCTGCAGAAGAAGGAGCTGTAAGCTGGGACCCATGTCCTTCAGCATGATGACTTCAGCATGGGTGTTTCTCAAAGTCCCTAAAATAAAGTGAGGGCCAAATTGCAGCCCAGCCAAGTGCTATTTTTCTTAGCAGGATGATTGGAGTTGCCTTGTCTGTCTTGGGATGTGGCTTGCGAAGGGCAGTGGTTTGAGATCTGGTGATAGAAAGTGCAATGTTTAGAGCAAGGTAGATGCATTTACACTTCCCGTAGGAAGCTCTCTGTCCAAGGACAATGTCTGAGTTTTGGTCTTAGAGGGAGTTAGCTGGTTCTCTATAAAAGAGAGATGATGCATTTTGACTGCTAATTAACACATGAAAACAATCCAAAAGAAGTGAGGAGTGAAGTCATTTGACCCAGTGGATCCTCACAGTGTTTGTGACAGTGAGATCATCATTAATATGAAGTCATAGTTTCACAGGTGATGCGCTGTGAAGGGCTCTAGCACCTGAATTTCTATCTCCTCTCTTTCCATCTCTCTTCTCTTATCTGGAAAATTTCCCTGCACCACAGAAGAGCTGAGTCTCAGAAGAAGATTTTCCTTTACAAGGGCTTGATTTTGCAAATGATAAGAGAATGTTTGAAGAATATTTTTACAATAAATGCATGACATGTCATTACAGATTATGCTAATCCCTTAAATAGATTCAAAATTCAACTATAGACCATTAGTGCAAGATGTTATTGTCATACTCAAGCTAGTGATGTATTATAAACCAATTATATAAAAATAATTTTGCTGGATCTGATTGAGATGGAGTCTGTATAACTGACATTTATGACCAATAAACTTGAAACGTCAAAATGGAAATGTGTTTTGTAGTACAAAATCAGTTTTTTATATTTCAAGACCATGCAAAATCAGAAGCTAGTCTGAATTGTTTTTAAGAGCTTTGATAAATTCATAGTCTGCAATGACATCCAAAATTATTTCAGTTCCTGAAGGATTAATAAAAGTTTAATTTGATGCATAGGAGGGAAGTTTCACATAGAATTGTTTAGACCATTGCCAATATGCATCTCTGGTTTAGACCATTACATTGAATTGTTAGACTCAGTGATGCTTGGATGCTGTCACTTGACAATGTATGGGTCAGATTCACTTGAGCAAAATACTGTTATCATGAATGTCTGCTGGTTTGCAGCAGAAATGGGAGACATGAGCTTGACACACCAATTCCAGTCAATAGCCTGTAGAATAAAGAGCCTCTTTCTTCCCTCTCTGCTCAACTGCATGTCTCTTTATGAAGCTCAATGTCACTGTTACTTCTGAGAATAGCTGATTGTTGATGAGTGATGAGCTGCTTTGCACTGATGAGAAGTGCTGCTGTGCTGAGTCACTGTTGGTGTTCTTGAGAACACTGGAGCAGTCATTGGGTCCAGGTCTGCTCTCATGCTGATGAGAGGCAAGAATAACTTCACCAAGTTTATGCAATTGCATTAATTTTAAATTCAGCCAAGTACATCATAGGCAGGGTTCTGAATTTTCTCTTATGCTTCCCTTAATAGTTTTCTTGATGTGCCAGGTATGGACATTTGTGGTTGTAACATCTGAGTATTCCGAGAGAGTATTTTTATATGCAAGGAAAAAAATAGCACTGCTAGACTTGTAACAGTTTTCAAGCAATCAGGTGTTTTTTTTCGTAGTATGAGACAGATCACTCATTTATTTGCTGTCAGATTGTTATTCCTATGCACTGCTATAATATAATTCTCTCCTTTTTAAGATAAATATTCAATGAAACAGTAAACCAACATTTGAAGAACTGAGTGAATTTTTTAAAATCCTGTTAGTAAAACAACCAGATATTGTGGGTAGACAGTCTTTCAACTGCATGAAATAAAATCTTCCTTTCTTCACTAAGAACAGATGTCATAAACAACTCAGCATGAGATTTTAGTCTGTTCTTAAAGAAAAATTTTTAAAGTAAATGGATGCACATCACATTTTGTAGAACATTGCATCTGTGTTTGGTGTAAGTGATTAAAAGAAGCGAAACCAAACATGAAGTCAGTTCAGGGCTATAAAGAAAATCCACATTTTAATTAAAAATTATCTCAAACACCACTGTTAAGAGCTTTTCTCAAAGGGAGCTCAATGGGAGTTAAAGTCCTCGACTTACGAGTTATCTCTCCTTAACTAGAAGGAGGAACTATTTGTCATTTTTCACTTGTCGGTACTTTTTCTCTTGAGCTTTTAGCAGTCTGATGACTATGAGAATTAACATAAGAACTTTTGGGGTCAAATTTTATTTCCAGTACTGAATCTTTCCATGACCCGGTCTGTTTGTCTGTAAAATGGAATTGGGATTTACCAAACAGGGAAAATAGAAATAAATTTACTTTTTTAAGCACAGTAAAAATGAAATTCACTAGAATATGTAATAAGTGTTTTGAACAGTTTCTTACATTTCAGTAATATGCTCAGTTTCTTCTGAAGAACTCTTTTAATACAATGTAAATGTTCAGCACATGCCCTCTAGGCTGTCTGCCTGCAGACAGGGCATTTACCTGCATTCACCTGATGGAAATTCTTCGTGAAGATGGAATAGGCCCGTAATTTTGTGATCATCTGGCTAATGAAGCTAAGCCCTTTGCTTCTGTTGCTTCTTTCCCATATCTGAAGTTTCTGGCAGAGCTGAACGTGCTCTTTTGAAACATGACTGTCCTTTGGCCTGTGTGGAGCTTATGTGCAGTTCTTGGGAGGATCTTGATTATCTGCCCTGCAGGACTAAGGGAAGGGAGATCTCATGGACTTTGCTGGAAATAGTGGTTTTGGTTGACCTTTAAGATGAGTAATAAATAAATAAATAAATAAATGAATAAATAGAATCAACATAAAAGACAAAAGAGGATACTCCTTGTTCCTAAATACAGAGGTGTCATCCCTAAATCAGGAAAATTGTATGCTGCAGAAACACAGGACTGATTGAGTGTTACAAATGTCTCCCTATATGCTTACCTTATTCATACACTTTGATCTTGGCCATTGCTGGAAACAGGTTATAGGGCTAAATAGAGCTTAGTTTATGGATTTGGTTTATGGTCATGTGCTCAACAAAGCCAAGGTTTCCTCCTATGGTCCATGTGTTCATCTTTTCCTGTCTTTAAAAGGGAATTACTTATCTACATGATCAAGGGGAGAACATCACAATTGTTGCTTAGGAACAAGGGCAAGCCTGTACTAAAAAAACTACAGAATCCTGAAACTGCATTTCTTAGTTTTCACTGGAAATAGAGGGGTGTTTAAATTAGTCAAAACATGTTTCTATGGGAACTTAAGGAAGGTGCAGAAGCTTTGAAAGCAAACATTGGTCAGTAACCACTCTCATAAGCCTTTGGGGCAACAATAGTAAAAATCTGCCTTCGCCTGAGGTAGAAAGCAAGTGTTAAAGAGAAGAGAGTTAAAGGGACAGGAATGTTACAGAGCATGGAACAACTGGTAATCTTATTCTAGCAACTGAATTTCAAGAGAAAGTTTCTCTGCATCTTTTGATTTAAGTCAAGTGTTTTAGTTACAATATAAGAAGTACAGGACATCCTTTTAGTCAAAATATTTGCTAACAAACATGTTTTATATACATTAATTGTGGTGGTAGTTGTAGATTTAAATAGTACTTACAGTGTTACATAATGATCGATATTGAGCTAAATGTAAAAATGAAATAAGTTTACAGCAAAGGCAAGTTTGGAACAATAGACCTTTGGAAGGAATTTCTGAAGATGTTTTTGAAGCTATCTAAAAATAAAGTTAAAAATAAATAACAAAAAGTACCTTATATGAATGGATTCTCAGCTATCCTGAATATAATTTTCCATAACACTGTGGGAATATTATGAGTGCGCAGCACACTTGAAAGTCAAGCGTCTTATTGAAGACATAAGTATTATGAATTTTTTCAGCAGGGGACGTGAATGGCACTTTTTTGGGGTTTGGGAATTTTTTATGTGACATAACTTACTTCAGGAAGATTGGTGAAATAATTTTGTTCAAAATTTTCTGTGCTAATTAGGCATCTACCTATGTTTTTATAGCTGCAATTTGCCACTACAGCACCAATAAAAGAATCATAACAGCCTTCTTATGCACAGTACTTTGAAGTACACTTGAGATTTAAAGAAGTCACAACATAAGTGTAAAGTAATCCATACGGTCATAGTACAAACCTTTTCAACAAATTGTGGTAACAATTGACATTTCATGTTTCCACATTTTCAACAAACTGTGGTAACAATTGATATTTCATGTTTCCACGTGTATCCAAGTATATGGCCTTTTTTTTGGAAGGGCTGTTCTAACATTGTTGTCATGGGAGCTGTGAAAAAAAAAATGGAGGGAATAAAAGAATAACTTTCAGATTATAGTCCTAAGAACATGTTTCATGCAATTTCTGATTGCACGCAATCTGAAGATTTCTGAGAAAGTTGCTTTGCTAGAAGATAGAAGATAGAAAACGAAGGCAACAGAAAACATGATGAATAGATACGATTAACCACGTACCTGGAAGACAGTAACGTGAAAGTGTATGTGCAGTTTCCAGAGCATAATAGTAAGTAGACTGTCAGGGGGAGTACATGCTCTGAAAAACATAAATGAAGACAAACTGGAACTAACTTTAATTTACTGCCTCACAAAATGAACTGCTGCTCTGCTTTTAATGTTAAGAGGATATAGTTATTGCCCACTTTAGGTAATGTAGATGTTCAGATAAGTTAATATAATTTTATTGGAGCCTTACATAAATGATAAAGTATAGTGCTTTTAAAATAGCCATTTATTTGTGTATTTAAAAGCAAAACATAGATGTATAAAGGGAAACAGATTACTGTGTAATATAACTATAATTGCTCATATTTATTGAGATTTTTTTTTTTAAATAGCTTTTGAGAATACAGTTATAAGCATAAGTCAGGAAAGCTCTTAGTAATCAACTCTACAAATCTTATTAATCCAATTACAGTCATCAACTCTTTTCTAGGAAAAGCTGTATTTTTTAAATGTCTTTTTAATGTTGTTTTTCTGAAAATATTCAAAATGTGCATTTGAAATTTAGAATGTGCAAGAAAGATACTCAGAGGCAGTGGGACAGTGGACCAACACTGGCTGTACACTATACCCTCTACTGTCAAGTTTATCTGTCCACTGAAGCAATTTATCTAAGGGTTTTTTCGTGTTTCCATTCTACTTGATTTTGAGTAATATAATTTAAAATCCATCCAGATAGTTTTTCTTTGACATCAGAAGAGGAAAGGCTAGGTAATAATTTCATATACCAGAGACTGTTACCATAAATTACCAGCATTAGTAAGGTCAAATAAAACCTCTCGTATTCAGACTTGGGTTCTGTATCTTCCTTTCAGTATTGCAGTGCAGGTAAGTTAGGAAGGTGCCTGCCTGAAAAAGATGTGGAAGCTAGTGTATATGAACCATCCACTTGTTCTCACGTCATGCTGAACCCTCTACTGGTGTCTCACCCACATTCTGATGTTTCCACCCTACCTTAGGAAGGTTTTGAAAGGGGGAGGTCTCTTCTGGGATGCAAAGGATCTCATGGTGTCAATATGTAAAAGTGTAAGCTTCACCTTTTCCCTTCCACCTTGTCTTTGCAGTAGTAATTTCCTTAAATTCTGTCAATCTGGGTGTTTTAGGTGAAATTGCTACTCACTTACTGCTTTAACATATTTAGTGAGGCTTTTGCTCATTCAGCAGGTGTTTATTCAAATGTTTGTTTAAAATTGTTTCCTGGAAATTGTTATTCACAGAAGTCCAAGAAGCCCTTTTTACTTCTTGAAAACTTATTGGGAAACTTGACCTTGTTTTCTGAGACTAATTAATACTGTAAATTTGTTATCTGTATTTTCATAGTGTTTGATAGCATGAACTGAACATCACGATCCAATTTTAAGTGGTGTTGTAAAAACACAGATGGAAAAGGAAGGTCCCCAAAATATACAGAAAATGAGAACTACCAGATGGACAAATTTCAGTTGTGGAATACAAGGAGCAAGTTAGCCAATGCAAGTCGATGTTCCTGGCAGTGGTTTCAGTTCACTCTTAGATTAGACAGTGATTTCAGAAAAAAGTTTGTTTCTAATTGGGAGTGCAGTTGATTGGGTTTTAGTGAGTTTGAATCTGGGTGCAGTTTTACTGTTCAAAGATTGTGCATATGTGCTGTTTTAAAATTTCTGTTTTCTGAGTTCCTGTGATCTTTCTAATTGTTTAAACAGTTCCCTTGCTCTAATTCTGTATTCAGTTTACCACATGGCAGGAATTAGTAGTAAAAGAAAGGTACAGATTACCTGAGTGTTCTGAACGCAAAATGAAGTAGAAAATTAAAGATATTTGTCTCCATTATTCTCTTTAAACATGGTATTAACAAATCCAAACTGCAAAGAAAATTATAAATTATTATTCAGACTCTCAGTGCAATATATATTTTAATGGGAAGAGAAATAGCCCACTGCTTACGTTCCGTGATCCTTTCTTTCTTCTCTGGAATGAATGAGCTGACAACTGTTCTGCGGACATCCCTACCTATTTCAAGCAGTTGTTAGATTCCCCATTCTCAGAGGTCGGTGTTGGGACTGGTGCCATTTAGTATATTTGTCAGTGATACGAACAATGGGATTGAGTGCACTCTCAGCAAGTTTGCTGACAACATCAAACTGTGTGGTGCAGTCAACATGCTGGAGAGATACCATCCAGAGAGACCTGGACAGGCTTGAGAGTTGGGTCCATGCAGATCTCATGAAGTTGAGGAAGGCCAAGTGCAATGTCCTGCACAGGGATTGGGCCAATCCTGAGCACAAATACAGTCTGGGCAATGAGTGGACTGAAAGCAGCCCTGAGAAGATGGAATTGCGAGTATGAAGGACTTGTTGAATGAAAACCTGGACATGAGTCTGCAGTGGGCAGTTGCATCCCAGAAAGCCAACCATATCCTGGGCTGCATCAAAAGAACCATGGCCAGCAGGTTGAGGGAGATGATTCTGCCTCTCTACTCCACTCTTAAGAGTACTGTGTCCAGGTCTGGAATTGTCAGTATAGGAAAGACATGGACCTGTTGCGGTGGTTCCAGAGGAGGACCAAAAGATCACCGGAGGGATTGAGCACCTATTCTATGAAGACAGGCTGAGAGAGCTAGGGTTGTTCAGCCTGTAGAAGAACTTATAGCAGCCTTAGAGTACCTAAAGAGAGCCTACAAGAAAGCCACAGAGGGACTTTTTACAAATCCATGCAGTAACAAGACAAATGGTAACAGCTTTGAACTGAAAGAGGGTAGATTTAGATGTAAGGATGAAATTCTTCACTGTGAGAGTGGTGAGACACTGGAACAGATAGCCCAAAGAGGTTGTGGATGCCCCATTCCCAGAAGTGTCCGAGGGCAGGTTGGATAGGACTTTGAGTATCCTGATCTAGTGGAAAGTGTGCAGATTATCAGTGACAGGAAAATTAAGTCTCTCAAGCTCAATGGCACTTAATTAGAATTAGAGAATCATAGAATGGTAGGGGTTGGAAGGGACCTTTAGAGATCATCTAGTCCAACCCCCCTGCAGAAGCAGGTTCACCTAGATCAGGTCACATAGGAACATGTCCAGGCGGGTCTTGAAGACCTCCAAGGAAGGAGACTCCACAACCCCTCTGGGCACCCTGTTCCACTGCTCCATCATCCTCACAGTGAAATAGTTTTTTCTTATGTTTAACCCATGGATTTTTAAGTATCAGTAAATGTTCCTTAAAATGCTAAGGAAAAAGTTGGAGATACATTAAAAACTACATTTCTGATTATGTGATGTGTTGGATGATTGTGCTTTTAGCTTGCATTTGGTGCTCTTTGCCTCATAAGCTCCACTCAGAAAAGAGCTTTTTATCATTTCCTTGCCAGATTTTTTTTCTCTGCCTCAAAATAGAAGTTATGGACTACTTCTCTGATATTTGTCTCTCATATTTGCTGTTGAAGTTTACAAATATGTGTTGTGGCAGCCAGCATACCAGACTGTCTCCATACGGAGACTCTCTGTGCTGTCATGGTAGGACCCCTAGAGCCCTAGTGATGCCTCTGGTCCCACAGGGACATCAGAGGAAGTTTAACATTATGGAAGAGTCTCCAGAACATGAAACCAGGCCCAAGATCTCCTTTCTTTTACTTGCTAATTCCTGTTTTTAACTGCAGCAAGGTGCAATATGTGAGCAAGTTTGGTTCTACAATAATCCCCAGAAAAAAAACCCAAACATTTTCTCTGAAGATGATGGTCATGGAGATTAGAAATGCTTTGTGTTCCTTGAGGCCAGGCAGCCACTCTGTGTCTCTAGGCTGCACACTACTCAAATAGAGAAACTTGGACCACTATCTTAAATTACTGGAAGGTAGTGCCATGTTTTACCAGTAATAATAGTACTCCTTTCTCTGAAAAGGAGAATTAGTAGCAGCTGTGCTTAAAATAAACCTATTTGTTGTCAGTTCAGCCAGCCTACCTGGCATATTTTTATCAGTGGCTAGTGTACATCAGCTGCCTAGCTGCAAACAATTGTTTTTTGGTGAAAGCAACTACAAGACTAACTTCTATACACTGTTTCAGCTCATATTGTACTGGTTAGATTACTGTATATTGTATTTTTAGACATTCTGTGTTACCTTCTGTTGTAAAGTTCTGTATTAATACTTTAAAAATACTCTAAACAAATTGTTGGTTGTCCAGGAACATTGGACTATCAGGTAATCCTGATGGATTAATGTGTTTACTTTAAGTGTAATGAAGTGTATTTTACCTGAAAAGGTTTTAATTAGGAAAGCAGCAGAGATTTGTATAATGCCAAACCATTAATCTGAAAATGGAATTATAGGACAACCAGACGAATACACCTCCTCAATAAAAACAAATATGCTATAATTATAGAAAATTATATAGTCTCTTTAATACATAAATTGCAAGATAATGAAATTAAGGGTCATCTACTTGAATAATAGTAACTGTCTTTGGAAGTGCACTGCCATACATAATGGAGTGGAAAAAGGGTTATGATAAAAGCTTTTTAGAAAGTCTGTGCTGATGCTTATAAGATGAAAAAGGCAAACATAATCTTGAAGAAAGAAAGACATTAAATCAGAATAATTGCATAATGTACTGTTGTGCTCACAATATGTTATATTTAAGAAGTTTTTTTTAATTCTAAGACATATTCAAAAAAGGTCTCCAAGTTCATATTCTGTTAATTATTTTGCATTCTTTTCTATCATCTTTCAGTCATAAAATGTGCAATAGAAGGGCAAAAAATTCTGTAATGGAAGGAGTGACTTAGTGACAAAAGTATCTCTGTAAGTAACTGACTTTGAAATGAGAAGGGCTAAATATGTTAATGATAAGTGTTAAACATCTTTCTGTTCTAATAACTCAGTATTGTTTACTTATTTAATGAAAACCATGTCTGTGAATATGCAAGTAGATCACTAAATAGTTACCACTATGTATAACTAAAAGAGTCCAAAAGACCTGAGATGATTTATCAGGACTTAACTGTTCATTAACTTTGTTAATTTCCATATATCTTGTAGTGGTTTCTAAAACTTGGGAAATTTTTCCCCCTAGCTTAGATCTTTAAATGTAATGTTTTATCACCTTTGCTTAGGTACAACGATCTAGATAAGACAAATCATTCAGATGACAACCTTATACAAGATTTTGGTGTAGTTCTGGTACAGACCCAGATTTTGAGCCACAGTTTCCTTTTTGCTGCAGCCTAATGGTCAGTGCCCACATCCTGAAGTTAAAATACCTATATACTGTACTGCTAACATAAGTAGTCTTATGTTTTAATTTGGAGGACCAAAGTAAAATACAGTATATGTCACTGGATTTGTCAGTTTAACAGAAAGCTATGTAAAAAGCCAAAAGTTTATGACAAATTCTGACAGCAGCTGCATCAGCCATGGGAATCCAGCTACAGGATAAAATGTGTTACAAATTTGAGATCACCAAATATGTAATACTGATTATCAGATTTCTTTTGTAAGTCATAAAGTGATAATGTAGCAAGATTTACAGCAAGCCAATCCTTGAATGTAGTAAAAATGATTTGAAAGGCTTAGGTTTCTTTTCACGTTGGCAATCACCTTAAGAGACTCCTTGTATTTATGAGAAAGAAAAAAAGCAATATAGTATTATTCGGTCTTTATACATAATTTTTCCCATTTGTAAAATGTATATATATTTCTTACACATTCCATAGAGAGATATATAATAATATCTAAAATACAATAATATATTGTATATGATACATATAATATACACATTTTGTACTTACCTAAATTAGGAAGTAAGACTTAGTAAATGGAAGGTGACATGTTTTGTGATAAGCACAAAATCAAGGGACCTTAGGAAGTGCTCCAACTCAGACAGTCTGGTTTCAAAGACATCACAGCAGCTATGCGAACATAATTTTATTTAAATGTCTTAAAACAAAAATGTCACTTCAGCTATTAATATTACTTACAAAGAAGACCTCTTTTCATGTAGTATTGTTACATTGCTGATGAAGTATGTTCATTGAAAATACCTTCCTTCAATATTGTGTGCCACAATGTTTCATGTAAAATGAAATTATATGTACATGCTGTAACATTGCATCAAATATTTTGTTCATAGAAATTTTTATGATAATAGTCAGCAATATTTCTTTTCAATTACTATTTTTTTTTTGCTTTCCTTAGTCTGCTGATATGAATACTTCAGGCTTATTTAACTTATATAAAATGACTAAGATAAGTTCAGACAAGTAAAAAGAGTTATATTACAATATACGGGTAGTTTGAATATTATGGTAAATATCTAGCATGCCAGGGTAAGTAATGTCTGGGTTTTGTTTTTCAGAAAGGAAAACTCATAAGTATAATTTGTGCACACTAGAATCTGACAGACATTTCTTGCCTCTGTCTTTGTTAGATCCAAAATATTATCCCAAAGTTTTCTTGGATACATAGTTTCATTTTTAAACTCAAAATAACAGTAATCAAAAAGGAAGTACTTTTTCTATGACTGACAAGAAACACAAACTTGTTTTGTTACATGACTGTCTTTAAAATGCCATCTCTCTTTTGTAGATTTGAAATATTTAGAATGATATTTACTTCTGACACAATTAATTAATGAAAGTAGTTGGTTCCAAATTTAATCTTCTCACTGTTGAAAGTAGGACCGCTTGGAACCATTTGCTTGCTTCCTTGCAGTAGGATGGAGGACAGAATTGAAAGGCTAAAGGTGCAAACACTCATGAGTTGAGGTAAAGGCAATTTAACAGGGAAAGTAAACCTATGCACACCAGTGCATCATATGTAATGGTTACTTGGGAAGACAAATGCCATCATTCCAAATGTGCCCCACCTCCTTCTTCTTCCCCCAGCTTTATATGCTGAGCCTGAGGTCCTATAATGTGGGAAATTCCTTTGGTCAGTTGTAGCGAACTATCCCAGATGTATCTCCTTGCAAGTTTTTCTGTACCCCCAGCCCACTCACTGGTGGAGTGGGGTGAGGAGCAGAAAAGGCCTTGACACTGACAGGCACCACTCAGCAATAATTAAATATGAGTGTCTTATCAACACTGTTTTAGTCACAAATGCAAATCCCCATAGTAACTACTGTGAAGAAAATTAACTCCATCCCAGCCAATACCCTGTGTAGTAATATAACGTAAGTAGTGACTTAAGTGCTATGAAAGTAAGTATGCGTCATTAAGGTCTTATTGCTTTCCCTTTGATGATGACCCAAGATTGCTTAGATTGCATTAGAAAATTGTACATCTTAATTTTTTTTTAGAGTTAATGTGTTAGATGTATTTATCACATGGTTGCGAAGTTTAAGTTGTTCTTCCATTTCCAAATATTTTAATAATAATAGAGATCAGCGTGAAAAAATGTCTTTTCCAGGGACATACGTGGAAACACGAGTCTTGGGTATGAGAGTATTAATTCATAGGCCTGTATCAGTCATAACATAGTTGTCTTTACAAGTCACACTGATACTATTAGTTGAAATGAATGTCCAAGTTAAACTACCAGCATAGATCTACTGTTGCTATAGTTTGCCTTGGTATTGATATAGCTGTGATAATGTGTCATATACATATCTAAACTTTAATAGTTTAGCTACATAAGCTGTACCAAAATATTATTTCTGCATGCTGTATTGATAAAATGTGTATCACTGAGCAGCATTGTGTGTTCATATTAAAGCAGAAAAACATATACAAAGAATTCCACAAAGAATTCTAGTTTTCTCTTCAAGCATATCGTTTTCCTGTGTTAGAAATTTCACTTAGAGACAGATCCCAGCTATCTGTCTAGAGTTGCCTACTTTGGGGTAAGATGAATAGGTCTTCTGACTATGTTGATCAGTCAGTCGACTAAACAGACAGTAGTCTAGTGCCATTTTGATTTCATGGGGAATCACAGCTGACCTCCAACTGCAGTCCAGAAAGTCTTGGTGCTCACATTGCACCTCTGTCATATCTATGGCTGTCTCAGCACTCCATGGTCTCTCAAATGGCACTATGTGCCTATATTTAGATAGATGAGTCAAACCTTGAGGGTTTGTAAGCTGGAGATGAACCACACCTGAGATGACATCAATTTGACACACATTGCATTGGTCTTTACCAGGAGTAGATTTGTGGCCAGACTTTCTGCCTCAGTCAGAGATAGTTTTATATTGGGGTTGTTTTAATTGTTTGTATGTTTTTTTATATATAACACAATTTTTTCCACAGTGATACATGTGGTATAACAACTGAAGCAGATACAGAAAGGGCATACAGTTACATCATGCTTGGGAAAACTAATAAAATTGTAAGGCAGCTACACTAAAGAAATATTTAATAGATACAACTACTTTGAAAAGAACTGGTGTTTTTTCCTGTACACAGGTGGGTTCATTGAGATTGCCTGCTTTAGGTTTATAGAGATTCTAACTGCTTTAGATTATTTCATCCCAATGCACTTCAGTGTTAAACATGAACAGTAATAGTGTTTCTATTTTTCTAACTATGGCATCTGAGAGACAGAGAGGTTTAGCTTAAACATCATGATGGAATTTTGCAGGAATTTTGATTCCTCCAGTCCTTAATGGAAATATGAAGGAATCCCAAAGGACATTGAAAACTGATCCAGAGTATGCAGTTGCTGTCTCTTTTTTATCTATTCAGAGAAATCAAGCACCTTTACACAGTGATTCATTTCTCCTGAGTACCAAAAAATGGGCCAGCTAAGGTCATACAGGAAAGAGTTCAGACATATATTGTTAAGGAAAGGAGACAGAAGTAATATTTAAATTACACAAAGATAAATTATTAATTTTTCTAAGAATGTTTTCTTCTTTATAATAACTGTCATGAATATTATAAGAAGTCTTAGAGAGCAGCTTCATGACTTCAATGTATCTAAATGATGGGTGTCAGGAGGTTAGGGCATCCCTTTTTTCTATTGTAGCCAGCAACAGGACAAGGGGTAATGGGATGAAGCTGGAACACAAAAAGTTCAATTTAAACATAAGAAAAAACTATTTTACTGTGAGGGTGACGGAGCACTGGAACAGGCTGCCCAGAGGGATTGTGGAGTCTCCTTCCTTGGAGGTCTTCAAGACCCGCCTGGACATGTTCCTATGCGACCTGATCTAGGTGAACCTGCTTCTGCAGGAGGGTTGGACTAGATGATCTCTAAAGGTCCCTTCCAACCCCTACCATTCTGTGATTCTGTGATTGTGTGTGTGTTTGTCCTTAACTCCTTCTGGCTACAGTGTTAATCAAGTGAACAAATGTTTATTGCTGCATTAGTTTTTTCTCATCTCATTTATGTAAGGAGATGTCTACTACTCATTTATGTAGTGTAGCACCTCTAGGCTAGTGGCATGTTAAAATCACCACAGAAGTGTAATAAAACATATGGGTCCACAGCAGCTGTGTACTCTGCATAGTATTAGACAAATTGATTTTACACAACTGTGTTTTTTTTCAAATCAGCCAGAGGATATTTATCTCATTATCTTTCCTTGAACATTCCATAAACAGAGAATCTCAGTCTCAGCTCTCCAAGATAGCCTGTACTTTTGGTTTTGTTACTTATTATTGTTTTATTCTAGCCTGTAATTAAAAAAAAAAATCTGTCTTTATAGAAAGTAATTCTTTGCGTCTCATCTTTATATTAAAAAATCTATTTTCTATTCCCATGTATTTCTAATGTAAAATTTTCTGTTAGAATCAGGATTTTAGCTTAACATTAAAGAACTTCATGCATCATGAACTATCCTGAAATTGTTGGGTTATCTTAATCTGGTCCTTAGCAGGCTTTAAAACATGACTAAAAAGTAGTCTCTTCATAATGTAGTATGCATAACCTTGTCTCATCATGGCCTGATTTGAATACAAATGTGAGCTACAACTTGGACTGAAAACTATATGATTATGTTTCTTTACCACTTCATCCAATTCTATTTTCAACCATATGGAACTGTGTTCAAATTCATAGCCATTATGAATTACAATTTGACAGAAAACACTAACTCTGTTATGAGAAAAAGTTTGTGTACTATGAGCTATTCCTCAATTAACCTTCTGTAAATCAGTTTCCTACACTAATTTGTTAGAGTTTTGCGTAGGTAAGTGGCAGCCTCCAGTACAAAAACACTATGCATGGATCAACCAAATATGCATGCTCAGCCTTTTCTGTCATGACTGAGTGTTTCATGGACCCCAATATTTGTTCATACCCTTTTTATCATAGTTTGTCTTCACAGCAGTAATTGAAAACATGTCCCAAGAATAGCAGCTGAAAAGGGCATACAATCAAATAGTAACATTTTAGAGTTTTCTCTCAAACCAAAATAATCTCATGTCTTTGATCTTCTCCAAATGTCCTCCCCAGTTTTCCCTTTCATCACATTTTATGAAAGAGAAACAGACAAAAAAACAAGAAAGGAATGAGACAAAGCCTGTATTTTTATGCATTTATGAATTTGCATACAGAAAACTTTATAGCAAATGCAAATAGTATTGAATACGAAACTGGATAATAATATAACTGTTTACAGATACTGAAGAAATTAATGAATTTATGGTCCATTTCAGAGCATTTTAGAACACACCCTAATTATAACATAGTTACCAATGAAGAGGAACAGAGTAAACAGTACAATTGTTTAAACAGTCTGAAATTGCACTGTATACATCAAATCGTGATACTCATCATCATTCATATTGTTGTATTCATGGACATGGTTAAAGAAAAGAGAAACAGAGTTTATATTGACCAAATAAATGAGTATAATATAAATACCAACTCTAGCAATCTTTCTAACCTTGTCTATTCATATATAAAGCTTTTACATAACAAACTTTTTTTTACACATAATAGACTGATCTAATACTAAATACACTACACTAAACTATCACCATTAAAGGAATGTAATGTGAGAAAAAAAATCACAGAATTGTTCACGATAGCAGTAATAGCGAAATACAAATATTCAAAATGACAGGATGAGGCTCCAAGGTATGAAAATTGCATGCAGTATGGTATGCAAAAAATGTGAGTGTCCATAAATTTAAGTTTATTTTTTCCCCTGATATTTTCCATTGAAGAACAGTTCTAAGATGCCTGAAGTGTTGTCAAATATAACAAGATCTGAAAGGATCACTATGTGCTATTATTTTACTTTATTTCTTGAACCTTCCGAAGATGCTGTGGATGCCGGCAGACAAGCATTATTTAACAATCTCAGAAGAGTATTATAATCATAGTTACTAGGAAGAGTAGCCCTTATGTAGTCATAACGATGCTTTGTTGCAGAAGTGTGAGGGCAAAGGGAGCTGTTGGATACACAGACTTGTCAGTGTCCTGGATGTCAGCAGTTAAAATATCTTTCATGATACATGTGAGGCCTTTCAGACTATTGTGAATGTTCCAGATGTATGGAGAAGACGTTTGGATTTCATGCTTTTACTGGGAAAGGCATTTTTAATATCTTGTTAGCATCTTATTGAGGCTATTTTTCTACTTAACCTAAGCCTGGAGAAGTTTTCAGAACTATCACTCATGAGACTCTACTCTGAAGCATGATTAGATAGCTCCTAGAAATGAAAGATATAAGTAGTGTCATAAATGGCTACTGTCTCTCAAGACATCCACATTTTGCCAGAGGAGTAGAATATTGCAACTAGACAAATGCAGCCTCATTCTTGATTTCAATTGGGATGACTTACAAATATAGAAAATAGGTAAACATGCTGTGTCTGGAGGGCACATAAATATGACCTAGTAATAATAAGCAGCAAAACTCACTCACTATACCTTAGAAATACAGTTTTTCTTTAAAGAAGTTCACGGTGAGATAACAAGTAGTAAAATGCCTGTGGCATGCTTAAGGATAGTATAGTATTTTCTCTTTTTCCATTTTCTAGGTGTGTTAACAAACTTATAAATTTATTGATTTTATATGTCCTCAGTCAAAATTAGAGATTATATGACTTTTAAAGTCTGATAACCTTTCATTAATTATTTTACTTTTTTCTTGATTTCTCAGAATTGTCACTTAAGTGACATTGTATCTTTTCCAAAATAAATGTAATTGATAAATATTAAGGATAAAGTCCTGGGCAACAAAAAGTTTTCAGTGACATAAATGTACCTAGGATTTACATCAAAGTTATTGAGTCTTTCTTTCTATCAGGACATAAGGGCAGTTTCTGGAGCAATTTGTAGAGCACTGCTGGATATTATGAAATGCTGTTTTTTGTTCATTGCTCAATTCAAACCCTGTTCAATGCATACAGCCAAACATAAAATTTCCTTGGCTTTATCACCCTAGGTAATGTAAAGTATGGAGTTCTTTTCATCTTAGAGGGGTTTTTTTTTTGTTTACTTTTATCTGAATGTATTCAGCACATTTTCAAGACTTCAGGGTTTACATTAAGGCTAAGGATCATGATTAGCCTGTCTTTTTCATACCATACTTAAAAGCAAGCATTTTTAATGTAATTCAGATATAATGAGAACCAAAGCAAATTAATCATGAAGTAATAATATTCCTAGAAAATCTGTGACCTCTCAGAAATACTGACATTGGATTCACTATAGCAGACTGATTCGGAAAATGAGCAGGAAGGATTATTTAACAGATAGTTTTAAGAACATATCTTCTAACAAAATAGAAATAAGTACCAACTCAGCCTTAAACGACATTAATATAAATCTAAAAAAATCTGTTTTTACAGTTGATATTCTGCTTTAATGGTTCATTTTAAAATCCCAATTTGCTGTAGAAATAGACCTAAGAACATGAACGGGGGAATTGCAGCTTTGATAAGATTTTTATAGTCTAGATATCATGTCGATCATATGATGGATGTGTATGAGGCTGAACACTGCACTATCAGGAAACGTCATATTTTCTTGTTGTATTTTATAAATTGTAGTTGAATTTAACACTTAGGAATCTGAGTGAGTAATAAATAGCACAGCCTTGAAACAATCCTTACAGATCTCCTCATCTGCTTTACCATTACTACTATTCTGAGTTGCTTTGGAGTAAAAATTGGTTACAAGAGTGGTAGTTTCTGGTCTATGAAACTTGAAGCAGTCAGGGCACCATCAAATGCATTTTCTCATTTTTCCTCAAGGGTTAAACTTCTCATCCAGAAGCATAGATATAGTTTTCTTAACTTTACGGGTCTCAGTTTCAATGTCAGTAGATCATTAAGTGGCAGAGAACTTCCTAACATATGGGTCCTTGTGTGAAAGTTGAGGCTTTATGCTGTTTCTTACTTAGCCATGGAATAAATGATCAAACTGGTTTCCTATGATGAAGGATGAGTAGAAAGAGCTCCTAAGAACTATGGGTACATACTATGCATACAGTGACATGTTATACACATGAGAAAGTTCTCAGAGGTATAATTTTAATTGTGAAAAAACCCCAAACCAAAACACTGTAAATCCCGTCCAATTGCATTCAGATGAAGAGATGTCAAATGAGGGAAGCTAGTCAATATATATCAGAGGAAAAATATTCAGACTCTGTTATCTCACACAAATTATCTAGACTTGGCTGTTTACACTATGAATTCACATGTAAGCTTTTTCAGCCAGTAGCATCTGACCCATCTCTTGAATTGAATCACTCAGCAATATTTTAGGTTGGTATGTACCTTGTCTTACCTGTTTTGCTCGCATCATTCTGTTCTGAGAATAGAAAAGAACAACTGTGGAACAGTTGCTTTCCATGACACTGAACATTTTATTTTTGTTCAAGTTTCTACTATATTTTCCTTCTTCTACTATACTGACCACTGTAGTGGTAATATAAATCAAAATAACCTCTTCTAGCAAAGCCAGAATTTAAGAAAACAGTGCTCAAGTGAACGATTAACATATCATTTTTGTCTGTAGATTTTAATGCTAAATCATATTTCTCCTCTTCTTTCTCTATTAGCTGATACATACAATAGCTATCATTAGGACAAAGACACTGTTTCCAAAAAAGAATCATGGAATGTGACTCTTACTTTCCTCTTGCTTTAAGATTTGGCACCAGCATCATTTATACTTTTATCCAATAAATAGAAGCTTTCTAGATAGTGTTTCACGTTCTGTCTGTCTGAAGAATGCAGAGATATATACTCCATTCAAAGATTAAAAAAAAGATTAAAACATTTCTGGCCTTTTTGTTTTATATAACGTCTGTCTTCCTTATATCATGTTAACGGTTCCCTCAGTTTTTATGGAATGGAATTTTTATTGACTAGTCAGCCCAAAATACAGTGGTAAATATTATATATGATCTAAATAAGTTGATTGTTATTTTGCCAACTGGGTATCTGAAAAATATTAAACTTCCTATTGTGATCATTTAAAGAGAAAGGTAATTTGGTGTCTGAAAAAACTATAGTAGTGTTACTTCTTGGTTTTGTTTGCATTTATTGCCAGAAGCAAACTGAAGAAGTATAAACAAATCACATCTAGGGAGAAAAAGCAATATTTTAAGAAAAATATTGTTACTTCAATTGAAACAATAGTTCATTCCTTCCATTTTGTAAGCAGTTTTTTCTATGACTCTTCCTTTGGTAATCTGAAGTAAGCATTGAGTTGCAGAAGGGAATCCATTCTTCCTTAGTGCACATGGTATACCTCATGGTATAGCAAGAATTAATATTGACTGTTTGTATGTTGTTTTCCTTCTCCAAAAACACCTCTGGCTAGTTACTTGGAAATGTTAAGGAAATAAAAATAACCCCCAGATGCCCAGCATGCTAAAGCTTCCTCTAACCCTTGAACTACCATACTTCTAGAGTTGTAGCAACTCTAGACTCGATGATCTTAAAGGTCTCTTCCAGCTGAAATGATTCTATGATTCTATGACTGTAACTGTAGTTGGCTTTGGGACTGCAAAGCAAGGAAAAGATTTTCCAACTAAGGAACTTAACACTATTGTAAATAAGTTTACATCTAGATGGAAATTAGGTGCACCTTATGTACAGGAGATTATATTACAAAGTCTTTGAAAGTCTCAGTAGAAGAGTTTACAGTTGCAGTGTTACAGTCTTGGTGAAACTGAATACTTGGCTTCTGTCTCCACAATCAGAATACCAGAAAACAAGTAATAGAGGGTTTTTTAAAGTTTGACTTCTTAGGCATTTATCAATTTTTTAATACAGTGAGATTGACTGATCTTTCTTTCAAGGAAAGGTGTAGTGGTTATGGAATCATCTGCTTGCAGGTAGCAGTGGGAAAACATGGAATACCATAAAACTCCTCATAAACGCTGCAGCAGCAACTGCCCTATAGCTGATACTGTGAGGCCTAAGCCAGAATATGCTTTACTCTGCTGAAGAAGGAAAATTCACATCCATTAGCAAGACAATAGGAATGGAGGAACAGAGAAATGGACAAAGTTCATAAGAATCTCTAGCCAACTTATGCCAGTGCTCAGTCACCCTTCCTGTGAAAAAGTGTTTCCTGGTGTTCACATGGAACCTCTCCTATTTCATTTTGTGCCCATTGCTTCTCATCCTGTCCCTGGGCACTACTGAAAAGAGCCTGGCTCTGTTGTCCTTGCACCCTTCCTTCAAAGTCTTTTGCACATTGATGAGATCCCTTGTCTTCTCCAGACTCATCAGTCCCAGCTCTCTCAGCCTTTCCTTACATGAGAGATGCTGCAGTCCCATCATAATTTCTGTTGCCCTTTCGTGGCCTTGCAGATTTCAAACTGCCATTTCTTTCAAGGTTGTGTCAAATCCATTTGATTTCAAACTGCCGTTTTGTTCAAGGTTACGTGTAGAAATAACAGTCAAAGCTATTCTATAAAGCTTATCATAAGAGGAAAAAGGCAAATTACAAACATCTGATTCTTCAGGGATCAGATGACATCTTTGAGTTTTTATGTATTAATAGATTTTGGGTGCTATAACCAGTCTCTTGTCACTTGAGAGGTCAAGTTGGGGGAAATAACAGGGGGAAAGAGCTGAGAACCTTTTATGCCTGGGATAAGGCAGAGAAAAAATTATTAACTCATCTGATTAGCTACAAAAGAAGATGGGGCCCAGACTTAGCATTTTTGAAGGTAATCAAATTATTTAAAACTATTTATTCCTTCATTTTTGAGCAGTACTGAATTTTGGGATGAGTTGTGAAGAGTGCATGGATGGAGGTAAGTCAAACTCATATTAACAGGAAGTTCATAGCTTCTTGCATCTTTTAAGGGCCTTGAGACAGATTAAGTTGAAGAATGACTGCATTTAATGTCTTAATAAAAGATGCATTTATATTAGCATTTCAATACTAGTTTGAAGGTGAAAAATATTATTTTGAAGATTTTCTGACCATGCCACTGTTCAATGTTTTCATCACTATCGTGGAAACAGTAGTAGACGGTGATGGCTTTTTGGATGAAACTTAACCAGATCTTTTTTCTGTAAATCTCATGTGCACGACAAGAATGTACTAGAATGAGTCTGAACTAAAACCTCCCAAAGACTCACTAGAAAGTACTTTGTTCTACTGAACTCCCTGTTGCTGTGCACTGCTTGCTAATGTAAAGATAGCCTACCATACACAAATAGAACCCAGGAACTGTTTTTTCTTTGCTGTTCACAGACTGACAGATCATTTTGAGGTGGAAAGCCCCATCTTTTTAAGAGACAAGTTGATGACATGGCAAATAATTAGTAGTAATAAGTTCTTTGTAGCTGAATCCATACAAAGTGTTTAGATAGATGTTTGCAAGTAGGAGTTCAGCCAGCACAGGAGATAATTTCATGTCATCTGGGCAGATGTTGGATTTTCTTCAATGCTGATGCTGTATGTATGAGGATATGATTTGTTTTCTTTTAAACTATTGCCACTTAAACTAATGATATGAGCAAAGTTATAGTGACATATTTATGTGTATGTGTATACACACGTATACACAGAAATAGATACACATGCACACCAAATGTTCTGTAGTGTTCATAAAGCTCTGTACTCGGCCTTCCTTCAAGTTGTTTCTCACAGAAATCTTGATAAAGGAACTTTTTCTGTTGTGCATGTGAAAAAAAAATCAATGTGTCTTCAAACAACTGTTTCTATGTAAAATACATTAATGTAGTTAATTAGTATTGACCTTTTAGAATATTCATCATGCCATTGCTTTATTATCCTGAAAGTTCACTTTAAAGGAGCTATAGCTGGTCCTGCAGGGAGAAGCTGAAATAAATCTCAGTGGGATTTTATTTTTATGGCAGTGTTAGAAAAAAGTAAATGGATTTTACTGGGTAGCCTTAATTTGCAACACCATCACACACAACCCACAACCTATTTATTCTGTATTATTGTAAACTTTCTTAGTTTATATTATTCATCAGGTGATTATTTGTGTAGAACATGAATGTTATTTGTACTGAAATTGCTTAACAGTAATGTTTTAGAATATTTTTTGCAGAAATAAAAAAAATGATCTTTATCCAAATAAGCAAAGTGACAATGATCTCTCAAATACCATTGTAAGTCCATTGAAGATTAATAATCAGTAGTATTGTGGATCTTTTAATGGAATAAGTAAATAATTTCTTCTAAATCTTCAGTCAGCTTGTGCAAAGATACAAGTTGTTGTTTATTTGAGTTTCTGTGCTTTCTGTTACTATTTTTGGAGCTGTGGAGATTTCATCTGCTTTTTTATGAAGAAACTCAAAGAGGATGAACTAATAGAAAGCCTCTTAAAAAAAGACCTGGTACATGTCATAGTCATAGCTGGTCATTTTTTTACTCCCTCACTTCAACTTCACACATGAAAAGGAGGTGTCTTGTTGAGATGTAGTTTCTGTATCTGCAGTATCCAGGTTACAAACACAGATTGGTGCAAAGAAACAGACTTAAAATCTACATGACTTCTTATACATACATTCATTCTTTTGGAGATTCATAGTTCTAGAATATGCTTCCTACTGCATTTGAGACTTGCACCTTCCTAAATCCTAGTCTGGATTTCTACAGTTCATAATTCCTTGTAAATTCCTGCTGCTATATTGAGGTTATTCCAGTACTTCTTACTTAACTAGATAGTAGCACTACTAGATGTTCCAATTTTCAAGTTAGTACAGTTCCAACCAAAGATAGGTTTAGGGGCCAATTACTCCAAAACAACTGCAATCTCAGCAAGGTTAATGCAAGTGCTTTGATATTTGTCCATAATCTAGACATGTAATGAGCTAAATCCATTTATCTCCTTTTTGTATTAATAAGAAGTATATTTGACAATCTCCAGGTTACCATAAAAAATGCATCCGTTTTTATAGATGTAAAAGGAGTCACTGAAATTTCTGCTGGAACATTTTTAGACTTGAAAAGGAATTACACATAAATTAAATTAAATGTAAACAACAGTTGTCAGGGTAGAGAAACCTCAATCCATAACACTTCTACCAGTTTGATGCCAGGACCAGCAAGAGGCAAGTCACAGGTAAGCAGTAGAGCCCATGAAGAGCAGTACAAAGGAGTTGCAGACACTGCAGACAGTAACTCAGCTTCACTGGGGAGTCTACAGAAGATGGAAGCATGAACAAGTAGCCTGGGAGAAATACAGAGAAACTATCTGAGCATTCAGGGATCAGATTAGGAAAGCAAAAGCCCTGATAGAATTAAATCTGGCCGGAGATGTCAAGGGCAACCAGAAAAATTTCTGTAGGTATATACGTCAGTGGTAAAAGAAAGACTAAGGAAAATATGGGCTCTCTCTGGAAGTAGACAGGAGATCTGGTTGCCTAGGACATGGAGAAGTCTTAGGCACACAGTATCTCTTTTGTTATTGTCTTCACCAGCAAGTGCTCCAGCCCAAAATTCAGAAGGCAAAGGCAGGAACTGGGAGAATGAAGAACTGTTCATAGTAGGAGATAAGGTTTGAGACCATCTAAGGAACTTGAGGGTGCACAAGTCCATGGGACCTGATAAGATGCATCTGTGAATCCTGAGGGCATGAGTGGATGAAGTAGTTAAGCCACTAGCCATCAAATTTGAGAAGTCTGGGGAACTTTCCACAGACTGGAAAAGGGGAAATATAACCTCCATTTTTGCAAAGGGAACAAAGCAGGTTGTGGGGAACTACAGGCCAGTCAGTCTCAGCTCTGTGCCTGCCAAGATCATGGAGCAGATCCTCCTGGAAACTGTGCTAAGGAACTTGGAAAATAAACAGGGTTTACAGTATTGGTGGATAAGGGAAGAGTGACTGATGTTATCTACCCGGACTTGTACAAAGCGTTTGACACTGTCCCACACAGCATCCTTATCTTCAAGTTGGAGAGACAGGGGTTTGATGGATGGACCACTCAGTGGATAAGGAATTGGTTGGATGGTTGCACTCCAAAAGTGGTAGTCAAGAGCTTGATGTCCAAGTAGAGAGCAGTGATGAGTGGTGTTCTTCAGGCATTGGGATTGGGACTGGCACTCTTTAACACATTTGTTAATGACATGGGCATTGGGACTGAGTGCACTCTCAGCAAGTTTGCCGATGACACCAAGCTGTGTGGTGCAGTCAACACAGTGGAGGAAAGGGAGGGCATCCAGAGAGCCCTGGACAGACTTGAGAGGTGGGCCCATACAAGCCTCATGAGGTTCAAGAAGGCTAGGTGCACATGGGTCAGGGCAATCCCAAACATGGATACAGGCTGGGAAATGAATGGAATGAGAGTAGCCCTGCATCTGTATCTTAGGCTGCATCAGAAGTATGTCCAGCAGGTTGCGGGAGGTGATTCTGCCCCTCCACTCCTATGAGATCCTACCTGGAGAAGCAACACTGTTCTGCCACATCAGTGCTTGCATCTCTACAACAGCAGCAGGACTGTGTAAATGATCTCCCTAGTAAGTAAAAGAGGTAAATAAATTTGGAATTTGGATATATAGAAAAATCTTTTATATTTGATGCTCACACATCTAATTTAAGAACAGATTACTAAAAACACTTGCATCTGTTTTCTACTTTACGTTTCCTTTAAAGGGCTTTTTATTCTATCCTGAGTTAAAGAAAGTGTTAAAGTCGATGAAAACACTTTAGAGGAGAAAGGAGGCTTGAATACAAATCCTGGACTGCTCAAGACACTTTTACAATCGCTTAGCTTTGCAAGAAGTTGTTTTCAGGTTTGATGTGTAGATGTAACTTAGCCCAGCCTGAAAGTTAGCATCACAGAAGCCAGGATAGGGACTTGCCAACTCAGAGAGGGGTGACATTTAGGAAGACTCTTCCTGCAAAAGGAATGGAAAGCTCACACAAATGTCCCAAATCCCAAAGGTGCTTACCGTGGTACGTTATTGAAAATACAAAGAGAGCACTTTACTAAGTGTATTTTCAAAACTTAACACAGAGAGGCCACACTTTGTCCGTGGTCTCTTTGCTGCTCTTCTGCCCTATAAAACCATTTCTGATGAATCACAACAGAGTGCAAGTGGGCCATTTAGGCAGAGCTAAACAAGTGTATGTTGAGATATAGATATGCTGAGACACCTGTGTTCTCCTGAACTAGTTAGTTCTTCAGTGTCTGGTTTAGGTTGCAGGAGCAGGCATCCAATAAAGCATAATTAAAACTCTTAATCTGATTTTGCCACTTCTATTGTTCCTGCTGCTGCCATTCATACTGTCAAAGGAAAATTACTCTCATTAAGCAAACAAAAGTACTGTTTAGGGGAATGCAAATTCAACAAATCGTACTTAGCGCTTGGCCTGTCATAAAGGTAAGCAATCTCTGACTATCTGCTAAAACTTTACACTTCCCATGGGCACTAAAGCGGTGAATTTTTAAGCGGTGTCATGATTCTTTCCATACCTGATGATTAATGTGCTGGTAAAAACTTTATGCACAGTTAATCATTCATAACCAAACATATCTGATTCTGTGCTGTTAAAAGCTCAGCATTTATAATGAAGTTACATCAGCAGACAGAAACCAGCTAAATCTGGAACTAGACAGCTTGAAAGCTTAATGATAATGTTTAAATCTTCTTCCATATTGCACTGTGGCATTTAAGGGAGATTTTTGGTGGTTTTTATCATGGCAGAGGGAAGGGATAATCGCAGCTTCTCCACAGTGTTTTCTTGGGTCTGCTATGTTTTCTTGGCTAGAGAGAAAAAAAAAAGGGTCAATGCAAAAGCATTTCTGCACGAGTATGTATTATGAAATAAACTTGATGCCATGGGCATGAATTTTCAGTATCTAAATTTGAAGAAAATACTTAATAAGACAGCTGTTGTCTGTGGAGAATGTAAAGAACAGGGAAAGGATGGCCTTTGGATTGTACTTCCTCATTGAGGGGCTCTCTTTTACTAGATTAGGGTGTTCACCAGAAAATAATGTCAAAATTACAAGACAATCTCATCTGCTGCTCCTTAACTTGCTTCCTCTTGAGAGAAAAGGAAATTTACCTTTTATCTCCCAGCTTATTAGAGGGTGCTTGAACCTCTCTGAAGAACAAGTTGAGGCATTAGGGTCTCCTTGTCAGACTTTGTTTTTAATGCAAACAGGGCCTGCACAGCCAAAGGGCTAAGCACATTCTCATTTCAGGACTTGACTGTGAGCTCAGTTTAGAAATAACATAATGAATTTTCACTAGATTTAGACTGAACTGTTGTCTCTCATAAATTCAGAATGTAGCCTTTCATATTGTTTCTTCCTACAACTTTCATGATTTATTTCCAGTCATCAACTGTAGCTTGTATTAGATAAAAAACAAGCATTATCTAAAACACATATGTTTTTTTAAGACGAATTACCTATGGATAGAAAGTATTTTCTGTGAATGTTTGGAAATAGAGATTTTGTATTTTCATGCAATTCACAAAATAAACAAACAAATAAATACATAAATGCATCCACTTTTAAATGCAGGTTTTTAAACAGACTTTCCACTATCTTCTTCAGTTGGGAAGATCTTAAGCAATAGTAAAGGGAAATGATGAAGTGTTTCTGCCCTGATTTTTTGTTCCTTTTTTTTGGGATGCCCCAAAGCAGATGTAATAAGTGGATCAGTGGTCTAATTTATTAATTCCCTGAAGCTCGAAAGAGATATCTTAGGGCAAAAAAATGTGGAAGGTATTTGAAGCAATGCAGTATTCAATTATTTATTTGCCTCTCTCCTTAAAGACTGCTTCAGTTCCAGATTTTCCCATTTCTCCTATATAATTAATGGGAAGTATAAAATACAGCTTAGGGAAATTTGGCTGGATTTGAAATCATGTATGCATGTAATTTCTTTTGTTCATCATAGAGAGTATGAATTCATAGGCATACCAGATTCTGCTTATTTGTTCAGAAAATACTTGATATATGTCATATGTTTCACTATGTGCTGAAAGTGAAGACACCTGTTTTGCCAGACAAGAAAATTTGCAAGAAAATGTCTGAATAGATGTATAAAATCACAGGATCACAGAATCTCAAGGGCTGGAAGGGACCTTGAAAGATCATCTAGTCCAACCCCCCTGTCAGAGCAGGGCCACCTAGAGTAGGTCACACAGGAACTCATTCAGGTAGGTTCTGAATGTCCCCAGAGAGGGAGACTCCACAACTCATCTGGGCAGACTGTTCTGTCACCCTCACAGTGAAGAAGCTTTTTCTTACACTTCTTTGGAACCTCTTACATTCCAGCTTGTACCCATTGCCCTTTGTCCTATCATTGGACATCACCGAGAACAGCCTGGCTCTGTCCTCTTGACACCTGCCCTTTGCATATTTGTAAACATTAATAAGATCCCCCCTCAGTCTCCAATTCTCTAAGCTAAAGAGCCCCAGCTCCCTCAGCCTTTCATCATAAGGGAGATGCTCCGCTCCCTTCATCATCTTTGTGACCCTGCGCTGAACTCTCTCAAGCAGAAATCATTACTTTACCTTAGTAGTACTTAGATAGACGCAGAAAGCTTCATATTCCTATTTGTTTACTCACCATAAACAGTGTTTCACATCTTCACTCTAACATACAGAAGGGATGAGAGCATATTCTCGGAAGGTAAAAATTTAGATATATTCTCTTGGCTGAGGAGAATGTTCAACCCAGAGTTTCCATTTAAGGGGTAGACTCTAAGGTGAGAACCACCACTGTGTCCTTCAGCTGCTTGTTTGTTTCTGTTTCTTGGGAAAAAAAGGAAAAAAGATATCATCTGATTGTCTCAAATGTAGCATGTAAAATCATTGCTATATCATTGAGGAAATTCCAAGTTGTTATCCCAGTGCTTCATAATTTCCCCTAGAGATTCCAGATCCCATGCCTGTCTGCTTTTGATTTTGTTTTGGTTTGTTTTTTTACTTAGCTTGGCATAGATGTCTTATTGCTATGCCCTATTCTAAGAAAAGTGCCCAAATGGAACTAGATAGCTGCCAGCTCACACTGCCCATGCTCTGAACCAACTTGGTATCAAACTCACAAAGGTAGAACTTTCAGAAATGAGGGATGAGACTTTTAAATGTATGTGTGTTCCAAAGAGTGTTTTAAATATCAGTCTTTCCATAGCTGAGGATCTGAAACTCCACCATTCATACCTGTGGAACTTTGGCTCCTAAATGCACAAGGGACATTGAAAGACACTGACTTATGCATCCATTCATTGTGGTCGATAGTTGTAAGATTATAATTAAACTAAGCCTGGTTGTCAAGCAAAGTTTACAAAGTACAGCAAATATTGTTGTGCTTTTTTTTTTTTTTTAAAGCTGAATTTTGAGACAGATAAACAAGATAAAGTTTAATTAAAACATTATAACTCCTGACTCTCACATATATTATTACCCATACTGAGGAAAAGTGTGTGCATATGAAATTTATGAGCTGGTTTGTTGACTACAAATTCTAAAAGAAATATAAAACCAAAGTTACATGCTTGAACATAGGATATGCTTTGTATTTGGATTCCCTGTCTAATTTTTAGATAAGTAAAATCCAGTAAACATAGCATTTCACTACTGATGAAGTCTTCAGCTTCTAGAAATCATCTGTTTCCAGTAACTGAGGGCTGAATTGTCTTGTCAGAGACACATATATATTGGTTTCCACAAGAAATCTTTTAAAATGTGATGCATACTTTTTGCTTCTATGTCAAAACCTGTATTTGAAAAGTGTGCCTGCGGATAAATGCATTCTCTTTCAGTGCAGCCCTCTCACAGGTTTGCTAGACTGATCTGTGTAACTCACAAGATTCTCTGTAAGGAGACAAGTGCTCTATTGAAGTCGCAAGCACTACTGTTTTCTTAAAATTTAGATCCTATTTTACACTCTGATGTACTAATCTGAGCCTTTCAACAGGAGAAAACAGATGCAAAGATCATACTATTAAGTGTGGTAAATATAGTGATTTGTAGAATTCAGTGCTTGCAAGCTTTTTTTTACAGAGGTTAACAGAATTATTTATTTCTGTGTCTGGAGCTGATTTAGCACTAGAAACTCCAAAGTAAATATAATTTGCCCTTGAACAGTAGTACAATTTAGGAATATAAGGCAATTTCTTTATTTTGAAAACTGTGTGAGATGTGTGAATAACAGGTTTCTTAATTTGCACACACTAAGTAGACCTTTCATGTTGTTATTAATGTTTAGTTTACAGCTACCCAGGTCATGATGTGTGATGCTGGAAGTAGGGTGAATGAAAGCAAAACCTTTCCCTCCTGTTTGTGAGAAAGGAAAGAGTGGGGAGGAGGATAAGTGTCTTAACAGCTGTCATTGCCAAAGATTATTTAAAAGCTGTAAAAGCCTTCATTTGCCTTCAGGAGTTGTGACATATGGTCAGAAATGGTTTGAAGATTTATTGTCATCATTGTTGGATGAGATTCAAAGTGTTCTTTAACAAGGATCTTGTCCCTTATCCTTGGAAAAATCCTTCAGAAACTGTAAAGCATACAGCAAGCAGAGAATGCCTTGAATTCTTTTTTTGTTTTGTTTTGTTTTGTTTTTTAAAGAAAGGCAGTAAGCAGGGTTTCCAGATGAAATAAAAGAAATATTCGTGGTAAAAGTGAACCTTATCTTTGACTTGCAATTGAGTTTTTTATGTAACACCTTTTCATTGTATGCATCAACGACAGATTGTTCCTTACCCAGTTAATTCAAATTTCAGGTGCAGACTGTGCACACTACACAATCACAGGGTCATTCAGTTGTGATTTGAAGGCATAAAGCTTCTCCATGCAATTACAGCTATCCATATTGTCTGGACCTCACTCCCCCCTCTAGTTAGTAGATGCGTATTTCACATTTTGAAGGCATGACGAAACCTTTCCAGCTATAAAAGCCTATCAAAATTGTGAGGCCAAGAAAGTGACAGAAAGGTACAAAACCACAGGCCTCCTGATCAAGAAAAGGAAAGGCTAATGGCAAAGGGAAGACAATTGAATGTGCATGGAAATGTTTAGAACTAAAAATAGCCCCAGCTGCACATCTCAAAATCGTAATGGACAAATCTGGCCCAACTTCATTTTCCAAACTGAAGGTATGTGGAACAATACTGTGCCTGCTCTCATTCTCACTGACTGTTGCACCTGTGAGAATTTAGAATAAAGCCTGTCACGATTAATATTGAAAGGCACATTGATCTCAAGGTATATGAGGTACCAGTGAGATATGGCAAAGGGCACCTTTCTTATCCCTCTTAAATTTTGCATAAGTCAGACTGATTTAAGCTTTAGCTGAATAAAATCCTCCAATTTTAGCAGGCTTGACAAGAATTTATTGTGTTCCAGTAAGAAAATAACATGGAAACATAATACTCCAATCATATTTTTAAAGGTAGTTTCACAGTATAAAGTTATGGTGCTTGCACGGAGAATTATAGTTACTTTCAGATGCAGTGTCCTTGGTTATTTTGTGAATAACAATAATATATCACCTAAGTGGGAGATGAATCATGTACATATGTAGATGTTCTCCCTGTCTCCTAGCTGGGGTCAGAGCAGAGATGTTGCAAGCAGGATGGGGACAGGAAGCAGCCGCCATGTTAGTGCTCCACTGGCTCATAGTGGGAGGGGGTGAAATGTACTGTACAGGCCTTGCACATCTTCTTGCCAATCATGTGAAGATCATGACGAGGGTGATGCAGTAGTAGTGACAAACAGAGAAGCTGTAAGGGAAAGACAGTCTTGGTGTGACACTTGGCCATGGAGTTTTATCATTCTCTTGATATTGTTGCTGTTGTCACTGAAGTTTGCTACTCCTTTGGGGAGAAGGGAGAGGATCTAAATTAACTCTTTGGCATGTTCTTTGCTGTGTTTCCAGGTTGGATGAAATCTCAGCCAGGAATATGTAAAAATAAAACCACTTGTTCCAGCACCCCTTTACCACCTGCGACAAAAGAAAAAAATACGTTTGAACAGAAACTGCTTCATGAAATCTTTTGGAAGGTTCTGGCCACACACGTGGTAGCAAATTAGAGCTGTACACAGCTGTCCTCCAGCAGTGGAGGACAGTCCGTAGAGCTGTCAGTTCAGCTCTTTTTACCTCTAGATGTTGCTACGTGCAACATGTTCATGTATACAGTGGCTGCCACATGCCACTCCTAACTCTATTTTTTCCATACCTAATTTTCCATTACCTACTTGCCCTACTTCAAGTTTCTTTTTCTGATAAGGGTTTTACCTGTTTTCTTGCTTCAAATACCCCCAACTTTCTATAGAGCTTCATTCTTCCCAGCAGGAGCTTTGTTTTCCTGGCAGCAAGAACTTCCTAACCCTCAGGCTGTATTTTAAGTCTTGATTTGCACAAATTTGCATAAACCCACCAATATAGGGCCTCCCATCTGCTTGCATTATTATCACTGAGTGAAAGGAACAACACAAATGTTTGAAACCAAGCTGCCAAACCTGCCTGAGATGCTCTCCTCTCTCATACAGAGACCACTGTGTTGCAGCAACCTGAAACCAAACATCTGGGCCTGAACACCACCCACTGCAGTGAAAAACATCCCCTTACAGTCTATCTGGGCATTCAGATCAGTAAATGCCATTCCAGGAGGAGCACAGAGGCAGTAGGAACATCACTAGCAAGGAGAAGCCAAGCAGTACAGGTCCTCAACGGACTGCTTTGGTACTCCTGGTTGTGCTGGCAGGGAATCCTCTGCTGTCAGAAATGTACGGCTGTGCCAAAGACTCAAGCAGCAAGGCAGCCACTACTTCTGCACCCCTGGAGAGGGTTATCTTCCTAGTGCCCATCTCCAAGTCAGGATTATTGGATGGACATAAAAAAGGAGTACATAAAACCAGAGATTTCTACTGCAGAATGGAAGGGGAACCAGCCTTGCTAAGAAGGAAAAAAATAAAAAAATTCTTTCCACACCTACATCTTGAATAATCAAGCTATCAAAAATGATAGTGAAGTTGTCTTGGCCTTTTGTGAGAGATGAATCAATGCAGGCCAATGTGTGGTGCCTCAGAAATTGCTCCAAAAGGCTATGCTTCACAGTATTATTCACAGTTTCTGAGATGCAGAACTAAGTCCTAAGAGTTTTCTGAATTGGTATTTGTTCCTTATTAATGCTAGTTTGAATCTTCTTGAAGAAATTGGGAGCAAATATTTCACAGACAGACTTGGAAGCAAATCTTAGTCATTTCCTTTAAATTATTTGTGCGAATCATGAGGTACTGCTCCATGACTTCAATTAACCTTGTTGATACAGTTAAAAAGAAACTCACATTCTCCACTGGCCTTTAATTCTCAGTCTTTCTTTGGAGAAAAGAAAGACAGAAACCCCTGTTTTTGAACACAGAGCAAAAAACTATATACATAACATATAATGGCATATGTATATTACTGGGAACTTCAAATATCCTGTCACATGGATAATTGTCTGATTAAATAATTTGAGAAAATGAGTTTGAATTATCCACATCAATTGATATCTAGGAGACATGCATAGTGAATTTATAAGTTTATGTTTAGTCTGGAGAAGAGGAGACTGAGGGAGAACCTTATTAATATTTACAAATGTCTGTATGGTGGGTGTCAGGAGGTTGGGGCATCCCTTTCTTCTATTGTAGCTAGCAACAGGATAGGGGGTAATGGGATTAAGCTGGAACACAAAAAGTTCCATTTAAACATAAGAAAAAACTATTTCACTGTTCAGGTGAGGGAGCCCTGGTACAGGCTGCCCAGGGAGAGTGCGGAGTCTCCTTCCTTGGAGGTCTTCAAGATCCGCCTGGACGTGTTCCTATGCAACATGATCTAGGTGGACCTGTGGGGGAGTTGGACTAGATGATCTCTAAAGTTCCCTTCCAACCCTACCATTCTATGATTCTATGAAATGCTCTTTTCCAGATATAATTTCTTGACTGAGCCCTGTGCTAAGGACAGATCAGTAGGGGGCTAATTATAATGGTGCTACTAGTATGAAAAATAGTTGTTTTCCCTTACGGGAAAGTTCCTGTAGACTATGAGGTCAAGATAATGACGCACTGTTTGGCAGTCTGGAAAAATGCAAATAACAGTTGCTTTTCTTAGAAGTTGATGTAGATGATTTTGATGAAGTTTGTGAAATTCTGTGAAATATTTGCTTCCAGAGAGTAATTCCAGTGAGTAGAACAAATAGGCTACTGTACTTTGTTTAAGTTATAACGTTAAAAATGTAAGCATGCATGAGAATAACATATCTTGTGAGTGGAGGAACCATTGCTTCTAAGAAGAAATCAATATATAATAACTGCTAATACCAAACCTTTCTTCAGTATAATAGGGAACAACATTTTCAAAGAGCCTGCAATATGCCTGCAAGGAATATTCACTTAGCACTCCAAGAATAGGTGCTATAACTGATCTTGCCTGCATTCATGCATCATAATAGTTGTTTGTTTCTTACATTTTTTCAGCTTACACAGTGGGCTATAACTGTAGATATTACGGAAAGTGGAACTTTTTTTGTAGCTGTACAAAAAGTAGATATTAATTTTACTCTCGTGCACACTTTTTAAGAAGGGAGCAGAATATCAGAGAATCTCTGGATCTAGTGTAATAAGCATGTTGGAGAAACCTGAATTATATGGACTATGGAATGTTAGGACAATCAAGTTTTTGGCTTCAGCCTTAACTGTTATGCAGCTATTAGTATGTTGCTTAACAAGGTCAGGGAAGATTTTATCTTACTTCTTTTTTTTTGGAGTGATGACGTATATTTATGCAGTCTCAGAGGAGGAAGAGGCAAGCAGATCTGTGTTTGAATTCTTAAGTATCAATTAAAGTCTCTGAGGCTTCATTCTGAAATTATTTTGCATGTTTTTTGTTGCCACTGTATCTAATCTCTTTTAGTTTTAGTTTAAGGAATAGCTCAATATAGTGTTTCCAGTGAAGCATTTGTTTCTCATTAAACACTGCCAGAATTTGCAGTACAGAGTGTAAAGCTAATGAAAACCACAATGGTATACATTTTTTCAACATCAGCTGGAGTTCACTGTAGATCTACAGCTATGGTGTCTGCATGGTGGTTAAATAAATGTGCATGGTTTATAACGTGATTAGGTGATATGGATCTTTCTAACATCTTTTATGTCAAAACTCCATTCGTTATCTCTAAGAAATTTACGAAGTTAGTAAAAAATTGTGAGAAAACAGAATGATCTTCCCAATATGCAAAAGGGAGTTTATTTCTTAACATTGGTTAGATTCCGACAGAATCATCCATATTTTTCTCGTATTTTTTAATTATATTTTATGTCATTAAGAACTATTTTTAAGAAGAAATCCTTTGACTTCACTTTTCTAATTGTTATAGATATTCTAATGGAATGTTGCAAAATTGGGCCTTCAATACATATGTGCTTCTATCTCTTTTACTTATTATAAGAGTGTGTAAACAGAAGAAGACTGGTAAATATAAGACCGTTACAGGTTGGAATGAAGGGCAGCTTTTCAAAATACAATACATAACCTGAAGAGAATAGGAGAAAAAATGTACCAAAAATGGGAAACCACAGAAATACAGTACATCTTACAAATGCTATGAGTGGTCATTTTTGCTTCTGTTTTTATAATCAATGAAACATTTGCAATCTTTACTAGGGACAGACACAAAGCTCAGAAAAAAATTGCTTATCTAAGTTAAAATAAAATTTATACTTAAGTATATATCAAATTTTGAAGAATTGATATGACTCCTCCATCACTGGATCTAAATGCCAGTAAAAGTAGTGTTTGACATAACATTTGACAGTCTAGTTTAAACAAATTTGAAGGTAACAAGTGGATTTTTTTCTCATTGGTACTCAGCCATAACTATGATGAGCTTTGGAGATACTGACTTTTGAAGAGAACCTGTTTCTTTTCAAAACTATGCAAAACAAAACTGATATGCTGGTCTCTACAGTACATGCAAGGTATGTGCAATGAGTAACTCTGTCAGATTTACTCTTTCAGCATTCAGCAGACTACTTTAGGAAAGATATTAATTCATTTTTAATGTTAGGAAAATACAGTCATTAAAAAGCAGATAACATAAAATGCCAGAAATGCTTTTAACATTACATGAAGTGCACTACTTGCCTAAATAGCTTGCTACTTTTGGAGATCTAGCTATGCTGAGATATTAAATATTAAAATAGAGGTTGCTTTTTAAAATGCAGTGTTTCTTATCAGAAAAACAGTTTGAACAAGCACTGCTGTTGTATAATGCATGGTGTTGCTAATAAGAGAGTCTTGAAAAATAATTTTTCACGCTGCAAGAGTGACTAGTGCTTTGAATAAGAAAGTTTCTTTTTCTGTTCACGTTAACACATGTGTAAGTGCTGTCAAGCTG
The DNA here is from genome assembly GCF_028858725.1 of Colius striatus. Classification (NCBI taxonomy): domain Eukaryota; kingdom Metazoa; phylum Chordata; class Aves; order Coliiformes; family Coliidae; genus Colius; species Colius striatus. Next base: position 51,087,926 of record NC_084759.1, read on the forward strand.
CATGCGATTATAAATTTGCAATACATTTTGAATCACATGAGCCTCTTCTAGGTTTTTATCCTATTTTTGTATAATTACTGGTTATAAACTCTGTTAGCATGCTATACATAACCTTGATTGGAAAGTCATTCTCAAAGAGTGCTTCAGTGTTGGTTTAGATGAATGCATTGGAAGGGTTCTGCAGGGTCTATTCTATGTCTGGTGTTATTTAATATTCACAGTATTGATTTGGATGAGGCAATAGGAACAATGCTTATTCAATTTTCCAATGACACTAACCTGTTCACAGTTGAACTTGCAATGTTAAAGGAAAAGATGCTTGTATGTTGCAGAAACCATTGGAAAGAAAATAGGGTGAATATAAATGAAAAAAAGATAATCTGAAAGAAATAACAGTTTAAGTACAGGCTAGGGAATGGCTGAATATGTAACATTTTAAAGAAGAAGTTTCCTATGGCCACAAGGCATTTCAAACTGAGCAGAAATAAAAAAATGGCAGAGTGTACCCTCAGCAAGTTGGCTGATGACACCAAACTGGGAGGACTGGCTGATTCCCCAGAAGGCTGTGCTGCCTTTCAGTGGGATCTCCAGCACAAGACCACCAAGATGATCAGGGGTATGGAACATCTTTCATATGAGGAAAGGCTGTGGGAACTGGGGCTGTTTAGTCTGGAGGAGATTGAGGGGTGATCTTATTAACATTTATAGATATCTAAAGGGTGGGTGTCAGGAGGTTGGGGCATCCCTTTTTTCTATAGTAGCCAGCAACAGGACAAGGGGTAAGGGGATGAAGCTGGAACACAAAGAGTTCCACTTAAACATAAGAAAAAACTATTTCACTGTGAGGGTGACAGAGCAGTGGAACAGGCTGCCCGGAGGAGTTGTGGAGTCTCCTTCCTTGGAGGCCTTTAAGATCCGCCTGGACATGTTCCTATGTGACCTGATCTAGGCGAACCTGCTTCTGCAGGGGAGTTGGACTAGATGATCTCTAAAGGTCCCTTCCAACCCCTACCATTCTATGATTCTATGATTCTAAATCTCCAGATTTACTTAAACATCATAAACTTTCTAACACTGAGATGACTGAAGCAGTGGAATGACAATTCAAGTGCAGATTAGACAAAAGTCTTTCTGACAGCAGAGACATTGAGAAGTGGGAGATAAACAAGAGCCATGTATTCAATTCAGAAGGATTTTCTCAGTATGAAGAGCAGCTCTTATCCAGCCTAGATACCTTTCTTCATCCTGCAGAAGGCAGTAAAACCATGATCTCACTTAAGGGTGGACTTGGGACAGATCAGAGTCACAAACCTTTGACCTTATAAATCAGTGATATTCAAACTTTGCTATGATTTTTTTTCATGTTAGAAGTTATGTGCTGGTTAGAACTCAGTAAATGTAGCTGTGGGGGCTTTTGGGATGTGTCTTTGAATTTGTATTCAAATATGCAGACTAACACACTTCTTTTTTATGCAAGTATTTCTCTTAAACTAATTCCCAAGGCAGTGGAAAATTTTCAGACCAAATCATTAGGGATGTGAAGCAGATTGGAATAACACATTTGTTACTGTATGCCTAAGACTATATGTGAAAGTCTATTTTTTGTCTGATTTGATGTGTCTGGGTGATAGCATGTAATGATATGGCTTAAGAGCAATTACAATAATGTTTTCAATCAACATTAAATAATAAATGATCACTATTAGTGAGACCTTTTAAGTAGGCCATATGATAACACAGAGCTGATTGACTTGAGAGGAAGGGACATCAGACTGAAAGGATCTGGATTCAGTTTTTGCTCTTGATTTGCTACTAACTTTGAGCAAATAACTTTGCTCTTCCTTTCTCCTTGGCCCCACTTGCCTTATGTAAGCTAATTCTTTGGAAAGGACTGAAATGCTTACCTCTCACTCTGTGTTAAACAACATGGCCACCCTCGTTCCACAGGGTACTTTAGGGAATTATTATTATTTAATAACAACAACAATGTAAGACAAAAAAGGAAAAGTTGTAAGTAAGATTCATATGTACAGTACACATCTAGTCTGGTTGGATGCATGAGGCCTTGCAGTGAGACATTAGTACTATTCAGCCAGAATCTACTTTGCTGCTTATTCCTTTTAAAATATTAATATTCCTCACTTACTGCGATATTCAAAGCAACAACAATACAAGGAAAGGAGGGAAACCATTTTCATAATAGTCACTGCAGTAATCTGCATATATTCCGTGCATAACCCCAATCCTGTTGTCTTTCATGTCTTCTAGTATTATAAAAGTCATTTCCAACAAGTACTCTAATTAAGAGATAGACTTAACATTATAAATTTTAACATTGGACATTGTGTGACAGCTCAAAGAAGGTAGATATGTTATCCCCAGACCAGGTTATGCATACACATTTACATTTACATTTTGTATGCACTTTTGTTCTGTGTCAAAAGTGTTGATGTGGTAATCTTATAATACATTGATTTTAAAGTCTAAAATTTGTAATAAATGTAAACTTTCCAGTAATCCATTATTTGAAAGCACTGTAAGTGAAATTTTTGGCTGTCTGTGAAAGGGATTAGATCCCTTGAGGCAATATTTGGGTAACAAGAGTTCCCTCAGTGTCAGGTAGAATAGCTTTTCTGAATTATTTCAGTAGACTAGTACTTCCAACCTAATCAGTTTTGCTGATTTAAGTAGTCCATTCTGGAGCCTATTGTGAGTCAGAGCCAGGATTTTCAGATCTGACAATACTTACGACTTACGTGAATCAAACATATTCTGAATTCTAGTGCATTCTTGACCAGTAGTTTAACTGGAAAATATTTGAATAAACTGTTCAAGAAGAAAATTAAAGCTTATAAGACTGTAATGACATTTTAAGAAAAAAGGTCTGATTGGATCTGAACTATAATTTAAAAAGTAAATAAATCTCCTAGTTTTTGGAGGGTGAGGGGTGGAGTGCTGTGAGAGAAGAACTCCAAAAGAATAAACTGTAACTTTCAGTACTTGCTTATAAATTATTTGGTCTGTTTTCTTTTTTTTTGTTTGTTTTTCAGTTCAAAAATTAATAATATTGATACATGGGATGATGAATGGAAAGCCTGAGCTTTTTACAATAAAAGCTTTTACAATAAAAGATTGCTGCCTTCAGATCAGCACCTGCAGATCTAAAATCCTGTCTAGGCCTAGTTTCTATTGCAAGCTTCAGTCTGTTCATGATTTTTCACAAAAAAAACAGAAGGTGGCCTGCAGTTTAATTTCAAACTTAGACTAACTTTTTTTAATTCAATGAAAAAAGCAATGACTGAGGAAAGATAGATTTAACCACACTGAGATAGTGAGGAGTAGCTTGTTCTCCTAACAGGCCCATTGACACTGTGCTCAATAGGATTATATGAATATGGTAATGAAGCAATGTGGCTTGCACATCATACTGAGATCATATTCAGACTAAGGACTTGGAAAACTGGAAGTTTTCTTAGGCATAAATATATTTTTATGACAGTTTGATACTTCATTTAAGATTTACATACAACTGATATGAGTTTTATTCTAAAGAAGGCTCAGAAAATATTTTAGCCATTTATAATTTAAATTATTCTTAAACATTTAAAAATATTTAAATTTTTCAGAAAGATTTCTCAGTTACACTTCTCAATATTAATGTTTACTTGCTCTGATAGTCATGCACTATAGGCTGTTTTTACTTGGTGCTTTTACATTCACATAAAGTGTTAGTTGTTTAAAAAGTCTTTTGTATCTTGCAGTCACAATGCATAACTTCATACTGTAATTTAAGTAACTGTAAATTCGGCATCCAAGGTTGAACTCCCAGCTTCACGTTACATTAGAGGAAAAAGTATTTCCAAAGAGCAATTAATCTCATCATAGGTCAAACAAATTTCTTTTAATGAATTAATAAAATCATAAAATGGTTTCAATTGGAAAGGACCTTAAAGATTACCTAGTTCCATCCCTTGCCATGGGCAGAGACACCTTCCATTCAATCAGGTTCCTCAAAGCCCCATCCAGCCTGCCCTTGAACACATCCACAGCCTCTTTGGGCAACCTGTTCCTGTTCCACAGCACCATCACAGTGAAGAACTGCTCCTTAATATCTAATCTAAATCTACCCTCTTTCAGTTTGAAGCCATTACCCTTTGTCCTGTTACCACATGCCCTTGTAAAAAAGTCTAGTTTTCCTCATCATTGCATGTATCCTGATACTCAGATTTAGACATTTAGTTTTTAGATGTCTGAAATTAGAGGAGATAAATCTTATCCCATTAGACAATCAGTACTGCACATAGAAAAATAGTTATTTAACAGAGAAGTGTTACCTAGAATTTTGATGTTGTTCCTGAAAAATTTTATAACTGATTTGTTGAATTTCCAGTGAAATCTGTTTATATTTGATACATACTTTGTATTGAGAGCAGCCTGCAATATTCAAAAGATGAGAAATACTTTAATTTCCCGCCTTCGAGTATCTGGAGTCATTTATTCCCAAGATGATATTGTCTGCCTACATTGTTGGAAATTATAGAGACTTTTTTCACAGCCAATTTCCAAAGGTGAGAAAGTCATGCTTTTGTTTCCTGTCAATACAGGAAGTAGGATTTTGTACTGTATTTCAATTTGTAATCATTTACATACGTATAAGAACAAAACTTTAGCAAGTCGAAGGAGTTGGCTTTATGTAATTTGAATTTGTCAAATCTCACCTGCTGAACATGACATTCCTGACCTTCTCGCCTTTTGGTTACTGTCTCATGTTTCTTTACCACACAGTGTCTATGCTCTCTTTCCTACTCTATGAATCCTTACACAAGAAATGCTGCATCGCCTGGTCGTGAATCTGCTGACCAGCTGCATATGCAATATGAAACCGATAAATAAATAAAATATCAACAATGCCATACAGCTGCCAGGGCATTTCTTGTAGCCTGGTCTTGCTTCAAAGACTCATCAGAAGGCATTTTTTGTTTTTGCAGCCCTATGTGCAGCCATATAGCTGTCATCATAATATATAGAAAGAAAACATAATCAAAAGTTTTATGAAATAGTATAGCAGAAAGAAAGCTTTTGCATTTGTATTTACTGCAGAGATGCAAAGAGCAACTAAAGGTAAAAGTTTCCTATGACTCAGGTCCAACCGGTTTTCTGAAGTTTTACAGCAATAGAAATACAAAACAAATCTGAAACAAAGTTCTTTGATACTCCAGGAAATACCACATTCAGTATGTTTTGTCATATATAGGTAGCAGTATGTGGCTAGACAAGGCAGTGTGATGTATGACAACATCAAAGAAGAATTTAGTAAAAGAAAGACAAAACATGAACCCTTAATCCAAAGCAGAAGTGTTGCATAATCACTCCAGACCCAGAAGCAAAACCGTAAGAAAGGGAAATCAGTGAAGCCGCTGCCTGTCCATTTCAGGGGGTGAAATCTACCCACAAGAAGCATTTATTGTCCTGCATGTGTGAAAAAGAAATAAATGAGACATTCAAATAATCATGGAATCACAGAATGGTTGGGGTTGGAAGGGACTTCTAAAGTTCATCTAGTCCAATCCCTGTGCTAAAAGCAGGTCCACATAGATCAGATCACACAGTAACGCATCCAGGCGAGCACATTCATCACTTAAACAGCAATTAAATTTGCTATGCAGACGCGGTAAGAGTTGCATTTCAGTAGCATTGATAAGTGAGTGTCAAAGCATACATTTTTAGGAGACAATCTGGTTACTTTGGCAACTCAAGCGTTACTAGTCACTTCTGATAAGGCATCCTTATTTCATTACCACCTGTGGCCATTGTCACTCTGTTTCCTAGGAACATTGAATTGTTTTGATAAAAAGTAATTAACATATTCAGTTGTAACAAGACTATACATAAATTTGATCACTCTTTATTGTTTCTTCTTGAGGCAGCATAACAAAATTCAAAAGTAAGCTTTGTTTCCTTCTCTTTTCAATATTCCGAACCAAACCTGAGAGAATTATGCTAAATTACTGAATCATCTATATACCCAAGCCCATTAAAATAAAACAATTAGGTTTAAATGTGGTAGTTGGGATTGCTGCCTTAGATCAGGGGATATTTGATTACAAAAGGGAGGAAAATAGCCTTGAGTGATAATGAATTAGAAAATTATTATTATGAGAAAGTTGCAACTAGAGATACAGAAAATAGTTAAAACCCCTCTCAAGATATAATTGTGAATTATTTCTGTTGTGAATTATCTTATTTAACCACATCTTAAGGTCCTGATTAGTCCTAAATTAGGAAAAACACATAACTTTTTAAAAGTTTTGTGCAAGGAATTTTGTTAGGTTTTAGTTAGATGATTATTTATGTTAACATATAGAAAAAAAAATCCATTTTCAGTTTTATGTAAGTATGTATGCATGTGTTAGGGACTCTTTTTCTCAGGATATGAGATTCTTTTTTTTGCTATTGCACTTAATATGGCAAAGAAGTGTAGACAGGGAGTCTACACCACTGGTGGCAACAGGAATTTCCTGAATTAAATTACTGATCACTTCAATATATTAGAGAATTGCAGAATGATTGGTGTTGTAAGGAGTCTCTGAAGACCATCCAGCCCAACTGCTCTGCTCAAAGCAGAGTCAATAAGACAAATTTGACAAGGATGGAGTCCAGATGTTTTTTCAATAACTCCAAGGTTGGAGACTCCACAACCTCTCTGGACAACCTCTGGCGGTATCCAATCACCCTGACAGTAAAAAAGACTTTTCTTGTGTTTAAATAGAATTTCCTGTGTATCAGTTTGTACCCATTGCCTCTTGTCCTGCCACTGGACACCACTGAAAAGTGTCTATCTCAATCTCCTTTACTCCCATCAAGTACATACTGAGAAGATGACTTTAAGCCTTTTCTTCCATTGAACCATCCCAGCTCTCTCATCTTCTCCTCATATGGGAGATACTTAATCCTCTTTGTGGCTATTTGCTGAACTCTCTCTGATATTTCCACATGTCTTTTGTACTGGGTAGCCCAGAGCTGGACACAGCACTCCAGGTGTGATATCATCATTGAGCAGAAGGAAAGGATCACCTCCCTCAGCCTGCTGACAACACTCCTCCTAATGCAGCCCAGGAAGCTATTGTTCTGCAATGGCACATTCCTGGTTCACCTTCAACTTCTTGTCTACCAGACCCTTTTTCTGCAAAGCTGTTTTCTGGACAATCAGTCTCTAGTCTGTACTAGTACATGCATTTATTCCTCCCCAGATGCAAGACTTCTCATTTCCCTTCGCTGAACTTCATGAGGTTCCTGTTAGTCCATTTTGACAGGATGACCTTCTGGTGTATCAGCCACACCTTTCTGCTTTGTATAATGTGCAAATTTGCCAAGAGTGCACTCTGTCCCATCTTTCAGGTTATGACCTTACTGAAGTCAAGACAAAATACATCCACTGTCCTTCTCTCATCCACGAAGCTAGTCATTTCACTGTAGAAAGCTATTGTTTTGGCCAAATATGCTTTCCCTCCATAAATCTGTAGTGACTACACCAAATCACCTTCCTGTACTTCATATGGTTAGAAATGGCTTTCAAAGTTATTTACTTTATCACCTTCTCAGGGACTGAGGTGAGGCTGATAGGCCTGTAGCTCTCTGAGTCTTCCTTCTTGCACTTTTTGAAGAGAGAAGTGACATTTGCTTTCTTCCAGGTCTCAGAAACCTCCCTGGCTTCTTTTGACCTTTCAGAGATATTTGAGAGTGGCAGCCAGCTCCTTCAACATCCATGGGTGCATCCCATCCAGGTCCAGATGGCAGATGTCTAGTTTAAATGTTCCCTAGGCTCATTTTCCTCCACTGAGGTTAAGTCTTCTGTGTTCCAGGCTGTTTCACAGGTCTCAGGGCAGAGATTGCTGAAGGTTGCTCTTGTCAATGAAGATCAAAGTGAGGAACATGTTGAGCACCTCAGCTTTTTCCATGTTTTGTATCACTAGGTTCCCATTCCCATGAAGTATTACAACCACACTTTCCCTATTTTTCCATTTGCTGGGCATATACCTGTAGAAGTCCTTGTTGCCTTTCCTGCCCATTGCCAGATACAGCTTCAGGTGGGTTTTGGCTTCCCCAGCAAAACATGCCTTAATTTAAGACCAGTAAAAATTTGTAAGGGAAAAAAAATATGCAAGATATGTTACTGTACATGTGGGTGTGCATTTATTTATATGCATTAGTCTGTACATATGTATGTGCCAGCATATATTTATGTCGGTATATTCTATTGGCCATTCAAACAGAAAGAAAAGAATGACCTCATTCCATATATGTCATACATTTCTGGGGTATGAAAGAAAAGAAAAGAAACCGTAAATATTAGTGCAGATGGCAGAGCTGAGCATTTGACTGCCTGCCAGATTGTTGGTGTAGCAAGAAGTACCCACTCCATGTCCTTGAAATGTGACCTTACTGCTCTTGAAGAATGTGTCATGGTGGGAGCTACACATGGAATTAATTTTACATTTAAACTGCTGTAATTCTATTGTAATGTGGAAACAGTAACTCAGCAAATGATTAGTCAACACCTTATACAATTTTACATTCTATACTCATCAAACACACAAAATATAAAATTTGTGCCGTTATGTGAAAGTGAGTTTGCACTCTGGAGTGATGTGTAATATAGCGTAGGTGGTATCAATTTCATTGATTACAATCTAATAGCACCAGTAAACAGCAATTACAGAGAGATGAGATGAATACTTTTTCAATAGCTATAATTGAAGGCAGAGAAATGAGAGAATATAATTCAAACAAATATATTAAGCATTTTCAGTTTGTGGGGGGTTAGATTTTGTGAGAAGTGAGAAATTCTGAATGCATTTATTCAGAAAATAAAGCACTCTATTAAAACATTGCCAAAATATTGATTATTTGATCTTGTCACATACATCTTTTGCTATATGTCATTCACCTTTGTTTTCCTTTTTTGTCTGTATCTATATACTTGCTAGACTTGCTAGAAAGTCCTGTATATTGTGATCATGGCATTTTCTCTTTAGCCATTGTTTTTTAATTAACAACTCTGATTTTATTTAAGTGTCCAGAAATGTGTCAGTAAATTCCTATTGAGAGTTGGCACTTGCTGAATATTGACACTAATTGCACTAGCATTTTTTGGTATGAAATCTAGTTCTCAAAGGTTGCAAAAGATTAGAAACCAACTTGCGGACTCCTGTGAATATTCTATGTAAATTTTAGTCCTCTCTGCAGTTCTCTGTAAAACAATAGCCTGGAGCAGACTAAGAGATGCCATTGAGTCATATTCATTGTTAAGTAGCATTTATTGTTTGATTTCCATGATGAAATTGTTTTCAGAAACCTAATTATCCTGGGGTGTATTAGAAAGGCTGTGGTTGGTAGGTTAAGGGAGGTTCTTCTCTCCCTCTAATCTGCCCTCATGAGACTGCATCTGGAATATTGTGTCCAGTTCTGGGTCCCTAAGTTCAAGGACAGGGAGCTGCTTGAGAGAGTTCAGTGCAGGGCTACAAAGACGATGAAGGGAGTGGAGCATCTCCCTTTATGATGAAAGGATGAGGGAGCTGGGGCTCTTTAGCTTGGAGAAGACTGAGGGGTGACTTCATTAATGTTTACAAATATGTCAAGAGGATGGAGCCAGGCTGTTCTCAATGATGTCCAATGACAGGACAAGGGGCAAAGGGTATAAGCTGGAACACAAGAGATTCCAAAGAAATACAAGGAAGAATTTCTTCACTGTGAGGGTGACACAGTGCTAGAATGGGCTGGGTCCAGATGGGTTGTGGAGTCCACTTCTCTGGAGACACTCAAAGCTCACCTGGATGAGTTCCTGTGTGACCTACTCTAGGTGGACTGGCAGGGGGATGGACTAGATGATCTTTCAAGGTCCCTTCCAACCCTTAAGATTCTGTGATTCTGTGATTATGAATTTCTGTGATTTTGGACTGCTTTTTCTGATTAGCTTTGCAAACAAAATCCTGCATATTGTTCAGAGGGAATGGAAGAAAACAGTTCATTTTATGCTATAGCACAGGAATGAAATGATTGCTTGCCATTATGAACTTTATTTCATATTGTTAATAATTGGAATATTTTACAAGTGTACTTATTCAATTTTAAAAACAAAACCCAAACCATTTTCTCTAACTAGTTTTTTTTTATCTTGGACTATTGCTGCAACTGAACTAGAAAGAAGCTTAATGTAAGTTTTGAATTGTGTACGGATGTTATGTAATATTAATGGCAAACAAAACACTGTATTTTTTTTTTACAAACTATTCCCTTAACTCATAAAATGTAATGAAAATTTCTAGTAAAAATTTGTTCAAGTGAGAAATACTAAAATATCAAATCAGTCACATTTTTTTTTCAGAGTGCAAAGAAAAATATATTATGAATTTTCTGTTGCTCAGTCTTGACTGTTAGAAGAGTATGAAGTCTTCATGACCAGAGAAAAGGGCAAAATACATCAAATAAATTATTCATTAAAAATGATTACCCATGTACAGTGACATCATGGAGAGTAATGGTCTCTTTTTACATTATACTGTTCAGGCCAAACTTAATCCACAAGTGCATTAATATTTGAATTTGATATTCTGAACTATAATTGACTCAGCATTAGGAAGTTTAATGGAAACAACAATTTAAGACCTTGATCTTGAGATCTTGTTCTTAGAAATAGGCTCTTGCACTCCTTATACTGGATTCTCCCCTGTCTAAGTAACTACAAGAAAGACTGGTGAAAATTCATAGTAAAGTTGAAGCTGTGATAAACATGGGAACAATTTCCACATAGCAATTTAATCCAAAATTATTGTGTCATTTAACACAGTAAAAACCATTGGTTCAGATATCAGAGAGATCAGCAGAGGACCTTATGGTTTGTCTTAGTGTTGAATTTGTGCCTGGAGCTGTTGGGAATGATGCAAAGCATGCTAGCATATGTTCAAAAAGGCCTTTTTTCCTCAGCTTAGTTAGAAGTGAGCACTACGTTCGATCTCATTGAATATCTAAGCCATTAAAATTAGTCATTTCATCTAAGTTGCTAGCTAGGATGTATTTGTAGGTAGAACAGATAGCTAATAATTTCTAGAAGGCAGCTAAATTATCTCCAGTTACTATAGAGAAATGACAGTGCACATACACTTATGGTAGGAGAGAAACAAAATATGTGATCACATGTGACTTGGAAGACTGACATTTCTTTCAGTGATGTTATGATGTGTAGACTTCTCTACATCAAATGAATCCCCACCATTCAAAAGTCACTTGTTATTTGCTCTGACTTTAAAAGTGTGGTAGCTTAGGTGTAAAAGTGGCTAGCCCAAATGTAAACACCTGCAATGTAGACAGAGATATAGTTGGTGTAAATATATACCTTGTCTCTGAAGTTTTGTTTACAAGATGGGCCACTGATTGTGTTATGGTAGAGTGAGTCAAGAGTAGAGTAAGGTTTGGTACTGAGTTCCTTGACTATCTGGTATATGGCACTTGACGTGAAATCTCTGTGACTATCAGCAGCTGGTTTTTCAGTCTCTGTAAATGGCAAGGGACATTTACTGCGACTTTGACCTTAAAAAGATATCTATGATTATATGCTAGAGAAATACTTGTTACTTTGAGGCCAAAAAAAAACCCCAAAACTGAATAATTTTTAGCTGAATTACTGATCCTTTTGCAGCTCTTTCAGTTTTGAATGGGGGTTGGACTAGATGATCTCTAAAGGTCCCTTCCAACCCCTACTGTTCTGTGATTCTATGAATAGTGAAAGAATTTACCCACTATCTGCTAAAACACTGCAGATATGTGGAATTAAAAACAGGACTATAAACCTATATGTGAATTTGAATATATATTTCTATCAGTGTCTTGATCTGCAAATCACATATCCAGAACTGAATCCTACATACAAATTATATATACCGTAACTGTACTCCCATATGAGTTGTGTTGAAATTAAAAGAGTGTAGGCATAGTGCAATTTTAGGGATATAATTATGGACCAGGACTATAATTGGAAGCAAAAATAAAACAAACTTGTCGAGCTCAAGTCAACTCATTTCAGTATTTAAAGGATGCTTCACATCCCTTTCGACTGAGACCTGTTTGAAAAATCTTTCCTCCACAAGTTTTTCTGGCAATAAATTCAGGTATACTTTTAATCCAGAAAATAAACTACTCGGAAAAAGTAGTAACTTCAGTGCATCCCTTTTCCATGGGGTAAAGTGATGGGGACAGAATTGAGTATTTATGTATGTGAGTGTGAGCGTTATTAATATTCCACAATTTAATCTTGTTCTCTGCAAAAAAAAAAATGAAACAAAACCTGAAACATGATTTTAGATTTATGTCGATGTTAATAATTCCTATGTTCAACCATTTGAAAATCGTAATTTCTACACGCTTCTACAGAGAACTAATTAACTTATCTTGTATATTTTTAAGTCTTATTTCTTAAAAAGGTAATCCATTCAAATGGTAATATGTGCTGAAGTAGAGATTTTATTTAAACACTACGTCTACTAACAGTATTTGTGTTTTCAGCATTAAAAATGTGTAATCAGAGAGAAAATGTATGCTTTGAAATATTTTTTTTCTGTGTAACTAGAGTATATTTCATTTTTGTTTGAAGCTGATTTAAATAAGTGAAAGTAATTCAGGGACAATATTTCCACAGAAAGAGCTGAAGACAGTGATGATATCAACATCACAAGGAAACCATTGCAGTGTAGCTAATGCAGCAATATCACCTTGAGATTGCAAAGTTGTATTCAAGGGACAGCAGGATATTAAGAAACCTGAGCTATGAGTATAAGCAGTTGTTTAGAAAGAATGAGGACTAGAGTAGGAAAACAGATATTCAGCTTTATCCTCCTGTGTCCCTGGGAGTTGATGTAGTGGAACAGAGTACTCTGCAGGGATCAAGGAGATAGGGCATGGCCATCATCTGTAAGATGAGATGCAGCTGACTCAAGAACTTCCCTTTGCAAATAAATCAGACTGCCAGACTAGGAATAGGAAAATAATTTTGCTAATAGTATTGCAAGAACATAATGCTCCCACCTCATCTGTGGATATGATCAAGCTCTTTGGTGGGTGGTAAATGCATTTTAATCTACTGACTGATGAGCAGGTGGTAGCAGCTTCAGATAGAGGTCCAATAGATGAAAAAGAGCAAGGAAACAAGAAGTAAATGATGAATAAACTTCATGTTTACAATTGGATATATCATGGTTTTCTACTTTCTGTTTAGATTCTGCTTTGGAGCATTCCTCTACACAGTTTTGAAAAACACTCAAGAGGGAAAACCAACCAAAAGTGAAAGAACTTGAATTACAATTAACTTGTGACTTGATACATTAAAAAAAAAAAAAAACAAAAAGAAAGACAATGCAGGTAAAAAAGAGCACAGGCAAAAGACCAGTATAGGGCTGAATGACTCTGGTTTTTTTTAATTTCACTGCTTTCTTTCTGGAGATGGAAGAGACTTCCTCAAATTTACATTGCAGCAAAAAGTACTTTAACAAAATAATAGTAATTGTATACCCGGTTGCTTATATTTCCTCACTTTCAGAATAATGGGAGATGACAACTGCCAAATAACTGTTTAAAGGTGACTTTAAGAGACTGAGTGGAACATAGACCTATTAGTTTGACTTCCCTACTAGAAAAGAAGTTGGAAACATATGTGTGATTATGATGGAGAAGAGAAATATTCGTCTTTTATTTATGGAAGATCACAGAAAATGGATTTATTTTCAAGAAGAAACTTTACTCAGTCCTCCTCAAGTTTTCTAGGGGAGTAACAACTGTTTTAAAGGATAGGAGAGTAAAGTTAGCAATAAACAGTTGGTTGGACTAGATGATCTCTAAAGGTCCCTTCCAACCCTACAATTCTATGATTCTATGATTCTTCAAAGGACAAAGGTCCCACTCAAGCCTGAGATGAAACTTGTGCTCTTTAACCTCTTTATGAACGACCAAAAAAGTAAATAAAAGGTAGAAAAGGGGAGATAAAATTGAAATTGTTAAGTTGTTGAACCTATCAAGTTATCAAGGATGATAAAATTAAAATCAGGCTGGATCAATGGACTGAGGCCAATTGTATGAGGTTCAAGGCCAAGTGGCAGGTCCTGCAGCTGGGCCACAGCAACCCCATGCAATGTTACATGCTTGGGGCAGAGTGGGTGGAAAGCTGCCTGGAGGACACCTGGGAGTGTTAATCAACAGCCAGCTGAATATGAGCCATTAGTGTGCCCAAGTGACCAAGATGGCCAATGGTGCTCATGCCAGTGTCAGAAATAGTGTGACCAGCAGGGCCAAGAAAGTGATTGTCTCCTTTTTCTCAGTGCTGTGGAGGCCATACCTCAAATACCATGGTCCAGTTCTGGGCCCCTCACTACAAGAAGGACACTGAGGTGCTGGAGCATGTCCAGAGATGGGCAAGAAATCTGGTGAAGTGTCTGGAGAACAAGTCTTATGAGGATTGACTGAGGGAGCTTGGGGATGTTTAGCCTGGAGAATAGAAGGCTGAGGGGGAGACATGATCACTCTCTACAACTACCTAAAGTACCTGAACATAGTGAGGTGGGGATTGATCTCTTCTCTCCAGTAACAAATAATAGACAAGAAGAAATGGTTTTAAGTTGTGCCAGAGGAGGTTTAGATTGGCCATTAGGAAGAACTTTTTCACCAAGAAGGTTCTTAAGCTTGGAAGGGGCTGCCCAGGGAGATGGTAGAGTCACCATCCCTAGATACACTCAAAAGACACGTACATGAGGTGCTGAGGGATATGGTTTAGTGACTGGCCTGGAAGTGTTAGGTTAGTGGTTAAACTTAATGATTTTAAAGGTCTTTTCCAACTATAATAACTATATGATTCTATGAAACAAACCTAACTAATCTATATTCTAGTTATAACTGTATGTAGTAAGTATGTGGGTGTACATTGATGATCTGTATATTAGAAATTACTTTTCAGGAAAGAGTTTTAAGTGGACCATTATGAAATCACACTTCTCAACAACTATAAAAAAGATAAAACTTTGGGTGTTTTTAAGAATGGCCATTGAAAAAGATGCATTGTTATACTAATATACAAATAAATGTTTTGTCCTTATCTTGAACATTGCATTCAATTCTGCTCATCTAGCAAAAAATATTAGAAGAACTTGAAAATGAAAAGGCAATTTCTTATTGCAAAGCTAGTAAGAAAAAGATCATCAGAATTAGACTTTCACACAATGACAAGAAGGATTATTAAATAGACAAAGAGCCTTAAGCATTGAAAGGAGATGATTGATTGAGGTCAAAGGAGTTGCTAGAGGTTTCTATAACATACAGAGAAAATGGGCAGGTCATGATGGGTCATCATGTTTTATTGCACAAGGAAGACTTATTGGCAGTCAATTAAACTGTCAGCAGTATGTTTAAGAGAAACATAAGCAAACAGTTTTCTCACATGATCCACAATTGCAGAACAGGTGTGGAACTCCTGAGACATTGCTGTGGCCAAATCTATAAAAGCATTCAAAGAGCAATTGCCTAAGTTACCAGCACAAAGTCTGTTAAAACTTTAGCAAAGCTGTTAAATGCAGTTCTATGCAGGTGATCTGGTTATCCTTAAACTGCAGACTGATGGGAGTTGGAAACTGGCAGTCAAGGAGTAATGAGATGAAGCTGGAACACAAAAAGCTAATATAATAAAAAACTATCTTACTGTGAGGGTGAGGGAGCCCTGGCACAGGCTGCCCAGAGGGGTTGTGGAGTCTCCTTCCTTGGAGATCTTCAAGACCCGCCTGGACATGTTCCTATGCGACCTGATCTAGGTGACCCTGCTTCTGCAGGGGGGTTGGACTAGATGATCTCTAAAGGTCCCTTCCAACCCCTACCATTCTATGATTCTATGATCACTGTACTATTGCCCTGTTCTTCTTCTATCGCTATCTACTGTTTACTCTTATCTGTGATGCTGAATGAAAGAGATCTGAGGCCTTTAGGGTCTGGAGTTTAAGTAGCTCATGGACTGACTCCTGTCCATTTTTGCATTAGCCCTTCCTGAACAGATTGACTAAATTTGGCTACATAATGCTGACTTTACATTTAGCCCCATGTGGTGCTCCTATGACCCTACTAGCACAATATTCTTTGTTTGTGTATATATAGTTCTTTATTAAGTGTGCTTGAAATGTGAAGACTTTATTGAGGCCTATCAAAATAGACTCTTCTGATATACTGTAGAGGGTATGGGTTGCATGGCAGCAGGTATGGGGAAGTGATTATTCCCTCTGCTCAGCAACCATGAGGCCACATTTGGAATATTGCATCCACTTTTAGGATATCCAGTATAGAACGGACATTGTCATATGTTGACATATTGTCTACTAGAACCCTGAAAGTGTCATCAGAGCTGCTGCAGTTGCATGTTGATGTTCCATCCCAGATGCAGGAGTCAGTATTTGTCTTTGCTGTTTCCTAAGGTTTATGATGGTCCATTCCTTCACATCTCAAAGTCTTTCTAAATAATAGCTCTGACCTCAAGCATATCAGATGCTCCCCCATGTGTCATTAGTTAAGTTACTGGACATCTGTTCAGAACTATCATTCATATTACTGACAGAGATTCATTGATTCATTCAGTTGATTCATTAGCCTCAGAATCAACTCTTGAGAAATAGCACCCCAAATTCTTTGCCTGTTTGGCATTGAATCATTAGCCTTGATTCTAATTCATACAGCCATCTTTTCTCTCAACTTTTCATCATCCATCCAGTCCATTTTTCCCCATTGTGGCTACAGGGAGACTCTGTCAAATAAAAATAAATGTCTTCCACTGCTTCCTCTCTACCACCTCCACCATCCACAGATTAACTCCTCATGGAAAGCGGTCAGGTTGGTCCAATGCAGTTTGCCTTTGGTAAATCTCTGATGGCTGTTCACAGTCACCTCATGTCTTAATGTGCTTGGAAATGAATCCATAAGGACTTGCTCCCTAAGTTTCACAAGGCTTTTAGATTTTCAGGTTAAACAAAGTTAAATAGAAACTAAGGTAAAAATTCTCTTCTAAAATTTCTTATTTCATGCTGGTAGGACTTCTTTAGACATTTTTCGGTTTGCAGTCATGTTTTTTTAGTGAATTACGGATTTTGCATAGCATATTGTAGGTAGCATTTAATATTCTTCCTTGCAACACTGAAGTAGTACTTGCCTTCAATTCTGCACATACACAGTGTGACATGCAATATATGCATGTTGTAACCATTGTTATGATGGGCCCTTTCAGTTATCCTGTCTTCAACAAGTAAACCTAGTTCTGTCATATTTTTTGCTATTCCCTCTCCACTTAGTAACCTTATTTCCTAACTGTGTGACCTTTTCCCCAATTCTATTATTCTTGAAGATCCACATATCCCTGTATGGTACTCTTATCCCCTTGTCTTGTGTCTTGAGTAAAGTTCATTAGTGTACTCCCGTTCTTTGTGTCAAAATCACTAATGAAACAATTTTTAAGGAATTTGATGCATAACTTCCTTCCAACAAAATATGTTGCTTTCTTCCTTTGAACTAGTTTTGTCTCCTTCTCAATTACTTTAGTAATAAATGTTAAAGATCTCTATTTAAACTAACAGCTCTCCAAGTGTTATCGTGTCTAATGTTTAGAGAATTCTGAAAAAATATATCCATGGTACTTCATATATTCTGAATAATTTATTTTCCAGATATAAAGTCACTCTGGTACCTATGCTTTGTGCATAGCTTTTATATCACTATTTTCTTTTATCAGCATTCTTTTAAAATATTCTTTCCTTCAAAAATTACTCTACACCATTTTTATAAACATTCATCCTAAAGGAATGTGCATTTTTGTAAATCTTGTTTTCTTTCTCATAGGCTTTACCCTTGATAATATCTAGATTTCATATATAATATGAAATCCTGTGCAAGTCACTGATGTTTCTTGCTAGACAAGTGAGAGCATCATAAAAAATTAGCTTGAGAATTCCAAAGTATCTTCCTGTAAAAAACAAAAGAGATTGGACAGGAAGAAATCAGTGAGGCAGCTTCTCCCAGATGGCATCAACAAAGGAGACAAGACTGCTCCCAGACATCTCAGATCTGTTGAGACTTGGCTTGTTTTTACTTGCCTTTTCTGTAAGACTGAGAACTATCTTATCTTCTTTGAATCTGCATGACAGATGTGTCTATATGCCAGATCCCGAAACAGACTTAGGAGAAGCATAGAGTATCGTCCTGGATTTGGCTGGTTTAGGGCTAACTCTGCCCAGGGGATGTGGCCAGGTGATTCAATCCCATGTGACCTCATGCCCAGGATATCAGGGCAGCAGTTGGGCCAGGGTGGTGCTGCGGCCAGTGTGGGAACTGTAGTTCTGCTGTTGGGCTGTGAGTGGTGAGTAGTTACACCGGGCATTGCTTGTTTTTCAGTGTCCCTTGGCCATCATTGTAACTGCCTGCTTTTTGTGGCGTTCTATTAAGTTTTCCTTATCTCAACCCACAAGGTTCTAGAACTCTCTTGATTCTGCTCCCTATCCTGCTAAGGTGGGGAGGAGTGAGTAGCTGTGTGGTTTGGTTATTGTCAGCCAGGGCTAAACCACCACAAGTAAGAAGAAGAGTCTAGCTTTTCCCGTGATGCCTCCATGTTCTGGTTTTATCTACACAGCTGTAGGATACAAACTATGACTGTACCTGGCACAAAGAGATTACAGGTACGACTGCCTGCACAGAGTAGGTAGAATCACAAGGGGAAAAAGAGGTGCTGTATTGCAAATCTGTGTCCTGTAGGGACACCTGCAATGTCTTGCCCAGGCTCAACACCTGCAGCTTAACAGGATCTTGAGCCACACTTAACCAAACTAACTATATCATATGGCATCTCATATATAACGTTGCTACAGTAGCAAAAAAAGTCTTGCAAGCACAGGTATACCAGCAACAGCATTTTGTCCTTCATTAAATTGGTGTGAGTTTTACCATTGAATTAAACAGATAAAATAGAAAGTGATTTTGAAAAACTCACCTGGCCTTCAAATAATAACACTTCCATTTCCTGGGATTATTATTCAAGAATCAGTAAAATATTATAATAAATAGAAAATATAAAAGATAATTGCCTTGGCTATCCTTCCCAGATGTCTTTATTAATTTTCACGTATAAAGAAAGCCAGGTATAATATCAAAACTTTTCCTTGTGGCTAAAAGAGTGTTATCTTCCTTTCCTTTCAGACAAAGTAGTGGCTTGTAACATTTACATTCAAGCAGTGTTCAGATCAGTGAAGTGGAAGTAAAAGTAACAGGGTTATTGGGTTCTTTTATAATTGTGTGAAAGAAGTAATCACATCACCTTATGAACAGCAAGTTCTTAGGTCAGGGAGCATTCAGAGAGAAGCCATAAAAGAAAGAATAATACAGTCAGGATATCAGCAAAATAGTAGAATCAGCACTTCTTACTCTATTTAACTGGAAAAGGATGAGGACTGCCTTGGGAACTAATGCTTCTTAACAGTATTTGGGCAGAGAGCCAAAAAGAAAATGCATTTTAGAAAGTGAAAGACGGGCTGGTAGTTGGTAGGATGGGTAATCACAGCAAGTCACCCTAAAGGAGCTAAATCCAGGACTTTAAATTGAGCATGAATGAGACTTTCAAGTCCTCGTGGACAAAATTCTAAATCACTGTCTTTATCAGATTGCTACTGAAACAGAAGCTTGAAGTTTAAACATTTGTTTACTGTCCAATCTAAAGCTGAATTTATGTAAGTAACCTAACTAGTTACACAGAAATGTTATCATAAAAATACTGAGTTTGACACTCAGGTCCACATGGGCTTCATGTGATGCAACTGGAAGACTTTTTACATTAAAAATGTGTCTGTCCTTGAAAAGTTTGCAAAATCTAGTTTTTCAGTTTGTTATTATTTCTTTTAATTGTGTATTTTGTTTATTTGAAATTTATAATAAAAGGCAATTACTTCAAATAGTCTAAGTGTAAATGCAGATTACTGTCCCTTTGTCCTTTTCTTCCTCTAATTGCTTTCAACTTTAATCCAAGATTAGAAGTTCTTTCATAATAAGCAGAGGAAATAACTTTTTAGGCATGTACTGAGGATATTTTATTTCTCAAAAGTTATCACATTCTCAAGTTCAAACACATATAAAGAGCTTGTGGAACAGAATTTTACCGTAGTGGTATTAAGTGCTCTTATTATATGTAAATAGCAAAGGTGAGACCTGAAAACTGCTGACATTAGAAAGCATGATCATTAAGGAATAGATAATATTAGAATATTTCTTTCCTTTTAAGAAATATTTCATATATCTTTTAATTTGACTCCTAAATAGTGTTAAGTGTTAATTAACTTTGACATCAAGAGTAATTTTGGTTCTCAAGTGTTAGTCTTTTTAAATAGAATGTCTTACATATCTTTGTGATTATTCATGCATCTATTAGCAGCATACAGGAGAAATCGAAGGGTCTCAAGTCTAAATCCATCCTTATAAAGGTTAACCACCTGCCAAACATGTTAACCTTTATACCTGTCAACTAACAAGTTCCCCTCCCCTTAATCCATTGCCCGTTTCTCTTCAAAAACAGAGTTTATGATGTTTTAGAAGTAAATGATTTAGCTGGTTTTGATCCAAAAACCACCACTGAAAAGATATGATTTTATGATTTTTTTTTAGACATTCAGTTTATACTCATTGTCTTACAAACAAAATTTTCTTTCATAGCAAAGTCAGAACAGTCCTTCAATCTGCTACCGGCAGTTCTTTTGTCAGAGAGAATCATAAAATCTGAATGCTGCATATATCCCACAACACCCTGCTACCTCCTTAAAGCCCAAAGTGATACTGTATCTTATGACCTGATATGTTACCAGAGTATGATGAAATTTCTCATTTTGAAGAGGAAAAAAACGCAGCAGCAGACAGCATTGAAAATTTTTCAGCACCTATGAATTTTCCTCAGGATGAAGGTGCAGTTTTCCTGATCATTGGAAGTGATTGTGTGACCATAGATGTCACAAATAAATAGAAATAGCTAGGCATACCTGTCATCAGTTGGTCATTAGAGTTGAAAGATTCACAATACTGTGATTTACCTGTGATGTTTTTAAATACAATAATCGTTGACTTTTGACTTTTGACATTGTCCTCTGTTCATTTAAATTGACATCCATAGATATAGCAAAAAAATGTGAGCTGACTTTATTTTTTGATGAGTTCTTGTGGATTCATTTTGTTCTTTTATGACAGTAATTTTCACAGTAAATTATTTAATTGATTTTAATCTTTCTGCAACTTATTGGTCTTACCCAAGTCTCAACAGTTTCTGATGTGTATAGATCTGCACAAATATAAGCTCATGGAGAAGCCTACACACAGCTGTGTCAAATACATGGGGTACATAACAGCTCTACCTTATGAGTGATGGAGATATTTGCACTCTGCATTTATTTTCCACAAGATAACCAAACAAAAAGACTGAGCAAGTACCTTTGAAATTTTCAAGTCAGACACTGACTCTTCTGTGAAATCTAATGTGAAAGCAGGGAATTATCACAGGATCTCTTTCTTATCCCTCACTAAAAGAATATTGCATATTTTCCAGAGAAACATTCTGAAGAGTTGAAACACGTTATCCTCATATTTATTTTCATTTGTCTCATGGCTTATAAAGCCTAATGAGACTTGAACTGTGGTTCATTTTAGGAAAAGTATCAAAAAAGCTGCTAATCTAGATCTTAAGTAAAGGTCTTAAGGGATAAATGTATTTAGCTCTCCTGATTTATATCGTAAGTATGCTATAATCTTTCTGCTGAGATCAGCTCTTCTACAGGTTCATCTTTCATTCTGTTCCTAAGTAAGCCACTAATGAAGTAATTGATTATGAGAGACTGTATAAACATGGTTAAATCTTGAACCTTTTTTGCCAGCACTTCAGATGAACTGTGTATATTGTACTACTAGAACAACTTTTCCCCTGTTTTATCTAAAAGTAGTATCAAAATGAGTCAGGTGGCTTAACTGACAATGTTTCTTTAGCTTTTAAATTAATGAATATTCAACAGCACAGCAACAGAATATAAAAATACAATTGTGTAAAAGGTATAAGTTAATTTCACAGAGGTTTTTCTCTATGCACACAGAGGAAAATAAAACGAATACACCTATTCAAACAAAATTTCAATTGTTCTAAAATTCTCTAAATGTTTTTAAATCAGTAGTCTGTTTCCCATAGAATTTCCTGTGTATTGTAAATGCAAAGTTGCTGATGTAGCACAAATACTTGCATGCTGATCTTCTAAACTGTATACTTGTTCTGTCTGTATCCTCTTACATAGGATATCTAATGGATCTTACATGTCTCAGATATGTTAAGCTGTTCCACAGAAAATTGAGTAGTTTCAGGAGAAGAGATACAGAGAACCAAAGTTTGGCATTAAAAACCCTGCCTGGAATTCATCTCAGGAAATTTTAGGCTATAAAAAGCTATTGAAGATTTTAATCAGAAGCAGGAAGTTAGTTATTAGGAAGAGTTAAGTGATGGATTAAAAACAGAAATAGCCATAAGTTAAAGGACTCCATGCTAAAATGGACATCAAGAATTGACATTGGCAACTAATGACATTTTTACAGCTAAATATAGGCAAGATATATCCAGAATTAATAATATGAGTACCAGAAGAATATGGATCAGGTTCTCTCAGGCAAAGGCAGAGAACTGAACTTAGTTAATCTGGAATGATGTGTCCAGCAGAGAAGCAAGCCAGGAAATGCAGCTATCGCTCTTCCAAATTATCTTTGTACCATGTCAACCCCAATGTGTCTTTAAAGCATCTCTACTCACTTTGATCATTTAAGGAAGGTAGGTGGAGGAATGCTCAGTTTGAGAGCACAACAGTAGTTAGATGTGTGCCAGTTAGTATGCATGCAGTCAAAAAGGGAGACTGTGGTGCTGGAAACACACCTGTAGTAGTTCAGGTCCCTGAGGAAGTCACGTACTGCCAGTGCTGTGTGGGGTTTGGGGAGCTTAATTTTCGATGTAGGCATCTGAAAATAGCAACTGAATGCTTATGCTCCATTTGGGAATTTAGGGTAAATGAAATAAATCTGTTCTAGCTTTTCCCTAAGTCAAGTGGGAATACAAAGTCTTTGTTTTGCATATAATTTCTGATTTGTGGAGGAGGATTACTGATGTACCTTATTGCATTCCCAAAGGATGATCCTAAGAGCCTGTGTGCTTAAATCCCCATGAAGAAGAGCTGGTTTTGGTTTTTTTATTTGTTTTGTTTGATTTTTTTTTTAAGTATATCCAGAGACTGAGTATATTTAAGTATATCATTGGAAAAGAAACACACAACAGGACAGCTCTTTGCTTTGGCCACTAAAAACAACAATTGTGTTTTAGTAATTGAAATTGTGTTAATGTACTGCATATCATGTATGCTTTTGTGTACTTTATGCAGTTACCTATATGCTCTGAGGTATAGAAATATCTCTGCATAGTACCGGAAACGTAAGAAGCTAATTTTGGATGGTGCATTTGAATTAGTCACCATCCAAAATTGGAACATGTCAGCTTAAGATTTACTCTTGTATTACTTGTTCTTTAGTCCTCAGTGATGGTTTAACACAGATTCTCTACCTTCAAATTTACAGAATGTTGTAACAGCCTCATTAATGATCCATACCTTTTCTTCTCCCCTCAAATCGTTTCATAACAAGTAATCAGAAAGACAGAAATTCCCCAGCTGATTTTGATCTCTGACATTAACTCTGGGTTCTGCTGCCAAACCAAGGACTATTTTCCTTGGCTACATTTTCTACAGTCCTAGCAGCCAATAATAATAAAATGTGTGTATGGGAGGGTGAATGATAAAGAACAAAATACCATACAGAAAACTAACATCTAGTGGAGCAGTTCAGATGTCAATACTTGATGCCATTATCTTCTCTCTCAGATCATTAAACAGCTGATGATATTGAAATGGAGCAGAGAACTGCTTTGGCACTATTTTGTGTGTAGCTATTATGCTTCTCTTCCTAGACTAACTATTTGCAGAAGCCTTGGGTATAGTTCTTACTTGCTCCAAGGAAAACTTCCTCTACAATTTCATAAATAGCTGGTGAATTAAATGCCCAGTAATTTTCAATCTTTCTGGATATTTATGGACTGAGTCATTCTATTCAAAGCTTTACAAATGTACAGACATTTGAATAAAATACAGCTAGTCCCCTTCTATCTTATCTTCTAGAAAAGAGAATAAAAGGGAAGCAACAAATAAATACTGGATAAAACGTGTGTATTATATCATTAAAGTGGAAAATATGAAAATATTAAAGTAAAATGGTACCAAAGTAACAAGAAAGGTAACACTACACCGGATAACTGTAATAAAATTATAACTAATAAAAACTTAATTTGTAAAATTGTGATCTAATAAATGGAGCTGAAAATGAGCTTTCAAAAGAGATCTGAGATACACAATATAAAGTTATTTAGCTACCTGTATGTTCCAGGAGGAGGAAATTCCTGGAGGAAGCAGAATTATAGCAGGAATGTAAATTCTGCTCATCTTTTTCTCTGTCCCATAAGATGCTTCAGAAAATATCAGCTGCTTTGTTTCTAGGAGGCCTTTTATCCCAATGTAAGCCACAGGTGATGTACTAACATTCTTCTAAGGCCGTACATATGGCCTTATGACTGTACCAAATGGATGCTATAAGCAAGGGGAAAAAAAGCCAGAACAACCACTAAAACACCAGATAAATTTTAGAGTAGAAAAAAAAAATCCATTCAAAATAAGGAACTAACATTATAAAAGTGCAGATCCTGACTTTACAACTGTTGAGCTGAAGAAATAAAGATCAAAAGAATCAGGAAAAGAAAAATGTCCTAGAAGGAACTTCAAAGGTTCACGTTGCACATTTTGATCCAAGGCAGTGTCCTATACCTACAACATTGTAGGTGTAACCTTTTACTGAGGATGACTTTTTCAACAATTTCTACAATCTATTCCTATATTCAGTTAGCTTTACTCTTACAGAATGTTAATATTTAACTAAATTTCCCTTGCTAGAATGTAATACTATTTTTTTCTTATATACTGAGGGTGTGGGAAGTAGCTTATTTCCTTTCTCTTCACAACTGCTTCTTAATATCAGAGACCATTTTTATATTCCAGATTCAGTAATTTCTCTTCTATGAACAATATATCTGGCTGTTTCTGTAGGTCATGATTATTAGACATGTGGTTGCTCCCCTGTAGGACATCTCTAATTGGCCTATTTTTCTTTGAAATGCAAAGAGCAAAACTAGACTCGGCAGACAGAGAGGGCTTTGCCAATCCCAAAAAATTATTCCATGTAGCTTGCAAAAAATATTTCTCTTTATATATCTCTGTATGATAGCCTTTTTCCAGTCACCTGGCAATGACAGCTTACTATCAACTGAGAATTCAATATGTGCCTTAGACTTTTCCCTTTACAGCTGCCACCCTGCCAGTTGTTTCCCATCTAGAATTTTTCCAGCTCATTATTCTGCCTCACTGGAGAACATTGTGGCATTTTATTTTTTTCCATAATGTATCCCATTCTGTTTCTTTCAGATTACTTTGTCAATTTGTTGCTCCTGCTTTCTAAACCATTTTTAATTGTGTTGTCTGTGAATTCAATAGATATATTCTCTATTCTATGACCCAGGTTGTCAGTGAAGTATGAAGACTATTGATTTATTACTGGATCTACATTCATTGATCATCATATATCCTTCCAGTCCTTCAATGAACTATTGATAACTACTCCCTAAGCGCAGTTCTTAAACCACTATTGAATGTGTCTTAGATCAGTTTTATCTGTAACATTGCTTGCTTATAAAAATGTCTGGTGAGAAAATGTCAAAATTATTTTTTAAATTAGTGTATCTTCTGCTACTCAGTTTTTCAAAAGGCCTTACTCTTAGAAGGAAATTGAAGTGGGTTTGTTCTTGACAAATATATGTTGGCTGCTATTAATCTTCATGTTATCTATCAAGGTTCTAAAATTCTTAATTTCTTCCACTAATGTTTCAAGAATTGAACATAAGCTGAGTAGTTTATAATTCCTTGTCTCTTCCTTTTTCCACTTTCTAAAGATAAAGGTTGTATTTGACCTTTTAAAATCTCCTGAAATGTCATCATCTTCTCCAAATTCTGAAAGATAACCATGAATGCTTCTGATATTGTTGTAGTCAGTGTTTCACATTCTCTAAGGCAAAGTTCTGAAGATTCAATTGATTTGACAACATCTAATTAAGCCAGATATTCCCTCCTCAGTTCTTTCTCGGTTCTCATCTGATTTCTTTCCTCTCTGTTAAAAATGTTAGCTGCCTGAGATACTACATACACAGGGCAGTAACTGCCATCCTGTTTCTCCAGTACTAGTGAGATAAGCTTCAGCTTAGGAAATCAATACAGGCTGCTCTTCAGTATTCTTGTATCTTCTTAAACCAAACTTGAACCTCTGCTTAAAGATACTTTTTATGCTCAGATGGAACTAATCTCTCTCCAGGTAGCCATCACAAAATTTTCTAGAGGCAGGCAGAAACGTCTATATGGTCCTTTGGTATTAAGTAATGCTGGTTTTGTTGGGGGGTTTTTAATCTCTTAAAAAAAAAACAAAACAAAACAAACTTGAATTCCATCAGAGAAATAAATGTTATGCCTCTAAATTGTCATTAAAGGTAGGATTTGGACTGTGATTCAGACACTTCATTATAGAGGCTGCTGAAACATAAGTGCTGAGTCCTTTCTGATACATGCTACAATATCCCAAAGAGCCTTATAACACAGGACTGGCAAAACACATTCTTCACATGTCAGTTGAGGTCAGGTGTCTGGTACCATCTGAGATGACCTACAACATCATTCTTGACATTCAGCTGCAAATTCAGAAAGTCACACATCCCATATGTCTTCTACCTTATCTGATAGCTCATGCAGATGTCCCAGGTACATGGCACTATCTTAGGTGGAGGTTAGCAGCTGTGTTTAGGCGACTGATTCCCCCCTACCATCAGAGAGTCAGAGAGATAGGCTTATACCCTCTAAATTAGGTGTCTCATTTACAACTTAAATTCCACCCCATATTTCAGAATAATAGACTCATTACTGGTTGGAAATAATCCTACTTCTCTTGAAAAGTGCTCATGTTCCCTTTTCTTCAAAAACAGTTCCATGCTCATGTATATTTGATTCTCTTCCTGTATTCTTTAGTACTAGGGAAATACATAATACAAAATACATACCCCTCCCCAAGGCTGTTTCTTAGAATTAATCTTCTTGCTGCTCTTTCGTATGCTAAAGTCAAATCCTTTATTTGTGACACCAAAACTTGTCACTGTGGAAATAACTGCACTATTACCAAACCTGATTAAGTGTTCAGGTAGAGAAGCAGCTGGAGAAACAAATAAATTCTTAGAAATAAATATTCGACTTTAACATTAACATCCGTAGTAAATACAGTATTAAAGCAAAATTGTTTCTGAACGGAATTGCTTTTTCCAAAGTTCTTTAAGATATATCACTAAGATATTTCTCAGTCACCATTAAAATTCTTTTTTCCCCCATATATCTATGCAAATATCTTTAATATGAGAAAAAGAAACAAAACAGACTGTATATATAATACAGTTTACAAAAATGTTTATAATATATATTCTAAAGTGGCAGAAAAAAATCCCTGAGCTACAGTTACTGCTGGCATGCATTATTTCTGCTTCTTTTTCTGCAGATTAAAACATCCAATAGTATTTTGCTCCTAATCCCTTTTTTCAGGTTAGTGATATTTTTTTTTTAGAAAGCATATGGTTTTCATTCATGAGTGATAAGCCTAAAATTAATCTGAAGGAAGAAAGTGAAACAAAGTAAAACTAGATCACTTTAAAAGAAAATTGCAGTAGAGAAAAAGACTTTTTAAATAGCATCCCAAAAGCACTGATTACTTTAGGGTAAAGTGAGTAGTTGCCCATTTATCATCATATGTAAACAATATTGGCAAGCATATGTCTTGTATGCTGAGAGCACCACTAAACATTCAGTCACAGAGGTTTACACTAAAACCAT
The DNA here is from genome assembly GCF_028858725.1 of Colius striatus. NCBI lineage: Eukaryota > Metazoa > Chordata > Aves > Coliiformes > Coliidae > Colius > Colius striatus. The sequence goes on from NC_084759.1 coordinate 51,116,056, forward strand.
TTGACAACTTGCAGACATTTTAACCCAGAGACAACTAATGTGTGACCACTAATGATTCTGATGCATGAAGAGCAGCGACCAAGCTGAAACAGTAAGTGGAGACAAAGCTGCTAAATTAAATGTAACTATCAGATACTTGAAAGCATTGCTGATAGTTTCTGTAGTAGATGTACACCCTAATAGTGAAGACCGAGATCCAGACTCCTAAGTGCACATGATTTATTTGTACTTAAAAAGTAAAGCATGTTGCTGTTTTATGCATTACTTTGGCTAAATGGGTACGTCAAGAGGAGATAAAGTCTGAAGCTTTGTTTGGTCAGAGATGCTTAGCAAACAAAAGTTAGAGAATTAAATTCGTCAGTAACAATCTTCAACACTTTGCTGGACTGGCTGATCGAGTGTAATTAATTTATCTGGTGTCATAGGTGGAATACAGCTTTAAATATACTGCATACTTTAACTGTAAAGCAGTATTACATTTATTATTTGAGAGAGAACTATATTGAGCACTCCTCTGAACAGCAGAAGGAGTCTGTTCCCGACACTCAGGAATTTACATTGCAGTCAGGTTAACTTGTTCCTGTTTCTTTGTTCTTTTCAGTTGTCAGTATCTTTGCTCCTCTGTACAGCTGTTACTGTCTCCTGCTTCTGTGTCAGTACTGCTTCAGCTGTAGATGTTTTGCAGACATGCACAAAGAATGAATCCCAAGGATCCAAGAATATAAAGAGAAAGCAAAATGTGAAGGCAGAGAAAAGAGACAGAATCTAAAAAGCCTGGAAGAAAGAGGGCTGTTATGAACCATCTGTGTTTCATCTGTGCAAATTCATATTCTGGACAAGGCCTTAAAGACAAACTTCCTGAAATCGTAGCAGCTCTTAAGCCATGCAAGACCCCCTCTTCTGTTGCTGGCCACACTGCAAGCTCGAGGCTGTATTTCTAGAGTCTACCTGCAACAAATCACTGTAAATCTGTACCCTTATGCCCGATTTAACTAGTAGATATCACAAATTTTGCAGATTTAAGAGGAATGAACTTCAGTATTCCTACAAATGCATATGGACAGTGCAAAGTGAGGCCACAGTGACCATTCTCCCTTCTTTGAACTTTTTAGCAGTGCCACAAAAACATCTCTAAGGTTACATGGACACCCTCAAGTTTTAACACATTTCTTTCACAAAATCTGCATGGAATTGAGTAAGGAAGTTAAAAGATGGAACAAATTTCAGCCGATTGACTGAGTGTGTCAGACAATATTTCCACATCTGTATGGAGCATGTTTTGGCTGTGTAACACTTAGAGAACGAATAAACTCAACCTGATATGATCTGAAAAGTGTAAAATCCTGACTCTAGTAGGTCTTGATTTCTCACTTCCTATTACCACAACATGAAATTGAAAGGTCAAACCTTAAGACATATTAAATTGAATTAAATTTAATTTGTACAGATGAAATAAAGCATTATCTTTTTAAAGTTCTACTCCAAACTTTATTTCAAGCTTAAGAAATGTTTGGTCATTACAGCCAGCTTGTTCACACATACTTTAATTGCTCCTTTGGGGTCTTGTAGGGTGTCTTTAATTTTTAATTGCTGGCCCTGGTAGTCAACGGTGCCTTTTAAATTTGTACCTTCTAGCACAAATTTCTCTCTAGTTGCCAAGAGAACACTTATCATTAACTTTTCTATCACTGCTTTAATTTTGAACCTTCTATTACTTTCTCCTTTTTTTTCAATTAATTTTATCAAAGTCAAACTGAAACAAAACAGCTCATCAGCGGTTAGGAAATAAGGGTTATGACTATGTTAGTGCCGTCCAGGAAGAGGGGAACTGTAGAGTGAAATAGCAGCTGCTGAGGATCTGATGTCTATATTATATGCATGATAGGGTGTTTGTTTCATTCTAGCTGTAATGGTTCTGTGAACTGTGTTTGTGTTAGATACTGGAATACTTTGCATAATGTCCCAGAGTGCATCTTTGCAGGCGCTGCAAGATTCACTTCAAAAATCTCACTCCTGATCTGAATCAAAATATATATGCCCAAGTATTAAATGTATATAGGATCACTATGAGGCAAAATACCTGGGAAAAATGTTCTGATTTTCAGAAGATAGTGTCCCATGATTCTTGATCAAAGAGGAGCAACCCCAAAATCTCCTGCTTGTATTCAAGGTGCCATTCAGCTCTGTGTAGAGGCATGCAACAGTCCTGAGTAACTTGCTTAACTTGGTATTTGGTAGATAGTGTTTTGCTGTGCCTTGAGGATACTAGTGGGCATTTGCTAGGTGCCACCAGGAAGCCATCCAGCAAGATGCAGTTATTAAGCGAACCAGTCAGCTAGGGAACTCTGAATCTCCAAGATCTATTGAAATTGAATTCAGGGTGCCCAGCTTGAAATAGAAAATGACTTTGTGTTGTGCTTGACAAAAAAGGTACGATAACGTGACAAGTATGGAATAACTTGTCCAGTTTTGATTTTCTGATGATCTGTGGTCTGGGTACTTTCTGAGCAGGAAATTACATCTGTGTCAATATACTCTGTAGACATCCTATTTGCCCAATAACTTCTGAACCCATTTAGAAATCTACCACCCAAATGGAATATGTGACAATGAATCAAATATCGAATATCTGCTTTTTAACGTCAACACTTGATTTGATGCCTTCTGGTTTTTGCTAAGTAGGATATACCTACTTCAGTGTTGTGGTTTAACCAGAGCTGGCAACTCAGAACCACACAGTTGCTTGCTTACTCCTCCCCAGGTGGGATAAGGGAGAGAATCAGTAGAGCAAGAGCCACACATGCGAGCAAAGCAAAACACGGAATTCCTTCCCCACTTCCCATGAGCTGGCAGGTGTCCAGCTATCCCCAGGAAACCAGAGTTCTGTCATGTGTAATGGTTACTTGGGCAGACACGCACAATCACTCCAAACATCCCCCTCTTCCTTCTTCCCCCCAACTTTTTATCCCTTTGGTCAGTTGGGATCAGCTGTCCCAGCTGTGTCTCCCCTGCAACCTCTTGTGCACCTCCAGCCCACTCACTGGTGGAATGGTGTGAGAGGCGGAAAAAGCCTTGTTGCTCTTCAAGCATTGCATTGTATTATCAATACTGTTTTCAGCATAAATCCAAAACATAGCTCGATAGTAGCTGCTGTGAAGAAAATTAACTGTGTCCCAGCCAAAAGCAGCAGAACATAGGAAGTAATACAGTGCAGTCAGGAAACTGGCAATTTACAGGACTAAAGGAATAAAAATAAAAAGGCAAGGGGAAATTTGAATAAATTAAAGATAAAGGAAATGGGAAAGAACGATCAGCGAGGTATGAAGTCACACATTTCCTTTGGAATTTCGAAGAAAAGTCAGTATTCCTCTGCAAATATCTGTCAAATGGGATAGCAAAATAGCATCCTGCTTGCACAACCAGTTCTGTGGAGTTTTTCCTGCATTCACTCTTTGCTTTGAGACAGAGCTGAAGTTCTGGGCTGAGCCTCCAGGTCAATCCCACTTGCTGTACATCAGAGAGATGGGTTACAGAGCTGTTTCCATTTTCAGAGGAAACCAATAAAATCTTCAAAACATGCCCCCTTCAAAAAGATCCACTCCTGATGCAAGCCAGATATACCGTGACCCTTCTTGCAGATTTAAAGGTCCTTACCAATGACCTGTCCTTTGGATCAACCAGTTCCCCACATGCCTGATGGGAACACTCAGTTCAGGGGACTAGATTAAGTCTCAGCAGAGGTTAAACTCTGCCAGATATATCATTGCAGTGGCCTCAGTGCCATTTGTTTTGATCTACTGTCTTCTATCACTCCAAGTCCCTTGCTAAAGTATACATAGCCTGCAAAAATAACTGATAATTAGCTTGAACATCCAGTGCATCTAACATTTTCTGCAGAGCTCATTATAGTTTCACAAAGCATTTGTGACCTTTGTTTATATACAGGGGGGAAAAAAGTTACTTCCTTTAAAAGAGCAATAGACTCCCATAAGCAGAGTCTGGAAGGGCTGGAAATCCACATGCTCAAATGTTAGCAAATGTCAGCATTACAGTTGCAGAGGTGCACAGCAGTCACAAGTGCAAGTCACGTCAATTAGAGCAATATGACATCTATTAAGTGTTAATGCTATTAAAACTCACATTCTATGTAGTTTTAAGAAAAATGCAGCATATAATTTGGATGGCTTTCCATGCTCTTCAACAAAGTGCTTATTACTGTTAATTCTCTAGCACTTTGGTAGCAACTCTGCTGTCAGGGAAACGTGCATATATTGTAGCATAGATGTGTATGTATGGCTCTGTGAGTTTTACCATCTTAGTCATTGATAATTTATACCAAATTGCAATAGGAGCATTTTTAAATTACAGTGAAACTATTGGAGAATTTATAATAGACTTAAATAGTATTCAGGCTGCACTGGCTGTCCTGCTGTGATTGTGTCTGCCCTCCATACAGAGCAGTACACTAGGGCTGGGGGCACATTAATGTTGGGTCACAGGTTTCTGTTCTGTGGCACCGGACATAGACTCCAATGGCACTTTTCATGCTGAGCTTGTTGTTTCTGTTTAAGTAAAAAATGACCTTTTAGAGGTACTCACAATCTTTGTCTATTGTGCCCATGCTTAAAAATGAGATATTTCTTTCAGATAGATTTGTCTAATTTCATATCCTAGCTGGGACAAGGGGGAGAGAAGAGAGAAATGGACATGGATCTGATGTTCTCAATTTCTCTCCAATGTCCTAATATTTTTTTTCCAGCATTAATATTAGCTGAACTGACAGTGTCATTATGTCAAATTTTCAGTCTGTGTTTACAGACATAATGTGGATTTCTTCTTAATGTTACCTAGAAGTGAGATTAAACATGGCTAAGTGAGTCAAATGTATTGGCTTGCAATTCTCTCGTTGCCTGTAATTTGCTATTTGCTCTAATGTTGCTCTGACTGACTGTGCTATAGTGGACATAAATGGAAAATAAACACAACTAAAGCAATTATTTGGCTCTAATGTTTGTGGGTTTTTTTCGTGGTGGTAAAATACAATGCAAGTCGGGTAATGGAAAGTTTTTTTCAATGAGAATTTTAAAATGGTACAGAAAATTAACGTTCTTGTTCCATAGACATTTTTTTTTTTAATTAAAATAAATCTCCTTTTATGCAGATTTTTATTTCTGAGTACCTTTGTAACTGAAGTAAAAGATCTCTTAATACTTTGTTTGGGAGGAAGATGCTTTCAAATATCCAAGAAATATCTGTTATCCCCTTTTAATTCGCCTCAGTAAATTGACTCCTTTGTTCTTTGCTTTTGGTTTGTGTAATAGTTACTTCTCCTCAAACTAGTCTCATCTGAGGAGAGTTTGCAGATTGTATCAGTGCTTAGATGTTTTGATGTCATATAAATGAAATTCCTTTCATAAAAAGGTAACTTAAACATTGTGGTAAACACAGTCATGCTAAAATATCAGGTTCATTCGGAAGATATGGCAATCCTAATTGCTTTGTATTGTGGATGTTCAACTGTAATTATTACAAAAATATTTTTATTTTGGGGATTTCTTCCCATTTTAATCCTCTGTGTGAATAAGTGCAGGAATCCACACTGAAAGGAAATCAAATTTATAGTAAAATGTGTTACATCTATTGATATAACAATATATAATCAAAGTCTCATATTGTAACAAGATGCCATAAGAATTTATTGCTAATAAGAAATAGTTGATATGTCAAGAATTATGCAAATTTTCTTGAACTATTTTCCTTTTTCCCTTTTGAAATATTTCCTTGATGCAAAAAAAGGCAAACCAACTGATTTAAAATCTTATATAACACGAAAATGGTGCTTAAGTCTGTTTTATTAAAGCTTATTTCATTAACTGCTTCTGTTCTCTAAATTCTCCTGCAAGTTTGGCTTTATCTAAATCTCAAGCAATGCCACCTCACTTTCATCTGTGATTCCAGTCCTAAAGTCCAGTTGCTGTTCTGTCACTTTTGCCTCTTTGCATGGCTCTGGAATGCACTGAATGTCTTCCCAAGTACAGGCATCTTCCTGCGCTAGCACAACAGGAAAACCTACCTTGTCTTCTTGTCACTTGAAGCAAGCAAATCTCCTACCTTCCCACTTCCTTGTTTGTGCAAAATGTGAGTTGAAAAGGAACAAAATATCATAGTGTTTTGCTCCTACTGCTTCTACATTCTTGATCCAAAGATGTAACGTTTCCAGCATGGATAGTCATCTTGTCACCAGGGACTACACTGCCATTTGAATAGCAATTTGTTATTACTAGAGTGCTTCTCTACTAATGTAATTCTAAATCAACTTCATAATCGTCAAAACTTTTGTATATGTAAAAGTTTACCAAGAAGCTCTGATATAAGTGATATGTACTGCACATGCTACATCATATTTTGGTGTGCATTGCTTTTCCTCATACTCTTAAAGTCAGTTAAAAATCATCAAATACCAATGAAAAAAATCCATGTACTAGTCTACTCTGGACAGAAGCAACCACATTTATAAAGATTCAAGAGTTTTCTGGTAAGATGAAGGACTATTATTACCTGAGCTTGGCAAGTCTGCCCAAAACAGCAAAGCAGGATGCCAAGTTATGCCCACATAGGTAGCTATCCAGTAAGACAATGGTACTCCAGAACTCAGGAGGTAGACCTCATTTGTTTTAGGAAAAGTGGCTATGGAGCAGCTGGAAAAAAAAAATGTATGTGGTAAGAAGGAAAGAAATTTAGATTTGAAAGCAATAGGGGTAGATAAATGCCTTGGAGATCTACACAGGCACTAGCTATCCTGCTGTCACAGAAACATCCACAATTGTAACCACACCACTTTAGGATATAGAATAACCCACCATTAGGGAGAGACCCCTTTTACTGTCTAATAGTGGCACATAGAAGAGCAGTATTTGCTGTTGCATTGCATAAATGTGCACATAAGAGAATAACATGGAGACTAGGTCTTTGCCTGACTTCAAAATCCATGTCTCAAGGGGATCTGTGTGCAACAGCTACCCTTGATCCTGACTCTTGTAATGGGAAGAATCTACTTGTAATAGTCAGCCTATCATATTAAATGCACAGCTGAATTATTTTGAGAGCTAGGGTATGGCAAAAGAGGAGGGAGTCAATGAGGGAATAGCCTGACTTCATCTAATCCAAAGAAGTAGTTTTCATGCTATGACACTTTACAAATAAAACCATTAAATACATGTGTCAGTATACATTCTAAGTAACCACTGAAACTGTTGTTTTTCAAAAAGCAATGTAGTTGTAAATAAGTGTTTTCATTTTATCTACTTTTCAACATTAATCTATTTTGCTCAGTTTCTGATATTTTGTATAATCAATCATATTACATGCAATTAGATGTTTTTAAGTGCAAATAATCAGAAGAGTAGACCTTTTAATTGCAAAGTAATTACAAAGTTACTGTGTTGTACAAATTACATATTCATCCTCATTAAAACTACCACATAGTGTGTGTATAAGCAAAATTTCTTTTGAAATTGAGTATTTACATCATTTAAAAATGTCAAAAATAATTAGTCTAAATTACAGTTTTCTTTGACATAGAATCACAAAATGCTCATAAAATCTGGACATGAGACTGTATAGATCAGTTTCATTTTGATTTCCTACTGGTTCTGTAAGAAGAAAGACCCTTGGCACAGCTTCAGAGTTTTTTCTCTCTTTAAACTTTCATTATATACTTACTTAAAAAAATCTGTTTCAGGAGGATCACGTTTGCAGCAAAACTTTAAACATTGTCAGCACTCAAAATAGTTAAATAGTCTACTGTTACTATAGCATTTTGTCAAGAATGCAATCTGCACTGAGCTGCACGACAAAGCGGAGTGATAGCTATCTAGTTGTTCACCTCTGCTTTGGAAGTGTAGCAATGTAGTGCAGTTTTCAGCGTAGTTGTAACCAGTGATGCTTCACAGCAGCTTCAAAGAGCAGTTCCAAACCAGCCCACTAGCAGATGGGCTTGCTGACTTGATTGGCAGACAAGCCTCAAATCCCTGCAGTCCCATCTTCTTGTTTTGTTTCTACCAAGTACTATATTTCATGCCATGCTCACAATTGACAAAAATTTCCAGCAAGTGATTAGTGTTGATGAATGTTTCTTATTCCTAATACTTGCTGCACAGCCTTATTACATCTCCATTGCAGCGATTCAAGCAAACTTTTTGATTATAAATTGGAAAGGAAATTATGATTTGGATTGAAATCTTCATTTTATAATACATATGAGATTTGAAACATGCAGGTTTGTAGCTTTGTTCTAAATGTGGGAACAGCAGGAGACTGAAAGTTTAATGATAATTGGTGTCTCAAAAATCTAAGATCTAAGCAATAACTAAAAAATTTCTCAAACTGTAATGCAAATGGTCAAAAAATAGCTGCAATTAGTACAATTTTTAATTTCCACTGTAATTTACCTGTGACGAAAATCTTAGTTTTATTTTTTTCTGCTTTCTTAATTGATGGCAATTTTCCGAAGAATAGCCTTCAGGTATCATATAAAAAGAGCATTTCAGTACAAATCTCAGGAAATGGCCCCACTCTTTTTCAGAGGGTTTTAACTTGCTTGAAATACTGTGCAAAGAGGTAAGTCCCCTCATTAAGGAAAATAAACCAAGTCACCACATTCCTGGTTCTCTATATAGCAATACAAACTTCTCATTTTGGGACCTGTGTTACAAACCTTATCATTTGCAGATATTTGGAGAAGACTTAGTGGTCAGTTGCTGATCACTAGAAATGAAGACATTATCTTTCTTTTTAATACATGCTCAAATGAATGAGATACTTAAAGATGTTTTTAATATCACTGTGACAGGACATCTATATTTCCTGGGTTTTGTGCCAAAGAATGACAAATGAAAGCCTCAAAAGTGCCAAAGGGAGCCCACTGAAACTTAGTCTAGATAGCAATCTGTCCAACACCTAAATGATGATTATGATTATTGTTGTTGTCAAACAGTGCTTTAGTAAAAGTAAGTATGTGGGTCAGCAAAAAACTATGTGACAGATTTGATCTAACCTGGGAATGATTTATGCTGTGAAATAAAAAAATCAGAGTGATGAAATGAAAACTGTTTCTTTCAGTAGTCTCACAATGGAAGTTCAAAGAACTAGGATGGAGAGAAAAAGTGAAAGCAAATCTTTAAGTGAAGAAACCCACCTTAACAATGGTGTTCTGAGTAATTTGCTGGAGCTGTCAATCAGGAATGATAAAACAAACCAATCTTCTGCACTAATTGTTTACCACTGCTTGAAAATTACATTGTTTGGAAAAAAACCACGAAAATCGTAATGAAAGTGAAAGATACCTCTAGTACCTTGGGAAACTGTTTCTCAAGGAGAAGAGAGAAATCTATGTAAGAGAGAAAAAGAGCCTGGTTGCTTGAGAAGAGTATAGGAACATCACCGCAGTATACAGGGAAAAAAACAGAAAGACCAAAGCCCGTTTGGAATTAAACCTGACAAAGGAAGTAAAGGAAAATAAGAAGGACTTTTTCAAATACATCAACAGCAAAAGGAAGATTAGGGAGAAGCTTAACACCCCTAAATCTATCGGACCTGACAGGATGCACCCACGAACGCTGAGGGAGCTGGTTGATGTTATTGCTAACCCACTCTCATTTTTGAAAGATCTTGGAGGACTGGCAAGGTGCCTGAGAACTGGAAGGCAGCTAATGTCACTCCAGTCTCCAAAAAAAAAAGAAAAGAAGGATGATATGGGAAACTACAGGCCAGTCACCCTTACCTCCATCGCCAGAAAGGTAATGGAACAACTCATCCTGGATGCTGTCTCAAAACACATGAAGGAAAAGATGGTTATCAGGGGGAGTCAACATGAATTCACCAAGGGGAAATCCTGTTTGACCAACCTGATACCCATCTATGAGAGTATAACTGCCTGGCTAGATGAGGGGAGAACAGTGGATGTCATCTACCTTGACTTCAGCAAGTCTTTTGACACTCTCTCACAACATCCTCATCAGAAAGCTCAGGCAGTATGCCTTGGATGGATGGTGAAATGGATCAAGAGCTGGCTAAATGTCAGCCCAGAGGGTGATGATCAGTGGCACCAAGTCGACTTAGAGGCCTGTGACCAATGGAGTTTCCCAGGGATCAGTTCTGGGGCCAGTCTTGTTCAACATCTTCATCAACGACCTGGATGAGGGGACAGAGTGCAATGTTCCCTTGTGGCCAAGAAGGCCAATGGCATCCAGGGATGCATCAAGAAGAGTGTGGTCAGCAGATCAAGGGAAGTCCTCCTCCCCCTCTCCTCCACCCTGGTGAGGCCTCATCTGGAGTCCTGTGTCCAGTTCTGGGCTCCCCAACTCAAGAAGGACAGGGAACTTCTGGAGAACGTTCAGCACAGGGCCACCGAGATGATCAGGGGACTGGAGCATCTTTCTTATGAGGAAAGGACAAGGGCTCAATGGACAAAAGCTGGAACACAAAGTGTTCCACTTAAGTAAAAAATTATTTCCTGTGAGAGTGAGGGAGCCCTAGCACAGGCTGTCTGGGGAGGTTTTGGAGTCTCCTTCTCTAGAGGTTTTCAGAACCCCCCTGGATGCATTCCTGAGTGACTTGATCTAGGTGAACCTGCTTGATCATAGAAGTTTGGACTAGATTATCTTTAGAAGTCTCTTCCAACTCCTAACCATTCTGTGATTTGTGATTCACATGTAGCTCTGTGAAGGGAATTATTAATTTGTCTGTCTTATACGTGTACTTAAATTGGGTCAGCAAAAGAAAAAAATATTTGCAAGTTTTAGTTCTTTTTTCTAATTGTCCTATATGAAACTAATGGCACTGTTTACTGACAACTTTTCTTTTCAATACGTAAGTGGGCAAATGTGAAGTAGAGGGTTCAATTCCCAAGCATGTATAACATTCTCTTTACCTTAAGAATCAAAGCACAAACCTGATTGATGTAAAAATATGACTTCTAGATTTACACTGCATAAAAAGACACTATTTTTTTCTTGTCTAACTTTTTTAAGACAGTGTAGACGCATGCTTCATAAAGAGAAAATATCATATTGTGAAGACAATATTAAATTTGCAGGTTTTGAGATAGGGATACAGGTTCTGTTTCTGGGATAAGAGAAATATTTTATTCCACAAGGTAATGAGCAGTGCTATTTGACAGTATAAGTAGTAAAAGGTGTAAAATCCCAGTTTCTTATACTGTCTAAAATTTTTTATTTCCTCACCCAATGGAGAATTAGTTTTATGTTTTATTCAAAAAGACACATTTGGAAGTCTGGTGTTTTGTCGTTTGGGATTTTTTCTTTTTCTGATCTTAAACCTCACTTTTGAAAATTATTTTATAATATATTGCCATTCATTATTAAATTTTAACCCATAATCACTAAATAGGAACAACACTGTGTTACACAATATCTTTGGCTAACATGGATGGTATTCTAGTTTTTGGCAGACAAAGTAGGTTTTAGAAGCTTTCCAGTAGCTGTATAAAAATAACGCCAGAATGTGTATATATTTTTTTATTTTAAAATATTGTTGCAGTAACCTTGATATTTCACAGGCTTTTTGATGACAAGTTATTTAGATATTCAGAACTCATTTGTACAATTACTCATAAATTAAAAAAAAGCCAAAACACACTTTCTCCAGCATTTTGCAGAAGGTATATCTCTATCATTAATATTTAAATCAAAATCCTAATCTATTACACCAGAAGTCAATTGGATTCATTTAAGACAGAACAAATTTGTAGATAACATTTCCTTTTCAATCAAGTACTCAGCACGGACTGCTTTGTACTGATTTAGCATAAGGAAGTTTTTTATATAGTGAAATACTAATTCATTTATATATTTTGGTAGTATTGAGTGAAGGCAAAGTATTCCATCTCTCATTTTTTATGTCTGCCTAAATCTAGTTTCATGCAAGTCTCAAGAGGGGTTTTTTATATTTTCACTTCATTGTCACACAACAACTGGCATCTGGTTAAAATTATTTCCTTGGGAGTAATGATTTTCCTACATTTTCCCAATATGTCTTCAGTTCCTTTCACCATTTTAATTTATACAATTTATCCTATGTTGTCAAAGCATTGAGTACATCGTATAGGACCAAAACACAAAACACATCAGTGCAGTGGTATTTATTGCCACAAATGCATTTAACTTATGGCATTGACTCTTTTCTGGTTTATCATCTACTGAATAGATTAATATCTTTGGCCTTCCCTGTTTCCTATACTCTTAGATGATGGGCCAGCTGTACATCACTGTGCCTAGGAAATGTCAACAGTTTACCATTGATAGAACATTCTGTTCTTCTGAGAATATCCAGGTTTGCATGTAAACACTTACAAACTGAAAGAAGAGCATATGTAGATTTCTCCCAACTGCCAATTCTTTGCATTTGTAGTGCAAATTTATTCACATTAAGTTTATACATTTGTGATGCAGTATTCTTACAATGCCAATATAGATACATGAACAATCACCCAATTTCTGAAAATGAGTAACATCTCCAAAAATAAATGTTGTTATTTCTGTATAATTCTTAACTGCATATCTCTACTTTTCTGATAATTAAGATTAATATTTAATTTACAGAGGAAAAAAAAAGAAATTAAAAATGTTGCCCAACTTTGAGATTTGTTACAAAACTGGTTGTCAAAATGACAACACAGCTGTATCTTTTCTCTGTAGTAACTGAGACAAAACTTTGTAGTTAGACAGTAACTAGTGATCTAGCAGGATTCCTAAACCAGGAAGATTTGAGAACATCAAGGACACTTTAGGAACTTTCTAAACTGTAGGAGAAGGTCACAAAGGTATTCTTGCACTTGTACTTCAGAAGATATTCTTCCTCATCCTGTTACTAGTTGCATCTATTTGAGTGGAGTGTTCATAGTGGGATATTGTAATTGAGCATGTCTCAGATTACACAGGCTCTTAATTCATAGTGAAACAAATTCACGGCCTTCTAAAGTGCTGTATATTCAAACTGTGCAATTCTTTTGAAGTATGTTTTAGATGAGGCAGAAGGAATAGTCCCCCATTAGCTTCCTTGTTGACAGCATGTTTTGCATTTTGTAATTAAAATTTTTTTATGTAGAAGAATTTTTTTCCTACCATACATTCCTTCCTGCATATTTATCTGGCTCTTCCTGTCAGTAAAGGATTTTACAGTAAATAAACTTTGTTATAATGCATTTAAGTGCCTAAAGAAAATTATATCAAAAATTATGTATTGGTTTGGGGTTTTTTTTAACCATAATTTAAATACTCATGTAGGCACTATGAACTTCAAATATCATAGCTTTTATCATTTATTAAAAAATTCATTTTAGACCAGTATTAGCCTCTATTTTCTTTCATTTCTATATTTGACATAAATGCTTAGATTAGATTCTTTGCACTTTGCAGACTGAAGTCCTCAATGATGTAAGTTTATAGTTTAAGACCGATTGCAGCAACATGACTAATCTTTTATCTTTACAGTGGTTAAGATTATTTGTCAAAAAACTGAAACCATATAGATCTTCTACTCTGTAAATACAATATTTTATGTAGATAATATGTGAAAATTTATTTCCAAGTACTACGTGCTGGATTTCTTCAAGGACAATAAGATAACACAAGAAGAATAATTTTCAACAGCACACGTTTCTGAATATTTATAAGATATGTAACATGGGGGGAGGTGAACACAATAGACTATCACTTTAATAGCTCATTTTAGTCGGGTGAAAAAAGCTGGAAAAAATTAAACATGGTCAGATCTTATTACTTAAAAATATTACTTAGACTGTATTAAGAACTAATCCTGAGTTAATGTGCAAACTCTTGTCTGTTTTCTGAAAGAAAAAGAGAAACAGAGCACTAGGAGTCAGAAAGACAGCTCTTCTGAAGTGTCGTAAGAAGGCAGGAAAAGTTTCATAAAGTTATATGCATTGAAAACAGGTGAAAGAAAAGATTTTCTGTTTAATGAGTCATGCCAATCATGTATCTGCAGTTTGTTCTGCAGAATTGAAGACATGGACAAAAAATTCTTCCTATTTGTATTAAATGTTACTCAGTAAAAATAGTCAGTGTACTGAGGAGAAAAGTATATTTTTATTTTCTCTCATGAATCCATGAGGAAACTCAAAAACATTGTAATTTATTTTGTGAGTGGAATATCCAGGTAAATTTGTCCCCTGAAGGCATCTACAACATAATACACTTCGCATATAAATCTATGTATCTTGATAATAACATGATTTGACAATGAAAACTCTTGTCTTCATTTGAATTTCTTAGAGATATAAGATAATGATCATAGAAAAATATTTTTAGCTTGCAGCAATATTTAAGTGTATTATTTTGAAATGCTGGAGGATGAACTGCACTGTTTTTACCTACAGCTTTTGCAAAGCCCTAGTTGCCTTAGCTTTAGTTTAATAACTGAGTTGCCTGGGTTTGTTTTTTCCTCAAGTTTCTGTTGAAAACCAAACTTGAATTAATATTTTCAAAGTTTCAGACTGTTGCCCTTAGATAATTTATAATCTTAAGACTGACTGTCCTTGTGTGTATTGTATATCTAAAACTGTATGCATTTGGTTTTATTACTGTGGTACATTAGTAAATAACAATGTAGTTATAAGTAAAAATTTAAGGCAGAAACATCACTCAATATAGTAAAAATATCTGAATGAGATTGTTTAAACGAGTTCCAGGAGTCTGGAATGCTACAGATTACATCTAGAAAAATAGCACCACATTTCTTACTTTTCAGTGTTTCAAAAAAAGGCTAAACTTCATATGAGGAGTTATCCGCCAGCTCTTCAATGATTTCACTCTTTCTCACTCCATATGCTTGATTTATCAACCATACACAGTCATATGAGTTCCTTGCTGTTATCTTCTTTTGGGTGGATTTTGGCACAAAAAATATGGTAATAAGCATAATCTCCTTGAAGTTACTGTGGAAACAAGGGTTCTGTGAAAAATTACCAAGGTGTTGCATTACAACAGCATTACAAAGCTATACAACATTTGGCAGAATCTTGAAAGAAGAGCAGCATTACCAGCTCCAATGTGTGTACTGCACAGTGGACCTTCAGGAAGGACAACTGCTGCTTCTTAGAGATCAGCAACTGTAAAGGTTCCTCTAGATCCCAGTCATTCAGGCTGACATTGGGTCTTGCTTTCTTAAGAACCTTGTCTGAATTAGGAAGATGTAGAAGACCTGGAGATTTTTTCTGCTTGCAAGCTTGGCTTAACAGAAAACTGCTAACATAAGGGACTGATTTGTAGCCCCAACATATGTGGCATTGTTAAGCGCATATCTTCAGTACTATACCTCTTCTGGAACAGAAGCTGCCTACCTGATCCCACACTTACATTCATCAACCTGGATTCTCCTGTGGTCTCATAATAGGGTAATGCTGTGGCATTACTAGTGCATTTGTTCGGATGGCATTTATTCAGTTCAAAGTATCTGAAATAATGTGAAGTTTTGTTCTGTCTAAAGAGTTAGTGTGATTTGCTTTTATAGTCTACTTTAGTTAAGAGCTTATGAAAATTACAATAACAATGACATGGTTCTTTTTGGATAAACGTTACATTATTTATATGCTTAGTATTCTTTGTCCATCTTTCTCTTTTTGTTTCTCTTTCATCCCCCTTTCCTTCTCATATTTCATAAGCACTATGCCTTTGTTTGACAATTTAATTACACTATTTAAATCAAACTGAGACTATCTAAAGGTTGTGGTCTGATCCTACATTACAGTTGAGCCTCATAGTTATGCACTTATGCACTGAGTGAGCAGATAGCAAGGAAAATATGTCAAGTTTGACTAAAATTTTCATTTTGAGGTTTGTGGGTTCATTCAAACTTGGAAAAGGGCAAATTAATGATGGTCAAAATGGGATATTAGCCTGACTCCAAAATGAGATAGGTAAACTTTGTTCACTTCTAAGCAGCAGAATTCTGTGATTCTGTGAAATGATTATGCAAGGCTATGAGAGCATTTAGTAAAGAAAGATGTAATCACTCAGAGGCAATGCGGTTCCATTCTGTTTCAATCATGCTTTCATCAGTGTGGACATCATTCCCTGTATTGCTTCTACCTTTCATCTAATTAATCTGTTCTGATGATACAGCCCTCTGTAAAGGAAATTCTGCAACATTCAGAATACTGGTTTGCTCCTAGAATAACTGACACAATTATAGTTTGATCATTTTGTACTTTGAATTTGTCTTGTCAAACAAGTCTTAGATGGTGTCTTGACTCTGAATGATGCATCAAATTAGCATTAAATCACTGTTTACTGCTTCTCTTTTCAAAGTCTGTACTACCAGATCTGTGATTTGACATGAAGTATGCAACACCTGACTTTAAAAATGCAGGGAGCTCTGTTCCTATCTTTAGTCTAGAACTCATTCCTGAAGGAGACAGTTTGGCTAAAGCTTTGAATCTCTTTTTGTATTACTTGTTTTATCTTCATAGCTATAGCAAACTTCAAATCAATTCATAATTATTATTATTATATAATAGAATCATAGAATGATAGGAGTTGAAAGGGACTTTTAGAGATCATCTAGTACATCACCCCTGCAGAAGCAGGTTCACCCAGATCAGGTCACATAAGAACATGTCCAGGCGGGTCTTGAACACCTCCAAGGAAGGAGACTCGACAACCCCTCTGGGCAGCCTGTGCCAAGGCTCCGTCACTCTCACAGTTTTTTCTTATGTTTAAATGGAACTTTTTGTGTTCCAGCTTTATCCACTTACCCCTTGTCCTGTTGCTAGATACCATCAAAAAAAGGGATGCCCCAAACTGCCCATTTAGATATTTGTAAATATTAATAAGATCTCCCCATAATCTCCTCTTCTCCAGACTAAACAGCCTCAGTTCCCACAGCCTTTCCTCATATGAAAGATGTTCCAGCCCCCGATCATAATGTGGCCCTGTGCTGGACTCTCTCCAGCACTTCCCTGTCCCTCTTTAGCTGAGGAGCCCAGAATTGGACACAGGACTCCAGATGAGCCCTCACCAGGGCACAGCAGATGGAGAGAAGAATCTCCCTCAACCTTCTGGCCACACTCTTCTTGATGCATCCCAGGATGCCATTGGTCTTCTTGGCCACGAGGGCACATTGCTGGCTCATGGTTAGTTTATTATCAACCAGGACTCCCAGGTCTCTCTCTGCAGAGCTGCTCTTCAGCAGTTCGACCCCCAGCCTGTACTGGTGCATGAGGTTGTTCCTTCCCAGATGCAGGACTCTGCACTTGTCCTTGTTGAACCTCATGAGGTTCCTCTCTGCCCAACTCTCAAGCCAGTTGAGAACCCGCTGAATGGCAGCACAGCCTTCTGGGGAATCAGCCAGTCCTCCCAGTTTGGTGTCATCAGCCAACTTGCTGAGGGTCCACTCTGTCCCCTCATCCAGGTCATTGATGAAGATGTTGAACAAGACTGGCCTTAGAACCTTGATGACCTTGATGAAAGCATTGTCACAACTTGAGAGAAAAACTTTATGTAGTTATTTAATTACATACTAATCCCTGTGGAACTCGACTGGCCACAGGCCTCTAACTCAATTCCATGCCATTGATCACCATCCTCTGGGCTCTGTCATTCAGCCAGCTCTCAATCCACCTCATTGTCCAGTCATCAAAGTCACACTGCCTGAGCTTTCTGATGAGGATGTTATGGGAAACAGTGTCAAAAGCCTTGCTGAAGTCAAAACCTTATAAGACCTTGTAAACCTTATGAGATTCTGTTGCTAGTGTGTGTGCCTAAATCATTATTATATTGCTGTCATTATTATATTGATTTTTAAAACTTTTAAACATAATTTTATGTTAATAACAGTTTCAGATTGTTATAGAAACTTAAACTCTTTACAGTTTCTAGTACTGGAAGCTTACCTTAAGTATCACTTGAAAGAAGACAATGATGGTGCTTAATTTGATGTTTTCTTAGACATCTTAGATATCAGTACAATTTGTAAATATATTATAAGAAGGGTATACCTACTCAACTGTGTCACGTTGTTTTAAAAAGGCATACTGTGCAAGTGGAAGACAATTGAGAGTATTCCTAAAGTGATCGTAAAGGAACACAAGTAGCAATCTGATTCTCCCTTTAGGACATTAATCTTTTAACACTAGTATCAGCTAAAATTGGCATTGATAATTAAATCACTCAAGAAGTGAATTTGCATTTGGCAGAAAATAGTTGGAAACATCTGCAACAAGTGCTCAAAACTGCTGTTGTGATGAATGGATGCAGAAAATAACCATAAACTTTCAAAGAATATTTATTAAACAGGGTACTCATTAAGGAATCAGTAAACACCAAATTAATTACACTGCTTAGAAGCTACCTTGAAATAGAGAATTTTTTTCCTTATAAAACAGTACTTGAGGAAAAACTTTAACAATTTTTTTTTTTACTTTATATTTAATGGAGGTTGTATAGGATTGTCTTTTCCTTTTTTATACATAGGTTTTAGTGAAGTTAATAGCACCTGAAATATACTATTCCTCATTATAAACATACAAATCTTTTTCAAAAACTTAAGATGCTGTGAGAACTATTAACCAGTATTATATTGTATTTGTTAAGATCATTAATCCCTAATTTATAATTTAGAAAAATGCCAACTTAGTTATTTACTGGCAGATGTGTATGTTTTCTATGTCTTTTTCATAGCCAAGTTTCACACCAGTTTTTCTGAGAATGGCTTTCAAGAGTTTCACAAGAAGAATGTGGGTTTGTTTTTTTTTTTTTTATGCTATGCATTTAGTAATATTTGCAGTTTTGTGCAAATGTTTGTCATTTGTACATTTCCAGGCTGATTGCTTAAATCACCACCCCAGAGTAAAGTTCCACCTCCTGGTATGTTCTTATGTTCATAAAATGTGACACAGTTGTGAGGTAACTTAGAGTGATTTAGAAATAGAAGGACTGTTTCTGTGACAGTCAGTGGAGACATTCCTTTGGGTGCTTTACACAGTTTATCAGATAACTTTTTTCTTTCTCTCCATAATCACAGACATTACCGTTACTTGCCAAGGAGACAGATACTCTGGAAAGACTGGAAAAGGCAATTTAATATTGTTGATATATATAGCTGAATAGACGTATTCCTGAGCTGAAACTTGTCAGTTATCTTTTATAACTATGTTTGTGTTATACAAAGAAAATTAAATATACATGACCTCCTTTTGATAGTCAATACAAACAGTCATAAGACAAAGCATAATGTGAGCTTTATTATTGTATTTTCTATTTAAAATAGAAGTCAGGAAAAGTCAACACTGTTCACTGAAAATATCAACATTACTAGAATATAGCAATTGTTAGTAACTCATATTTAAAGAAAAATCTTAAGGGTATTGCCTAATACTATTATTTCTTCTTCTTGACTTTTCTTTGATAAGGTGACAAAAGAAAAATGTCCCAGGCAAAAGATTTTAGGCATATATTTGTCCAACACATCACCAGAAAATATTGTATTATATTTACTACTGCTGCTATTGGGCCCAAAGTCAAACTGTATCATTCAACCAGAAAAAAATAATGAATCCCAAAATACTCTTTCCTAAATATACCTGATTCATATTGGAATTATGTGCATGTTGACCTAGAGTTTTTTTCTTGTGGTTTGCAGAGATTTCTATAGGTAACCATAGTCATTGTCTGTTATAGGTGTAAATGATCATTGCTTTAGCTCAGAAAGCACTTCTACTTTGGGACAGGGACAGCAGTACATTGCACAGCCCTGCCTTGGTAGTGAGAGCTGCAGAGCTCCCTCTGAGGATAGCCTTACCAGAGAAATGGGACAGGATAGCATGGCAAATTCACACTGTTTAACCTGAGGCTCCCAGGGAAGGCAATAGGCACTTCCACAGGGAAGGAAAAATCCTTAGATGTAGAACTTCAGAGATAATAGTAAGTCCTGGAAGCAGTATAGCTGCATCTGCAGTACAGACTTGCAAATTTTAGTGTGTTTTACAGTGGTTTTTCAGTTTTAGGTGTAAAGTTATTTGAGGTTTGTACAGACATGCCTAGAGATTTCTTTAAGTTTCTACCTGTTGTTTCTTGTGATACATCTTACTGTGACTCCATCTATGCAGCGGAAGCCAGGGAATACTTTATTCTGAGTAGTTTCTGAGAGAAGGAGACAAGAGAGAAATGTATTCAGGATTAGACAGATGCTTTAGAGTCTTCCTTATACTAAAGACAATAAGCACAAACAACTGACATAGATCTTTTCTGCTTACTTCCCAACTTTGTCTGCTATAGATCTACAGAGAGTTTCGTTCATGAGACAAGTATTCTTTTGGGATAATATCTGTCCATATTATGTCAGATGAAGTGCATAGAGTAAATAGGACTGAAGAGCATCTTATAATTTTTACAGGAAATAACCTGTTTATCCGTAATGAAGAAGGATTATCAAACATCTTTAAGGAAAATACAGGGCCTATCAGATGGAGAACATAACGTTCTCTCAATAAATAACTAAAGAAAAAGGTTGGTTATTGTTTTGAGGGTTTTTTTTCCCCAAAAGTTTGGTCAGAAAAATAATTACAAGTTAACCAGAGGTCAGTGCTGTAAAACACTCATTCAAAAACTGTGTACTGGACTAATATGCTATAAAAGTATATTACTACAGTAACAGTAATTCAGTGATAAAACCTGTCTGTAGTACTGTATCCTTGTGTGTTTAAATGTTTTGATTAATTCTGTAGAAGTGCACAGAAGCCTTTTATTTTTGCAGTGAAAAACATCCATTAAAAAATAAGGTTATATAAGAGAAGACTTCAAATGTAGATAGGGATTTCCTTTCAAGCTGATCTTTAATCATAAAGGTCAAACCTGTAACAATAAAATACTTGAAGGGCAAGAAGTTGTTATGTCCAGGTATTGATTTTTAAGACCTGACCCTTGCCAAGTATCAGAGGCCATGGGAGGCCATTGACAAAAGTAAATTAATAAAAAGATTAAAAAAATGTTGGTACTTTTTATGTCTAAATACAATATAAAAGAAAAAAAAATAAAAAGCTCACAACCAAAAAACTCCACTATGTAGGACTAACAATAGATTCAGATCTCAAGCACTACTGGCAATAGTGGAAATCTGCAATTGTTGCAGCTAAGCTAATATCCTCTACACTAAAAAGCTTTCAGCTTCTTTTTGGATATGGTTACTGTGGCTGACAGGCATTGCAGAAACATAGTTTCTGTTCATTAGAGTAAGCTAAAAGTTTTCAGAGCAAACACTAAAGAAATTTGATATTGTTAAGTGGGACTGCCTATGCTCTCAAGCTTGCAGCATCATCAGTGCGAGGCACACCTGCCCCGTGACCTCCTTCAAGTCAGGAGAACCCCTTCAAGTCAAGGACAGTATCCTTTTGGATAGTTGTAGAGAGTGATAAGGCACACATACCAGCTGCTTCCCTCTTCGGAAGGATGCCCATGAGTCCAACTTTCCTGAAAGATGGGAGCACATGAACACCCCAGCCCGAGTTCTAGAAGATCTGACAGCTTCTTATTGAAACTGAGAATCAGATAGCAGGAATGAACAAAGGATTTCAGAATGTTCATAAAAACTGTCCATGGCGTAATAACAAAATGTTTAGTCTCATGCTATAGCTGATAATATCCACAGAGAAGCTTTAAATTCTTATTGTTAATTAAATGACTTGTAATTTAGAATATTCTTATTCATACTTTAATGCATGGATGTTTTTCAGTTTAGTGGAGCTATGTTTGTCACATAAGTGAATGTCAATGGAAAAGTATTTGCATAAAAGAACTTTCTACTGGCACATTCTCAGCAGAATTCTGTAGCTATGCTTCTTCCTCCTGTGTCAGCTGGTATCCCTTGTCACTGAAGGAGAGTAATTTCAGCAGTGTGAATTTTGGTAGGAGTGGGGATAAAAAGGTTCAAGTTCTCCAAACTTAACTGCAGAAGATTTACTGTGCAGATGTTCTCTTGTATACCTTTAGGAAAGATCTAAGTACTTTTTTCTGTAGTTCTAAGAACCTCTCACCTGAAGGAGATGTCATTGGCAATGAGCAACTTGCAGAAAAAAAGACACTTCTAATGTGGTGTCTTCTCCCAGTTGACCCATAAGGATTTGCAGCTGGAGAAGTTTTTCCCCTTAACCCCTGGGGTCAACGTTCTCTGAGTCACCATAGAATATGCAGAACTCCAGATTATGTATGAGAGTACAAAGCAATCATTTTCTTGTTACTACACGATAGGTAACTAGGACTAATGAGCTATGAAGCTAAATGATAGTATGATTGCCACCAGTAATAATTCTCAGGTGGCCATAAAGGAAGTCATCAGTCAGATTTAGAATGAGCTGATCTGCCTGATTTTTGGTTTGCCACCTTCCAGTTCATCAATTTTTGGGTTTTTTTCCCTGTGGGGTTTTACACTTTCCCATGTTGGTAGTTTTCCTCCTGAATAACTCCCACAATCCTGTCTGTGGCTTTGCTTCCAGTACTTTAGCTTTTACCATGGAGTTTCTTACACTAAAACAGTAAAACTGAATCTGTAAAACTGAGCCAAGGATACCCAAACTCACATCAAACTTGATGGACAAACTACAGAGCTCCTGAAGAGAGGTAACAGGACATTATTTTTTTTTTTATGTTTTGGACTTTCTTGTATTGAGTGATTTCTCTGTGCATTCCACTCATGGCTGTATTCTTAGCATGCTTCTCTGAGGGGAAGAAAGGAAGATTTCTTTTCCCTCTATAAAGTCCAAAACATGCAAAGTTGGAAAAAGTGCTTTGTTTTTTGCCTTATGACTTGTGTCACAGTAAGTTTAATACTTAGGAGCTAGTAGAGGCATTTGTTCTTTACAGTGGTTGGTTCCAAACAGAAATGAAAGAAGAAATGCCAGTGTTTTTGGCTGTGAAATTTCATGGGTAGGCCTTGAGTTGGTACAATAACAGGACTGTCACATCTTTATAAATTGTAGCCTTCCTTTTTGTACCTTCTTTTCCTTAAGCAGCTAGGAAACAGGCTGAAGAGTGTCACAATAAAGACCTTATGGCAGAAGCACCAAAATCTTGTCCATTACAGCCTCTGACTTAAGACCAACACATTATATATTGTGGTTGTTTTCGTGAACTGTTTCTGTGATTGACATTACAGAAAAGCATGTCAATCTCAATCAGAACACAAGAAGACAAAATTATCTGTTTAATGGTAGCACAAAGATGTTTCCTTGGACTGACTGAAGCCATATGAATAAAAGAGCACAGTGATTAAGGCTTTTTAAACAGTTGTTGCTAAGTTTCGTATTTCATAAACATGGATTTTATACATGACATTACAGTGATCAGCAAAGGATCTACACAGCTTTAAAATATACTTGACTGTGCAATCAAATGGTGTGACTGTAGGTCACGGGGCTTTAACTTTTGCTGCATGTGTATTAGTAATGGCATAATTATCTTAAGGACTTGTTTTGGCAGTACAGCATATCCAGTTAGCCTCAGGCAACTTGCTCCATTTTGTCCTAATATGATTGTATTTCTATGGGTACATGAACTAAATAAACTCTGCTCTTGTGAGACCCTACCTGAAGTACTGTATCCAGCTCCGGGGCCTCTAACATATGAAGGATATGGACCAGTTGGGAGAAGTCCAGAAGAGGACCATGAGGATGATCAGAGGGCTGGAGCATGTCTTCATAGAAGTTGGGTTTGTTCAGCCTGGATAAGAGAAGGCTCTGGGCAGAACTTATAGCAGCCTTCCTGTACCTGAGGAGAGCATACAAAAAGCTGGAGAGGGACTTTTTACAAGGGCATATAATGATAGGACAAGGGGTAGTGGCTTCAAACTGAAAGAGTGTAGATTTAGATTAGATGTAAGGAAGTTTTTCACTGTGAGAGTGATGCCCTGTAAACAATAGCCCAAAGAGGTTGTAGATGCCCCATCCCTGACAGTGTTCAAGGCCAGGTTTGAGCAACCTTGTTTAGTGGAGAGTGTCTCTGCCTATGGCAGGGATGTTGGAACTAGATGACCTTTTAGGGTCTCTTCCAAGACAAACCATTCTATGATTCTGTCTCTGATACATCATGTGCTGCAATCGCATTTTTGGATTTCAGTTTTATGTGACAAAAGTCACCTAATTTTTTTATAAATGTATGAATATGTACAATCTCATCCTATTAATAATAAGAGCAGAAGTAGTACAGAACCTGCTTGGACTGTGTTTTACAGTCATAGTAAAGCAGTGTGTTGCTTGTATTCTACTTCTCAGTATAATGCAATATAATATAGTTCTGTTATTACATCAGGGGACATAATAAACAGTAAATATTGAGAGGGGAAGATTGGCTGCCATTTCCAAGTGCAAACATGCATTGAAATCAGACAATTGTAGCCATGTAGCCAGCGAGATGATGAAACTATACAGTGCTGAATCACAGCCTTACCATTTGCTTTCCACAAGGCAATGAGCACAATGCCAGTAATACACCCCCCAAGAGGTAACTAAAGATTCCTCTCACAGACTGTGCTATCAAAAAACAATTGTCTGACTGTGTATGCTTGGAAAATAAAATGAACCTGAGTGCTGGAGAGTGGTACTATTTCTAGTAGTTTAGTTAGGAAGACTCTAGGGACTTCAGCTCTTTCTTTAGCATCTGTATATTCCTAGTTTGAACAGGTTTGCCTTGGCCTTCTTTTCGGTAACTTATTACTGAGGGCTTCCCAAGGACAACAGGGTCAGGACTTCTTGTAAATGAATGTTCCCCATGGGACTTGTAATGAAGAGATAGTTAACTAATTATCAGTCTGTTCTGAAGGCATTCATTTTTTAATTGACCTCAAAGCACTCAAGGAACAAAAGGAATCTGAGCAAAGATGATTTGGGTCTAAGGCAAGCTAATGAGGCATTTTCTTTCATGGGGTGGTTGCACAGGTTTATTGGAGTCCACTGGACATACAAGTTTTTCAGGTTCACTATGCTGTTTATTAAAATTAGGAGAGCTGTATATGACAACATGATCTGTGTCTTACAGACAGCTTTCCCTTCCTCTAACTGTCATTTAGCTTTCATTTTCTGTGCAAATATTAATCCTATCATCACTTGTCAGGACAATATTACAATTTTAAATAATCTGTTTCTCTTTAGTTTGTGTAGGAAATTTCAGTTCTGTGACTTGAATGTCAGGTGTAATTTTATAGATGCTACCTACAGGGCTGTTATACCCCACAGAGAAGATATTTAAAAGTCAGAAGGAACCTTAGGACTTTTTGGTTAGGGAACAGGTTTTGCTCAACAAAAAGATATTTTAATTTTCACAATCAAATATTGGCTAAATTTATGAAACTTATGTTTCTAAACTGCTAAATAAGTTAATGCAGAAAATGTGATACTGCTGTTTGTGGACTTTTAAAGTTAAAGGTGATTGTGAGTCAAATTTTTCTATAGCACTATTTTCTCTTTGCATATATGAATGACAGAAGGTTATAAGTGTACTGGAAAAGAGTACCCTTCTACAATAGAAAATGAATAATATGATCATAAAGAGTTCTTCCATGCTTCTGATTTCACCAGTAGAGCACTTAAATTGACAACTTGAAAAAGCAGGTGTTCAGAAAGATCATCACTGATACAGACAAAGGTCTGAATCTCAAAACAGTGGGAAGAGGTTAAAGCTGAATGAGAGTTTTGTTATAACTCAATTAGTCATATTGTAAAAATTTTTTTTAATATAGAAAATGAGGTGTAAAATGTTAATTTAAAAACAAAAACTCCAGCTATTCCATTTATTTATAATTCTCAGAGGCAGGAAACTCTGAAGTGCTTAATCATAGAACCATAGAACAATCCTGTTGGAAGGAACACTGACAGACCATTTGGCCCAAAGCACTGTGGTAAAGGGAACCTAGATAAGATTAGCTAACACCCTATCCAACCACATCTTGAAAACGTCCAGCAATAGGACTCCACCATGTCCCTGGGGAGGTTGTTCCAGTGATTGATTTTTCTCACTGTCAAAAATTTTTTTCTTATGTTGAGATGAAACCTCTCCTGGTGCAACTTCTGTCTCTTGCCCCTTGTATTCTCCATGTGACTCTTTGGAAGAGAGGGACCCTGTCTTCTTTATAGCTTCCCTTTAAGTGCAGAATACTGTGATGAGGTCCCAACTGACCCTTTTCCATAGAGAAAAGAACTCTTTCATCTTCACTCCCAGGGCAGGTTCTCCAGCCCTTTGATATCTCCATGGCCCATGACATTTATTTATTGCTGGATATATGAATCAGTATGTTGACTGCATGTTCTGTTCTCACCAGTCATACAATTAGTCTTACCATTCTGCCAACAAAACAATATCATTTTTTAAAATTTATTATTAGGATAGAAACTATAAAATACTGACTGCCTCAGAAAAAATTGTTTCTGAAATTGTTAAACTGTTAAACATTGTTTCTGAAATTAAATGTGCAATGTAACCCATAAAACTCATGTGATCCTGCTTCCAGTTCTAATAATGGAAGCAATGATTGCATCAGGTGTTTGGGAAATCTGACAGTGAAATTGTTAAGGGTAATGTTATATTCCATAGGGTTTACAATCTGAAGATTGTATCATTTGCAAGTAGTTACCATGCTCAAATCAATTCTGGCATTTTGATACACAGTAGAAGCATTTCTGAAGCTTGAGAATTGTAAGTTAAAATTTTTATAAAGACTCTTGTGAGGTTTCTAGCATGTTATGGGGGCACCAAACTGAAATGTATCTGAATATAAAACAAGTGTTTTATACATTATTTTATCACATTTCAAAGCAACATGCCAGCAGGATTGCCAAATTCAACTGCAAAATTTGCCAATTTGGATCATGTGAAGACAGGTGTGAGATTACAGCTGTAATAAAACTAAAACTGAATACTGGTAGCTGAATTTGTAGTAGGCAATTGATTTGATTTATATAACCTAACTCACATGAGGAGAGATATGTAGGTCAGCATCTTCAGCTGGAAACAGTGGTTAGAAGAGTTATGGTAGGTCATTGGGAACTGCTGAGTTAATACTTGTTTAGTCTGGCAAAATGCTGGTACAGCGTAACTGCATTCTGTCAAATTTGTCTGGGGACATATCATTTGCAACAAGTTAAAACTAGTCAGTTATATCCAGTGCCACTTGTGCCATGAAATTCTTTGCTAAAATTAGCATAAGAACATGGGCCATATGGAGTTTCCCAGGGCAAGAATTGGTACATTAGCTGTCAGCACATTTTGAGCCTGCAAAATACTTAAGGTGTGTAAATACACAAATCAGTGATTAAACTCCTTTTAGAGTAACAGAACAATATATTACAAAATGCAAATGGTAAATAATCGTGTTCAGGGAAATAGAGGAAGCACAATAAAATATAGCCTGCAGAATTGTTTCCAATCCAAGTAGTCTGTTATATCACTGATTTGCACAACAAAAAATCCAAAATAAAGCACACACAACTCATTTAAAAAAAAAAAAACAAACCAAAAAAACCCTCAAACTAAAACCAACAAGGAAAAAATGATCCAAAACCCCCTACTTTGTTTTCAGAAAATCATGTGCCCTTTCTTTTGTCCAAGGAGTGAACTAATGACCTGGTGACTCTAATGTGAGTCTAATGTTTAATAACAAACACAAAGTGGTAATCACTGCTTTTAAAAAGGAAATTAAGATTGAGCACACAGAAAGGACTTCTTTGTCAGAGTTTCCATTCACCATTTCCATGAAAGTGCCTGAATATGACTCCAAATTGTGAGCCTTTGGAGACTGCAACCTGCTGGGATCAGTACAAACATGCTAGGGCTTATGAGCCACAATTTCTGAAAACTTCAGCATAGCAAAGTATACTTGAAGCTCTTAAGATTACAAACACTCTATTGTCATGGAGCAATGGAAAATACTTTTGCTTTACCTATAATCTGACCTGAGCCTGAAGTGCAGGAAAGGAAGAGGAAAAAAAATCTTAAGGCAGAATACGGAGAGTAGCACACTGTTTGAATTATTACTTCTTTCTACCAAAATCTAAGTCTAATATGGCAGGGGAGGAGAGAAGAGCTAGAAATGTTTTTTAAAAAACAATTATAGTTTATCAGATTTTTGGGGATGAAGGCAAGGGGTTAGTATAGATGATTTAGGAAGATACATTATGAGAGGAAAGCAACGAGGTAGTGTCAAATTGTGGGCATATCTAATAAATGTTTCACATTTCAGTAGTCAAAAGTCTCACGAATGAATGAAGATACAGTGAATTAAAAAAAGAAACTTAATGAAAATACATGTGTAAGAAATAAATAGGCATCTGAATGAGTTTTTAGCAGCCAAGGTAGGAAGTCTTTGTTGTAGCAAAGAGAAAGTAAATAAGTAAATGAGAAAAAATAATAATATAACTACAAAGATTTCTGCTATACTGAGTTCAATATGATTTTATTTGTTATAATCTCTTGAAAAATCTAGACCCATGGTTGTTTCTCACCAAGCACAATGCTTTGATGATTAGAGTTAATTCATTTTATGGTCTGGCAATTACAAAAAATAAATAGCACCAGATAAAAGAGGAAAAAAATCAAACTTGAATAAACAGAGGAAAGAAAAGCAAATTTTGTAAAAATCATTGACTGCAACAGGATTGGGGGACTTACATAATAGAAAGCATAAACTACTGGTGTCACTGGACCTGGGATAGTAGGTCTACTGAATGCTTTCCAGTGACCAAAACCCCTGAGTTTGTCAAGGAAGGGGCTTACAGACATTATGGGTGTGGTATACTTTAAAAAAATTATTTATTAATCAAGCACACAACACTGCTCTGAAGACACAATATTTCAGCTTTCCTTGTCTTTCTGACATCTAATAAAAACTCAGAATATTGCTATTACTAAAACAATTCTGATTCTCTTATTATGGTACCTCTGCAGTCATTTGTTACCTGTTGAATAGTTTCAGTTTAATGTGATGAAGATGTAGAGTGTAAGACAACCATTATTTTGCCACTATTATTTATGTTTGACAGTAACACACTCACCAGTTTCTGTAACTGTTGTTCATGGCTTAGAAGGAGTGATTTTGAGGATGGAGAGGAAGTAATGTGTTGTGTTGGGAGGGCGTAGTAGTCATGGGAAACAATCCTACAATCCTGACAATATTTTGATGGTCATGGGCTATCTCTTTAGCAGGTTTATACAGTGTTTTATATCATGGTGTTTTTGGACATAAGTGGGACTTGTAGGTAGCACTGCCCAACAGTAACTGATAATAATGAAATGATCCTTTCAGAAGATTTATAGCTGTAAGCTTTTAAAAAATCTTGAGACCCTCACAGAACAAAACACCAGAAAGACAAGAGTGATGGATCAGAGTTGAGGAATGACTAAAGTTCAAATTAAAATACTTTTTTCTTTTTTTTTTTCTTTTCCAAAAACTAAAACAAAAATTGTAATAAGGTGAGGATAAACTCAAGACAATGTTTATTCTAAGCATGTGCAGACCTTTTTTGATACTGTTTTCAAAATGATGCAGCAGCTAAATGTATTATACCCCTGGGAAGCATAAACCTTAGGGCCTGATTCTCCTCACTACATAATAAGAATGGTGAAAAGTAGCCTTAAAGTAGGTATAAATTGCACTTAAATCTTCTTTATGGCTCAGCAGTGGTAGAACAGAGTCTTGGTATAAATGAGAATCAGGTCCCTAATATTTATTTAACCCTTGGGCTTTGTATATCATTTCATTTGCACCTTTAAGAGATTTGCAGAGGGATTTTTAATCAGGATTTGGTGTACAGAAAGCTAAATGTTTTCATTGCCTTACAAGTAACTTCAGTCATAGAGGCAGATCATTCTTTTTATTTCTCAAGAGGGAATGGTAGAATTTCCAGCCTTTGTACAAACTGAGCTAAATGTTTCTGACACCCATAGTACAGTGTCAATTGGAAATTCACATTTCATGTAATAACAGGCCATTTTAATTTCATGAGGTAAAGAATTGGTTTCCACTTGCAAATTATACTGAAGAAAGCAATATTGTCAGAAGAACTGGCACAGTGCTCCAAGAGATAAATCTATCGAATTAAATAAGAGGCTTTCATTACCTTTTTCATTGCATTTCCGTATAGCATAAGCATTAATTAAACTCTTCATTGCTTTCTTCTATTCGGAAGAGC
Source organism: Colius striatus (assembly GCF_028858725.1). Lineage (NCBI taxonomy): Eukaryota > Metazoa > Chordata > Aves > Coliiformes > Coliidae > Colius > Colius striatus. The sequence goes on from NC_084759.1 coordinate 51,146,261, forward strand.
AGTTGCTCGGTCTGACAAGAAATGCTGCCCAAGAAAGCATGTGGCACCCGAACAGTCATTAAAATACAGTTACTCAAGGAGAAGGGAGGAAGGGTAGACAAGGAAAATGTTTTGGTGCATTAGGGCAAGTGAGAACTATCTACAGAAATACATAATTTCTGTTTTTCAGATTTTGACAGCAAGGCAACTCCAGTGATTTGTAACAGATTATCTCACTAGGTATTTCTCTAGGCAGTTTGAATGCAAACAGAAAGCAAGGAATTGTCTTTGAATTGTTAAGTATATGTCTGTTTATGATGAAGGCTTCTCCAGTGTGAGGAATCACTTTTGGTGTGAGACAGTTCTATCTTTTGAAGTATTCAAAACAACTCTGCAAAGTGTGTCTCCTGTCCTGTGCGACAAATGACAAACTGTGGCAAAGTGATTGATACAGACTCAGGGTTCCCAATCAAGTACTCAGTCTTTAAAGAGCTCTTTGGGTAGCCCACCCTTCTTAACTGAAGGGATATTATGTATACTTGGTTCTGAAAAGACGTATATTTGGTTCTGACAAATTTTTACCTGGATTAAAATATTTCTAATACTTTTTTTTTTTCCTTATGATTCCAGGGGAACATTTGAGAATCTGTCCTCAGGAATATACATGTTGCACCTCAGAAATGGAGGACAAGTTGAGCCAACAGAGCAAACTGGAATTTGAAAACTTAGTGGAGGAGACGAGTCACTTCGTACGCACCACTTTTGTATCCCGGCACAAGAAGTTTGACGGTAGGCTGTGTATAATTTACTTATTTTCAAGCTTATGGGATTTAAAAACCAGTTCTCTAGAATGAATTCCAGTTTTCTTTTCTTTACAACTAGACAACATATTTGCAGTTGTCATTTTGGCTATGGTAAGGGTTAACTTACAGCTGGTATGCTTATTGGCCTTGTGAGTATTGCCTTTAATTACCATAGCATAAGAATCGGCCTGTTAAGTGCCTGCAGGCTTGGCTAATGTTGAAACAAGAGATTAGATATGCATAGAGAGGTTTATAATTTTTGTCTCCTAGTTTCAAATGCAAAATTTAGGTTTGCAATTATGTTCACTGTTGCAAGATGAACTGTAGCTCTCCCATGATTTTTATTATTGCAAAGATTTTTGTAGTCTGCCTTTTTGTATCCTTAATGATGTTTTATTTTTTTTCCTGCATTATTTTCTTGTGACTTAGAGTCTCTTCGAGGGCTTCTGACTTCCAAACACTCAGACCTCAGTTGCATTTGAGAGAGATTGTCATGCAAACCACTTAAGCAGTATCAACATGTCTTTTATACCTAGAAAGAATTGACAAGGACAGTTTAGGGGTTTTATTTGTTTCTAATCAGTGCTGCAATCTCTTCTGGTCCTCAGCCTTCATAGAATCTTAGTAAGATCAAGGGTTCAGTGCCACAGTTTGCCAATGCTTGTCTTTAGTAATGAACATCAGCAGTTTTTATGGTTGTGTCTGTATTTGCAAGTCACACTGTATGAAGCTTTTCTAATAAACTGCAGATCAGCAAAGAGTAAATGAGCTGCAGAATATTTAGTCATGGCTGTATCTAAATATAAAACCTATACTTATGTTGAATGTGTCCCCCTATATATGCATTTCTGTATATGCATAAGTAGAAAAGACTCTGGCACTGAGAGGTATGAATTGGCATCACAAAGAGGATTGAAGAGCTGCATTTTTGTATGTAGGTAGAAAGCCTGAAAACAGGTGCAATAAGGCTGGCCAATCCATCCCAGATTTACCACAGAGTTCAGATGGTACCTTGCTAATTATTTGGGAACTTGAGGTCTTTTTTCATATTTCAATTTAAGCACATTATGGCTTTTTTAGTAACCTAAAATTCTGTGTCTTCATACTGACAGTAAGGTATGTAGCTGAAAGTTACTGAACTGATGTAAATACTGCATTCTGGGATTCTTATGAATCTGCTCCACAGAAAGCTGGATTAAAAGGAAAGTGCTTTCTTCTGGCTTATCATTCATGTTTTAAAGAGAATTTGTAATGTGAAGTCTTATCAAAGAGCATTTGAACTTTGTGTATACTTTCAGTATTTTAATGCTGTTGTAAAACCATTCAGAAGTTGTTCACTTATTTGGAAAAAAAACTGCTTAGTCTTTCTAGAAGGGTAAATGCGTTACTGGAAAAATATATTAGCCTAATAGGCTGTCTTTCAGTGCAAAAAACAGATTTGTTGCAGTTTAAAACAGGATGATGCTTTTTGGTGTAAAGCAAATATTGGATTGTTAAATAACATTAGTGCTTTAAATCTTCAAGGTCATGGTTTTTATGATGTGTTATACTCTGGTACTTTGATTGCACAACGAACTTCTGACACAACTTATCCATTTGATGCTAGTACACCACAAATAACAAAACAAATACAGCCAATTGTGATGATTTTAAGGCAGTTGCATAAAGCACCTGTGTTTATATAGAGCAGCATATCTAAGCAATAACAACATAAGGACATTTAAGTAATGTTGAGATAGAGTGTATATTAGCATTGCTGCTGTGAGGAGTTACTTTGAAGTAGTGTTGCTGCCAGCATTTTCGTTCGTGCAGACTTATATCATTTTGCAAACTCTTGAAAGGGACGTGGAAGGTCTTGTAGATGTTTGCAGATTTATTCTGCTGTACCAACTTTATGTCTTAGGATAATCCTGATCTTCACTAAGACTTTCTAGAGGTGTGTGAATGCTTTGTTGAATTATGATCGGACTTTCGTGTGCCTTGCCTCGCTTTTCTTATTTGCTTTCTATCCCACATCCATATACTTAAACACAGATGAAAGGATTTTATGATTTCCATTTTGAAAGGTAATTTGTGGTCTGTTTTCCTTTCCAGGATCTTGCCTTAGATTCTTATTCATAATCTAATCTACAAGGGAACTCAATCTGCTGTAACTTAAACATAGCCTCTAGTCAGACACACATTTTTACACAGAAACAGAGCATGACTAAGATGTGAAGGCATCTCTGGAGATGGCCTAGTCAACCCACCCTACTCAAAGCAAGGTCAGTTATGACAGATCACCCAGAAACACGTGCACCTGTGTTTTGAATCCAAGAGTGGAGACTCCACAGCCTCTTTCGACAACTTCTTTACTGCCCCCACCATACATTTATCTACATGGATCAGATCCCCCTGAGATTTCTTTTCTCTAGAGAAGCATGAGAGATGGTCCAATCCCTTCATGCTCTTACTGCCTGTTTGCTGAACTTTCACTGGTACATCCATATCTCTCTTGTACTGGGGAGCCTGAGCATAGATGCAGCACTCCAATGTAGTCTTACCAGTGCTGAGCTGAGTGTAAGGTTCACTTCCCTCAGCCCATTGGCAATGTTCTTACATCATTTCTATCTCAGTTTTTTATTTCATTTTAGCAGAAGTGAAGTACTTTCCACATTTCTACAAGAACTGATTTTTGTAAAACTACAAGTGGGATAAACTAAATGTGAAATTTGTAGCAAAGGACTCTAAAACTATTAAGTGTTTTGGAGTCAGCTGTCATCAGAAGAAATTATGTCTTTCTTTTGACTGGTAACCAGTTCTTGAATCCTAAAGTCTGTATAACTATAGCTATTTCTTATTCATTTTTCTTCCACATTTCCAAGGGAGTGTCACTGTATTGGGACTTTTAACTGCTTCATTTGACCAGATTCTTTTTTTTTCTTAAGTGTTTTATCACTCATGGTATGTGAAATTCAAAGATATCTCAGAGCCAAAGGTATGATAATAGTATTTTTTCATTTGGTTTCCATATTCTAGACAATTGGTGTGAATTACCTTGAGTCACTGCACATATAATACCAGCTGACAATTGCTTTTTGGCTGAGCCTTATGTGCAGGTGTTTACATCTGTGTTGCCAACATCTGTATATATGCCACTGTATTACCATACCTGATGGTCATTTCAAAAGAATTAATATCTGGAATTTCACTAATGGGTACATGAGGGTCCAGAGAATCTTCTGAGAATCTTGTGTAAGAAAGTGAGACCTGAAATGAGAAAAATTCCATGGAAACAGTACGTGCTTAATGTTCCTACCAAGGAATGCCATACCTATTTCAGCAATCGGGCTCACAAACCTTTCCAAAAGCTAGGAAAAGGAACAAAATCCCTTCCAGCAGACAGAAAACACAGGAGGAGCTCCAGCAGATATGGATTCTTCTTTTACCTCAGGGCTTTGGATAGGACTAATCCAAAACAGAAGATATGTAGTGATCAGCTGTTTCCTGTTTCTAGCAATAGACAAACAATCATGCTCCAATTCTTGGACTCCCACTGCATACCTCAAAGCAGCTTAAAACATATTATGCTCCAAGTGTAGCTGTAGTAGTATCATCTTATTATCACTGATTCCCTTGAGTAGTGGCATTGCTGAGCAGCTGTTTCACAGACAAGCCAATTTCTTTTAAGTATTGCTCCATCAGCAGCTGAAACCTGCCCCGCCGGAAGGTTTTGTCATGAATGTTAATGAAGAGACAAGTAGCTGTTCATTGACATTTTCTCACTAATCCTTTGAATAACTGTAGGAAAATCATGGCAAATAATTTTAATTTAAGCTAAATACATCTCATCCTGATAAAATAGGTACTGTCGCCTCATTCTCGTAAAAAAAAGTACAGTAGCAGTCAGTAGAATGAAAGAATGTCTAAGAATAGCTGTCATGAACTTGAATGGATATGGATAGCCTTCAGCAGAATGTGTGAGACATGACACCTTTTAAGGAAAATAACCTGAATAGCATAAGAACCAATCTGCAGCTGCATTGATCTGTTACAGGGTCATCATTCTGTGTGCTCCTTTTTTTTTTTTTTTTTTTTTTTTTTTAAAGTCTAGGAGAACAGTGATCCATACCCATTAGTTCTGCTTGTATTTCTTACAGTCATTACCAGTAGTAGCAGTGTAAATTACAGGGTGGGAAAGAAAGTTTCAAAGACAATCCCCTAAACAGTACCTACGAGCTAGCATCCCAGACACCTTGTATTCCTTTTTCTTTTCGTGCATAATTTATGAAAGAACTTGGTAAAAAATAGTGAGCTTGAATCTTTCCTTGACAAGAGTGTGTTTTGTGAAGTTGCCTTCCAAAAAAGTAAGAACTTGTGTATCCAGGCAGAAGTATCTCATTAAACCTGGCAAAAAAAAGCAAGGTTGAGGCCCTGGTGAGGCCTTGTCTCAAGTGCTGTGTCCGGTCTGGGCTCCCCAGCTTAAGAGGGACAGGGAACTTCTGGAGAGAGTCCAGTACAAGGCCACCAAGATGATCAGGGGATTGGAGCATCTTCCTTATGAGGAAAGGAATGTGGGACACTTCAGCCTAGAGAAGAGGGGACTGAGGAGGCATTTCATTAATCCTTAAAATTATTTGAAAGGTATATCTCACGAGGAGGGGTTAACACTTTTTTCTGTAGTGTCCAGTGATTGGACTAGAGCTAATGGACAAAAGCTGGAACACTTAAACTTAAGGAAAAACTTCTCTACTATGAGGGTGATGGAGCCCTGGCACAGGCTGCCCAGGGAGGTTGTAGAGTCTCCTTCTCTGGAGGTTTTCAAAACCTGCCTGGATGCGTTCCTGTGTGACCTAATCTAGGTGGACCTGTTTGAGCCGTTGGGGTTGGACTCGATATTCTTTAGAGATCCCTTCCAAACCCTCCCATTCTGAGATTCTGTGAAACATTGGCTCAGTAGTAACAATTTCCAGACAGTGTGCAAGTTCCTGTAACCAGGTCAAGTCCTATACTGAAAGGCAGTGCTCTAGCAACTGGTGTTTTCTGCACAGTCCTTGCAGCTGCAAATGCACTTCATGCATTTAAGTGGCTTGTTCTCTTCTGCACCTTCATTTTCTAAGTGCAACTGGTCACTGAAGCATGTCATCTTCTAACCAGCTGCATCAGTTTTATGAAGCTTCAAAGCAAACTACAAGCAGCTACCCTGTAGTGGAACAGGCGGACATGACTCACTCTAAAATGATTCTCTTTACAAAGCATGTTGTCCAGGCACAGCCAAATCCAAACGGGCTTTAAGAGGGCAAGGATACAGTGTTTTTACTGTTAAACAAAAAAACAGACCTTCCCTTGCTGAACATTTTATGTCCATGGTGTTCTCTTAGTGGTCAATAAGGAATGATAGGTGCAAGTCGTACTGGTTTACACCTCAAATAGGTCTGGAAAAATATCTCCCTGAAGTGCTTATTTCTGTATTGATTAGAGAGGGCATTTAGTTCAGACATAGATGCCTGTACAGTGGACTTACTTACACATTTGTTCAGATAAATTCCACCCCAAGGAACAGAATAAAGGAGTGAAACATCTGAAACGCTTTTGAGTCTATCTTTGTTTGCCTCTTTTAAAAAAGTCATCCTTTCTTTTTTTTTCTGTAGTATTTTTGTGGAGAAAAAGACATTAAAAATATTGAGGAAGGTAAGCACTATGGCAGTTGGTCATCATCCTTTTGCTAGTTGAAAAAATTCTGTCTTGTCAAATTCAAATGACATTTAATCCTCACTGAAGCTCTGAATAGTGTCTTTAATATTTTATGATGGAAATTGTTTTTTGAACATAGTGTCCAAGGCTTAAAAATACTAACCCATAAGTAAAATTGCTGTTTTACAAATACTAAAACTCCTGCGATTAAAGATACTTCATATGCATATGGGCAAGAATAGGATTAATAAAGGACTCAGCTTCAAGTCCATAACCCTGATGAAAGACATCAGTCTTCTGGCAATCAGCCATAAGAGACTGTTACTCATACTAGATTCTTACTGTGGTGGTAGATGCTTACCTGATGTGCAGCAATGACAAAACTGTGCTCTAAGAATTAAAAATAGGGATATAAACACCAAGCTACAAAACAAGGGTATTCATACATAGTGTCAGCACCTGAGATAATCGGAACTATAGCCTTACCATTTACCATTTGTTGACTCTAATGTAGAAACATTGTTGTCCTTTTGCTTATCTTCTTTTCTTATTTCTTTTGACTTTTAGTCCAAACAACTGGGAAATTAAAAGCAAACTTAAAATACAGTTTCATTAAGAGGATCCTGGAATATTTGAAAGGCAATCTATCTTGCTCTATCTCAGCTTGTCTGGAAGAATTTTTTGAGCTTATTTTAAAATTTCCTTTTTTCATTTTCCCTCTTCTCTGTGGTTTGCCAGAAAAATATGGAAATGACTGTTTTTCTGGGAGGAATGTCACAGGAATGTCCCTTTTAGCAGTAAAATGGATCCATTAGAGAAGGGAACTATATGCCTTTATGCCATAAGAGTATTTTTAGAGACATTTTAAAACTAGGCATATTAAGGTCCATTTGTACTATGCTTTATAGTAAATATCAAAATTGCATGTGTAAGTTAGAGCTACTAGATCTTCAGGAAGAAGACAGGAAAGATGTGACATGGGGATATATTCCTTTTGAAGTCTTCCCCACTCGCTAAACTTTACCTCTCATTCTATACTGGTAGGTGAGAAGAAAAAATAAACATAAGCTGTCTACACTCCCATAGTGCAATCTAGCTGTTGTGTAGGTGCTGGTAGAAAGCAGTAGCAGACTATGTCTGTGTGGGCAGCCCCACTTGGTGCTGGTGAAGGCTGACAAATGGTGTAAGGGCAAGCTGGTTAGAGTAACACCATGCTTGCTGCACAATTGTTGTTAGGTGTAACACCACTGTAACTAGTACAGTTGCTGCTGGCCAAACTGCTATAGACAAAATGAGGTCACAAAGGTGTAAACCCTACTAGATGATCTATACTGTAGTATTTCTTGCTTGTTCATACTGTGCATGGACATTCTTGGGACGTTAAAAAATGCATGACTTGATAGATACAGGTACTTAAATTCCAATTTTCCTAAATTTCACTTATTCTCCATAATGTTTTTATAGATTCTTTTTCAATATTACTGATACAGTTCTCACTCATTCAGTCTGAGACATATTTACATTAATTGAGATCTCTGTTTTCAACTTTCCCAGCTTTTCCTAGTTAAACTGAAATTATTTTGCTAAGTGTGTTTATTGTATATGCATCGCATCCTCAGTTTACTCTGGGGTATGTATAAATTTATTTACAAGCATTGTCAGACATAAACTTTTACTTTCTTCTAGTTATACCTCTATGCAATTTGCATTCATATTAATAGCATCACTGAAATGTCAAATTAATGCTTCAACAATGTGCAGGTTGGTTACAATTAACAGCAACAATATTGTAAGGGCAATGCATAGAGAAGGAACTAATCTGTAAAAGGGGGAGGGAAAAAAACTATATAAAAATTACTGTGTCATGAACTGTCTATTGTGACTATAATCATGTAAAGGACAGTATATAGCTTGCAGGGGCAATCTTATATGGGTAGCAATGCAGCTTTTATAGAAGATAGTCTTTATATTACTGGAGAGACAGACGGTGGGCACCATTGCTACTTGAAGTGTGCTTTGAAGCTATACCAGGAATTTTAATAAAATGAACAAAAACCCTTAGAGCCTTAAATCAGTCTTCTTTAATATATGACCAGTTATTAATTTAACATTCCTGAATGAAATTATTTACTGTGAATTGATAGTTTCTTGTAATATCATGGGAGCACCTAGAAGCTGTTAACTATTTATGAGTTAGGAAATTCATCAACATATAGTCTGTCCTTGCTCTTGAAGAGCTACAGTCACAGTGAAAGCATTAGACATATATGGTGCAGGAAGGAGGTGAAAACATCCCATTTCAATGATGTAAGACATTTTCAGTCAGCGAAATCTCAGCAAGATCATGGGTTACAAAAGGCAACAGGAGGTAGCTGTTGCAGTAGTAACTTCAGTGAGTGGGTACATGCCTGTGATTTGAAATTTAATTTTTATTCTGATAAGAGCAACTTGGCCACACAGGTACTAGTACTGTGCTGAGGAAATACATTCTGTCGTTATCTGCTTTTTCCTTCTTCTGACATTGAAGTATTTTCAAAGGGATGTGCAGTCTAAGGTAGGCATCAATTTATACATACTTGTATAAAAGTTTGAATCAAACTTTGGTAGTACCGTGGAGTTACTGCTGGAAGACAGGTGATCTCTGCTTGTTGTGAACTAGTTTTTGGAGCATATAAAATCTCTAGAGGGGAAAAATGCGACAAGTTTCAAACCATATCAAGATAAGGATATATGTGAAGAAATACAGACTAGGAAATGTGCTATGTTCTCAGCACAATTAACTAGCAAGACTAAGCAGGTAAAGACTAGTTCTTTAAATTTCAAAAGCTGGAAACAATTGCTTGAAGAGCTTGTTTCAGTTACCATACAAAGCAAGAAGGAAGATTCAAAGTTGAAATTTGTATTTCATGTCAACAAAATGCCATACACATTTAGTTTTTAAATTATGCAGGATTTCAAATGAATGCTAACATTTCTTTTCAGTTAAAAAAATCCAACATTTGAATTGGATTTGAATGAGGAAACAAATTATTATAAACTTTTATGCTATAGCATATTTTATGGCACAGTGAAGTTCTACGAATTTAGGAAAAAATCAGCACTGCATTTTTAATTTTTACAAATTTCTGATGTTAAAATTTTGTTCGGTTTTACAGGCAAATCTCAAACACTTCCAGGAAAGCAGTGTTTTTTCAGTGTCTGCTGTTGCATATGTCTCCATTCTTTCCTGGTTCTCCTACAAGTAAATAACATATTAATTTAAGGTCTCAGGAAGAGCTCTCAGGGGAGACCTCTCTCACCCTTTTCTGGTGTCTAATGAAGTTTCAGTACTGACCATGAGCTGAAGATGCTTCTAGGTTATGAGGAATGGATTTCAGAATCTCAGACAGATCAGGATTGGCTTTGGGTTTTACCCAAATCCAACTAGCTGAGATTTGCTGCCTAGTGAACAGAACTAAAGCTTGTAGACAGTGTCCAGAAGCGATCTTTTTCCTTTATGAAATCGTTATTTGAAATTCAGCTTCCTATTTTGATACCACAACATGCATGATTTGATGTTTTAGAAGGCCACTGTGCAAAGTAATTAATTCAAAGTAATTAATGACCAGTTCTAATAGCAGAGCCAGAGAGACTTTATTATTCTTGCTAGGGTAATATCATACTTAACTATTCATGGAGAAGCTTAAAAGCATAGGGATTTATTTGGATTTTCTGCCTCTTATATTCCTATATTCTTTTCTTTATTGTGACTGGCTTTTTGAATTGCATTCTTTCATACGCACTGAAATCCATGACGGCACATAAAAACAGAAAAATCTCTGTTCATTTCTTAGCCGAAGGAGAAATCTGTGCTGGACCTAAAAAGAAACAGGCTTAACATCAGGCCTTTGCATGGGGATCAATTGCATTTTCAGCTAATGCATGCATAAAATAAAAAAGGCAGCAAGACAAAGCAATGCTATGCCCACCATGTTTAAAAAACACTGAAATGAAACTCCTTATCCTCACCTTCACCTGTGCTACAGTCGTGATTTATGTAGTTACATTGCTGAGAGATGTGTTTCTCTAGTATGATCTGGTTTTCTACTTACGCATCAGTAGGCTGCTCACTAAAACTTTTTCATTGTTGTAGCAGTGTGCCTGGGAGGAAATGTGGTTTGTTCATTTGTCTCTACAGAAGTGCACAGAGTAAGAGTGATGTGAAAGAGTAAGGGAAGATTAGAGGTAAGAGAAGGACAAATGAGAACTGACTGTACTTTTATGGTGGCCTTAGTCCCATGAAAGGATGGATAATTATTGAAACCTGGTGGCCCAAGGAAAGCCAACCCAGTAAAGATCTCAAATTTGGCAATCTGAAGAACTTTATTGCCATTGCAGTCAATAGATTTATCTGTCAAAGGTTGTAGGATCTGGTAAATCCTCTAAAAGTATGAGCAGGAAATAGCTGTTTTGTGAAGATTATTTTCCAGCAGGATGTTTTGTTGTTTCTGTAGTATGTAACTCTGCCCTGCATCCTGGCATCCACTTTTCCTCTTTAGTTTGAAAGAGGCTTTAGAATGCAAGGAGTATCTGTAATTCAGCATTCAAATGCATGGCTTGAATGGAAACAATCTTAGCACAGCATAAAAACAATAGCAGTTTCCTGGTTTGACTAAAATTTCTAAATGTCTTAATCTTTTAAATTTGCTTCTCTGATGCTGCTATTTACAAATTCCCTAAATTGCAAATGTGTTACTATGCAGACTGGCAATGTCTTCATCAATAATCTCTTGTATCTATTTATTTCTACTACTTTAAGCATACATAGGAAAGCTATAATCCATTTAAATTTAGGATTAGCAGTGATATGAAAGGTTTTTGATGTAATCTGTGAAACAAAAACAAATACAGCATTGAGAGGCAAAGCGCGGGCCCTTTGACCTTTTACAAGAATGACTTGTAAATCTTTAACTCAGTGCTCTGGGTGTGCAAAAGAAGGTGTACTTGGACATTCTATTAACAAGTCTCAAACTGAGACTCCGGTGATATTATTGCATGTGAGTTTGTGCAGTGCTGTTTATGCCCATGTGAAATTAAAAGGATAGTACTGTGGTCATATATTATTTCTTCTTTGTTGCTCTCTCAGTGTTCTCGCTTGCAGTTTACCTTTTTTTTTAATTATTATTTTTTTACATAAGGAGATAAATATTAGTCTTGTATTCTAAATGTTGAACCATTATCAGGCATATGGATAGCAAGCTAATTTTGTGATGGCTATAGGGTGAACAGGGCAAAACAAGACATCTTTGTAACAAGTACATTTTTAGATCAAAATGCTAAAAGTAAATTCAAAATATAATTTGTCAGTGAAAAATGAAAAAAAAAATACACCTGCTTCCAAAAATTTTTAAAATACTGCCTGAAGTTACTCTATTTGATTCAGTGGCTTTTGTTTCCTTTGCATAGAACTTTTGCTTCCTTTGCATAGACCTTGTGTACAGAACTTCAGTGTTCCTATGTGTGGGTTCTTTCTTTCCGCCTTATTTAAAATCTCGATTTGCTACTCAGACCTTACATATCCTTCTCACCTGAGTTTTCCTTCATTAATATAAACTTGTTCAGACTGATTATAGTTAAACCCATGTTGTTTGAGAATTTTAGATGTCAAAGTTTAGGATCAACCACAAGGTAACCTTACTGTGATGGTTATGCATACCATCAGCCAACTTTAAACCAACTAAACTAGTTTAGCTTGTTAAATCAGCAAAAATGTGCTGTGGTTTCTTCAGGTAAAAGAAAGGGAAAAAAAGGACAGAATGAGAGATGTGAAAATTGCATGGTTTCACCATGAAGCATGGCAAGTAACTCTTGGAGATAAGAACAACATACAGTTATAGAAAATTAGGAGGTGGAAATTTTGAGTAAGAGCACTATAACTTAGTGCTTGGTTCTCTGTTTGTAATCAGCTGTGACATAAAGCCATCAAAGTACCAATATAGATTTCAAACTCCTAGGAAAGGGCCAGACTCTGCTCCCATCAATGCATTACCACTTAGTCTATTTAAAAGACTTTATTAGACTACCCATCGAAACAGCACACTATCAAATTCTCTAATAGACCATCTATGAACAAGTACAGCAAGTTCTGCAACAGCTAAAAGGTTTCTTCTCAGCTTCTGTTTGCAAAACATGTGTGAGTTAATGGAGTATCACATTTATATAGTGCTGGGGCATTGACCTGAAGTCTCTTCAGGAAATAGATCCAGGTTTTACCTTGATGTGCTGTGCTTTACAATGGAAACAGTTCTGATTTTCTAATAAGATGATAGTGTTATTTGTTCATTAAATAATAAAGGTGGATGACAACTTTTCTATCCCTAAATCTTTACCTTCTATGCATTACTATGCTGTTTCTTCTTGGAGGCAAGTTATCTTCCAGCTAAGTCTCACTCTGTGTTCCAACTTAATTATTGTGTAAACAGGGCAGATCAAAGTTTAAAGCAGGATGACAGTTTGTGTGACTAGGGGAAAAGAAAATAATCTCGTTTTGTTTCAAAGAAGAGTAGTGCCATTATGGAAGGAAGTTTGCGAGTGGCATGGAAGTGCCTAGAGAGTAGAGCCCTTTTAAGTCCACATTCCTTATGAGAGCGTGATTCTGAGATTAGTAATACAGATAATTAATGAATAGAACTTTTTCTGACGTCAACCTGTCTGTCATATTTTAGCTATTGAACATAGAACATGCTTGTGGATTGTCACAGTTTCCTGTTAATGTGGACGTATCTTCTTAGATAAGATAGAAGGAAAGGCTGAAAACAGATTTAGCAATTAGAATTCAGTAGTAAAATTAACATTGTCTGTCTCCTACCCTCTACTACCAAAAAAGAAAATTATGAAATGCATATTCATTCTCTGAATGATAGGGCTTGTTTAGAAATCTGCATCAGCTTCAAACATTTCTGAAATTGGACTCAAGACACTTAGCTGAAAAGAAAATTTGTAGTCAGATTTTGCAGTCATCCTGCATTGTCATATTTTAATCCAATGCATAATTTTCCCTGTCTACATAGAAGACTTCACTCATATAGAGGAATGAATATGAAAAGGATCATCTCACGGTGACAGATGGAAAGCATAGATGTTAAATAAGAATGTAAAACATGTGTCCCTAAACCTTTGGACCACAAGGATGTAACTCTTTCAAACAGTTATCTTATCCCTATCTTGACAGTTCTTCTGTATGTGAAAGTCTCCCAGACATGTTTGGTTTTTCACCCCATGTATTTTCATTCTATTATTTATATTTTCTCTCTTTTTAAAAATATTTTAAATTAATATTGGTTAGTTTAAGTCTTGCAACTTCTTTGTGAACTAAGAAAATTTTCTTACAATATTCGTATACCTGTAAAGATGATGAAGAAACCAAGGAACATAAAGACAATTTGACTTTCCTGAGGTCACAGTTTGGTAGTGACAAAATTGTACATGAAGCAAGGGCTGCTTTGCTTCTGAATTGTCTTAGAATTTTAGATGTAGCTTCAATGTTCTTGATGTTGATGCCATAGAGTTTATAGAAAAAGTCACAAGTTTTTTCTATCTTATTGATTCCAAGTTGTTGGGGTTTTTTTCTATAAGCCAGAATTTTTAATTTTCTCCTGTGACTCTAATTTTCTCACATATTTACTTTTTTTGGTAAATTCCTTTCCATTTAGGGTTTTGATGTAGAAGTGTCCAGACTTATCAAAATATTCAATGACTGCACTGTGTTGCTGTAGAAGTGTTTACAATGGCAATGTCTTACCCTTATGAAATAAAACTGCCTTTTTTCCTTGCTGCAACACTGTATTAGACATTCACGTTACATTTGTTACACACAGGTCATTTTTCCCCAGTATTCCGGTTGAGTTTTTTCTTATTTGTCTTAAATGCATTTTTCTAGACAGAACTTACCTTCTTACCAGCTGCCAGTTTTTTATCTTCAATCATTACAGGCTTTTTGTCCAACTTCTGTATAAGTTGTTGCAGTACACGCCATTTTGGAATAATCTACGAATTTAATTAATGTGCTGTTTACTCCTTCTTCCAGGTGATTAATAAATGATTCATTTGAAAGGAACACCCATTCTTTATCTGACACAAGCTCTTTGGGATATACTACCAACATAACTAATTAGACTGCTGAAATTCTGCTATAACCTCCTCTCATCATTGATCTTTCAAAACAACAGCGCTCTCATTGTATCAAATTTCTGCTGTGCAGCTTCATGCCAGCTTCCCACAGCTAAAGTGCATCATTGAACTCCACTTACATATCAAACAAAGCAAGTATTTTCCTTCAGATCTGTCACCAAATTTCAGTAGACTAGTGGCCTCTAGGTTCAGTGTTCATAAAAACATTGACAATTGGCTGGCACTGAAATTGTTTCTATAAGTAGCATTATTGCATTGACCATTCCATCTCATTGATTATTAAGTTATCAAATGTATCTACTAATTTTTCGCCAAAATTAAAAAACAATAGAAAAAGAGAAACTAACATTACATCTTCTTGGGACAAGGAGTCCGGAGGTGAAAGCACCAGTGTACCTTGCATTGTCCTATGATCAAAAGTATTTAGGAAGAAGAAATATTAAAAAAACAACCAGAAAGCTGCAGAAAGAGATGTTTTCATTGTCTTCAACAGATGAAGATGACAGGAAATTTGTTTGCAAATACTACAAATGTGCTTAAATTCCTTCAACTGACAGCATACAATACATGCAATTAGTTTGCTGACTGGCCTAGCACCTGCCTGTTACAGCACTTATCTGAGTTATCCACCATTTTAAAGCTCTGTTCTCAGAGGACTGATGGGAATCAGGATGTCATCTTGAGGCTTTTCTCTTGAAATATCTCTGCAGACAACACCAAGCTAAATGTTCTTCTACTCTTTATACAGCTATTGCTTGAAGATAGCTTATTAGTAAAATGATTGATTTATGCTTTGACCTTTACTGTTTAGTAACTGATCTGTTTGCCTCTGAAAGACAAAAATGCATGTCTTATGAGGTAGTCCTGCCACAATTTCAAAGCATCTATTTTAAATGGAAACAATGAAACCTGGTATTTGAAAATGCTGCGTGTGGAATATCTTAATAGAGATGATAGTATTGACTAAAATACTAACATGTGACCTGGAAGCCTGTCTAAAATGGACATGTACTGTGTAGAGCTGTATACCCTCCTAAACATGAATCGATGTTATCATTTATTCACAGAAGATTGCACCAAGGAATACTTTTAATTGGATGTCTCATAGCTAATGTTTAGAACATCTGAATGACTCTGAAAATGCATTCTCTGTTTATTGCTCAGTAGTTTCAAGTTAATTTGATTTAGTTTTAAGGCTTGATTTGAGACAGAAAAGACACCTCCAAAAAATGAGATGTGGAGGTATTTAGGAATTTAATATTTCTATTGCTTGCTAATTTGCAAATATGATCTTTCAGAGTCTATTGCCATCCCTAGAATCAGCGCTACGAAGAAATAAATACAAATCTATGAAGTCCTGAAGTGCAGCAGGTGCTGGCTCTGACATTTCAACATCAGTTTGAGGTTCAACAGCTTTGCAGGACAGAGATTGTCAGTTTGCAGGTGTTAAAATTAAAAGACTGTGAGGCCAGCTGCATTCAGGCACTGCAAGTGTTCACGGCAGGCATTCAAGGGCAAATCATGCTTGAATAACCTGATTGCCTCTCCGACAAAATGACTGGCTCTGCGGATGTGAGAAAAGCTATGGAGGTAATATACCTTGACTTTGGTAAAGCTTTTGACACCGTCTCCCACAGTGTTCTCATTTGGTAGCTAAGGAGACCCTGGCTGCCTAATCTGACTGCTGTGTGGCTAGAAAATTGTCTGGGCTGTCAGACTCAAAGGGCAGTGATCAGTGGCTAGGTGCCCAGCAGGCAGCTGCTGAAGAGAGTGTAACCAGCACATCAGGGGACAAGTGCTGGGGCCCATATTGTTCAGCATCGTCATCTGTGACCTCGATGGTGACACAGAACAAACTTTTTACATGGCACAAAGTTAGAGGAATTGGCTGATGTGAGAAATGTGAGCTTTCGTCCAAAGGCTTATCAAGGCAAGCCTGGATTGAGGACTAGGTTAACAGTAAGCCCATGAAGTTCAATGAGAAGGAAAAAGCTCTGCACCTAAGAATGACAAGAAAGCAATTACCTGAGAATTAGCCCTACTGAAGGGATCTAGAGGTCAGTGTGGATGCCAGGCTGAATATGAATAGTTTTCTCTTAGCCTTATTGTGCCAAACAAGTATACTGGGATAGCTGAGAAGCATAGCCAGTGGAGAGAAATTACAAGCTCTCTTTACATGGTGCTGAAGAGTATCCATTTTAGGATCCCACTTCAGAAGAGTTGTGGAGAAACAGGAAAGAGTTCTGTAGAGGTTTACAGAATGGTCAGGGACCTGTGGTACATGTTATGCAAAGAAAATCAGAGAAAAAGTGGTTAATTTAGTCTGACAAAGGGGAGCTAAAATAGCTGCTTATAATTTCTTAAAGGATAACTCGTGCCAAATAAAATAAAACCAAGTTCTTTTCCCTCTCTTCAGAAGTGCCAGATGATATAACAAAGGTCAATGGCCACAAATTGCAGCTTGAAAGCTTCAAGTAAAAAAGCAAACAAAAAACTCCTCTAGGATGTAGCACAGCCCTGGTATAGAATACTCAGAAGGGCAATGGAATCTCCATCTGTGGAGTTTTCCTGGTCTGACTAGACAAAGTTCAAATTGGCCGTGCTTTGAGTGGTAGATTGAGTTAAACAACCTCTGAATGTCCCTTCCAACCAGCACTTTTGAGATTCTGTGGTTTGTCTCGTGGCAATGTTTGAAGTAGCCAGAACAACAAAAACTTTTGATATTTTTAAGACCTAAAAATCTTTAATAAGGGCAACAAGCAAATGCCGTATATTTAAAAGAAAGCGGGATATTCTTAACCAAATATGCAGCAGAATTGTGTGGGCCCAGAAGACTTATGCTTGTGTAGAAAGCGAGAAGATTTCCCTTCCTATTGTGTTCTAGCTCCAGTGCTCTGTGCATTATTATACCTCTCTTCTTTTGCGTCCCTCAAGCTTGATAATATAGTTATTCAGAGTGTTTTCCTCTCTGCCATTCTCAGTTAAATCTATTCATCACCTTGTTTCATTCCAATTTATGTCCAATGTCAGTCTCTCTGTACTTCTTTTGCTAGCATTTCAAACACCGGCCTTTTATTTTCTATTAAGTGAGATATTTATGTTGGTTGCTGTTGTTCCCAGTTCCTGATGATTCTCCATCTTCTTTATGCAGGGCTTTAATATTAAAGGTTAGTCACCCTTCTGATACTAGGCCTTTTTCATTTTCTTGTCCTCTGCATCTTTGGTACCTCTCCTTCCTTCTGTCCCTGTCTTTCTCTCTCTCTTCTTTGAATGGGGATGTCAGCCAGTGCATGGATGACTTCATCTGAGCAAATTATCTCAGCTCTCTTGATAGTCAGGGGAAAGAAATAGGAACTCTCAGAGCACAACATGTTTCCTGCTTTAGAATAGATTAGATGAATACATCTTATATCTGGCTCCTTTTCTCTATTGACTATAGAAGAAATGAAGATTAAGTGTCTCAGATGCATGTCACAGGTATCTAAAGTTAGGTAAGGTGGTAACACCATAAATCAGAGTGATCACAGCCAGAAAGAACGATGCTACCACTATTCCACAGTAATAGGAGCTATTCCTTCTTCATGTTTTAAGGACTTGTCATTCCTTCTATGTTCAGATTCCTCTATCTAAATTTCTGTGCTGGCTTTTTGTGCTTCCCCATATTTTTAAACTTTTTATTTACAGGCACGTTGTATGGAGACATTACTCCCTTCCTTTTTGTGCAGCGCCTTGTGTGTGAATGTATCACAAGGTATCAGGCACTGAAATAACCACACTCACAAAAATGATTGAAGGATCAAAGTAATAGACACCTCACTGTTGAATTTGCAGATGCAGATTTTACCCAACTGAAACTGAATAGATGAATAGACTTTTTTCTTGGCTATTTCCCATCCATCTTTTTCAAGTACATCAGCAGCAGAAGGATGGCGAGGGGGAATGTGGGCCCACTGCTAAATGCTGAGGGTGCCCTGGTGTCTGAGGATGCAGAGAAGGCCAAAGTACTGAATGCCTTCTTTGCTTCAGTCTTTAGAGCCAAGGCTGACCCTCAGGAAGCCCAGTCTGGCAAGGATAACAGGATGGCCAGGACAGCAGAGGACTTGCCCTGGGTGGAAGAGGAAGTGGTTAAAGACTTGTGGGCCAAGCTTAAGGCTCTTAAGCCAATGGGTCCTGATGGGATGCATCCTAGAGTGCTGAGGGAGCTGGCTGATGTAATTGCTAAGCCTCTCTCCATCATTTTTGAACAATCATGGAGGACAGGTGATGTGCCTGAGAACTGGAGAAAGGCCAATGTCACTCCAGTCTTCAAAAAGGGCAAGAAGAACAACCCAGGAAACTACAGGCCAGTCAGCCTCACTTCCATCCCTGGAAAAGTGATGGAACAACTCATCCTGAATGTTATCACTGAATATATGAAGGATAAGATGGTTATCAGGGGGAGTCAACATGGCTTCACCAAGGGGAAATCCTGTTTGACCAACCTGGTAGCCTTCTATGAGTGCATAACCGGCTGGCTAGATGAGGGGAGAGCAGCTAAATATGAGCCAGCAATGTGCCCTCGTGGCCAAGAAGGCCAATGGCATCCTGGAATGCATCAGGAAGAGTGTAGCCAGCAGGTCAAGGGAGGTTCTCCCTCTCTACTCTGCCCTGGTGAGGCCTCATCTGGAGTCCTGTGTCCAGTTCTGGGCTCCTCAGCTCAAGAGGGACAGGGAAGTGCTGGAGAGAGTCCAGTTCAGGGCCACCAAGATGATCAGGGGAATGGAACATCTTTCATATAATGAAAGGTTGCGGGAACTGCAGCTATTTAGTCTGCAGAAGAGGAGATTGAGGGGAGATCTTATTAACATTTAGAAATACCTAAAAGGTGGGTGTCAGGAGGTTGGGACATCCCTTTTTCCATAGTAGCTAGCAACAGGACAAGGGGTAATGGGATGAAGCTGGAACACAAAAAGTTCCATTTAAACATAAGAAAAAACTATTTCACTGTGAGGGTGACAGAGCCCTGACACAGGCTGCCCAGGGAGGGTGTGAAGTCTCCTTCCTTGGAGGTCTTCAAGACCAGCCTGGACATGTTCCTATGCAACCTGATCTAGGTGAACCTGCTTCTGCAGGGGGGTTGGACTAGATGATCTCTAAGGGTCCCTTCCAACCCCTACCATTCTGTGATTCTATGATTTTTACATTCCAATTAACTTATTTGCTTCTGATATGTGGAATACCATCAATGTTCCCTGATCTGAGAAACATAACATTACTGGCTAGTACAAAAAGCTTCTGCTGTGGTTTAAGCATAGCAATATACAGCCATTGAGATTTTTAATGACTGTTTATCACAGCTGGACTGTAGTAATTAGATACGTTAATACTTCAGACACATTATGTGACTGAGGACATTAACAAGTCCAAATACACAGAAAATATAATCAGAATATTTTGATTTGCAATAAGGTAGCTAATGCTGTAGCACTATTTTCAGTATACTCAGATTTATGTTTGGCTCACTTCAGATTTTAATGCACCAGAAAAATCAATATTAGGCTAATTTTACAGACATAGTAGCAAACCTCTCATTTTTTTATTTCCAGATATTCATGAAATCTCTGGTGACTTTTATAAGATGAGCTTTTCCAATCACAAGCAATAATGAAGCCATCTGCTTTAGCGATGTAAGATCATCAGGTATCAGGTTTCCTACTCTTCCAGATTTCATTAAATCTATGAAATAAAAGAGGAAAGGTTAACCTGAAATTTGTTTATTAATTTGGTGACCAACTTTTTTGGTTACAGGCATGTTTTCATTCTTTGATAATCATTCTTACAGCACAAGATACAAACCAAGCAGTTTGTATGCGTGTGTGACCATAAACTTACTTTTATTGTTAACTAATGCATAAACATGGACACATTTGTCTTTAACTTATATTGAAACTTGCAGAATTGAAAAGGTAAACTTGAAGCAATTTTTGGCCTGTAAGTTGTTGCAGTTTTAGATCACTGAAATTAAAGTCACTTTCAATGACAGTGTAATCAAAGTTATAGGCAAAGTTAAATTTGAAGGATCAACTTTAGCTGTTTTCACATTGCATTTTACAAAATAGCCTGATAGAAGCAGTTTTCTTCTACCTTTTATGACAGTCTCCCATAATGGAAAATTTCTTATACATTTTAGTTAATTGTAAGAATTTAACTCTATAATGACACCATTCTCGGTGCCCCTTCTCACTGAAATACTAGGGCTAAAGCATCTGATGTTACCCATCCTGTCACAAGCCTTCCTATTTTGGATTTAGTTACTTAATCAAAAAGTTTGTATGAGAGAGTAGAAAGAACATAGTGCTGTAATGTTGCTGTAGCATAACGCTGGACAAGCCATACTGGAAATACTTTATCTTTCTAAGGAACAAAGATGTAATTGTATATTTAGCTTAGCCTGATATTTTGTTCTGGATTGTCAGGAAGTACCTATGTGCATGTTCTTTGATTTTCACTGAAGAGAAAAATCCATCTTCATTGAGTCTGTATGTGTATTCATACATGAATCCATGTTTATCTCTTTTCTGCATGCTAGTATTGCCTAAATTAATAATTTCTGATGTGTATTTTTATTCATATGCATCCGGTTTTGTAAAAAATACAGACTAAGCCTATTCTTTTTTTATAGAATAGAATTCTCTTTTATAAGTATTTTAATTTTTCAATCAAATGTACTGCAGAGTTTAAAAGTGATTTCTTCAGTCCTTTCTTTCTAGGAGAGCTTCCTCGTTTATTGTAAGGGTGATCTGCACTGTGAAAATGGCAGGGCCATGTTACACAAGCTTTGTGCTCAAGAACAGACACTGAATATTTTGAAGTTACCACTACAGCAGACAAAGTGATGAGTATATATAAAAGAAGCAAAGTGATAAGTCAGTACTTACTACAAAGATGTAACAAGTTAACTGGGGTGCTGTTTTGTTAGCACTTCTTAAATAGCTGAGGTTCTTTATATGACTAACACTCCAGTTTGAAGCCCATTTTGGTATCTCTTTCTGACTACTACATACCATTATAGGTGGTTTTACTAGAAATTTTGCTTAATCATAGTCAACTGTTCCTGTGCAACATAAACAAATGGAAGTTTTAGCATATTTTTGAAAATGGTACTTTTGTCTCTTTGCCTTGAAAAGCAGAGTGAAACCTTTCTTTACGCTGTTCTCTTAGAGCTCACTTTTACTTTTCTTTTCAACATATAAAAATATATTAAAACCAAATCACTACACTGTTTCTACCTTCAGCCAAAATACCTTTCCTGCATATTCACAATAGGTAAAGAAGAGTTTGGTATTTTGAAAACTGTGTACTTGCATGCCAAACATCTGCTATTAGATTAGACTTTGTTGTGTACAAATCCCAGTGACATCTTGCTATGGTCAGTCTTAGCATGCTTTAAACAGCTCATTATGACATCACATGTGATTGGTCTTCAAGAGGAATAATATGCCTATGAAGACTGCCTTACGTTTATAAGCAAGCATTATTTGCTTAAGGGCAGAGATATGTTTACCTACGATTATATTAATGATGTGTTCCTTTGTGACCACGGAGTTAGAGAAGTTTATTGATTACTTCCTTTCACTTCTCCAAAATTAACTTAAAAGGTTTTTGTCATAAATTAAAAACAAGAGTGTGCTATTTTAACTCATTTCAGCCTCAAAAACCTTCTTTTGGTTGTAAAAATTTTTATGAATACATACAAAAATGTGAATTTAGGAACAATGCATTGTAATTATATTGTTATCTGCTGTTTTCTGTTGTTCTAAATGGTTATCAAAGTTAATCAAAACTATTTTGTTAAGGAAAATGTACATGTGGTTAGCTTTTGTTGTTTCAGACTCTCGGGGTCTTATTTCACCTCCAGGTTGCACACACTGGATTACAAGGTGTGGGGTGGATGGAGAAGGGGCATGGTATTCACTCACGTAAAAAAAGACGCTTGCCATTTGAAAGGTTTCAGGGTTCCCAAGATACATGCAGAGCTTTAGCAAATATGATATAGTATATGTGGGAGACCTGAAGGGACAGCTGAACACCAGAAGGACCCATTTCCCAGTGTTCAAAATACTGGGATACCTTTATATTTAATCAGCTGGTTCGCATGCTGAATGTCTGCTTATGAGCAACATTTCCTCCTAAACACACCTTGTGCCCTATGAAATGTCCCAGTTATCCTACCTGGCCTTCAATTGCTGCTTCAAAAGGGCATGGTTGACTCAGAAATCCTGTACCAGCCTTATTAGGTCTGTGAGGACATCTTGCGTACACTAAAACACCTCAAATGGCACCAGACCACTCTGTATGGAGAACTGAAATGAGCCATCAGCTTCTCCAAGTGCAGAATAAGCTAGGGTAAGGAGATATGGGCTGGAAACATAGGAATGGTGGTTTTCTTTAAGAAAAATGGAAAAAGCAATGTTTCTGTGATCAAATGAAAAATGAAAAGACACAGCCACTCAAAACACTGTAAAGTTTGTGTGATGTGTGGCGTTTCTGGTCACTTTACCTGCTCACAGCAGACACAGTGGAAACTGATTGACATTTCTATTTTGTGTATCTAAGTATGAAAGGTGTGATAGCTTCATCAAATGTCTGTGTAATAATTACATGAATACCAAGGAATCCCATGATGATGATGTGGATTGAAGCTGGAGTTGTCTAGGCTATGATCAAAAGCTGAAACATCCATGCTTTCTGCTATATTGTGGAAGATGAAGACAGGAAAGGTGTAAACTCTGTACCACTTTTAAATATAGAGAGTGTAAAGTATGACCTCAAAGTCACAAGGTCAGGAGGATAGATAGCTTAGAGTAAGCAACAGTGATAAGGCAGACGGAAAGTAATGTCAAAAAGACAATTTGGATATTTACAGACTTTTTTGTCAATTAAAAAAAATATATGATAAAAGAAACCCACTTAGGAAGGTGGAGTTGCTCAGCAGTAGGAAGCTAATTCATGCTTGATTAGAGTGGAATGTTTTTTCTTTCCAGGACTGATTGGGCTTTTTTTTTTTGAAGCAATGTTTATTTTCCTACCCTTATTTCAAAGAATGCATTTTGCACTGAGTTAAAAGCCAGAATCTGCATATAAATAGATATCCTTCAACACCATGAAATGTAAATTTAATTTTCTTGTGCAAGGATGATAGGTTCTGCTCCTCCTCTATGCTGTCCTGGTGAGGTCTCATCTGGAATCCTGTATCCAGTTCTGGGCTCCTCAGCTCAAGAGGAACTTCTGGAGAGAGTCCAGCACAGGGCCACATTATGATCAGGGGACAGGAACATCTTACTTATGAGGAAAGGCTGCAGGAAATGAGGCTATTCAGCCTGTAGGAGACTGAGGGGGGATCTTATTAATATAAACAAATATCTAAATGGTGGTTGTCAGGAGGTTGAGGCATCCCTTTGTTTTTTATGGTATCTAGCAGTAGGACAAGGGTAATGGGATGAAGCTGGAACACAGAAAGTTCCACTTAAACATAAGAAGAAACTATTTCACTGTGAGGGTGATGGAGCAGTGTAACAGGCTGCCCAGAGGGGTTGTGGAGGCTCCTTCCTTGGAGGTCTTCAAGACACGCCTGGACATGTTCCTATGCGACCTGAACTAGGTAGACCTGCTTCTGCAGGGGGGTTGGACTAGATGATCTCTAAAGGTCCTTTCCAACCCCTACCATTCTATGATTATATAGTTCTTTATATATATATGGATATATACTTCTTAATACTGAATGAAGTGTAAACTATATTTTATTTAAATGTAAATTTTGAAAAATTAATGCAAGAGTATCTGTAAGTTTGTTCAAGACCAAAATGCTGTAATTGGGTGAAATGAATAGACAATTAAAAAAACTATACATCAACTTATCTCTATGTAAGTTTTAATATAAATTTTTTGAAAGATTCTAAGGGTAATACTCCTCCAGACATTTTCTTTATGAAAAGCAATTTGTGACAAGCAGTACATAAGTCTGCAGCCCTTTAGTTTCCTGTAGGTTTGTGTTTGAGAAAAACCCAAGAGCTTTCAGTGTCCTTCTCACATAAGATATTTATCAAGGAAATTACTATTGATGTGGCTGCCAGTATGGTGCAAAGACTGCTTGTTTTAATCCCAGTTTCACTCTAATTCATACTTTCCCTGTTCTAGACATCTGCTATTGTATACTTGCTATTGGAGACAATACATTGAACTAGATAAACTAGTTTTGTGGGGTTTATTCTTACATTTTTTCTTTAAAGAAAGAACTGCTCTAGCTTGTTGAATCCAGAAGAGGATTCACCTAAAAGCAATAAAAAGGTAGTACCATACTCTCTTTATTGTTTCCTTTTGCCATTAAAAAAAGCTGATTCAGTAATAGTTTCTAGCATATTAAAATTCTAGTAAGGTACTGTTTTCAGACTCTCATCTTGAATCCAAAGACTCTGTCCAAAGCTCATGAAGAGTGTATAGAACAACTTTTATGAGGAGTAGCTGAGAGAGCTGGAGTTTAGACTGGTGAAAAGGAGGCTGAGGGGAGACCTTGTCTATCTCTACAACTACCTGAAAGGAGGTTATTGTGAGGTGAATGTTGGACTCTTCTCCCAGGTAGCAAGGTAGAGCATGAGAGGAAACAGACTCAGGTTGTGCCAGAGGAGGCTTATATATTAGGAAAAAATTCTTCATTGAAAGGGCTATCAAGCTTTGGAAAAAGCTTTCCAGAAAAGTGGCTGAGTCACAGTCCCTGTAGATTTTTAAAAGATGTGTAGATGTAGCACTTAGATGCATGGTTTACTGAAAGATTTGGCCTTGTTAGGCTTATGGTTAGTCTCTATGATGTCAAGGGCCTTTTCTGACACAAATGATTCTATGACTCTGTTCTTATGGTACACATTCAGTGTGATGTTCACAGTCATTTTAAAATCAATATAGTATTCAGTAACTTTATTAACCACATGACACACTTGGATTGAAAGAGACTGCTAAATATTGCCTATACGTTTTTCCTGGCTTTTGCAATCCAAAACCCACACTTTTTGGTCACTACTAAGAACTTATTTGCTAAAATGTGATATTTTACATCTCTAAACGGTAATTAAACATCTGTGAATAACTACATTCACAGACTTGCGTTGAATTTAAGAAAATAGGACAATGTCATTAAAACACAAACTATAGCAAAACACAATTATAAAATTCATCACTGTTGTAAAATAACAGTTAAAAAAACACAGTTGCCTTTCAAAGTGATTAGTATCGATGTCATTGCAGCTCTCTCACTTTTTCTAGTTTGCAGTAACATATGATGGTTTACTTCCATGGTTTACTATTCATCTATCTGCAGTACTGTAATCTGTCATATACTAAACCTGACTAATGTTAATCCTTTTAATTTAAAATCAATAAATCACCAGGTCAGTAAGCAGAGACATATTTTATTTAGGAAACAGAGCCTTCAACAGATGGCTAAGAGTATCCTCTGTTTTTCTGTGTTCTTCAAGGGTAGGAGGATCAACTCCTGGATCTTTTAGATATCAGAGAAGATCCATTCCTTAGTGAGTTCTTAGGCAAAAAAAGATAAGTAAAAGCCTCACTGGACCTCAAGGAGGGGTTTACAAAACCAAAAAATAAAGTTAAACAAACATAATGCCTGACATGATGAATACTTTATGACAAATATTCATATTCATACTAGCAGTCTTTTGTAGAACTGCAGTACCATATGTTTCTCTCCTCTTTTTGGTTGGCTTGCATTAAACCAGTGTTTAGATAAAATACTGAGTGAATATATTTGAATAACAGTATTTATCTAACTACAGGATTCAGGTATCAGGTAGTCTTGACATATTACCTTTCGTAGAAGTCTATTGTAACACAAAGAATGACAAAAGTAAACAGAAATTACAAATATGCAGTGAAAAATCATAGAAATGAGTATTAATGGATCTCTTTAAGTAGTCTTTTTGTTGAGAACTCAAGCCCAATCTTTTTACAGTTAACAGGAGCATTTTCACATACTGTACTGAACACTGCTGTACAAGTATGAAGAGACAATATTGAGGATACCCGTGCTTAGAAAAGAATCTTTCAAATCCACAGGTTTTGCTTTCATCTTATTAGTATAGCAGAGATTAATATTTTAGCCAATTGTAAGCTGCTAATAGCAGCCGTATTATAGAAAGTTCTGCAAGTTATTCTTGAAAACCTCCTAGCTTCATAAGCTCTACTTATAGAGCTCATGTTCTCCTGTTTTAAATTGCCAATTCCAGTATTATTGCAAATCCAGATAAACTCCCTGGTCATTACAGATTACAGTCACAAATCCAAAAGGTACAACACAATATATGTTTCTTAGCTAAATTAATTATTTCAGTTCTGGGCAACTCAATAGTAAGAACTGAACCACCAGCTGGCTAATATGTACAGTCAAAACATTTAACAGCAGGTTTTTACATTAGTAACAGCAAGAATCCATTTCATGGAAGACAACAGAGAATAAATGATTCTCATTTTAAGAGTCCTTAAGGCTAAAGTGCTTTATCCTACTTAAATGTTCTGACTAACTGTCTCCACACGATGTCATCAAGATTAGTTTTATGTAGGCAGTTTCTACTGAAGAAATAAAGTAGAAGTTGCACAAGGGTAGAGGAAGTAGGGGACATAAGACAGAACAAATAAAAGAAAATTGTCCAGTTTCATAGCCAAGCCTTAGAACTCTTGGTTCACTTTATTGTGTGAGGCAACCTCCTTCTTCCAATTGCTGATGTAGAAGATGGAATACACAAAATCCCTCCCTGCTCACAGAAGTTTTCTTTTCCATGAGTCAGTGTGTCAGCTGGAATTTTTTTAGAGACTAATTTCCAAAAAAGTAGTGTCAACATTCTTCTGAAGAGCATTCAAAAGACGGTGTATCTAGGAATATGAAATGCTAGTTTGCTATTCAACTGAGCCAGTGTCATCATTTAGAACCAGCTGGCAGCTAAGCACCATGTGACTGATTGATTACTCCTCCCCTGACCCCAGTGGGATGGAGAGAAGAATTGAAAGAAAAAGATGAAATCTCATGGGTTAATGGGGGGGTTTAGCCCTGGCAGGGTGCCAGATGCCCACTAAGTCATTCTTTCACTCCCCCTCCTAAACTGGACAAGGGAGAGAGAAATATAACAAGAGGTTTGTGTGTCAAGATAAAGACAGGCTGATCACTCAGCAATTAGCATCATGGACAAAACAGACTCAACTTGGGGAGAAGAAGGTTTGATTTATTAATGAACCATCAGAATAGTGCAGGAAAAATGAGAAATAAAACCAAATCTTAAAACACCTCTCCACCCCTCCCGTCTCCCAGGACTCTCTTTCCTTCCCTTCCCTTCCC
Source organism: Colius striatus (assembly GCF_028858725.1). Lineage (NCBI taxonomy): Eukaryota > Metazoa > Chordata > Aves > Coliiformes > Coliidae > Colius > Colius striatus. The sequence goes on from NC_084759.1 coordinate 51,174,263, forward strand.
AGTGGTGCAGGGGATGGGAGATGACTATTACACAAAACAGACAACTAGGACTAATGAGCTACTAGGCTTGGCATTATTATTATAGCCAAAACTTCTCAGCCAGGCAACAACTCAACAGTAAGGTGAGGAACAAGCTGGTGCTCAACATTGCTGAGCTTACATTTCTGCTTTTTTCCTTTAGGTTTTATACCTTCAGATGTATGGTGTTCTTCAGTCCTTGATCTTCTAACCAATTGCTAAGCAATTGCTCATCTGTCTCTGGTTTTGCTTTACTTCTATTGCATAAAGTAGCTAATGAACTTTCTCACACCTTTGTAACAACTTTCTCCATCATGCTGAGCCAAACCAGGCTTGGGTCACAGAGAGCAGACTACCTGGGCTGAGGGTTATAGAATTGAACACAAGGTCTCCAGAAGACTTGCATTCTTCTAGGGAGCTGGCAACCAGGAAGAATAACACACTATCTGAAATAATGCTGAGTCCAGGCAATTAAATCCTCCACAGGACAATATTGCTCCATATGATAGCTCCTTGATAAGTAAGTGCAATCCTAGTGAAGTCACTAGGATTTTGTGAAATCTAAAATTGAAACTGTGACAAATTGTGTTTAGAAATCCTAATTTTACAAGTCATCAATAAATTATTTTTTCAGTTATGCTTAGTGAGAACAGTTGCAGGAATTAATAAAAGATTATTTATTTTCTTTTTTTTCCAAAGAACTTGTATATGTTTTAAAACCAAGACGTGTCACCATAAGAAACAGAGCCAAAGAAAATAGAAGTATTTCTGTGGCACACAAATGCACAGGCATCCGGATGAATATGTTACAAGCACTATTTTCGACATGTAACTAGTGTTTCACATAATCCACATTCCTATCTATGAAATATCTCTACAGACATTTTTTTCTAGACAGGGAAGGACTCTGTTTTGACTGTTGAAAAAAAGGACTGGGAAGATTGCTCCAAATGCCAGCAGACAGCATTACATTCTTGCTAGAATAGCAAAAACTAATATATTATCTGTTCATTTTTTATAAACTTGCTTGTGTATTACCTGAATATATGCAGATTAAAACATTGACAGATTAAAATTTTTCCCACATATAACCACTGGCTCTGAAATTATGATAAATAAGTGTATTAAATAACTTTCTAATAGAAAATCAGAAGACTGTTTCAGAATCTGATGGAAGCATTTTTTAAAATATTTTCCTGGCCTACCTCTTTAATGCTTTGATGGCCTTTTTGGTTTTTTTCTTTCATCACTGGGAGGAAATTCTTCCATCCCATATAGAGCAAAATGAAAAATTAATAGTAATTTCATATTTTGCCATGGTGGAAGTTATTTTTAATATTATCACAGTGATGATATTGTGATCTTTCTTTCTTTTTCTATTTTTATTATACATAGATATATTGTAATTTATATAGATATCCAGATAGCTGTTAGAGTTGGGGAAATGAGGATGCTGGAAAATGTCTGAGTTTGTACGGGGACAAAAAGATTTAGGACAGAATATATTTGTGTTTGTTTGTAAAGTAATCTCAACTTTAAAAGAAATTCCTACTTTATTTGGTTTTTTTTTCTTTATCTACTCAGTTACATTGCCTGAAATTCATGAAATGTTTTAGTTTAGGTGAACTCTGTATTTTTCACAAAAGAAAGATAAATCCAATGCTTATATTTTGCCACTTTTTGATGGGAATTTCAAATAACTGCATGCTGAAATAGTTTGCTGACTTGATGGATCAATGTTTCAAATATCTCAGGTATTAAATCCCAGAGGCAATTTTCCAGATATTTGGGCAATAAGACATTGTGGACAAAATTCAGAGTTTCACTGGGAAAGAAAAAAAAACCTAAAAATTGATATTGTCACTGCATGTAATATATTTCTAAAAGCTTAAATAGAAAACAGATGACCACCAGAAGGAGATTTAAGGCAAGAGAATAAGTGGAAGTTTGAAAAAACTTGTGGAAGGATACCTCGTCTACCACAAACCCTATGTGAATAACATTCTTTAAAAGTGAACTTAAAGCCTTTCACAGAGTGGCAGCTCAGGGCTGTCATTACCTTTAAACACATGCAGTCTTGCATGGAAATTTTTGTCATGGTCCTTTGTGTCCAGTCATATGAAGGAGAGAGAAGCCATCCTACAAACCTTCAGTATTTATGTAAGATAAGTGATGGGCAACATTTTCACATTTTTTTTCTTAAACACATACTTTCTACAGAGCCAACAATATATTATGTGTCTAGTATAAATCTTAGCAGTCTAACCAAATAAGTTATTGCTAGTCTAGGTCTAATTACAGAAAAGAGCACAGTCACAGAAAATTGTCCAAATAGAAATACAATTAGAATGTTATATTCCCAGTATGTGTGCATGTGTAACTGTGCCTCTTTTCTCTGGAGATATGCTCTCCTGGTTCTTATGGCCATCACCACTCATTTTCCTCCAGAAGGAGGTGGTGGAGGGAGTGTTGTGGTGACATCTCCATATCCTGGCTAGCAGAAGGACACTACTGGTGTTGGGCAGTTCTCTGCTCCTAGATTTGCTTGAAAGGATTTGCTTGAATTTTTTCCTAAATCTTCTGTTGAGTCTGCTTGCTTATTCTTCCTTCATTAGTTCCCAAAACAAAGATGTATATGAAGTTCGACATAGGTATGCTTTATCTTTGTTCTTTGTTGACCGTGAACTAAATCCAATTTTACCCAGCTCCCAAGACTGCATCCCTGTAGTGACCAGGAACTGTCCAGTGGTGATTTATTTCTGGTATTGGAGGCTCTATTATCCTCCTGTGTCAGCACCTCCTCAGTCTATGCTATTATCCTACGATTGCATTGATCTACACAACATTTTTATTCTAGAGCCAGAGATACTTCATTTTGTGACATTTTTGTTTTAAAGCCATTGATAATGTTCATACAATAGACAAATACTGCATGCTGTTACTATCCTTTAATTACATCTATATGTGTGTGTGCATGTGTATAAATCAAAATGACTATAAAAATTTCTGTTCCACCACAGAATTTCACAGACCTAAAGACAGAACAAGTTAAGTCATGGGAACCAGCTTGTTAGACCACTGCCATTAGAGATAAACCAAAATGAGGTCCAGGACAGGACAACAATGCTGCATCAATTGGAATATACAGTAAAATCACTTTGCTGAATGAAGAAACTTAATTTATAATTGTAAAAAAATCCCTAGCTTCCAGATAAACAAGTAAACAGACTGTTGTCCAGTTTTTATTCCTTTGAAGAAGAATTTATCTTATTTTTAAATTTTTGGTGTCAGTAAAGACAGAGAGAAAAAATAAGAAAAAAATCCACTAACAAATGTCAGATTAGCAGATGCTCGAAAGATAACTAAATGTGAATATTGTAAAAAATAAATGCTTTCAGAGATATAGAGAGGCTTGTTTTCAGACTTGGTCTTTACTAGATCAAGGTTCTGAAGTCAGAGCATGAAGTTAGATTGTTTTAAGGAAAATTTGAAAGAATAGGAAAATATTGCCCACTACTTACCTACATAAATACTGAAGATTTGTAGTATGGCTTCTCTCTTCTTCATGTAACAGAAGTCTGTTACATAATGAATATGTCACTGTTACTTCGTGTCATGTGGCACATGATCATGTGGCTTCATACAGAAAGTAAAAAAGAAAAATTTATTTTTTTAAGGAAAGAAAAAGGATTAAAATGTGTGGAGGGGCTTTTAAAAATATCACAGGGCTTTGCAGAGAAAAGGTTTTTTCCCATAAAAAGGGATTTAAGACAAAATGAAAGAGGCAAAAATTGTACTATTTCAAATATTGGATTTAGGTTCTTCTTCCATTACGTAATTTGAGATTTTCATTGTTTAGGCTCACATTTAAACAGTCTCACTTTCGGATAAGAATAAGGGAAAGGCATAGATTTAATACTGAGGAAAGAAATTTCACAAACATAGAAATTCTACAGGGTAAAATCCCTTAAGCTCTTTCAAAGGAACATAGCACTTTAAACTTCAAGTTTCAGCTTTCTGAAATTTTTGACCTTTTAGCAGTATTTCTCCAGAGTGTTATCCTGATGTCATTCATTTTAAGAATAATAAAGGAAAAGAGGAAGCTGATGCATTTCAACAAATGGAAGTGCAAAGTCCTGCATCAGTACAGACTGGGAGCCAAGTGGCTGGAAAGCGACTTTGCAGAAAAGCACTTGGAGGTAAAAGACATGGTCGTATCGGTTCTAGTTCTGTGAGAAATGACTAATGATTAAAGGCTGGAGCACTGAATATATAGGGAGACGCTGAGACTGTTTGACCTGGAGCAGAGAAGCCAAGGGGGCAGGGAGGTGGGGTGGACCTTTTAAACATGTACAAATACCCAAGGGGAGGATGAAAAGAGGAGCCTGGCTCTTCTCAGGGACATGTCAGGAGGCAATGAGCACAAACTGAAATATAGAATATTCCCTCTGAGCATTAGGAAATATTTTTTGACTATGAGAGTCACTTAGTGCTGGCACAGGTTGCCCAGAGAGGTTTGTGGAACCTCCATCTTGAAGATACTTAAAAGCTACTGGACACAGTCCTGGGCAACCTGCTCTAGGCTGTCCTGTTTGAACAGAGGGAGTGGACTACTTCATCTTCAGAGATCCCTTCCAAACTCAGCAATTTTCTCATCTTGTGAAAAAAAACATGGGATTCGATGAAATTCATGGTGCTTTAATATTGGTGATTTGTGCAACTATCTAAGGATTGAAGAATAATTGAGTGTCATAGTTAACTCAGTATTTACAATCAACCAGAGCTTTACAGCAATCTGAAGAGCATCTGTTGATTTTAACTGGTGTTATCTCTGCTATTATTTCTTAATTTAGGAAGAGTACAGTTCACAAGTTGTATACCAAAATAGTAATGAGCCAAAGCATAGCTGTATAAAGGGAAACCCCTCTCTCCTTCATATAAGGCACTCTTGTAATCACAGAACAGTTAAGTATAAAAGTAGATTGACTTCAAATCTTTCAGAAAATTATTTGAGAATATTACTGAAAATAATATAAAATAAATAAATGTGTGATTTATTTTCTAATACAGAAATAAATTTGTGTAAAAAAACCGTTCTGTCTCACATTGCTGAAATAGCCTCTTATATCATTTGCAAAAAAGCAGTAACATTTCTAAAGAGTTTTCAAAAGGCTTTGTGGGAAGTCTGTGCCAACTCTAGATATCTGATTTAGAATAGAATTCCCATATCCCCCAGTAAGGAACTGGAAGGTACTCAATGAGATAGCCACTTGTTTCCAAAAACGTTATTTGATTGTGAAAGTAAGAAAAAAAGTTGGTGTAAGAGATCTGAAATTCCAAGTATAGCTCTACATAGATGGAAGTGTGTAATCATCTAATGATCTTTTAGTACTTAGAAAATTGAGTTTAAGTTTCATCAGCATTTTTCATTTCGACAAACAACATAGGAAAATTGCTTAGCACTACTTTGAAATACAATTGTAGTTTTGTATTGTTGTTTCCTATATAGCTGAGGTTTTTATCTGTTTAATTTGAATGAAATAGCTGTTACTGGGTCAGAAAAGGCAAAGTCAGAAACTGAACCAGGTCCTTTCCATCACACTGCAAAATGCAAGTATTATTTTTCATCTTATAATTTAAATTCTTGTAAGAAAAGTTCCAGGGAGGTAGGAAATACATGTACTTCTATAGAGGTACAAAACAGGTACATTTAACTTTGAATGGCATACAGCAAAAATGCTTTTCAGTGTGTCTTTCAATTCTTGCAAATTTGCATTAGAAAAATGTCTAAGTAGTTAACATATTTAAATAGGAGCTTTGAAGAGAGACTTTATATTCTGCATAAAAGATAGGTATTCAGCAGCGTTTACTTAATTTTTTTAAGCTTTGACTGTTAAAAGTGAGTGTGTTTCAAGAAGAAAATCTATTTCTTCACAGACATGCGTGACTTTTTTTATGGAGATACTGCTAAATGCTCAAGTTTGAACTGATAATTTACAGACAATCAAACTGCATGAAAGTAATTCTTTTAAAAGCTCATGTAATTAAGCTTTTCAAATGCAACCTCAGTAGTATTTAGGGTTGTATTTGTAGCTGTGTTTATTCATGGAGATGTTGCTGAGGAACCACAAATATTACAGATTTTAAAATTAAATTATTATTAATCTGAACAGTTGTTGAAATGATCTCTCTGAGACACCAACTTGAATTTCAAAAAGACCATTAGCAGCACATCACTAATGTATACCAAATAGCTGTGTTACAGCATTCACTTCAAATCTAAGCACTATTTTGAAGAAAAGCTTGCACACTAAGAGTAGATGATATGCACTTGTTTGATTGTATCCCGTTGACCCCATTTTGACGGGACATTAACTTCCATTATGCAGTTCACTTGTATTTCACCTGATATGTCAGCCACAGTGTACAGTAAAGACTCAAGGCTTCACAGAGTGTTCTGATGATATAGCCAAGATTTGCTGGGAGATCAAGACCATGTATTGGCTTTCAAGCACACAGCAGAATGGTTTTAGTGTAAATAAAGTTGTGCAAGGAAGCATGAAATTGAGAGAGTTCTTGAAGCCTGTGGGAATGGAGGGGGCTGGTGCTTTGGAACACTCTTGCTTGGGTGATTTGTCTTCAAAATGGGGTGAAATGGAATAAGAAATCAAGAACGGGCCATTATGCAGACCCTTTAACTTCTTAGAAGATTATAATGTTAGGAGCCAATAAAATACATGACCAAGGAAGAAACTATTCTATGCTGCAATTTAGTTTTAGTTGGTGAATTTTTGTTGTTTGTGTTTTGTTGGGATTTTTTAATTTATTAATTTTTATTACTAACAAACTTCTTGACTGTTATTAGTGCTGCCCTGCTTTAATACTTTAAGACAGTTCCAAAGCAATACTTTTAAATTGTTTCACAGAACTTTGGACAGGTTCCTTGCCTACTTAGGCAAATCAATGCAGCTCAGCTAGAGCATGCAAGAAAATTAATTAACCCATTTTTTCTGAAAGAAGCAGTTTTAGTGTGTGTGAACAAAAGGTACCTGTGTGAAGTGATGCAAGGTAGGATGATAGCTGTAGAGGGTTCATCAAACTGTAGGTTTAATCTCGATATATGTTCATGTTGAGGTCCTAACATTTCATTCAAAATGGATAACCAATGATTGTAGATCAATTAATTGATAATGAATGGGATGCTTTAAGGCTCTATTTCTTGTCTTTTAATAAACTGAGCTTATATTCTTAAAATAGTTTTGTTTGAAAGCACAAGAGAGAGAAATTTTTTTTTTTTTTTTTGCTGGTCTTCTCTATGAACTTTCTTCCTTTTGTTGGGAGATTTGGCTTTTCAGCATCTAGCCATCTGTGAATTTGGGATGATTTCTAAACAAAAATGTCTGTGATCACTCTGAAAAAGAAACTGTAGGTATCTTAAATAAAGTATCTATACGGTCATCTAGTGTCATTTGAAATGCCGTGGCATCAGGTTTTGACTTCCAGATGTCACTTTGGAAAAGCACAGGCCTTGATATATTTCTTGGCATAATGCCTCACGTCTTGAGCATTCTAGAACATCCCAAATGACACTAGACATCTTTGTTTAAGCGCCTCAGTTGACATCAAGGTTATATTACACTCTAGGGAGAGGACACATAGGGGCTTAATGTCATTCAAGGTGCTGTACATGCAAAGTCACTAGAAACTTATCTTTAGGGAACAGTTTTCTTTGGATTGGACAATTTCAAACTAGAATGCTTAAATTTAGATGTACAGTATACAGGTGCTTACAAGTGAGACAATTGCTTAAAGTCCCATTATAATCGATGGAAGTCTAGTAAATACAGACAACAGAGTCTAACAACATATTTATTGGTCTCATGTCAATGTCCAGGCTTGATGTCTCAGAAGGAAGTAGATGCTGCTGAGGCAATTGAACCAAGGTCAGGGATTAGCTCACAAGCCTCTGACTGAATTAGTCACGGACACCTTCTGTGTCCTTTACGTAGGTGCTTAGTGCTACTTAAGTCACTGTGGGTGTTCAGAGATGTTTTTCCACTGCTGGCAGATATGAGACCATACGTATGTCACTTCTGGAGTAGTAGCTGAAGAGCAGCCGGGATACCTTGGAGAATTTTAAATTATGCTAGATAGCTATGTTCAGGCAAATTTGATTAAAATTTTCATCTCTACTGATGATAGAGGGAACTGAGGCATGTAAATAAATGTAGGTATCTTTACCTGAGAGTTGCATTTCATCCTTCATGTCTAGTTTGTTTTTTTTTCCCTGATGTAGTTGTCTGTGCTATTTGAGATACCTGTGATATTCTGCCTGTCCTCTAGCTGTGAGCCCAGAAGGGCATGAAACTCTCATAGATCTTGCATCGCTTCAACTAGGATTGTGCCAATATCTCAGATAAAACAGGGCATGTTGAAGGTCCCTAGATACTTTATGTTAAGCAACTATGGGAAATCTTCAATACTTATGTCAATGAAATGATAACATTCCAAGAGCTTCAGAATCTGAAAGTGACCCTGAGTTGAAGTATAATGGCCAGTAATGGGTTAAGTGTAAGTGAATTTGTAAAGAACTCAGAGCATTTGGAAATAGGAGAGGGAAAAAAACCCAGATCATTCTTAAATATCTGTACCTTAAAAATAACAATTTTAAAATTTTTATCCTTCCAATAAATTGGATATCAGGTGTCCCCTAAGTAAAAGTTACTAAGTTTTACACAATGAAAAGAGGCATACCATTTAATATATGTTCAATATACACGGTTGTTTACTACATAAGCAACCCAAGATTTTATGTGATCTGGGAAACAGTTTAATCAAAACACTAAGGACTTGAAAGGAAAGAAACTGCTATTCATCAGGGAAATGTTACTGTTCTAAAAGCTGACTGATAATCTAGAACACTTAAAGAGAGTACTTCTTACCTTAAGGTGAGGAGTGGAAGAACAGGTAATTGTTTTCCCAGCAACTGAAGTGTTGAACTCTACCAGCTTCATTATTGGTTGTATTTGCTGTAGCATTCTGTCAATGTACTTAAGCAAAAACTTTAATCCATTCTGGGAATGGATTAGAAAAGAACTATGACTTTCTTAGTTGGCACTGAAAATAAAGAGCATTGATATTAGTAAGTTTTATAGTGGAAAAAAAGAATTTGTGTTTGTACTAAACGTTGGCACTAATGCATACATTTTAGTGCACATGCTATTTTTTTCATGTGTTTCCTGTGGAATTGTGTGGCCTTTATAGTAACATTGTCAGAGGTACGGTGTCAGCTAACCAAGAATATCTCTTTTTTGCTAGCCAGAAAGGGTAAACAAATGGCAAGGAGGTATGTTTTGCTTTAAATGATGAACTGTAGGTTGTGCCTTTGTTAAAAGACAAAAAAAAAAACCCAAATATTGCATGCATAAAAGTACAATAGAGGATAAGTTTCAAAGGTCTACATGTTTTACTTCACAAATACTTGCTGCCATGAAGAACTGCCAAGATGCCAAGTCTCTGGAAGCATGAATTCTAATCTCACATGCTCTTTTCCTTTTTTGTTTTGCAAAGTTCTTGAGTACAATCTATTATTCCAAATAAGTCCTGTCCTATCCCTAGTCTTCACTGTTGCTTGGAAGAGTCAATGGTTTCATTATGTTCCAGCAGAGAGCTACTGGAATGTTTTTATAACTTGTTCATTACTCATCATATCAAATTCCTCCCTATCTCACTGCAATTAACCTGGCACTAAGTGCCTAGGTTCTCGACAGTCTCTTGCCTTTTACCTATTTGTTGGCTTTGATTGATTTGCTAAGTGTTTTCCATAATCTTTTGTCCTTTTGTCTGAGTCTGCCCTGTTCTTACAGACTGACTCTGTAGTAACGATTAGGACTTGTTATCTTTACAGTCTGTCCTTAGGTTTCTGGCACTCAGCATTTACTTTGATGCAAAAGCGTGGTTCTTAATTGTGGCTTCCTCTGTTATATAGATAGGATGCAGTTATACATAGCTGCATATCTGTAGGTGACTTTATTGACTGACATTCATAATCAACCATAAACTCAAACAGAAAATTGCCTGGTTTGCAAACTGTACTTGTGTCTTTAGACAGAATTTTTAATGATTAGACCACAACTCTCATTCTTTACTAATAGCAGAGTTTTGGCTCTACAAATGAGGAACAGTAAATGCTTTGTTTGACTACATGGAGACTAAAATAAATCCACATTGTTTGGCTCTGATCTGATAATTTTCTGGCTTTTTTGTTTTATTTTGTTTTCATTCCCCTAAATTGCCTCTGTTTAATAGTGAATTAATGTGCTGTCTCTCCCTTGGTCCTAATTTCTGCATCAGAAATTCTGCTTCTAATGCCATACATTATTGTATTTCCAAATTGCTGCTGTTCTGGGCAATGTGATTTGATACCATGTGTGAAGGACTTGGATCAAAGTAGACTTTTATTTATACAAGGCATGGAAAGTATATCCAGTGAGATATACCTATTGAGGCTTATCCTTATGTATTTCTAGTTCAATAATTATGCTTTGATATGTATTCTTTGAGACCCTTTATTCTTAAGTGGGAATTCAGAAAACTATGCCTAAGCACCTTTGCAATATGTAAATTTTCTGCTTTTTTCTAAGGAGCAAACTCATAGCCCAGTTACCTATGGTTGTAGTCTTAATTATTTGTAGATTTCTGTTGCATTGCTATGGCATGATTGATTCCTCTGCTAGTTTTCCATTACATGGATTCTCAAGAGATATAAGTGTTGATTATACTTAACCTTCTCAATCTCTTTCATGTCTGTAATCCCTTCCAGTAAGTTTAAATCTGTGGTAACACAACACAGCACAACGCAGCACAACACAGCTGCTGCTGAAGTGGGAAAGATGGCCCTCTGAAAGCTCTGCATTGTTTCATAACTCACCTACACTTGAATTCATAGGTCTTAACAATTATAAGCACATGGAGTTATCTATTGTAATCTGTAATGAACTTCCAAGTGTCAAGTCTCATATTTCACATTTGTTTTGCTTTGCCTTGAATGGTATTTTTTAAAGCAACACAACCTGAATTGCTTGCAAGGTAGAGAGACACAGATGGCTGTGAACTGATCTTGTTAGAGTTTGTTAAAATAAAATGACAGATGTACCTTAGAAATTGAATACAGGTGCTGCAAAGAGAAAGTTATCACTTTGTATCTGACTTTGTCTGGAGACAGCTGGTGCTACAACTTTTTCATTTTTTTGATAATGGGGATTCAGGCATTTTATTTGTCCTCATCTAATATGTCACTTTCAAAACATAGTTAAATGTCTCTGAAGATGACTACCAACTGTAATAAATAAAGGACACTTGATTCTCAGAGTTGCCAAGTATCTACAACTCCCAGTGAATTCAGCATGGTTTTTTTAAAACTGAAGCCCTCAATGAAAAAGCAAAGGAACATTTTGTTTCAAGTATTTTCTGTATTTGCACCTGAGTCCAGGCTAATCAATATAAACATAGTTAGGAAAAATGCCCATATATTTTGCAAAGGAGAGGAGAAATAGGGCACAAAAATGTGTTGTTTAGATGTGGACCAGAAAGACAAAAGTGAAAAATTAGCTACTAGTTAGATGCAGTTGTGCTTAGTTTCATTCTGCTAATCAGGAAAGCAATTTAAGAGAAAGGAGTGGTTGGCAGTTGGTGAAAGAAGGGGGTGTTAATAGAGCAAAGGTGGGAAGATCATTACTCTGTACAGAGCTGACAGAAGCAGGTGGTGAATGCCTATGAAACATTCAGGGGTAGTTGGCACGGTGTCAGTGGGAAAAATGGAATGTGCAATATCTTTATTCAGTCCATAACTTTTACTGTCCAGTATAATAATGGGTTTTAGTTTCCAGGCTCATATGTTGAAGATATTTTATAGGTCTCACTTGGGGCTCAGGACAGAGAGAACAGTGACAGAGAGACAGTTCTGTGAAAAAAAATATTTCTTCCAATGACTGTAAGTTTCTGTCCCCTGCCAATTGGCTTTTTTTCTTCTTTTTGAGATGTGGCATTCATTTGGTTTCAACTACATGGCTTCTACAAGGACATTCTGTGCAGTAACTGAAATGTACTATGGCCTGAGGTGAACAGCTATAAGGCATGTAGCTTTTGATGACTCTGTTGTCCAATTAGTTAACCATGGTAGCTTAGGAGATAAATTGAGAAGTTATACTCTGTAATGGTCTTATGTCACTGATATTTGTTAATTTTGGGGAATTCTTCCTTTAGTAGTGTCAGGTAAAACTAGAAGATGCTTTCTAGGCTGGGGAAAAAAAAAATGGAGTGCCAGCAAATTTTCTTCTTATACATGATCTTTTCTGTATAGATTGCAACAGGGTAATTACTTTTTTTAAAAAATAGACTTCAGAGTAGGATGATATGTAACACTAAAAATGCTCAGTTAAGCAAGGTTGGAAGGTCTTTTTCATGGTAGTGTAATAAGGATACATAGAAATAATGTATAATTCAGGTATGTTCTAAGATACAACCCTGTTTTGCAAGAGCAGTACTGAGTGGAGGCCATCTTTCGATTATTAAGGTAGCATTCTTCTCAAATAAAATGCTCTTATGTTTCAGAACCTAATTGTATGTCACTTTTTGTTTTGTCTGGGTGGTTGCTGGTGCTCTGCATGCTCTGAGAATGGCTTACAGGCATTCAGCTGGATATTGAACTTAATAAACTTTCAAACATCCTCTGATGTTGAAGACCTCATGACACATAACTTGGAGCACCCTAAAATGAAGATATCTATAATAGTCAGTCCTCTTTGAAACATAACAGCTTGGTTATCATTAATTTACCAGTTTATTTAGAAATTAATATATAGAAATGCAGTGTGAAATTTTTCTTTTGTGTTCTAAATTTGCTTATCTTTTACCCTTTGGTAGAAATCAATATCACTTACATTGAAATATGAAATACCCTGCATGTGAAATATAGAGGTATATCAGATTTTTTTTTTCTACTTATTTAAAGCTTTCAATATCTCTGACAATGATACTGGCATCTCTGGGTAAAGTCATACTTTTTGGATAGTACTGTGATTTACTGGGTATTTTGATTATCCACTGGAATAGAAAGAGTTCTTTGAAGCAGCAGTACTGCAACATCTATTTTCATATAGTCCAATAGATGTAAAGGCATCAGAAATGATCTTCAGTCAATTTTCTACCTTGATGTTGTATGAAGTACAAAGAAAGAAATGTTTGGGTGCTTACTAGAAGGGGCAGTTTTTTGGGTTGTGGTTTTTTTTTAAATTCTCAGTAATCATCCAAAATATGTAATTTTTGGGCATAAATACATGGTTTGTGACTTACTATTTAATTTAACTATATTTTTCCATCCTGATTTGTATGTTTTATGCTGGGAATAATATTTCCAGCCTGAACTATAGACAAAAGTTTGCTTTTAAACCTATTACATTAGTCCCTCTGGATGTTATTGATTAGTTCTGTTTTTTAGAGTGATAGCATAAATTATGTTTCGTGCAAGGATTATAAGAGAAAAGAGTGAAAGTGGTTTTTCGGCAGTCCCACTCTGTACTTGGTATGTGTCTCAATTACATGGTAAGCTGAGGACTTGTTCTGCTTCGTATGTGCTCCCATGTTTCCCATTGGCAAAAATTGTTTAAAAGGATTTAAGGGAATGAATATGTTAGTACCAAAACCATGAAAAGTAGTTTAAATATTAAAAACATAACAAAAAACCCAACCACACATCCTAATCCTAAAATAACCTAAATTAATAATTCAATATGACAAATCTACAATGTTAAAGGTGCTGGAAATGAAGAAAGATGATGCAATATCCAGAAGTAACCAAATCAATGAGGAGCTGCAAGGCAAACTCTAGAAGGTTATGGTGAGATGTGCACTTGATAACTAGCAACCAGGACACTTCATGTGCTGAAACTCTGTAAACGATTCAAGTGGTGATAAATGTCTTTTGTAGGCCTTTGAAATGAATGAATGTAATCCTTTAAATGCAACAGATCAACAGGTAGGGAAAAGGCATGACTGAATAAAAAAATACTTTGCATTTTTGAGTTTGTTCACTGCATTCTTAAATATATCTGTGATGGTTGAGTAAAATTTTCTGCAGTTGAACTGAAGGTCAACAGCACCAATTTAGTCATTCTTGTCCCAGGAAAGCTTAGCTAATTGGATGATTATCACATCGTCCCTTCCTACTTATATATTCTAGTACAAGTGCAAGTTTAACATTGCATCTTGCTTCATAAACTCCATTAAACCAAAAAATTCCTTCCTATACTAGAAGAGAGTTGTCCATAGCATTGAGATTATGTCAGTGTGGTGGTTTAGCCCTCACTGGGTGCCAGGTGCCCACCAATTTGTAGTATTACTCCTCCACCTAAAGTGGACAGGGGAGAGAGAAATATAACAAGAGGTTTGTGTGTCAATATAAGGACAGGGAGATCATTTAGCAGTTAGTGTCACAGGCAAAACAGACTCAATGTGGGGAAAAAAAGGGTTTGATTTATTAATGAACCATCAGAATAGGGAGATGAGAAATAAAAACTAAATCTTATAACACTTCCCCCCAGTGGCACAGGGGATGGGGATTGCAGTCAGTTCATTACAGATGGACTTTGCTTCTCAGGGTGAGGCTTCCTCACACTTCCCACTACACTGTGGGGTCCCTCCCACAGGAGACAGTCCCCCATGAACTTCTCCACGTAGGTCCTTCCCATGGGCTACGTTACGAACTGCTCCAGTATGGGGCCTCCCATGGGGGCAGCTCCTCACACTCTGTCCCAGCATGGGTCATCCACCAGGAAAACAGTCCTTTAGGTACTGACTGCTCCAGCCCGAGTCCCGTACTGGATCACAAGCCCTGACAGCAAATCTGCTCTGGTGTGTGCTCATCTCTCCCCATGGGCTCCCAGGTTCTGCCAGGAGTCATAGCCTCCTTCAGGCAGATGCAGTTTAGCAACTGCGCAGCAACTTCTTCCCCTTCTCAGATATGTTATTCACAGAGGCGTTACCTCAGTCACTAATTGGCCAGGCCTGGGTCAGGTGTGGGGACCATCTTAGAATTGACGGGCATACAGGGGAAGTTTCTGGCAGCTCTTTGTTTAAAGAAGCCACCCCTGTAGCACCCCCGCTACCAAAGACCTGGTCCAGGCAAAACCGGTAACAGCTTATATCCACGTCTTGTTTTATAGAACTATGCGATTTTCCTGACTAGGAAAGTCTCTTAAGTTCCTTAGTAACTGGGACACTCCTGAGACTGTGGCTTTGAGGTTCTTGAGAACTGTAGTTTCACATACCTTGATTCAAAGTCCTCTGGAGTGACTGGAAGCCCATGACTTGAGTTTAATTTTCATCTGACTTATGTGCAATTACAAACCCCTGTGTAACAAAATTAGGACAGTTATCTGCCACTTTTGCAAGTATAGTCACTGTTGGCATACTCAGCTTCGGTGGTGGACATTTGAGAAAGGCAGGTGGACTTACTCAGATATTGGCAGGGAGAAATGGTCTTGAACATCATTATTTTCCTTCCTTAACTCTGCAAGAATCATTTATCATCTATTGCCCTGCCCTTCTAGAATGTTATATACCATGACTGCAATCCTGAAGCACTGTTTACATACCGTTCCAGACCATGACTGTTGGCAAATCTGCTTTGCTTCTGTGGAATTTGAAGATTAATTTGGAGGCAAATTTTTCAAAGAGTTTTCTTTATTTTTTCGTGTGTGTGTGTGTGTGTTTTACCTTTTTCTTCCTCTGTTCAGTTATGCAGAGCCAGAAAACTTTGTTTTGGTTCCTTCATATTTCATTACTTGTGACAGAGCATGCCTCAGGAGACTCTGCATCACTCCAGGCAATTTCATCAGTGTCAAAATGAATGTTAGCCAGTGGCCTTGACACTGCAAGTTAGTCTTTTATGAAAGATTTAAACAGACAACAATAAGGTATAGGGTGGTATCTTCAGACTAGACCACGGAGAACTCAAATGTCAAAAGCATACAGGATTCTCTTTAGTGTTTCTCAAATTTTCTTGAAGGTTTTACATTTGCAACAAGACACACACTTTTAAAAATCAAAGCAGTAGTGGTAATTTCCAACACGTTGTCAAATTTACATTTCAGAATCTGTCTTTCTCTCCTCTTGCTTGGATGTAATAAAGTGACATAAAGGCTGACAGTCACCCACACATACTAATATATGAGGTCTCTGTGAAATAAAACCACAAACTTTAAAGTGCTGACTTTTAGCTCCTGCAAGTGCTGTGTTAGTAATCACACAAATGCAGTATTTTATTTGTACAGTAAAAAAGTTAACTTAGTATATGGAATGTGTCAATACTGAAAACAATTCTGAGTCTTTAAAATATTTAAACTGAAATGTTATTAAATATTACTCAGCTTATGTCATTAATATACAGGATAAAAAGACTTGTACAACTGAGAAGCTTGGGATGTGTATTGTTGGAATTTTCAGTTTTATTTCCCATTTTGTAATGAAACTAAGTCCAAAATGTGGCTTATTTTGTAACATTTCAGAATGTATTCAGTAATAATCTGATTTTTTTTTTTAATGTACTGATAATTCTTTGAGTAAAAAATGAACAAGTGATCTCAACTGGTATAAAAATATAGAGAATTTTTTCTACACTTGAGTGACTTTGTTCCATTTTTAAAGTTGTTTTTCCATCATAATTTTCACAAAGTCCATGAATGTTAAATTATTTGGGTATGTAAATAAAGAGCTAGGCAAGTTGATCTGGTTACAGGATAATCATCTTTTTTTAAAAAGATGAAACTCGCTATAATAGGTTAGTTCAGGTTAGTTTGCCTCTTTCTAGAGATCAGTAAATAAGGGGGATACAGTCCTACCTTATTAGGGCTGATGATGCAGAAAAAATAAGTTGAAATGGGTTCAGGATAAGATTATCTTTAAGGAATAGATGCAGATTTTTGATCTCCAGATAAGGTTGTGTTTGCATAACAACATTGTGTTGTTATGCCTAAGATTTAAAATAATAAATTAACAAATAATAGAAAAACAGTCCAGATAAACAATTGGCCTCCAGACAAACCTAAGAAGATAAGACAGGCAGTAGCCAAAGGGTGACATTTTCCCAAAGTATCATATTTGGTATCTGCTTTTTCACTTCCTGTTTTACCAAGTTGGTTTAGTTGCTTAAAAATAATTTTCTTTTTATCAGTTTTGATTAGGAGACTAATTTTAATTTAGGGTCCCTATTTTTGACAAGTTAATGATCCTCCATCTGTTAGAAATATTAATGTTATATTAGTTGGTTACCATGGAAAAATTGTCTACAGTCTGTGTAGGCTTAAAGAGTGATATGTACCCATTCTTTATCTGAACAGATCACTTCTTCATATTTGTTACCCATAGCATTCCTTCACACTTCTGGAAGAATGCTGAGATCTTGTATCTGAATCTTGGGTTTGGTTATTTATCCAGTAATTCTGTAGTTTCCTGTTACACATTCATGCACAGCTATGCTATACTTATTTTATTGTAACTTTGCTGTAACTATTGTAATCTTTAGATAATTTTATTAATGTTAAGTGCCTCAATGTCCAGTGATAATCATCTCTTGTACAAAGCGGGTGTTTTGCTTGTGATAGTCACAGAAGCAACAAGAGAGCTTTAAAGTGTGCCATATCTGTACTGAAAAATAAAACATACATGTAGTTAGTCCTTCCAACAACATGACTCGTACCAGAAGTGTGCAAGCATACAGAATGAGACAAGGCACAGTGCACTCATCCATTGAGCAACAGAGCCTGTTGATTGACAGGTGAGTCGTGGCAGTGAGCAGAGAAGTTCTGTGTAATCAAGCTGTTGCTGTAACAGTGTTTTCCTTTGTGAGTCTGTTTTATTATTAGGTTTGTGAAAAAAATGGACCAAAC
Organism: Colius striatus; assembly: GCF_028858725.1. NCBI lineage: Eukaryota > Metazoa > Chordata > Aves > Coliiformes > Coliidae > Colius > Colius striatus. The sequence continues at coordinate 51,192,226 of NC_084759.1, forward strand.
AAGGAGCTATCACAAGTCTTTCTTCTTTGACATTATTTAATTTCTAGTGTAGGCAGATGCATAATACATGTTAATATTCAATATATATGCATTTTCAGGCTGTTTGGTGGTTTTCTGGATGAAAGCCATCCAGTTAAATCCATCTCTATATTACTTAGTATATCTAGCCTACATTAAAAATAATTAGCAAATAATTAGAAACAAGAAAAACAAAGATAGATAAAATGAATCATTTCAAACTGTATAGAAGCATCTGGAGATTTCCCTCAATATGAAGTGATTTGGGTATTATTGACACCATGCTCGCACCAGAAATGATTCTACCTTCCCTTGAGGAGTCCCAGGCTCATCAAAGAAGTTTTCTCTCTCAAACCCTCTTCTTTCTTGCATTTCTTATATTGAGCTTTTAACTTTTAATTTGTGTGGTTTATACTTTTGTTCTATTTGTGTGTGTCATGTTATGTCTTCTCTCTCAGCTGCTGGAATTATATATTTCCAGTTTATATGTATTGTAATGATGAAAAGAAAGATACAGCAGAACAGTGTGTTTAGAAAGAATGGGAAATATTAATGTGCTTTTCACTTATTTTTAACTTCTGTAAGGATATATAGAATTCAGTAGTAAAAATATAAATACTTCCTTATGGTTTTAAACACAAACTCAGAGAGAAAAAAACAACGAAACACCCCCAAAAAAAACACAGCAAAACCCCATAAACAAAAATACTCAGAAAACCCAAACTTCAAAAGATAAATTAATCTGCCCAGCCTTGACACATCCAAAGCATAGATGTGTAAATCTCAGCCAGTTCCCTAGGCTTCTTTTAAAGTCAGCAGAGATAAGCATTCCAGAGAGTAATTCATCTTACTCTTCTTAGATGTCTTTCTTAGCATGAGATTAATTTCCCTTCATGGGTTGTAAAGAGAGCCAAGAATGACTAGTTGAGACTTAAATGCCCAATCTAGAGATACCTAAACTAGTGGTAACTAATCTCTCCCAACACTGAAGGCAGAAGGCAATGTTAGAAGGCAGAGGGCTCCATTTTGTCTGAATTCCTGTATGTCACATTTCACTCAGTGGCTGAATCGAGCAACTTCACCTAAAGATGACATGAAGCTGAGCTGATATTAAGGTCAGCTTTAGTTTATCTATTGCAGAAGCTTTTATCATTACATACTAATCTGGGTTCCTAAACCTGTATTGGAATACACGTCTCTGCAAGAAATAGATGGGTGAACTAGCCTCCTGATGCTGAGCTATGACAAAGTCTGTCTCCTATGCAAGTGAGATAGGTTTTCTGATTGTAAATGATGAAGAGAGAATTATTCTATTCCAGGTACTAAGACTCTGTTTCTTTCTAGCTGATTGTCTTGCCTACCTGTGGCCAGGTCCCAGACGTAAAATAATTGTTGAAAATCACTCTGCTTCAAACAGCTTTGTGTTCATTTCACATGCAGTAACTTTTTTCCCTCCCAGGCAATAACTTCCAGTATCCCTCAAAACACCATTTTGATGGATTAGATGTGAAAAAAATCCCTCTGAATGCTATGGTTTCCAGTATATTTCTGAGAATCTGGCGCTTGCTGCGTCTTAAGTTTCATTTTCCCACCTTCAAAATATTGCCATATTGAGACTCAGTTAATACCAAATGCAGCAGCTTAAATCTTGTCTAATTCCAATCTGTCTCATTACATTACACCTGTTCAAAAACAAAATCTCTTTTCTAGCTTTCTACAAAATTTCTTTTAAGTCTGTAAGTGGCTTTTTTTTTTTTTTCTCTTACAAATGCTTCCACAATAGTGTTCCAGTATGGTGTGGCTCTCTGTCCCCCTTTTATCACTTGTCACTAGTTCTCCATCTAGGCACAAATGCATCAGGCTGTTACTTCAAATGTCCTTCTTATCAACTGAATTTAATCTTTAGCAGATATAGCTCAGATTGTAGAGTTACCCTATGATCCAGATTCAGCAAACTGACACCATCTCGTCTTTCAAGTCCACATTTAAGGAACACAGGTATGCTGGAGATTTTTAATGAGATTTTAGCCTGTCAAGCAGATAGAGTCTACTGTGAAGAAATCCCTTGATGTCTGTTATTTTAGTACTGAGAACATCTAGGATTTAATTTATGACGTTGTGGTATTCACCAGAGGAAATAACATGCCATGATTTGGCTTGGTTCTTAAAGTATGTTCAGTTTCAGAAAATCACCGACTTTGCCTTGCTCGAAGACAGGGGAAATTCAAAAGATTGAATGGTTGCCTAGTATTACTGTCTCAAAGTATAGGATAACTGAAACTATACAACAGTACCAATACATCTAGAAATATTTCTCAGCTTGACAGTTGACAGACTTCTATGCCTGAAGATTATCCTTTTTTTTTCGTAATATTTTCATAGTGATCTGCAAGTATGGGAACAAGCTTTTTTCCCTATAAAATTTATTTCAGTCAACTTCTGACTCCTCAAACCAGGGTTTCACCAGAATGCCTAAGAGATACAAGCTGCTTGCTGACATCTATGCAGATCTCAAACAATACACCCTTGCTTCGCATAACTTAGATTTATGTGCTCTTGTTTATCCTTCTCCTCTGGCTTTCTCACCTTTCACAGAGCAGCTTAATTTTTCCCAGCCTCATCAACCATCACTATCACAGGTATACAAAGTCATGCAGCTTTGTTTACAATCTCTTCACCCCTGGATGCTAGACCACTTGATAAATATCAGCAGCTAAACACACTTGAACTGAAGGGGTTCATCAGGGCTCACATTTTTACCAAACTTGAGCACTGCAGGTGATATTTATGTGAGTACTACATGACACAAGAGGGAAACATTTAATAATGAAAATGCCCTCCTCTTCCACCTTTTCTATATCTTAATGTTAGTCATTGTTTTTTTTCCTCTTTCCCTTTCACTCAAGCTCTGGCCAGTTTATTCTGACATCAGTTGGAATATATTAGATCAGTTGATCAGTGTTCACGTTTGCAACCTGAGGATTTCCCCTATCACATGGGAGTAGAAGTCTCTCAACAGGGGCAGCAACTCGTCGTTCCCAACAGCAGGGGCTGGGCACCAGTGAGAAAAATAGATGCACAATTATGGAAAAGAAACAAGGACTTGTGTATGACTAAATGAGAAAATATAGAAGGTTGAATCTGCCAGGCCTGTGTACCTTCAGAAGCCTAAGTCCAAACATCTACAGAATGACAAGTATGTGGGGGAATGCAGGGGTAGGGGGAGCAAATAACATAACTTCAGGTGAGAGTTAATAGGTTGATTGTCAGCTGGCCTTGTTAGTTCTTATTTATCAGGAATGCAAATACCTGATAGAAGTAGTAAGTTTGGTTAATTTCTATGACTCAACACTTCCATGTTTCTACTGCTTTGTGTCTTTTTACTTTCTTTCTAGCATTACCCAGTTGGTATTAATGTACCACGATGTGCTTCATACTAACCAATGGGGATGACAATACTTTTTAAGTCTACTTTTAAATATACTGAAATTTGCTTATGTTTGTACGTGCCAATATAAACATCTAAATGAGTGTATAGGTGTAGATATACTTTGTGATATGTAGATGTTTTACCTTTAAATAAGCAAACAGTTGTTTTTTTTAAAAAAATATAGTAGGGAACATTACTGAATTGTTACTTAGAGTTAGAACTTGTAATATCTAGCAATACGGAATGCTAAAATTATGTTCTGCACACTTGAATGATGATATAGTCTTTGCTTTTATGATCACATACATTTTTAATAGAAGCCTTAACCCAATGCCTCATTCTCTCAGACTACATTGAAAGAAAATGCTGTCTGTAGGATGCTGGATTCATTTGTCTCTGGTTTGAAGATGTGTAACACCAGAGTTGGAACCGATGGCTATGAAACGTGATAACACCATCATTAATGTGGCCATGTTAAAAGTAGTATCTTTGTAAGTGGAAAAATGAGACAAGCTTTCAGGAACCTATGCTCTGTTTTCATTCTTAAATTGAAGGAGTGAATTTTAAAGTTGAATACACCTGTTGAGAACAATTACTGTGAGAGTGACAGAGCAGTGGCACAGACTGCCCAGAGGGGTTGTGGAGTCTCCTTCCTTGGAGGTCTTCAGGACCTGCCTGGACATGTTCCTATGTGACCTGATCTAGGTGACCCTGCTTCTGCAGGGGGGTTGGACTAGATGATCGTTAAAGGTCCTGTCCAACCCCTACCATTCTATGATTCTATGATTCTATATCTATCAGTTAGACTATTGCTGGTAGGAAGAGGTAACACAACAGAGCAGAGACACACAAGAAGAGAAAGGTGATAGACTAGTTATCTCCTAAGGGAAAGAGAGGGACAAAGCTGTAAAGCATGTCAGTCTGGAGGAAAAGAACAGGAAATTCCTGGAACCCCCACCTGATTTTCAAAAATATGTCTTTCATCTAGTATATGAAATACCCTTGTAACTATGTTTCTTGCTTTCTGAATACACTATGAAAAGTGTGGGGTCAGATTTACAGAACTGTTGTGTTTCCAATTGTAAATAAAATCAATTAAGACTGCTCTGAATTAGGACAATGTTATAAATTAGTGTATGAAGAAGTCAGGCCTCAAGTGATCAAAGCTGCATACCCAAAACTACTGAGTATCTTAGTGCAACTGTGATTAATTTTCAAACTGAAAAATGGCTATAATAAATTGAATCTTAGGAATTTGTATTTATGAAGCATTCATTCACTATAGCAAAACACCATGGAAATAGTGATGAAGAACATAATTTTTCTTTCAATGCAAGGTTTGAATAATGTGTGCTAAATAAGGTATGGGATCAAACGCTGCATAACAGCAAAAAATATCACCTTGAATAACATTAAACAAACTAGAAGCTTTGAGGAAGAATTATGATGAATCAAGTAACTAAAGCATTATGATGGATGTGTCAAAGAGTTCATAAAGTTGCATATGCATAGGTAATTTTTCTGACAAGGTTCTGAGTGCCTGAATACATAGCCGTGACATTCTTCTTACATGAGGGTGGGCATACTCCAAATTAATAGAGTTCTGTATATTTCTAACTTCTTAAAAACTGTCTGCCATCTGATCAGCTATAACTGAATTGTTAATGAATTAAGGTGACCAGCATTTTTCCAATCAGCACCACAAACCGGTTCAGCTTTAAGCTGTGGAGTAACAGCAGTAGTGACTATGCATCATCTATCTACCAGCTGCTATGGATAATGCGACATAAGGATCCAAAGTATAAAAATATTAAGGACCTTTGAAATTCAACTATGATTTCGTTAAGGAAATGTACCTTACTGATCAGAGTCATTCTGACTATATAATATCAGTTAATCTGGTCCTCTCTTTCTATATACATGCATATTTTTTTTCTCTATCTCAACTCTTATTTCTCATACTGCAAATATGCAGAAGTTGCTTCTGCTCTCATTTTACATTTATGCCAGGAAGCTATAATAAATAATTTTGGATTAATAGCTAAGCTTCTAGCCATAGCTAATCATCACAGAACAGTCAGCTTGGTCAGACAAAGCTCCACCTTGGTGATCCTGAGATGTCTGTTCCCAGACCCATTCTTGTCCTTCGTGTACTTGGAAATGGCTTCCAGGAGGATTTGATCTGTAACCTTCTTAAATACTGAATGATGCTGGCCAGCCTGTAGTTTCCCTATCCCCTTTACTCTTTTGGCGGCTAGGTGTGGTGCTTTCTGCCCTATGGATACTGCTTTACTCCCACAGACTGAGACATCCAGGAGCAAACCTGGATGACAGAAACTGAGAAAAAGAAATCATTGAATACCTTGACCTTTTCCACATCTTTTGTCACTAGTTTTCCTGCTTCACTGAGGTGTGGACCTGTACTTCTCTTAGCTGCCAATATACATATAGGAACTCTTGTTACCCTTCACCTCCCTAGTTTGTTTCAACTCCAGCTGAGCTCTGCCTTTCCTAACAGCATCCTTTCATGGTTGGACAGTGCCCTTGTCCTCTTCTTGGATAGCCTATCCCCACTTCTTTTTGCATTTGAACTTAGTCAGGTGTTCTCTGTTTTTCCATGCCTGCCTTTTGCTTTGCTTACTTGACTTTCTGCCCATTGGAGTGGACTATTGTGCTCTGAGAAGGTTGTTCTTGAAGGTAAAACAGATGTCTTGAGCTCTTGCTCAAATCACTGAGCAAGACAAATTCTGAAATTCAGTACTGTAATTATTTTACTTCATCAGTCCTATGAGCATTTTAAGCTCCACAATCTCACAATTGCTGCAATCAAGGCTACCCATTGACTGCCCTATCTCCAAACATTTCTTGCTTGCTTTTGAGTTGCAACTCCAATAGACCATCCTTCCTAGTTGAGTTGTTCATCACGTGTCAGGCAATTTTTATCATCACACTTCAGTAGTCTCAAGCATTTACTTAGTGTGCACAACTATCCTATCCTATCCTATCCTATCCTATCCTATCCTATCCTATCCTATCCTATCCTAGCCACATCTGTTTGTTCTTCCAGCAAATGAGAGTTTTTGTGTACCGTAATAGGGTCTGTTATCATGAGGCTTCCTCCAGCTTCCTAAAGCATGCTTCATCTGTTTCTTCTGCTCTCTCAGGTGTTCTATAGCAGTAGCATAGCACTCTGTAATGAAAAAGTTAACAATGCTCTAGGGAGTCAGCAGCCATTTTGGAAAGCCACGGAGCAATGAAGACCCCAGTCAGTCTTTTAGTTTTCCAACTGGCCAACAGTTTAGACTTAAAGGTTTGGGTTTTCTTAGAAGTGAGAATACTCTTAATGGTAATTGAAAGACTGTTTCTAAACAAATATTCAGTCTTCACATTTAATTAAAAAAAAAAAAAAGTCTAAGTGAATTAGACTATTACTAACAGAAGACTAGCTATAAAGCACCTCTGAGGTGTCATAAACCCCCCAATAAGGAAACTAACAGATATTATTTAAACTGTCTGGTTATTACTATTACAAATAATGTTGAGTAGTAGCTACTTTGTATGAAGCTTGAATGTATATACTCATTCATTTTACTTCAAAATAGAGGATTTGTCAATTAAATCATTTATCATTTTCTCACATGTTTTGAAAACTGATGATATATATAATATGAGAAGCTTGCTATTCAAACTTTGCCAATATTATCACGTAATATTATGCAAATCTGTGGACTGAGGAAAATCAGAGGAGGTAAGACCAAGGATAAATTTGTCCCATCTGATAACTTCTGTGTATTCTGGGAATATAGCATATAGAATTGGCATATTTGTAGGAATGGTCAATCATTATGAAAAATAGAGATATATAGTTTCCGAACTCCATCCTAGTAGACATAGGAAGTAAGGGTGATGCAGAAGAAGAACATTTGGAATTCAATATCTTCGTGTAATCAGAAATTCTGATACTTAAACATAAGAAAAAACTATTTCACCTTCAGAGTCCGGAGCAGTGACACAGGCTGCCCAGAGCGGTTGTGGAGTCTCCTTCCTTGGAGGTCTTCAAGACCCACCTGGACATGTTCCTGTACAACCTGATCTAGGTGAACCTGCTTCTGCAGGGGAGTTGGACTAGATGATCTCTAAAAGTCCCTTCCAACCCCTACCATTCTATGATTCTATGATTCTATAAAGAGATAATAACAATGTCAACATTTTCATGACTATTCTACTATGTTAGGTTTAGCAACATGGTGGTAGATTAGAGCATATAGGAAAGTGTGGGGAGAGAAAATTAAGGTAGGGTAAAAGCTATATTCTGATTTCCATGTCATTGTGGCAATATCACTTTGTTCTGGTAACAAGGATAGTGTGTATCTGGGACAGAGAATAAAAGCATTCCCAAGACTATAATGGCATGCAGCTGCCCAGTCATCATGTGTGACAGTATTCTTTTATCACCATCACAATTACAGTCCTTGCATCTTGGACAGCCAATGAAGATATATTGAATTAGAATGCAATTCAGATCTCTGAAGCATCATGCTTTTTCATCATAGTTTTGTCATTGTTCCAAATGTCATCAGTTCTGAGATGCAGCAGAATATCAACATAAGGACTGTCTCATTGCCAATACATGGTTCATTACACCATATAGAAAAAGCATTGTGCCTTTACCTTGATGCAACACTCTTAAAAGAAATAGTTAAAAAGTGATGCATTTTAAGAAATCATCCTTTATTTTTTGTTCTCTCATACTTCCACTTTTAAGTAAATAGTTTGTAAGTAATTCAAGCAGTATTATAAATTCTTAAGTAATTTTAAAACTACTATTTGTCCTATAGGTTGTGTTGTCCCTATATATTTCATACCTCTTCTCAACCAAAATCAGATACTTAATTCTGTTAATCATGCTCAAACATCTGGTAGATCGAATTATCTCTCTGAAGCCCTGATCTTTGATTCCTGATTATGGGACATATTAGAATGTTTCTGTTACTATTTATAAGTCTTGGAATACCACACATTTTATTTTATATAATATTTGTTACAATACCACACTTCTGAGAAATCTTTTTTCTCTTTTTGATCATATAAACCATCTTCCGTGTCCCCTTGATGCAAGAGATAAACATGGATTTGTAAGAATTTGTTTGGGTTGTTTTATGGGAGGAAGAAATTGTACTCTGCTAAGTCCCTTCTCACTCCTTTAAAATCCAATTTGTGTTTGTTAATATAAGTAAGGAGGGAATTTGTTAGTGAGGTTATTCTTTTCACTCTATGTGCTGACCTATATCCTCTATATGTTAAAATGTAAGTCATAGTACAATCAGAGATAGAATTTAGTTCAGAGAGAATTATTAAATATATAAAGTTGTCTAAAGTTATTTTAAAATCTTTCTGATATTTGAGTTACATTTTCTGCAGCAATACACTCTTGATTCAAGAACTATCATAAAAAGTGAAAGTAACCAACAGGACTAAGATACTTGGAGGAAATATTATATCTAAATTTTGAAGAAAAAAAAATAGAGTAAATATTATGTTGCAAATCCAATTTTAAATCAGCTGTTATGTCTTTCATTAACAGGGTAACATAGGAACATTGTTAAAGGGCTACTTAACTATGGTAGGTTTGTTCCCATCAGCTTAGCAAAGCTCCACAAATCCCGAAAGCCATTGCAACTGTGAAGCAGGAGAGTTGTCTCTAGTAGGAAGCAGAGATGTGCTGCTAACAGCAGGCATGTAAATTTGAGTAAAAAGAAAGGTGGTAACTTACTAGTTGCAGTAAAGTTTCTCTACTAAAGTATCACAGAGCTTAATGCAGGAAACACAATAAAATAACCAGTCTGGCCTTCAAGTCTTTGTCTTGGCAATATCTGAGCCTTGAGTAGATCTCAAGACTGTGAATTCAATGCAGCTATTCATCAATAAAGCTATATGTGACAAATAATACCTATGCAAGACATTACTTAGGTAAAACCACTCGAACCTTCAGGAGGCTAGGCAGCATGGCAGAGGAAGAAAACAGTGTGCAATCAGAAGTACAGCAAAGAAAGAAGATTGTTTGGGAAGAAAGTTTAAAAAAAAAATCAATAAAAACCCAACAAAGTAGTTTTGTTGCCTCAAGTGGGGAAGAAATTCCTTCTAGACTCCAAATTAGCAGTCAGTATGATCTTGATATTTTAGACTGTTTATATGTAGTGTCAAGCATCCTAATTACGATAAACCAGCAATGCTGCATTGAAAACCTATTATTTTGGCAATTGGAGGTAACAGCCACCCAGTATTTCAAAAAAGAACCTGAAGCAGCCTCATGATTCTCTCTGTGTATCTAGCATGAGGAGGAAAGGATGTTCCTGAATGCTGCACTGGAATGTAATTTTCTGACATGCATTAGATCTGTGCACCTGTTCCTGACCTCTCACGCTGCACTCATTTTAGTGTACCATTATGTTCCACTGGATGAAATTAGCCATGTTAGGGACCATACTTACTCAATAAGAGGGAACTTGAAAAATCAAGGGATTGCTGCTGCAATTTCAAAGTAACTGCTCAGGGAACTTGAGAGTGGTGGAGAATTAAACAAAGAAAGTTACAAGTGTGATTTAACACAGCCCTCCAGTACCTTTATGAACCTTTCATGTTTTCATTTCATTTCACAACAGCAAAGTTGAGTGAGTGTGATGAGGTTTCAGGAAAGCTTCCAAACCCCTGACATTTACTGCTATGGCCTCTGAATCCAGGTGTAAATGTGCTAGTGTATGTTGGCTCATCTGGACTTTGGCAATGTCTGGAACTAATTCAGTGCCTCTTCCTATGTGTATTCTGGCAACATAAGGGGGCTGGGCAGCCATATGCTTCTATATTAATTTTGGCAAGGCCAGCATTGCTTCAGTGCACATTTCACAACACACTCATAATGTATAACCTACTGTTGTCCCAGTGGTGCTGCTAGTAACATTACTTTGAAATCCTAGAGGTAAGTCAATTGGGATTTTTTTTTGTTGGAAGAGGAGGCATGATATTTATTTATTTATTTGTTTATTTACTCTTAAATGTTGCAAATGAGAAAGGGAAAGATATCACTTGTAAAATACTCCACATTTCTATAGGACATGAGAACTCAAAGTCTTAGCTTTATCTTTGACTATGAAACATATAATGAGTCAGTGCAGTTGAAGCTAGACATTGACTGTCTGAGCCAGTTTAGAATAAGATTAGTAAATTTCCTGGGATTAAAGATAAAAATGTCTTAAAGTTTTAGCATTCATTCTTGTTCCTAATAAAACTAAAACTTATTTTGTTTAAACACCCTGCAACACAAAATTGGCTTCTGTCCTTGTACTTTTGCTGACTGAACTCAGTCAACTTTTGTTCACATAAAAAAGTACTAATAATATGGGAAAAAAGTATTTTGGACTTTTCATTATTTTACAACTAAAAATGGTTTCTGAACAAGTAAGAAAGATCAAAAAAAAAATTAGATTTATGGAAATCTGATAGATCTGATTCAGAATGATTCCTTGTCAAAGAATGATTTTTATTCTTTTGGTAAAATAGTAATTTATGAAAGCAAACTAGATAGTGTAGTAAGGATAAATATAATGGACTTGACAATTCTTGCAGATTTCTACTTTTACTGAACAATGCATCATAAAAACAAATTTAGATTGACTGAGGGAGCTGTGTTTTATGTCTTCTTGGTCTCTGGGTGTTCATAAAAAGTGTTTTAAGAGAGTACTTTATTTTAATGGCATTTCATTCTTAGCATGTCTCTTTGCAAGGTAGGTTTTATTTAAATGAGAACTGTCCATTTTATTTTATTGTACATGCAGTTAAGAAAAAGGTAGCATTTTAATGCTGTATGACGAACAACACTGCTGAGAAGCTGAACATATGCTTGAAAAAAACTATTAAAATCTTGTTACTGAAGCATAATAATTTTACCTATTTTCATGGCTTTTAATGGTATGTGAAGAAACCAGCAACACATCTTAAAACACTGTAGAGTGGACTTTTTAGAAGTTACTCTTCTCTACAGATTCCTACTCCTTGCCAGAAATTATATAACATTAATGTAAACATTTTCACACCAACCCTAGTCACTTCCTTCTCACTAATTCAAGTTGCACACTGTTGCAATCTACTTGGTCAGTAGTATGACCACTGTGGTAAAAAGTAAACCATGGAGAAGAAGAAACATATTCTTTCCATTGAAGAAATATATTCAATTACATGGTTTAGTATCCATAGCAGTGAATATTTTAAAATCTTTCTGAAGTTCAGGAAAAAAAGTACATGCTATATTTTTTTTCAATAGTCTCTGTTTATTTCTTCAACACAAAGCATTTGCTTTTAATTTATGCGTAATACCATGGAAGGAAATTCACTCATCAATCCTCTATTGAAGTTGATCCAAACTGTTTGAATTGTGGAAGGGCTTGGAGAGGAAAATTTACCTGACATTTGTCTCTGCAGATTAATGCAAGTTTTAATGTAGTCAGATAAAAGCCAATTTCCATGCACGCCTCATTAAACCAAGAGAAACTGTAGAACTGTATTTTTAAAAGCGTAAAAGTGCCAAAGCAAAAGTGTGCACTTGTTTGGAGGAGAAGAATATCTAGATCTATCATCCATGAGAAATATCTAGGGTAAGAATACTATATATTTCCTTTCCCTTCAGAATTTTCCACCACAGACTTCCAGATGACATTTCTTTGTATTTCTCAATGTTTAAGTTCTTGTTGTTGAATGTATATTTGCTCAAGACCTTTAAGGGCTGAGGTTGGGATGGTCATTGGACCTTTCATTTTGGGCACAACAGCTAGACGTGTATGGTTAATCTTGCTGTATTTCTTCCATTGCATAAGCCCACAACTTTTAGTTGATCATTTTCATTTTTCAACAAGTAGCAATAAAAAAGACTAATGGTAAATTCATTCAGAGATATATACTAGGCTAGGAGAGTTTTGGCAAGAAAGACTTGGAAACTGCAGCTGAACCAATACTTTCCTATTATGCTTGAATTTTGATTTATAGTAGGAAGTAAACCTTGCCACTAAGCAATGAAAATGAGATTGCACAGAAAAATATTTGCTTAGATATGTGTCTATTTTCACTGTATTACTGAGAGGAAAATCGAGGTAAAACCTCTTCTCTGTGGCTGAGTGGTGCTCACCAATCTAAATGGGTTTGCAGTTTATAAAGACAATTGTGACACCGAGGAGTAAAACGTGTTATCACAAACCAAATGAAGTTCCTCAAAAGAAGGTATGGTGAATTGACTGTGTCAAGCCACTGTATCACTCCTTGTCCTAAGCTGGACAGGAGAGAGAAAATATAATAAAGGCTTATGGGTCATAAGGACAGGGAGATCACTCAGCAATTACCATTGTAGGCAAAACAGACTTGATGGGAAAATCAGTTTAAACTGTTGCCAATCAGAACAGAGAAGGGTAACAAGAAATAAACCCTAAATCTTAAAACACCTTCCCCCATCCCTCCCTTCTTTTCAAGTCTCTACCTCTTCACCCCACAGCAGTAGAGGGAGACAGGGAATGGAAGCTGTGGTTAGTTCATCACAGATTGTTTCTGCCACTGCTTCATCTCAGGAGAACTCCTCACACTCTTCTCCTGCTCTAAGGTGGGGTCCCTCCACAGAAGACACAAGTCCTGACAGCAAACCTGGTCTGGCATGGGTTCCTCTCTGTCCACAGGGTCACGGGTCCTGCCAGGAGCCTGCTACAGTTTGGATCATAGCCTCTCTCAGGCATTCACTTCCTCCAGTGTGGGGTCCTCCCTGGGCTGTGAATGAATCTCTGCTCCACCATGGCCTCCATGGCTGCAGGGGCAGGGCCTGCCTCACCATGTGCTGCACCATGGGCTGCAGGAGAACCTCTGCTCTGGCTCTTGGAGTACCTCTTCTCTCTCTTTCTTCACTGATCTTCGTATCTTGCAGTTTTTGCTCTCACATTCTCACTTTTCTACTGCAGTTTGCTCCTGCACAGTGACTTTTTTTCTCCTTAAATATGTTGATCCCAGAGATGTTACCACCATGGCTAATTAGTTCAGCCATGGCCAGTGGTGGGACCATCTTGGAGCCATCTGTCATTGGCTCTACCTGACACAGGGAAAGCCACTCCCATAACCCCTTTCTGCCTTGCTCCTCCCTACCAAAATCTTGCCACACAAACCCAGTACAGGTCACAATTGCTTGTCTGTAACATTATAGATAGTATTCAGTAAACTACATCAAGGTCGTACTCCGTAAATTTGTGCTGAATGTATACCTAGTGTGTATCTTATGAAGAGTAAAATGCCCAGTCAGGTTTCTTGCAAATAATTTAAGGTTGGTGTTGAATTGCCAAATTTCTAGACTTGAAGCAATTTTAAAGGGAATGTATTAGGTACAACATTACTTTGACATTTTCTTTTTCCTTGATTCTTTCTTCATAATCCTACTATTGACAATCCTTCTTTGACATTTGTTTTACTTCCTTCAGTAGTTTTGTAAATCTGTGAGAAATTAATAGATTAACAGATTCCCCCTGTTAGTTTCATTAGGTATTATGTTTTTATTGAGAATACTGCTTAGTATTTGGATGAAATAAGTTTATCTCATTTCCTGTTCAGAAAAGAGTGGTAGTTAAATGACAGAAACCCAGTGGGATAAACTAGTCTAATTCTCGAATGTTTATATTAATCCAAACATATAAATGTGCCTAACTGCAGTGATGCATTCAAAACCTTAAGTTAGGAAGAGCTTGGACTTTTCTCTAATTAACAGTGACCTTAAAAGTCTTTATATTTAAAAATGGATTAAAGTTAATGTACCGCTATACTCAGTAAGATGGATTCTGTTGATGACAGCTCAGATTAAAAATGGGGGTTATATGTAATATATTTTTCTCAAATTATTTTAGTAACATTGAACATACAGCTTTCACAACTTAATTGGGAGATCTGGAGTAGCACAAGCCTGTTTTTATTTCCAGAGATACGGCGGAACTGAATCACATTTTGGGGTTGGGTTTTTTTTTGCTTTAAATTATGTGTGTGACTGCATATGGATTGCCCTGTGGGCTTTTAGTTTTAAAAAAGGAATTTCTTTTCTCTATTGAATTTTACTATAGTTTCATCTTAACATTGATTTTTGGAAGTCATAATTTTGACTACCAAACCTCAGTAGACATCGTCTGTTATACTGTTGTATTTTCCTAGATATTATATATATATTTTTTTATATATATAGCTCAGACTATATTCTATATAGTCTGATTTTTCAAAGATTTTTTTAGCCCTACGAGTTTTTGGCCTTATGAGGTCAGTGAAATACCTGTTTTCTTATAGAGATAACAGGGGAAGGGAAGGGAAGGGAAGGGAAGGGAAGGGAAGGGAAGGGAAGGGAAGGGAAGGGAAGGGAAGGGAAGGGGAAAAGGGAAAAAAAAAAACAAAACAAACAAAACTCCAACTCCACAACTGTCTGTGCTAAGTGTCTTATTACTTTTATCAAATATTATCTAATATTTGCAAACGATCAACCATTCCATTCAGAAAATCTACATTACTCGTTAGATGTACTTCTGTGTATTGTATTTTACAGTTAAGTGCTATCTTAACTCAAAGATAAAGATTCTGAATGTAATTTTGAGGACTATTTGTTGGTCAGTATCTGCATTCTCCCTATCTCTAAACATTTTTTCTATTTTAAAATATAGACATTAGAAGTCCATTTGTTGAAAATTTTATTTTCTTTTCTTTTATGTATAGAAGCCTTTACTCAACTTTCCCAACTGTATCATAAAATGTATTTGAAATTAGCTTCTGAAATGAACTCCTGCTCTTACAGGCAGATATTCTAGTATTTGAAAGTTCAGTAAATTCTTATTTATTTATGGTCAATTTTCTGTATTTCTTAATACATAAATATATATCTTTTTCTCCAGTCACTTCAAAAATAAAGAAAATTATATTTCTTTAGCATGATTTCAAAAGAAGATGAGTTATTGGAAGATGTATTGAGTATCTTTCTGGGAGCTACCTTCCTGAGAGGTTCTGATCTTACTGATATCGTAGCCATGTGGGAAAGCTGCTGACAAAATACAGCAAGTTGAAGGAAATTTAGTGACCAGAAAGCCTTATTTAACCAGCCTTCCTAGTCTGAAACTGTCTAGTCTCCTTAAGTTTCTTACAGCCTGTGTAGAGGTAGAACTTTACAGATGCAGATCTCCATATCTACCTAGATCTGCTCCGCAAATGCTGTCTACCTCTGTGTGATGGACAAAATGCTTTCCAGAGGCTCTGTGCGTCTTTTACCCTTAGAATTTTTCAGAATATGTTTCAAACAAAGATAGATATGACTGGTGATGTATAACATGTGGCAGCACCTTTTATATAACATCATGAAGCCGACCCAGGAATAAGAGTGCCAGAGAGTGTGCAGTACTCAGGAGAGAACAAAAGCTAACTGAAAACTTCCCACTCCTCTTAATGTATTTCCATAGTTTAAAACATTTCTTCAAGTATTGTTAAGCTAGAGTATAAAAGGAAACATGAATCTGTGACCCAGCAATTAGTGAATGGGTCTGTAAGAAGAGACATTTAGTGGTACTTGATGCAAGGATTACCTTTCATACTTTAAGTAAAACAACCACAGGAGAAAATATAAAAAGAAATAATCTTTTCTGACTTCATTTAAAAGAAAAATACATTATCTGTAAAATTTGCCAAAGCTACATTTGTAGGCTGGTGGCAATAAATGAACAAGCAGTTTTGCCTGAAGCCCAGAGCATGATACTTGACTGCCATACCAGAGAGGATGGAAAAGAATTGCCAAGATGCCCATTGCAGTGTTTCCTACAGGCTGGCTAAGGTTGATCTTCATTGCACATGTTGGTTTGAATCTCCTTGGCTCTTAATATTCTAGTAACAGAAATTAAAGCTCATAAAGTTCTCATTTGGAAAGAAGATGTAATGGCAGCTAATTCATAGGTACCAAAATCTTCTGTTAGACTGTCATAATTGTTTGGTACCTAACATTTCCTAAAGCAGACCACATGTCTGAGAAGTCATGTCTACAGACAGAATGATTACTTCTTCATTTCCTTTTGTGGAAGTGCCTCAAAAAACCTGGAGATCAGAAATATTTAAAAAAAAAAATCAAGAAAATTAAAAAAAAAAAAAAAAAGAAAGAAAGAAATAGTGGAGCTGGATCATAATCCTGCAGAAAGATTTTCATGGCTACATAGATCCCTCTCTACAGATGCTGCTATTACAAACAGGTATTTGGCATGATACAATTGTGAGAGGTGTCAACATTTTTTTAATCTTAATTAAACAAAGTTATTAAAAGTAACTAAAAATAGATCTTACTGTCATTGAAAACTACCAATAGCAAAATCAAACCTAAGTAATAAACAAAGATAGATATGAAGAGCCTGAAGTGTTGCCCACTTCTTTAAAAAAACAGAAGTCAGACTGTCTGTGGAGCATAAGCTTAGTTCCAAAAAGGAAAAAGTAGTGTTATTTCAAGCAGGTTAATTGCAGACTAATACTTAACTATTTACATTCACTTAGAATCTGATTGACATCTACATCTAGTCTGTCAGGTAGCTCTCAATCTACCAGGTAGGAGAAATATTTTCTTTCCCTAAATTTTGGAGCAGGGAATGAGCTTCTAGGCTTGCCTTTGATAGATTTCATGTGTGGAATTGGTGAACACTGTTTGCTGTTGAAGTGCCATTTCCATGTTTATGGGAGATTGTGGTCGCTGTGGCTTGTGGCTTCTTCCATGGAAGCAGAAGGTATTGCAGTAGCAGAAGGGTTTTCAGGGTGAATATTACTTTGACAGAGGAAAAGCATCCTCTCATCAAATTACTGCTAAGAAGTGATTAAGTAGAAGAACTATAGCACTCCTCCTAAAAAGGTAATTTCTTTTAAATAGCAACAATATTTTTTTAATTAAAAAAATCTTGATTAGAAGTTGCATGACTGAGAGGTCACAATAGTGGTATATTATAAACTGAGATTTATGCCTCTGCATTATTCAATATGTTTTACTAACCTGAAAGAAAAGGAAACAGGAAAAATAAAAGAGAAAATGCAAAAAAAAAACAACAAATCAAACCAAACCAAAAAACCTGCAAAGGACAGAAATAACTATTGAATGGTCAGTTATCTTTGATCACTTAAAACTACAGTTTAATTTGAGGAGTATTTGCAGGGATACAAGTAACAAATAGATTGTAACTACTGGGATAGGCTTCCAGTAATCGGGACTGGAACTAGTGAAGATGTACTACTTAGTATGCAGCATCAGTGATTTCGTTATTGAAGTACTATGTTCAGTTTTGCTGATGGTACTTTAAAAGCTGTTGATGGAGATTAATTATTAGAGGATTAAAAGAATTGTTAAATTCAGATTTCTCTCTCATATTAAGAATTTAAAGTAGTTCTCTAGTTTAAAAAGTAGGAAATGAAGGGTGGCTCATTCTAAAGCTTGAAATGAAGAAATTATTTTTGGCAATAAACAGCTCTGTAATACAGCAGAAGTAAAAATAACCAGTACATGGAAATTGAAACTAAATAAAAGGTCAGTCTAGATGAAGACACTGTACTTTCGTATGTAATCATTGAGAAAAATGTTTGGTGATATAGTAGTTGCTGCATGACTTTAAATTCAAGCCACTGCATTTTTCTCAAACACATAAGATAACCCTAGAAGAAATGAAGGGCTTAATTCCTGAATTATTGCATTTTTTATAGCCCAAGTTATGAAAAAAACAGATGACTGTTAAGAGTTCCTTCTGGCCTTTAAATCTAAGTCTCTGTAAAGAGGCCAATGAAAAAAAAAAAAAGCTTACTGAAATTCGAGCTGACACTGGACTCTAAACCTCATGAAACAAAGTGAATGAAACGTTGGTACACCAGAGAAGATGAACATACCCTTGTATTAATTCATTTCATTCCACATATCTAAGGTTTTAAATTATAGACCAAAAAAAACCTGTACAAAGACTCATCTTTGCCTATTGTCAGAACACAGCAGTATGTAATATTGTAACCTAATGAAATCGGTTTTCAGATCTGCCTTTCTTACTCATGTTCATTACAAAAAATATTGGATTCATACCTGTGAGACAATACTATAACCAAAATTATCAGATGTTCAGTGTGTTTTGTTAAGTTAAATTAAATAATTTTGTATTGAAAGCTTTGTAGGAAGATGAACTGGAATATTTGAAGGTTTTGTCAGAAAGCTGCAGCGATCTCATCAAACTCACACTTTTCAGATGTTTTAGCTACTGAGTCTAACCATGGTTTGTCAATGAACAATAATTTGGCAGTTTAAAATTATGTTGCTCATGGTCCATCCAAGCTGAAGTTGCTGGTACTAGTCCTTATGTAAAAAGAGACAAGTGTTGTGCTATTTATTTTACTAATTTATATATGACTAAGCTACATAAATGCTTTAAGCATTAAGCAAGCCTTAGGAAGATGAGCTATACTTTTTCCAGTGGCATCATAAGTACTGATAGAAACCAGGAAAGAGACTCCCATTTTATGTTAATTAAAAATCACCCTAACAACTGAAGAAATCCCTTTATAGACTCCTTAGAATTAATTTACATGTAATTAATCAAAATGTTATTTGAGAAGACTTAAATTCATTTCAAGGAAATATACAAGTGTTATTTCCTGTTTTAAAAGTATGTTTGAAGCATTGTATAAAATGCAGATTTTTTTGGCCAGTGACGCAGGTTTCCAAAATTTTTTTGCTATGAGTGAACGAAAAAACAGTGGGACATTTTTTCAATGATCTTTTAAAAATCTTTTTAATTAATAGCTATTTCCTTTTATGGAATTCTTTTAGCATATTTAAAGACAAAAAAAAATACACAGGATCATCCTAAAGACTGTCCTGTTTGGATGACCATATGTGTGTTTGGGACCACAAGCCCCAATCCACAAAATTGAAAAATCTATTGAGAGTCACATGTGAGTGAACCCACTAGCTTTTAATGTGCAAGAACAGTCATCAGTCATTTCTCTATCTCTTCTTTATTCTAGTTTTACTCACTGACTGGGATTGAGGGCTGAGCCCCTTAAAGTTAGCACTGGTATGTGAAAGCTGTGAAACACATACTCTTCAGCAATTTTTCAGCTTTGGACCTTCAAAGTAATATGTCCGTCCCAGCTCAATTATTTGTGTGATAAGAAATTTTCAAAAAGCCTAACTAATTTAATGATTGGATATAGAATTAATCTTTTGTTGTTCTGTAGACGCAGTGCACAAATGTCTTTATAAACTAGGCATATGTCACTCTCATAAACAGTTTGCAAGTCTAAGTCATAAAGATGTGATGTAAAGAAATAAGATGAGTCAAGAAAGTAGAACTAAAGCTTGTTGGAGATAATATGATTTCCCATTTTCTTTAATGTATCAATAGCTTTACTGTTTCAAAACAAAGATCTACCTATCAGTGGTCAATGGGATGTTGAGGGAATCATAGAATGGTAGGCGTTCGTAGGGACCTTCAGAGATCCTCTAGTCCAACCCTCCTGCAAAAGCAGGTCCACCTAGATCAAGTTGCACAGGAACGTGTCCAGGTGGTTCTTGAAGACATCCAAGGAAGGAGACTTCACACTCTCCCTGGGCAGCCTGTTCCACTGCTCTGTCACCCTCACAGTGAAATAGTTTTTTCTTACGTTTAAATGTAACTTTTTGTGTTCCAGCTTCGTCCCATTACCCCTTGTCCTGTTGCTAGCTACTATGGAAAAAAGAGATGTCCCAACCTCCTGACACCCACCCTTTAGATATTTGTAAATATTAATAAGATCCCCCCTCAATCTCCTCCTCTCCAGATTAAACGGCCCCAGTTCCCGCAGCCTTTCCTCATATGAAAGATGTTCCAGTCCCCTGATCATCTTGATGGCCCTGTGCTGGACTCTCTTTAGAGGTTCCCTGTCCCTCTTGAGCTGGGGAGCCCAGAACTGGACACAAGACTCCAGATGAGGCCTTACCAGAGTAGAGAGGGAGCAGAACCTCCCTGGACCTGCTAGACATACTCTTCTTGATACATCCCAGGATTGGCCTTCTTGGCCAAGAGGGCACATTGCTGGCTCATGTTTAGTTTATTATCGACCAAGACTCCCAGGTCTCTCTGCAGAGCTGGTCTCCAGCAGTTCAATCCACAGCCTCTTAAAATCTTTTATATCATGTTTTTGTAATATTTCACATTGCTTTCCAATAGACCTATGATCCATAGTCTGGTACTTCATGAGCCAGGGGTATTGTCTTTACAATAAGTCACTTGTTAGGATTCCATTTCCATCAGTAGGGTGCTTTTTAGACATATGCATATGCTATTCACAGCTTTCAGGTGATAGAAAGATAAAATGAGAAAAATTAGTTTTAAAGGAGCTAATGAATACCAATTAGTGCAAATGAAGGAGAGGGGACTCCCAAGTGTAGGAAGCAGAATTTAGGAAAAAGATATTAACAATGCTTTGTGTGTGTAACCCTTCTGTTCCTACACAGCAGTAATGAGCTTTCAAAATAAACTAAACATATAAATATTAAAACTAAATATAATAATCTATCATAACTTTACTGAACTATGGGTATACCAGCAGCTCAGTACAAAAGGATTGGCAGGAACTCAGCTGGATTAACACATTAAGCTGCAACTGAGTGAATTTTCAGTTACCAAAGGGTAAATTCTTGTATTTGTCTATGAGACAAGAGTTGATGCCATTAAATGAAAACATGTAGTGCAGTTTTGCTAACCAAGCTTGGCCAGGACTGGGATTGTATTTCACACCTGAAATATGACATCTCCTGCATCACCGTCCTGATGCTGCTTTCTGCATCTGACAGGTGTTTTATCAAAACAGAGGAACAGCCATACCAGCTGAGCGTAGAGGTCCATCTAGCCCAGAATTTGTCTCTGACAGTTGCCAGTAATGGATGATTATAAGAGCAGGGCAAACAGTGATCAGTCACTACCTTGTTTAGGTTTCAGCGTACTGTGGAAAATAGCAGTACTGCAGACTAAGGTGCTGCATTTTGACATTTTTTTAAAGCTAGCACTTTCTGCTGTTGGAAATCACAGGTATCACTTCAGCCGTATTCTTGAGCAGTAGGAATGCTGATAGCAGCTGTACCATGAAACTTGATACCACTGTTGTGCATTCCCCATATTTATTGAAGTGCTAGCTGCTGGTATTTAGGGACTCCTCATTTGTATTTATTTTTTTATTCAATCTGCTTTTGTAAGTGGGCTAGACTGTACACCAAATAATTTTTCTCCCATAGCTTCTGGTGATAAACACCAGCTGTCAACAGTGAATGCAGCGACATGAGAAGCATACAATGATTTTCAAGACAAGGTCGGATGACAGGTAGTTAAATAATGTAGAAAAGATAATCTTCTGAACAAGCAAAAATCTGAGGTTGGCGCAATGTTTTTCACAAAATTTACTATCAACAGATGGCAATGCAGAGGTCAAGCTCCCAGACAGAATATATCATGTACCTGAATAAATAATTTGTATCTAAATGATACTCTATGAAAACTAATTTTTGCTATTGAGATACCTACCTGACCTTGTGATGTTATTGTTAACACTCTTTAAACTGTCTGAATTGCATTGTAAGGTAGTACTTGAACTCATATGTTGCTACTAAAGTCACATGTATATTAATATACATGTTTATTTAAAGGTCTAATGAATTTGAAAGCCTAAATGCTGGGTTTTCTGTTCTACTGTGTATCCTTAAAAGTGTCTTATGCTGGGAACATGACAGAAAGCATATGATTCAGAAATTAAGCTAAACTTAGCTGGTTTGGGGATTTTGTCTACTCAGTCTAGTGCCTTTCCTTCATATTCCTTTTTTACTTATGTCTGACTTTCTATGTTTCATAGTGTCTCTTGAGAGGTATTCCTTTACCCTGTCCAAAACCTTACATTTAACCGACATAAGCTTAGCACAGTGTTTTACACTACTTCCAGAGCTTAATTTCAGTTTTCCCTTAAGGAAGAAGTTCTTTAAGTTTCTTTAAATTAAGAGCATAACACCCATTTATTATGCAAAAGTTTAATTGAATTCAGTAAATATCTTCTTACTACTGTTTTAGAACAAAAACAGATTAAATTTTGCTGAAGTGAACCTCTTATGTACATTAAAAAAAATATGGTAAAGTAATAATCTAAAACCAGTGTGTAACCATAGAACCCACACTGAGCTGTCACAGGCATAATAATGTAACACTAGTGGAAGATTTTTTAATGGAAATGTCAAATACAATTGTATTAATAGGAAGTTAGCTCCCCATGACAATGTAAGTACTATTTCATTGTCATTTGGGAGCTTAAAAGATTTCTTTCCTTTTATATATTATATTTTAATAAAGGAAATTAAATCAGCAATCAAAATCTATGCTAAAATCATGTTAAAGGTTTTAAGAACTAGGCAATGTAGGAAAATTCACAGATAAGGCTGCCAGAATACCCAGAGATTTAAAGCAGTGAAACAACCCTTAGGAACTGCTTGCCTTCCATGAATTGTCAGTTGATGATGAGCTGATAGCAAAGTGAAATATTTCTTCCAGTGAGCTGAAGGTGTGATATTGACTTTTGAAGGTGCAAAGATAGCTTGATTAGACTGAATTTATTGTGACTTTGCGTTCTAGTTTTAAAGAGACAATCTCCCTTTGATTTAATGTAATACCAGTAAGCAGAATCTCATACATTATATTGTTTTTAACACCGAGAATATTCTCCAAAAACAAAGAAGCATTTATGAATTAGTGCAACAACATTGATTTTAAAGATCACAAAATCTTCTTTGACTGTCATGACAGAGAAGACAGTTTTGAAGATGGTGTTTACAGCTACCCTATTTACTGTTCTGATAATAATCCTATGACCTTGGTTTTGAAAAGGAAGTTGATACAGAAGTGGAGGAATTTTTCTTTGTGACTAAAAAATAAATGATGCTGTGTTCTTTCTCTCTGCGGTTACTTTGTGCTAGTCACAATCCTTTGCTAAAACAGGAAGTGTAGATAAACTGTAGTGTTCTTATTCAGAAAAGAAAGAAGATCTGTTATTGGCAGCTTGGAGATTATAAAAATTATTGGTTATGAAAATCAAGTGTTTATGTAACTCAGAGGAAATGACATTGCTAAAATGGCATTATATTCCTGTTCTTAAAACTGCTTTGTAATACCACTGACATAGCTATAAATTGTTCAAATACAGTTAATTATTATTTTCCTTTTTATAACATTCAAATAAGAAGATTCAGATCCTCCTCACTGAAATAATAAGGATGAATTATATTATAATATTATGTACACCAAGAAAAGATTAAGAGACGTCATCAGATTCTAATTTTGCTGTTTCTGGCATTTGAAGATGACCTCCAGTGGTTTAGCATATGATATTTTTATGAACATCTCTATCTGGAAGCAGAGAAATGGCCTAGCTGAGAAAGTTTGGAACTTGGAATGATATTTTTCTTTTTAATCCATACGTTTATTGCCTTTGAACTTGTAGAACAATACTTACAAAGCTGAGAGTTCAAATAACATTAACAGCAGTATACTAATCATTTGGTACTGGACATGCGTTTCCACTGCTGCCATCAATGCCTTTGAAGGCTCCAGTTATAAGCAAAGGTTGAAAATTTTTGAAAAGATTTAAAATCTGAGCTGTTGCAGTGATAAGAAGAACTGTTTGAAAGCAAGAATTTTCCATGTAAATGCTATTTCTGTTGGCATATTTTACCCTGTACTACCCAAAGTTGCAGGCTGACACAACATGTGTGTCACTGACAAACCTGAGCTTGTAAAAAACAATTGAGGAGTGAGCAAAGGGATTCAAGTTATGTATTCTGTATCTTGACTTTCTGAGTAGAAGGCATTTTTCAACACCTGTACATCTTGCACCATTAAATAAAATATGTGCAGATCCTAGTTTAAGCCATAATAGAAGTAAGAAGTCGGTGTCTTTATGTTTGGGATTTGGGGTTTTTTAATCACATATCTTAATATCTATTCTCCAACTGAATTTAGCAATGATTAATGAAACAAAAAAACTGGAGATCAGCATGTAGTTGTAGTTACATCAGAAGTCAAATTCACAGTGCATTCAATTACTGTGTGATTATCTTTCCCTTATTTACTCATTTTGGTGAACCTAGTGCTCCTGGGACCTGGTGTTAGTCTTAAAGAATGGAATCTTCTATTTAACTGCAAAATAGTTATAACACAGAAACAACAAAACATGTGACACATAATGATCAAAACAGCTTTCTCTTCATTGTAGTACCTGCTAAGAGCAGTGAGAGAAAGCAGTCAGAAGGAACATTTAACACAACAACATATCATGCTTAGTGTGGCTGAGTATAATTAGAGCCTAAAGCAATGCTTGCTTTTAAGACTTAGCTTTTGTAAATGTTTCTTGTATAGAAAAGTGACTAGGGGCATACTTACTAGCAATTTTGTAGATTGGGTTTTATACAAGGAACGTTTCAGCACCAGATTGCCATAGACATTTAATCGAGTAAGTCAGTGGGGAAAGATCAGGAGAAGATTTTGATCTGTCAGGGAATTCTTCTAATCCTACTGTCTTAAAAATAAACACCAAGTATTGTTAAAGCTGTTCTATTTCTCCAAAGCAGATTCTCTAATACTAACTATAGTGTGAAACATACAGCAGGTGGGGTACCATTACAGTGAACTATGGTTCTCCTGTCACATAACTTATCATTGTCTTTCAGCTACACCTCCAGAACTATATCTTGGCCAATAGTCATTTTATATTATTCATATCGTGTTTTTATAGTGTTTCTGATCTTAAGTTAGATGCAATACATTACAATTTGTATTTTTAGTGACCTGTCTTCTGATCAGGTGTAATCTAGTGCAGAAATAATAATGCATATATTCTATACGAAAGCTCTCTGGAGATGTCAGTCTTTATTAACTGAAAATAGAACCTATGTGATAAGTTTTTGGTGACTACTGCTAGTTATAGGACAAGTATAGCTAGCAAATATTAGTTCAAACCTGTGGTGTTAATCAATGTGCAACAGCATGTCTCTTTTGAAACCTGAATCTCACATGGAAGTGAAATTTTAAAAGGAGTGATTTATATTGTTGTAGACATGCCCATATATGAAAACTTACGATATTAGAATATTTTACAGCTTTGGTTTTAAGGGTAAATAGAGAAAATTTATCTCCTACTATTTCTGATAGTGTTCATCTTTGAGTTTCACTGAGTTCCTTTTAGAGTATTCTTTTCTGAGGAATTTTCTCTTCAATAGAGCTGCACATGTAATTTGGATGAAATGCTTCAGTGTCATGCTGTATGTTGAATAAATTGCCTTCTACTTTTGTTTAAGCATTCTGAAGTTTTACATCTTGCAATAGAAAAATATGAGATCCAGAAAAAAAAAAATACTGTTTCATGATGAGTTTAATAGCTGTGTGACATCCCAAATGTTTGAAGAACACAAAAAATGTTTAGTTCAGAAACAGAAGACGACAAAGAGATGTGAAATCAGACTGATTAACAAGGCTACAGGTAACCAAAATAAAAATAGTAGTTTCATAGGAAAATGGCACATGAATCATAAGTAGGTAGGCAAAAGTGATGTATTTCTAGATATATTTATTGGAAAAAAAATATTTTGCAAAATGAAATTTAAAACGAAAAATATTTTTTGTTTTTTCTTGTTATTACCATATATTAACTTGAAAACAACTGAAAACCAACAACAAAGAAAATGGAAAAATCACACCGTTCTGTAACCCTGTAATGCAGCAAAGATGAATGAATCCAGTGGCATTATACTGAAGTGCCAGGGGAGTGCTCAGTTCAAACTAGAATACAGTAAAACATGCTGGAGATGATCAGAAAAGGCCATTCACCTTTGGAGATGCATTCCTTTCTTTTACCATTTTCAGAATATGGCTCATTTATGCTCCGTTTATGCTGATTTACAGGATGGGTTTTTTTCAGGAACAGCTGCCCTGCCACAGTGATGATTCAGCTGTCAGAAATGTTTGCACTCTGTAGTGGAAGGGATATGGTCAAGGCTGCATAAAAATGCGGTGATCACGATCACACTTTTTTCTGTTTTCCACAGAAGGAGAAACTGTACAATCAAGCTACAGAGTCTATCTTCATTTTCCTCTATGGCAAAATCCTGAAGGAAATCCTGTTGCTAGTATTTTAACTTCATCTTTCAGTCTAGGACTATCTGGCACAGAGGAGACAGTGTGAGAGATGCACATAATTTGTGCTGGATATGATTCTGTATTTCAAGACAGTCTGTAAGGAGACACAAAAGGATACAAGGGGGAAGTCATCATTCATTTAATACATAAATCTCTGTCTTTACTTTTCTTCTTCAGAAGAAAAATGTTTTTATCTGCTTGTCTACCTTTAGCATCAATTAATGGTTAAACATGCTAAAATTATAATGTGCATAAGCTCATCTCTGACTGAATGCAATCTGTTTGGGAAGCTGCTTTCACATCCTTTGCAATCACATTTTTTTCTATGCTTTAAGTGTTTTCACTTGTGCATGGAGAACATTTATGTGCAAAGATATCCTTTTAAAATGGATAGAGCTGTCTTCCATTTTTATTCATTTAAAACATACTAAATATAAATATGTAAAAAATAGAAGTAAAAAGGCACGAGGAGAAGAGAAAGCAAGTTAAAAATACTTCAGCAGCAAAGAAGACAGTCAGCAAAGTGGAAGTTACATTTCTTGTCATACATCACTTTGAATCTTTGGAGAATACTCAGGTACCATTGTGATGGGCATTAGCCCAAGAATGTGAATATAATTGCTCTTAAAATGCATCAGTGTGGGCAGGACTCCGTTTCACTTATATAAGAAACTGTGGGATAACTTATTAGCAATTTTTGGAGTGATGAGGAGATAAGAGAAAAAAGCTGTTTCTGTCAGTCAGGATTGTACTTGTGCTAGGGAACTGGGCAAAGATGCACCTTAGGCTCTCATTGCCATTTGTAAATACATAATTATTCAGTCTTTATATTGCAGTTGTTAGTTATATCCAAGTAATTAAATAGTGATAGCATCTGAGAAAATCAGAGCATGCAAGAGCATACTGGTTAAACAGTTAGAAGAACCTCTTAGAGTACAGATCTAGGACATGATATAGGTAAGATGTATAATGAAAGCATATAATCATATGCTATGGATCCAAAACAAAGTAATTACCATCAAATATGTAAATCATAGCTGTCTCCATTTTTTTTATATGTTCATATGAACTGCCATGTGAAAGCCATATACTTTACACGTTGGTTTGAAAGAATGTATTAGTCTGAAATTGAGTTACTGCACCTGGTGCATTTATACTTAACAAAGCAGCGTTTACAGGAAAACCTGCAAACTTTATCTAGGCCACTGTCAGGAAATGATGAATGAGGTCACTGTCGATGTAACCCCAATTCTTTTCCCATGGGTGTGATTGACTCCCTTGGAAATATTTATGATCTAGTTTCAAAATATGCAAGTTTTTCTACTAAATATCTGTTTTCTTGTCAGTCAGGAGGGAACAGTATATGCAGTGATGTATTTTTTCTACAAGCTTTATGTCATTAATAGAGGTAATAAGACTTGTTTAATGACGTATGAACATGTACAAATTCACATACCTAACAGCTTTAAAAACTAGCATTTGCATTACAGTAAATCATAAATTTTACATTGGAATAACTTTAAAGCAGTCTGCTATACTGCCTCTTAAGACTTTTAGAATACTAACTATGTCCCGGAATCAATGGATATATGGTAAAAATCACAGAAAGTGCCATAGCAGGTTTCCTGTAACATTACCCAGTGTATATTTTTCTCAACTGTGAAATTAATTGTCCTATTTTCTGTTTGATTTGTGAGTTCCCTTTTGATACAAAAAGGCTGTATTTGTGCACCAGTGTAACTAGACTACAAACTAATGTCAAATTAAGGTTTACTTTGCATTTGACCAATATTCAGATCAGAGTTTAAAAGAACTAATAGGTGAGGTTTTAGGGACTTAGGACCTTAAATATAATGATCCTTTGTTGTCTTGATTTCAGATCAGTGTAATTCTCTAAGTGAAATAGACGTTTATCTCCAGCACAGGCAGGAGATTGAGGACTGTGTTCTCTGACAGATCCTGAGCTGGGCTAATGTATTTCATTTTCGTACAGTTTATGAACTGTAATGTCCATGTAATCTTTTAAAATATTGTTACTGTATATATATAAATAAGGAAACTATGTGATGTAGATCTATTTTTGTAGGTAGCAAACACATCTAAATTCTTGTGATACTCAACCCTTGTATATACCAATGAATACCAATGCTCCCTAACTGTGCTCTTCTGCTAGGAATGTTTTAATCATTGCCAAAACCATAAGTTTACAAGAGGAAAACAAATAAGATGATAAAAAATTAATGCATTATTTACAGTGGCCTTTTTTTATTCTCCCTGCTGAAAGAATCCAGCACCTGTTAATAGTACTTAAGCAATGAGGTAGAGGGAGAGAAAATGTAGTTTCACTGCACTATCCATTAGCAGCAGTTTTTAAATCATCAGCAGAAAGATGACAGTATCCTTTGATTTCCTCAATGCCTATGGAGGAAACATAAGAAGTTTACAGTTAAATCAATATCTCTGATTATAATGTGATAATCTAGTTTTTTAAAAAGAGCTACCCTTATCTTCTTCATTCCAGCTAAGGAAAAAAATGCTACCAAACCACCACTCAATGATACAAACAAAACCCAGTAAAACAAAATACGGAAGTCAAGAGAGATAAGGATTGGAAAAGGGCAAAAGTGGAGTGGTCTAAAGTTATGTCAAAAGGCACATGGCATTTTAGTTTCCATCTCCTTATTTTGTAAAACTTTTTGCCGTGTCGAAAATAATGAAAAGAAATAGGATAAAGAAGGTAGAGAGGGCTGACTGGGGGCTGGGGATAAGTACTA
Organism: Colius striatus; assembly: GCF_028858725.1. NCBI lineage: Eukaryota > Metazoa > Chordata > Aves > Coliiformes > Coliidae > Colius > Colius striatus. The sequence goes on from NC_084759.1 coordinate 51,221,694, forward strand.
TTTTTCTGAAGCTGTTTTTCACACAGTGAAGAGTACATCCATCCAAGCCATGAAGAGCCATTTTCTCCTGGAGAGTGCTGTGGAAAACTACATCAATGTCTTGAATAAAGTCCAGGTAAACCACATCCACAGCCTTTTCTCTCATCCACTAAGTGACTCATCTTGTATAAGGAGATCACCTACCTTTCATAAACCCATGCTGACTGGGTCGAACTGCTTGGTTGTCCCATACGATAACCCAGTCTCTTCAAAATTCTAGTACTGGAAAATGTTTGCCTTTGGTTTCAGCCTTGTCACTTTTTTTCCTCTGTTCTGAGGACATTTAGTAATGCTAAGTATTGATTCCTTTTTTTGTTAAAAAGAAAAAAAGCTTATATTCTCAGTTGGTGTACTATTTCTCCTAAAAGTGTGCCCACACTTTTTATACTGTCTGTATAGGCGTGTGCACATATGGAATGTACAGTCAGAGAAGGAAAAGACATAGTTCAATGAAATTAGTGCTGAAGAGTGATGAAGAACGAAACATTCATGTTGATTTGTATTGCAAGAGTTCTTAAAATGATATTCTGACAACCAGAAAGATCTTTAGTTCCATTTTTTACTGCAGCTATGACTTGATAATTTGAAATCACTCTTACAATTTTTTTCTTCTAACTTTCCCTTTTGAATGCGTCTCTCTCTTCCTGGACTCAGCCCTTTTGTACCAATAGTCCCCTGAGTCAGAAAGAACCAACATAACCTTGAACACAGACCAAAGCAGATGTAGTAAATTTACATAGTACTACGCATTTTTCCTTGAAAATATATCACCTCGTTGAGAATGGGGACATGCATATGCCTAGACAACGTGAAATGAAGGATTGCTTTGACCAAAGGTCTTTGACACATTAAACTGTTCTTTATGAGATATTACAAACTTGTACAACTTTTTTTTTTCCTGCTGTGAAATTCTGAAATTAAAGGCAGTGGGTTGGTATACTGAAAAAGTAGTACCAAGTGACACTTACTCACACGAGGCAGAAGCGCAGGGTTTTTGCATATCTGTCCCGTTTGACCTCATGAGTTTAAAAACCAAGTGACTTGAAGTAGTCCCTTCTTCCAGTTCTTGCCCCTTTGTGCTTAGTCTAACATGCACATACTAGTATCAAAAATGGTTCTCACATTTATTTTCATGTTCTCTTTAATTGGGTGCAGCTATAAGCCTATATAATTTTCCTGCTGCTGAAGAACAGCAGCAGACCGACTGCATGAAGTGTGATGGCACATACTAGCTGGGTGATAACAGTCCTTGTGAAGCAAGTGGGAAAAACCCTGCATATTTTCCGTGTTAACACCACTATACCATATGCCTGATATACAGTAGTAAGTAGCTGGAATCTTACTGGTGGTAGACAATTAAGAAGAAAGTAAGTCTCTTGTGGCTACATCTGGTATCCCAGAAGTACTTCTGAAATCCACTTGTGTTTTGAAGGTTCAAATTGGTTGAGCCACTATCAATATTAGTAGCAAGTGTCAGACAATGGAGATTTCCTGCATGATCCCTGTAGTTTATCAAATGTTTGAAGAGAAGAAGAAAACCTGAAGAAATGCTTTGCAAAATCTCACAGGTGGAAGACCAGGATTAGATGCGAGTCAATAAATGAAGAGAGCTAGTTTTGACACAGCACAGTTGTGTATTACATCTGCAATGAATCAGTCAGCTGAAAGCATAGTTGACAGAAGATAACAAAATCAAATGACTGCACTAGGGTTTTTATTCATATACTTTGGCTATAATGATAAGAAAACAAAAATAAGCATGTATTCAGTAGCTGAATCATGTGCATGCAAAACTATAGAGCTAATCACTGACCTTCATTTTAGATAACTCATTTTTTCTTCCTATGGGCTGACTAGAGCCTATTCCAAAATGGAGTTCGGAAACTGCTCTTTACATTTCAGGTCTTAAAAAGTGTAAAGCTAATATGTTAATTCTATAGGCCAGTGCATGCTGTCAAGATTTGTGACAGCCAGTACCATTTACAGATGTCTGGCTTCTGTCTTTGTATTGCTCTTAGCTATTTTTTTATACTGTATTCCTGAATTACTAGGCAACCAAGCATAGTAGAGAGCTCAGATCTTTGGTCAACTGAGTTATATTTGTCTAGCAAGCACATTGGTCAGGGTATTTCTGCAGGATGAAAGGGAGATAAAAATTAATGTCCTTCTTGAAATAGAGTGGTACAGATGTTTCTGTGTTACAATTATTGCCAAACACCAAATGCCAAACTACTTTGACATCAAGAAAAGACACTATGAAAGTTTAAATGCATTAGATTTCTAAATACATTGTGAAATATGTTAGATTACTAAATGTTTCCTGAAACCTTTACAACATTTGTTGTTGAAATTATACATCAAGCAAATTGTAAATTTATGGAAGCAATATTACAAGAGAATATTAGCATTGATGAACAAATCATCTCATATTCCAACATACTTGACAGTGATATGATGTTGTGCTGGGCAGTTTCTGAACTAGATTGAGTTGGCACTGAAATGCTGGATTTTTAAAAGTATCCTACACACTCTGCTTATCTTTAACACTTGGAAACACAGAGAGCAGCTGGAAAAATACATTTAAAATGTTATGTAGGTAAACACTGAAAGACTATTTCTTTGACATAGAGAATAAGTTGGTGTTGACTAATCAGATATGACCTATATAGCTAGCATATGTTTATTTTAAACATGTAATCCTGTATTATTTTATAATCTGGTACTTTAAAAGGTTTTATTCTGGTGACTGTATTGGATTAGTTTTTATTCCTTCAGAATCCAACCCAATGCCCATTAAAGAGTAGGACTAGGTTAACAGAAAACCTCATGGATATACTGCCTAACATCTTCACTACCTCCCACATCATTCCTTTCTTGAAAAAATCTGTTTGAATCACTTCCAAATGACATCAGAAAGTAGACTAACAATGGTGTCTGATGAAATGACTTGCTTGACCCTTTATTTGTGCCCTTAAACCTAGCCTAGAGAACAGTTGTCCACATCAGAAGCCACAGCTGGTTCATCTTCCCAGGCATACCTATACAATTTGGAAATAACTTGGAATGCAAATAAGGAGACCAGTCAATGAAAGAAATGAACCAGTGATATAGATATGCTAATTTTATATAAGTTAAAGAGAAATGTGATTATTAAAAGGCAAAGTAAAATCTTCACCATTTCCTGCAGCTATAAGTTTATGTTCTGCTTTGTTGAGAATGGAGATCTGTTTGACCGCTCTGCTTTGCCTCACAGAAGTTTCTTAATCACCAGTGACAAAAATAGTATAATAAAGGATCATCAGGGAATCAAGTGTTTCCATCTGGAAGAAATTTCATTATGTGAGTCTGTCTGCAAAAGGGTCTTCTAAAACTTCATGTATGTAAAGAAAAATTCCTTCCTCTGCTTCATTGCTTCCTTTGTTATAGGAGTTAAACTTTTCAGCTTCAAACATTGGCATTCCCCTTTACTCTTTCATATAACATATACTCATCATAGTAGTGACTGTAGTGTGCTTGGAACAGCACCTGCCCTAGAAAATTCTCTTGCAGGTACCATTGCTCTTCTTGATGTCTCCTTTGTAACCTGGAACACAAAAGTTATGGTGCAGTTGATTAATCTACAGGGTTTAGACTCTCTCTTATGCACACTTTTATAGCCCTGAATGACACCAAAATCTGCTAGATCTGACTAACATAGAACTTTTCAGGGAAATCACAGCTGTATGCTCAGAAAACTTGCCAGCACTCCTCATGCCTAGGGGGTAATGGCGACGTATAGAACTCTGTGTGACCAAAGACAGCCAAGTTTCAGAGTCTTCATCTAAAGCCTTCAGTTTCATGAGGATCTCTGCAACTTAAGGGTTTAGGGAACACTCTATATTTCTTTTATTTGTACTGTAGTCAATTTATGTTGGCCAGTAAATCAAGAAACTTCTAACAGTTCTCTCTTATTCCCATCATTTTATTTTCCAGGACTGAGCTCATGAACCAGTAAAACCTCTTATCCACCAAATCTGAACAAGTACAGTAGTTTGCTTGTTTTCTTTTCCTGAGAGAACTCAGTGAAAATATAGTGAGTATTTTTAGGCACACATAATAATAACTATATGTAGAAATTAATTACATGATCTTTTCTGAATAGGATACTGGCAGGTTAAAACACAATTATGAAGTCAAATATAATGTTCAGTATATAGATCAAGTTTTAATTGCAAGACTAATTACAGAAAGACAAGAGACTTTTGAAATTATTTGACTGAACAATTTATCAAATGTGGGGTTTGTATTTTTTTCCTTTCCTCTCTCTGTTCCTTTCCAAGTATTACCAGTCTTCACACAGTCATGTAATAAAACCTTTTTATTTAGTCATTTAGAAGTTTAACTTCTTGGATAAGACCAATGAGCCATTTCATTAATATGCTAATTGGTACTTTAAGGGGTCTGGAAATTATTAAAGTCTTAAAATATTTATTGCTGTTTTGCTTTCAGCCAATGTAGGAAGTGAGCACACAGTCTAAGTTTAAAGATTTGTTTGTGAAAAGATTCTAAAATGGAAAGAATTTTTAATAGCAAAAAGAAAATATTTCTGATTCGGATATTTCAGCCGCTTGAATATTTTTTTACTGAAATAAGACATTCCCTGTTGGGTACAATTTCATTCTTTTGGGGTGTTTTTGCTAATTAAGCCAGCGTGTCACTCAGCAGCTCAGACTTTTTATTCAACTGTGAAAAATAATATGGACTGTTAATGAATGGCAAGGTCTCTTCTAATGATAGACTTTTCCATGAGTCTAGGAATGAGGATCTATGGGGGCTCTGCTGCAATTCATTAACATCTTAGAGTATGAACATAAAACATTATACGGCAGGGTTTATAATTAAATCACAGGAGTAAGTTTTAACATAAAATATTTTGCAGCTACAGGAAAAGTATCTGCCTTATGCAAATTGAAATTAAATTGCGTTTTGAGCTTCTCTGATAAATGAAAAACACATTTTATTATCTGATGTTATATTTTCAATAATCTGTGACTTAATAGACACTGTACAATTCATTTTTATTAAAAGGTACAGTATAAGGTTCTCTAATCTGGACCTGTTTGAAATAATACACATAATGTACAACAAGCATGCTGCTGCTCTTTGTGAAGGTGGTAGCAGTTATGTTTTTTTGGAGGGAGAAGCAGGTGTGGTGATTTTCAGATTACAAAGAGGGAAATACAAGAGACAGATGTTGACTGTGATAAGGAGATGATGATGTATATATGATTATTATATCAGTATGTTTTGGGACAGTTCTGTCTGACCTCTTTATTCAGATTAAAAGCATGTACTCTAAATAACACTAGGCTTTTAATTTAATCAGCATTTGCCTTTATGCTGAAAGGACTCAAATGGAAATGTCATGGGCATTTAGGTTGATGAGACCTTGCAGGTACTAGATCATTCTTGTTAAGGACAGTAAATGACTACACATTTGACCTTTCCTGTTATATCCAGTTACGCTGTAGATTGAAAAATTATAGGAGGTGTAATTGTTGTCATATGTGATTTGCTAATACAGATCATATCCTATTTTGGTAATGTCCGCTTCATTCTTATTCTTGAATATTATCATTTGTCATTCACATGGAATCGTCACCCACTCTGCTTTCACAAGAATAAATTTAAGTGTATATGAGGTGTATTGTGTAACAAAGATGCTGCACACCAATTATGAATGAAGTAATATATTAGAAGTTTGATATCACAACACCAGGTTGTTCATAAGCCCAACAGAAATTCCATGCCTTGTAATTAAATTCCATGATTGCAAAGTATGATTAGGGCCACAAAGATGATGAAGGGAGTGGAGCATCTCTCGTATGATGAAAGGCTGAGGGATCTGAGGCTCTTTAGCTTGGAGAAAAGGAGACTGAGGGGTGATCTCGTGAATGTTTACAAATATGTAAAGGGCGAGTGTCAGAAGGATGGAGTCAGGCTCTTCTCAGTGATATCCAATGATAGGACAAGGGGCAATGGATGTAAGCTGGAACATAAGAAGTTCCAAAGAAATACAAGGAATAAATTTTTCACTGTGAGGGTGACAGAGCACTGGAACAGACTGCCCAGATGGGTTGTTGAGTCTCCTTCTCTGGCGACATTCAACACCCAGCTGGTGGGTTCCTGTGTGACTTACTCTAGGTGGTCCTGCTCTGGCAAGGAGGTTGGACTAGATGATCTTTTGAGGTCCCTTCCAACCCTTAAGATTCTGTGATTCTATAAAGTAATGCCTTGAGTTTTATTGAAAGACAACATAAAAAAAAAAAAGCATTTTAGAGCATGTAGTACATGACTACATTTTGTGATTTTTTTTTTCCTTGTTCAAGGATAATGAAAAATCTGTCTTGATAAACAAGAAAAGTCCAGTCAGCCTTGTTACCTGTTCTGCGAGATATATCATGATATTGATACATAATGCGAGCAGGAAAAATATTTTTTAGAGGCAAAATGTATTGATAGAACTTTGGTGCTCTAGTGAAGGCAGATGTGGTTGCATCTTTGTGAGAATTCAGAGCCTGCTTTTAAAAACCTGAATAAAAGCTTTTGCAGTCTTGCAATGAATCACTACCCTAGATTGTATGGAAATGTCTAAAGGCAAATGCAAATGTTTGAATTGTCTAAATTTTGTCATAGTTAATGAAAATCTAGGACCAATTCAGTTACCTAACCACAAGATCCAATGCCACACGATCTGTCCTCTGATATTCATTCTCACATCAAATCTCTCTCCACAGTGTTTTTATAGATCTTGCATCATATCTTCTAATCCCATGTAACTATTCTGGATATGGCAGAGCTTCTCAAATGGCCTGTGTGCTGCCTTTATAATCAAGAGTGACTCATCTACTTGATAATGGGAGAAATTGTCCCTGGAAATACTTCTAAAATCAATGGCAAGAGATGGGTATTGTACACAACAAACCTACCCAGAGTCCGACATTGTGTACAGATAAAATCTGAGGAAGTGTAACCTAATTCCTCTGCCTTTTTCTCAGCTTTAAATATTTTCATAACAGTAGACAACATGCCACTGACTTGTTAATTTGTTTTCAGCCAAGTGTTACAGAAAACATTGTGATTCTTGAAAGAACTGAGTTCACAGAAAGTTTTTGTACAACGGTTGTTTGGTTTTTTATCACTATCAAATTCTTTTAATTAAAAAAAAAAGAGATGCTTATGCAAATCTCTTTCACTTTATACCTGCTTTTATTTCTGTGGCTTTCATTTATAACCCAAATACAGATAAATAAATATTCCAATCATGATGCACTTTGTGCCATTACAGTAAGAAAAAGGTCAATGGAAATTTAAAGCTGGACCACTATTCATAAGACATTTAGATACTGAGAACAGAAACAGAATGATCATGAAGGGAGAGGAGGAGACAAATCACTTTTCTGAGCTAAGAGGTTTCCTATTTCTGACCTAAGGGTTCTCAGATGTAAGAACAGAGGGGAGATTTTCCCTGGTCTTTTTTTATTTGGTAAAACATGCAATTTTTGCACTCAATCTATTTTTCCAAAATAGAGTTTTCTGGAAATCTTCTGGGTTTCTTTTTCTCTTGAGATGATGTACAAAGTCACTGTGGGTAAAGGGACTGCCAAGCAACTGTGTATCCAATAAATTAAACTACAGGAAAACAGACTTACTCTTCAAATATCTGAATAAATTTTATTAAAATTTTCAAAAGAATCTTGAAAAGATGCTAGAAGTAATTGAAGCCTTTAAACAGTCTTATATTGATGTTCATGCAGACCTTAATTGCACAATCCTTCTGTGAGTATTTCCAGGCTGAATACCCACTACAGTCATGGTTGGTTGGTTGGGATTTTTGTTTAATGTAATGACATTTTGAAGAAAAATCTCTTTAATAAAATATAAAAGCATGAGTTTATAAATTTCAATTTATTTCTATTTGTCAAAATTATTTTATGTTATTTATTCTGGGAAAATAGTCTTCATAATTGCTCTGATGTATAGACTTTGCAGTAGGTTTTAAGAACACAGATCTCTGTAAATCTGCTTATACAGATTTCTCAGTTCAAATTACATTTGGAATTGTGCAATATAGAGAAAACTTTAGTGATTTTGTCAAAATACAGTAGAAAAGATGCAAGTGAGATTACAGACCTTCTGTAAATCATGAAAATATTCTTTAAAAAGACAAAGAATGTCTATCTGTATGTCTGTATCAGCACTTTGAACTGAAGCTATTCCTTTTAAAAGTTCTCATTATAACGATATCTTTCATTTTATTACTGCTTACAAAGTTTAGCTTTTCATTTAAGAGGGGAATCTCATAATTTCTTTCCTCCCATTCTTTTGAGTTCTGATAGACATGATCATAATTATGTGTCCTAGTAAGAAAAAGTGATTATCTACCTGAATAAGCTATAGGTCAGGTTAAGCAAGGTAATAGCTGACTAGTGCATATTGTATCCATACAAACCTACCTTTATAATAATGAAGACCAAAGCAGAGTAGCTACTCCCTATCCCCTTACCACCTTATACCATCCTATCTGATCTTCCATCCTTCATCTATTGCCAGCTATGCTTTCTAGAGCTATACTAGAATAATACCAATGTATGGCTTCATAGTAACATAGGAATTATTTCTTTTCTTTTTGGTTAACTTTCTTTAGGTGGGTCTTGACCCGTCGCTATATGGATTTTCTAAATTAAGAACTTCCAGTTGAAAACGTGTTCTCTCTATCATTTCCAAGATGAAATGGATATGGGAGAAATAAAAGTATAGGACTACAAGTGCAAGTTTTTAGTTTAAGAATTTAGAAAGATTTGATGAACACAGACTGTACTATATGAAACAGTCCTCTGTTGCTAGGTTTCAGTGCAGTGGAATGTCTTGTTATGCTTGTCACTAAGCTTTCTTCTGCCATAGAATTAAGTATGGAGCAGGGAACTGCAAAGTAGCATTGACTTAACTCATTCCACAAATGGAAGTGGTATAGTCATGCTAGTATAGAACTGAATCCAAACTCATCAAAATTCTGTCTAGGCAGCAAAGTTAATTAGGTCTACACTAATGAATTTAGACTGTTTTTGGAGCCTCAGGTGTTTTTTTCACCCGGTGCTGCATATATATCTGTCTCCTTTAGGGATGTTTTGCATGCTTTTACATGATGCTCTATTGAAAAATACAGATATGCTAAAGAAAGCTGTATGAATTGCATGCTCACAAATATTTTTTCATAGATTGGAATATCAACACGTGATGAAATACTGCTTTAAGAAAAGTAACAATAGCTCCTCATGTTTTCTCCCAAAACATGAAATGTTTTTTGATGATGTATGCAGTTCTCCAGGATAATGTGCAGATGTGTAAATGTACATGTGCACAATTTGTGGGTGAATTCATGTAGCTGAACACAGATATCTAAAATGTAGATATCTCTATCTGAATTAATCATACTTACTTCCACTTATAATCAGTGGAAAACAACAGAATTTCTCGAGTGTGATTCACTGCATCCTAAAATAGACTTCTAAATCTGACCACGGGATTACAGTGCCTGTTTCTCTTCATTGATTATATAAGGATTCTACAGTGACTAGCACAGTTTTAAAATACATTGCGGATATCTGAGATCAGAAATGCTATGCTGAATGACTATAATAAATTCTTTCTCAGTGCCTATTATAAGGATGTGAGTTTCCCTGGAAATACTATGATAATTAATAATCAGTACAGGCATTAAAATATCTAATTAACTCTATAGTGATAACATTGCTGTTATATGTTTGTCCAAGTGCTTATGAAAATGATAAATACTTTTCTTAGCATATATGGTAGGTTTTCTTCAAGTTATATTAAGAAGTTTCAAAGCAAAATGACTGTACCACATTGTGTCAATGTGGTATTACTTTCAGACAGTTCCAGTGGGTCAGCTCAGGTGAATCTGAGTGTCTACAATGATAATATTAATAATATTAAAAAGTAATATTAGATAAGAAAATTAGAGGAATTTTTATACAAATGTGTGGTAAAAGACTGTACAGTTTTTCTATTTATCTACTAAGTGTCTGGACAAAAGGATGGCTTTTTTGTTAGGAAAGAGATATTTTTGTCTGTACTACAACAACCTAGTGCTAGGCAATTTTTTTTTTTTCCTTTTTTGTCACTTATGTAACTTTCTAATATTGAAGTATTTGATTTAGGAAATCTTCTCTGTGAATAACAGCATATTTTTATCAGAAGACATCAAGGAAGAGTCTTCCCAAACTACCTAATAGTATTTATGAGTGTACCAATCATTTTTCAAGTATGCAGAATTATGTGTCTTGAAGGTATTGTTCCAAATTCATGAGAAAATTAGATTTCGGAAGAAAACTGAGTCTCAATGCCAAACACTTGACACTGAGTCTACAGTCTCAATGCTAAATGTTTTGTTTCGGTCCTCTATATATTTATATAGTGGAAGAGTATGTATAAATATATAAGTATACATATATATATTTTGTACTGTATAAAAGTGTGCTGTGTAAGGGTGGTAGAGGGCTAGGCATTCACTGTAAGGGGAACATTTAAGTGTATCGCTTAGACCTAATGATAACAGACCCCAACCCTGATAGATGCCTAGAAGTTTGAAGTCTGAACTTCAGCTAAGGACTGTAAGTTTTAAGGTAGATATCTCTAAACACCTTCCACCTTTTGGACTCTTATTTTAGGATAAATTAATTTCCTTCTAGATTGATCTGTTTATCTTCAAAGATTAGAAAGAAAGTTTAGGTTACTAGTTCATTTGTTAAGTGTTTAGTTTACATAGAATAGAATAGAATAGAATAGAATAGAATAGAATAGAATAGAATAGAATAGAATAGAATAGAATAGAATAGAATAGAATAGAATAGGATCGTTTCATCTGGAAGAGACCATTAAGGTCATCAAGCTCAGCCTTCCTCCTGATTTCCAGCCTGAACCTCCCCTGGCACAACTTAAGGCCATGTCCTCTTGTTCTATTGCTCGTTACTAGGGAGAACAGACTGACCTCCATGTCGCTACAGCTTCCTGTCAGATAGTTGTAGAGAGCAATAAGGTCTCCCCTGAGCCTTCTCCAGGCTAAACAGCCCCAGAGCCCTCAGCCATGCCTCATAGAAGACGTGCTCCAAATCCTCAGTGTCCTTCTTGTAGAGAGGGTCCCAACAGTGGACATAGTATTTGAGGTGTGGCCTCACCAAAGCCGAGTAGAGGGGAATGATCACTTCCCTCTTCCCTCCCGTCAGTCAACACTCCCAGGTCCTTCTCTGCCTAGCATTTAACTCCATTGACCATGACTCTACCCAACCATCTAACCAGTTTTTTACCCAGGAAGTGTATGCCCATCCAAGCCAAGAAAAGCCAATTTCTCTAAGAGAATGCTGTGGGAAACAGTGTCAAATGCCTTACTAAAGTCAAGGTAGACAACATCCACAGCCTTTCCTTCATCCAACAAGTGGATCACCCTGTCATAGAAGGAGATCAGATTTATTAAACAGGACCTGCCCTTCATAAACCCATGCTGACTGGGCCTGACCACCTGGTTATCCTGCATGTGCTGCATTATAGAACTTAGGATGGTCTGCTCAATCAGCTTCCCATACATTGAAGTCAAACTGACAGGCCTGTAATTTCCTAGATCATCCTTCCGTCCTTTCTTCTATATGGATGTTATGTTGGCTGACTTCCAGTCAGATGGGACCTCCTCAGTCTGCCAGGACTGCTGATAAATGACGGACAGAGGCTAGGTGAGCACCCCTGCCAGTTCCCTCAGCACTCTAGGACGTACCTCATCCAGCCCATAGATTTTTGCACATCAAAGTGGAGCAGCAGGTTGCTGACCATCTCCTCCTGAATTGTAGAGGGGACATTTTGCTCCTCACCCCTGTCTCAGCTTGAGGGGCTGACTTTCCTCATTACGTTTCCCCAAGGTGATCAGAGTCTCAGCAGTCAGGATTATAAATTAGCCGGAATAGGGCACAAGCTACTCCTTGAAGCTATTATTAGTATTAGTTTTTCTGCTCCTCCATCCTAGGATGAAGCCTTATTCTTTCTCCTGTTATGTACCCTTTTCAAGCTCAGAATTATCTACCTACGTCTTGCTGTGTGCTACTTTTCTTTTGTTGTGATGGGTGTAGTTATCATCATGCCCTAAGATCATTTTATATGCAGGAAAACTATGCTACTTTTTAATACACAGTCCAGTAGTGATTTTGTACCCTTGAATTTAAATATCTTGATTTCTTATATCACTGTCTGTCATGGTATGTCAATATCTTATATCACTGACTTTTTTTTTGGTAGATGAAGCATAAATGGTAATTATTCAACACGCTGGTGAAATTGTTAACATTGAAAATATAAACAAGCTGTCTTTCTAGTGAATGTAAATCTCAGGGGGTTAAAGACTGTGACATGTTATCATAATCATTGCATCGAAAATAGTAATGATGATAGTGATGACCAAAAAAAAGCCTCTGGAACTAGCCATAGCTAAAGTTATTTTATTTTCTGATGTTAAGTATTCTCTCAAAACCTCTTCTTAACACTGTTTTTCATAAATCCTGTACACCAGATTGGTGCAGTGAGGCAAGAGCATTTTTACAAAGAAAACAACCCTTCTGTTGTAACTGATAATGTAATAAACAGTAACAGAGGTTGTCTCTTACTCTTCTCCAATCTCAAGATATAATATTTATATTGCTTAGTGCCCAAGCAGTGGTCATGTCAGTTCAGTGAATCTTCAGCAGAAATCAATAGCTGCTTATGTATACAGAAGTAAATATAAAGAGGTTACCTATAAATAAACTAAGCACTAGGAAATATATGGCTGCTGACTGCTTTTATGTAGACAGAGCTGACACTGATGCTAAAGCTTTCTATTACAATCTGTTTTCAGTATGTTGAGTGGCTGTGAGACATCAACCACCATTTGGTTTCTGCTAAAATCAGATATTAGTCTTTTAAAAATTTTATTCAGCTTTATTTATTACACTTCTTGAGCCTTTCTTCTTGAAGTAGTACTCTTTCTTATAAGAAAGTTGGAGATTTTCTCATTTCATAGAGCTGAATAATTCAATAATCAGGAAAATACATTGTTAGAGACAGGTATCAAAATATGTGCAGTGTTTACAATTTCCTGCTGCAATGCCTAGAATACCCGCACACTTGATTTCAAAAGAATAATGTAAGAATATTGTCACAAAGAAATTTGTAGTGGTGGAGTATGTTGTTGTTGTATTTTATTGTATTTTGATTATTTCGTGAAGATTTGTGTAGTAGCACCATTAAGATATCAAATTGAACAGAAAATTTTCACTTTTCTTGCTAAAACCACTTACTATGCTTTGCCTCTCTCTTGCACTCTCAATGCTTATCTTCAGTATATAGATTTTATAGACTTATGTAGATTTCCATCTATTTATCAGGCTCTATCCTTGCAGCTTGAAAGGATGACTTTGCAAGTGCCATGCTGCATTGCTTCTACTACTTACAGCTTTGGAAATCTCCTTCTCTAATATAGGGTTTTCATTATTTTTGTAGCTGATATATTGCTGCGTACAGTAATAGAAATGCATAAATAGGAAGATTTCCTGGCAAGAGATGGAAATATTGGAAGAAGTAAGGCTTGCCTTTGTGTTGGAATAAAATAACTCTACTGCTTCACAAAAGCTACTGTAATTGTCATATGTGGTAGTGTTTGAGGGGTAAAAAGACATTTCTTCTAGCCATGCTATTAAAAGGACTTTGCTGATATTGTAAGTGAAAAGGATATGGAAATAACAGTGAAATATTAGAAATGTTGAATTTCTTCTGAGAAATATGAAAACAACTTATTCATCTAATGATACTTGTGGTTAACCTTAGAAATAGAAATAAATTAGCAAATGTCAAATTATTCTGTAAATTGAAATGTCCCAAAAAGAAATACTTTCTTATGGATAGATCTCATTCTTTTAATAAGAAGGGGAAAGCAGCTAATTCTGTGGTATAGAGTTGCCTTTTCTACCTAAGTGGCTAGAATATTGTATTCCTCTCATTAACTCTTAACACTGTTCAGATATACTGTGCATAAGGCACAGAATATAAAGTAACATGTTTTACCCAGTTTTATTTGTTCTTTTGTTGTTTTTGTGATATCCTGCCTGCTTTCAATGGTATAGTAAGTACCAGTCTTTTTAGGGAAAGGAGAAATCCAACAGATACCTTATACCAACTACAGGCAAGCAGGACTAAAATATGAAGTGGTTTATGGAGCACTAAATTGAAACAGTCTTGGTTAAAATACAATCAAATTACAGTGCACAGGCATGCTTTATTTTAGTTCATTTCCAGTCTGTCAGGAAAAATTGGGGATATCAGTCCTCCTCTGTGTTTGATTATTCTATTATCGAAAGAATGGGGAGTGCCAGAAACATACATGTTGATTTAGTGTTGCGCTGATGAAACCATTCTGTTTGTTTGATGTGTCATTTTTCATTGCTTTCTTATCAAGGTGTTTCAGCTGCACCCAACCTAGGTCCTGTAATTGCTTTGGTTGCTTGTGGCAAAGTTATGTCAATGTCAATCGCTAAATAACTTTTGACTGCTTCATGTTAGATCTGTTAGGAAAAAAAAGACAGTGCAGAGTGGACTTTTACATGCTGATAGTGTGTCACTCTGGATTGCAAGAGAAGGCTTTCTACCAAAGAATGTGGCTGCTAGTAAATATGTTATGGAAAGTATTAAACATGAAACCCTGATGTAGGGTTTAAAGGAGTGAAAAACAAATTTATATTAAGAAGAACTATAAAGCCACAAGAGTATTGAATAACACATTCATAAAATACAAGTAGAAGTCTAAAGGCAAACCTTGTTATCCATACTAGGTAAAGATCTTGAATTTTCACAAAAGATAAAGTCCTCAGCTTGGACTCGATGAGCACACACTGCTCACTCAAAGGCAGAGACAACACCCATTCAGGTGCTGTCCACAGCCTTTCCTACATTTAGTTAAAATGAGATGATGGTGTGAAGGGGAAGGGCTGTGCATCAGCGGTAATTAGCAGTTACTGGAATGTGGAAGCTTGTTCCTCCTGCTGAGTAGACAGCTGCTGAAGCAGATATAGTAAGACACCACAATTTTTCCTGATGCCCATTAGGTACTGGGAGTGAGAATTTCAGATTCCTGTATCAGCTTTACATTATTTTAATATCATATATCAAAATGA
Organism: Colius striatus; assembly: GCF_028858725.1. Lineage (NCBI taxonomy): Eukaryota > Metazoa > Chordata > Aves > Coliiformes > Coliidae > Colius > Colius striatus. The sequence continues at coordinate 51,236,981 of NC_084759.1, forward strand.
AAATGGAGTCAGTCTGAAAACTCAGTGTACTGTGTGTCAGACAAATCAATGAAGTATAGTATTTCTCTTTTGAAAGAGTCATCTTAAAACTATTTCACTCATTACAACTACAGGGTCCTGTGTGCACATGTAAAATGTAAGGGACACAAGCAACTTCCTGTTTTGCTGTGTGAAAAGCTTGGAACAAAATGTTGACTATTGATTCCTAAATTATTGTGACTCTATGTCAGAAAGCCAACTAGAAGTTATTTCTAAAAATAATACTGCTTTTCTACCGCTCTGAATTTTTCCTATCTATAACGTTCTCAAACTGCTATACCTCAGGTAAGACCATGCCCAACTTAAAGGGATTATGTTTGGGAGCCAGGAAGCTCTGACATACCAGGAACCAGGATCTCAGGTTGTTGTGCATGCAGTAGAAGCAGATATAGGAAATCTGGGGGGAAAACACAGGAAAAAAGAAAAGGGAGGGTAATGGCAGGCTGGTTTTCAAAATCTACCTTTACTCTGAAGGTATGTTTTGGAAGTACCTTAGGTGCTTTGAAGTCAGAATAGAGTCCAAGCCAGAAAGAGAAACAGATTTACGTGATCACCAGTGGTGTGACCATCTAGTACTCTTTGCCTGCAAACATCCAGACTTCCTCTACATCCAGTTTTGGGATATCTTAGGAATGAAAGCCACTTAGTCTTTGTTTCAGAGAATGTGAGAAGCATGAAAGGTGAATCACAGAGTTTCCAGACAGATTGCAAAATAAAAATAATAAACAGATATAAAAATAGGAATTCTAGGTGGCTTTGCACCCTTGCTTAAAGAAGAGTGAGCTTCAAGACAGGAGTGATGAACCCTACAGCTCTTCCTGAATATTTATTATCTCTATTTTCTTCACTTCCACTGGGAGACATTACACTTACAAAATGGCTCTTGTGTCCTTATATTTACTGTGAACTTTGGAACTGATTAAACCAATAGGACTCATGAATACATGCAAGTGAGATCACAGCTGGTATTCAAAGAGGAATAGAAAATGTTTTCCATTACACAGACTGCACAACACCTTCTGGTAGAAGCAATATTTCTTGGCTCAGCTCTGTTCTCTGAGGCTGAAATCACTAGATACTTAGTTTTGCAGAGTCTGGTCTTAAACTCAAAAAATTATCTATTTCCTACACACACACATAGACAGTGGGCTTTACAATAGAGTTTAGCTCCTATTGCTTGCCTGTCTTCTGAGGGAGGCAGTTGTGAATGTATTTTACCTACTCAAGCAGAAGGTACGTTACCCATGCTTTTTTGGCAGGTGCAACAGCTATCTAGTGATATTGCCTGGGGAAGAGCACTCCCTTTTTCAGAGACTTTTTTTCAGTCATGCAAGTAAGGAAGGGTAAAGATACAGAAGATAAATTCTTACTTAGGTAACTATGTCCATGCTCCCAGGCCATCCAGGTGCTCTGTCAATATGACAACATTGCCTTCTGTATCTGTACTTAGCAGCCCGGTTCTGCTGCATAGAGCAGGATAAATGATCTGCTTTTGATTTCCTGGCCCAAGCAGATACGTATTCTTCTTGATTCTCCCAAATCATGTTAAGCATCTTCCAGAATATATTAGCTTTTTTTCTGTAACTCCACCCACTCAAGTTGCTGTTCTTGTAAATTTTCTTGTAAATTCCCCTAAAGTAAAATCAGTAGAGCCACTGAATATACTAACATAAAGATTTAGATGGTGTTCAAGATCCTTGGGTAAGGATTCATCATTGTGCTCTTGTGAAACAAAAAGGAACCATTCCAACTTCTCCACATTGAAACAACATTACAGAACCCTTTGCTCTACCAAACAGTGACATTTACAGTGATGATTTATATTTGCCAAGTTAACATGAAAAGGGCCGAGGGTTTCCATTGCCAGCTCCTTGAAAATTTATTTTAAACTTTAATGACAGGAAGACATTTTAAAATTCCTTGAAATCATTTTTAGGTTGCTCTGAATGATAATTTTGTGATTTCATTACAGTTATGTGGTTTTCAAAAGGATATTCTTCAGGTTTTAACTGAACAGAAAATAAGTATTTCAGGCTGCCTTCTTTTGTAAGATTTCATTTCTCTTTGTTCATTTAGCATTTCTTCTTAAGTCTTCAAAAGTCTGTAATTTCTCATCCAGGAGTATAGAAACAAAGCAAACTATGTCTCAAATGGATCAAATACAATATAGTATTTCTTTCTTGGTTTTCAAAGTTCTTGTTAAATAACTATATTCTTGTAGTCCCAGAGTTTCATGGTAACACTGCTTTCCAGATTTTAGAGTGTTTACATTTCCCATACATTGATAACCTTTGTATGTTTCAGTGACTGCCAGACTAGTCACTTCAGTTCAGTTAATTGCACTGAATTTTTGAGTCAATTTTTGAGTTTTCAGTTCTTTACTTGAATTAACTTTTTTTTTATTTCCTAGTGATTTTTAAATGCTATCTTTGATGAGCAAAAATTTGTGCATGCTCCAAGATGGAGACGAAGGGAAAAGGAGAGATAAAAGTGTCTCTTTCTAATTTCTCTCTTCTTCTAAACTAAAAAAAACCTGTCAGGACCATTATGTTTTGTTTTCTAGACACATTTTACTGTGCAATATAAATAGTTTACACACGGGCAATGAACACCCTTCAATATTTCAAAAATGTTGCAAATATTTTATTTTAGTTGTCTGTCATTTACTTTGCACTGATCAGCTTCTGAGAGCATTTGGTGTGTGTTTCCATGGCACATGTCTGAATTCCTCTTTTCTTTTCACAGTTACTCTGTGATTCCAGTCCATAGAATCAGTCATAGAATGGTAGGGATTGGAAGGGACCTTTAGAGCTAATCTAGTCCAACCCCCCTGCAGAAGCAGGTTCACCTAGATCAGCCTGTTCCAGTGCTCCATTACCCTCCTTTTCTCCCTTCTAAGAGGGAAAGATTTAGAAAGATATAAAATGCTGATGGCTATGGACATTGATATACCTCAAAGAACCATAACTGAAAGAATAAAACTTTGTTAGAAATTAAATATTAACTCTCATTTATAAGATGGATAAATGTCAAATATTGTTGTAACTATATTTATAACATGGTATTTATAACATGGTATTTTGAAAATAAGGCTAGCTAATTTTCAGATATTGTGCCTGTCACTATAGATTCCATAGGAGAGAATCTTGTAATTTCTTGCAAACAGCATGACAGTGATAGCTAATTATATATTTAATGAAGTCTTAGGAGAACTTCACACCATTTTAATTCTGGTTGGAGTCATGCATTATAGCTTTCCTCCTTTGAACAGGAGTGATGTGTGATGGAAGGAGGCTGTTCTGCCAGTGCTATGGATTTATGCTGCTCTCACAAAAGCTGCACCTACACTGCCAGTTTGAATCATTCAATTTTTCAGTCTAGAAACCTGTTCTTCCTGATTGTTCACACTTTATGCATGCGCAGTCACTTCTGAAATCCCTTTTGCAGTGGACCAACTGTGTTTGTCTGCAGATAAGAGTCAGGAGAGTCTCTGAGCAGACCAGCCCAAGGATTGCTCCAATAGGTGGGAAGGTTGCCATGCCTTTCGGCATACAGCACATGCTTTCAGCTTCCTGCCATTGAATCAAAAACTTGACAGGTAGCACAGAAGCCATTTAGCTTGTCCATTTCATATAGAAACATTAATTTTTTAAGACTTGTAGAGAAAAAAAAGCTACAATGTTTGGATCCTAAAATTAAAGTGACCTCTGTTAAGCCCTTGATGAGAGCTGGTGTCACATGGCAAGAGAAATGCTGTGTATGGTATGCTGACTAAGTTGAAAATGATTGTGAAATACCAATTACATCCAAATTATGTGTAGCCTGAAGATGCACCTAGACTAATTTAGAAAGAGCAAGGTGGGCTTGAATCATTCAGGACTCATTTAGTTAAGGAACAGGTGACTCCCTGGAGCAAATCCCAAAGACCACATAACCCAATGTGCACACACATATGCATGTATATGCATGTGGACAGAAAGGTGAAGTTTGCTTTTGAAAATCTAAAAATGTCGACTAGTTGCAGGCATGAGAAATGGAACAGTACTTTTTCTTTCAGTAGCACTGATGTTTCAGCTTTACAGACATCCAAAAAAGTAATAATAATGTACATGTGAGCCATCTTCTTGGAAACCTTTTCATCTGTGATTTTTCTCTTAATAGTGTAAATTTGCTCATCAAAGGTAACAATGTAAGTTACAACAGACTTGTTATCTTAATTTATGATGACATACTTATTTTATCTATGTGAGCTGGACCAGAAATAGCATCTAACAATTAGAAACTATTGTACATAAAGAAATTTTTGAAAATACAAGGAAAACAGAGGAAGGCTGCACAGACTTTCCTGAAAACATGCCTAGGATGGTAGCTACCTCACTCTGATTGCTGAGGCAATATTATATTCAAATGTCACTCTTTTGCTTTATATCCTTATATTATTGAATATGTCCTTATGCCTAGTTTAGTACCCTGACTGCAATGACTTATTTATTGCAATTCTAATTTCACTAGGCAATGCATGAGCTCACAAAGTAAGCATCTTCCCGAGCCAACTAAGCATAACACGGTATATTCTTTTTTCCTATTTTATATATATGAGGTCTTTTCCTTGACAAAAAAATATTTATTTCATAAAATTTTATATATGCACCTTGTATTTTTTTTTTCTGAAAACAGATTATCGATTCTTAATTAAGTACCAGTCAAATAGTTGAAATACTAATTGAGAGTGAAGCTATGAAAAAGATAAACATAATGCCAAGTGCTATCAGTACTATCTGGAGAAAAACAAAACCAAACATTCTTTAATTTCTTGTTTAAAAACCATTAACAGATTAAAGTGGTGTGTGAAGAGAAACCTGATGGCTTAATCCATTTTACTTTGAAAGAGACTCCAATCAAGTTCTTCACAAGTGGTTGTTGATAGCAGTCTTAGGGACAAGACTCAGAAGTAAGCTCAGAGATGTCTGGCAAGTAATTTAGAAGAGAAATTTCCATTAAAATATTTTCATTTGTCCTATATTTGACAGGCTTTGAACATGATAGAGACTTATTTGTGAATAACACCACCAGTATTGTATGTCATCAACATTTAAAAACCCGAACAGCTATTTTTCAAGACTTTGTCAGGTAAATGTTAATTTACTGGGTCCATCTACTGTATGCATGGTAGAATACAATAGAAATTCTTTTTAGAGTTGAAACAATTTTTTTTAATTACTGTAGATATTAGTGGTTTTGTAAACTATATTATTAAAATAGAAGTTTAGGAAAAAAGATTTCTTGTAAAAATTAGTATTCAAAATGTTAATCTTATTCTGTTTATATTCTAATGGCTGAGTATGAGGTATTTTTGTCTGTGAAAATATATTCAAAAGCATGCAGCAGTTTGCTGCTAGGATTAAGGTAAAAGAGTTTCTGGACATTCTGTAATGAGAATGTAATCCAGGAAAATTATTCATTCTTAAGCATAGGTTCTTTAATACAGTTTTATAACTTCCTGAATACGGTGAGTGTACTTGAAAGGACGGAAATCATTATTTCCCAGAGATATAAATGTTTCTCTCACTGAGACTGGGAAAACTTTGAATAATTGGGGATTAATGGAATAAATGGGAAAGTCATAAACTCTTCTTTTACACACAGCTTAACTTGCAGAATATGTTTATTAGCTACCTGGAATAACTTTGTGAAAAGGATACATTTTAAGCAGTTAGAAATTTAAATTACCAGATGACCATTTAACATCCGAGCTTGAAACACAGTATTTAAAGAAATTCTAATTAAGAAAAATAGTTCCACTGAAGAAAGCCTATGAAAAGGTGCTTAAAGTAAAGCAGACTCTGAAGTTCAATTAAAACTAATTTAAATGGAAGCATGTTAGTAAATTCTTCTTGGTTTTATGGAAACATATACACCTCAGCTTTACACTCAAATATACAACGAAGTCATTCTCAAATAGGATATGTGAGCTGTCATGTGTCTAAAGCAGGGACTTATGTCCATTAACAGACTCTTGTATAAGGTGTTCTACCCACAAATTAACTAAGTTTATTTTACTACCATTTTTAAGGACTAAAACCATAGATAAAATAAACCAACTTTCCAAACTATGTAGAGATCTTAAATGTGATTTTCAACAGGATAGCATTACACTCAGTTCCAAACCACATTACACCATCAGAGGCCATATCATGATTTAAGGAGCATTTCTCTTTTCCTTAATGAAAGTTATTCCATTTCCCTTTCCAGTTCTGATGCTTGCCAAATGCTTCATGTTCAATTAGGTAATCCTGCAAAAAAAGTTATTAGGTTATGAATCCTGGAAGGTCATTTGACTTTCATAAATTTTGTACCTGCAAATACTGCTCCCAAATGAGTACTCCCAAATATACTCCCAAATGATTGGCTGTCCTGACAGCCATGAGAAATTGCTGGTAGAGATGATAGAACAAGTAATCCTCAGTTAAATCAAAGAGATTGCTTTCTTTGAACAACTTTGAAGGTTACTAAATAAACAAATTTTTGAAAGGTGAAAGCTTTTTCTTATCAAGACAACATGCTCAGAATGTGACATTTTATGTAGCTGGTATCATGTCCACTGCCTTTGATTGTGCACATCAGATGCCTTACCCATTACCCCTCCACAAATGGTTGTGGAGTCAATATAAAGTGGCATTTGGGAGTCTTCTAGATCCATTTCTACTTTGTCATTTCAACCTTGATTTTAATTTAACTGTGCATTGTTTTGAAACTAGCAATCAAGACTACAAGTATGAGGATATATTAAAAGGTGATGGTTAACATTTAATAGAGAGTATTTAATGTCTCTGAAGTGCCTCTACAGTCTTTTAAGAAGTCATCTACCCAGCCTAGTACCAGCACTATAAAACTAATAAATAATAAGAAAGTTTAAGGTATGTTTGGAGAGAGTTAAGCAGATAATTTGTTTAGAGGCTCTGGGGATGGATAGATGACAAATAGATTGGTAGAGATATATATACACATGCATACACAAGCAAGCCCATGAATTCTGCTAGATGCCTGTGTATTTTACTGCAGCAGTCTGTACACAGCTCTCATATTCTTTCTGTGTGTCAGGATCTTTTGAAGAAATTATCTGAATGCAAACTACAGAATCATCTGTATTTCCTATTAAAATCCCAAGTTTTTAAGCTGCCTTTGTCTTAATAATTTGCACTTTATAAGTTTTATTGGGATTTACATGCAAAGGGGGCTGTAAGCCTGCTGTATACAGTCTATGATAGTAATAAAGATACTGTGAAGAAAACAGGTCAGCAATTCTTAAAGCTGAAAATAAAAATAATCCATTTATTTAGTACTTTGCATATTTTGGATTTTGTCTTGATTCTTCATATTTGAAAATGCAATCAGTTCTGTTCCACCTGCAAGACTCATTACTGTGTGAATCAGAAAATTCAAAAGAAACCAAAAGAAAAAAAAAAATAAAAGGTATTCTATCTACTTGGATTTCCATTTAATCAAAAAAAGGACAGCAAACAATAATCTCATATCTGTTTCCTAATTTTTCAAGATCCAGAGCAGTAAAAACGGTGACATCAGACACTTACTTAACTATCCTTTTCACACAATAAAGACTCAGGAGGGGGCAGCCCTAATATGTCTAAAAATTACTAAGGTCTGTTCCAAGCCATTGCCTGCATTTCAAAACATTACAAATGCTAGTGATGATGCACATGCGGACCTTGTGTCATCTTCAAGTAAATAGCTTGGTTGCACCCATCTTTGTTATATATTCCACATGTGAGACTCTCATAGAGGAGATAAATTGATTTGCAGAGTCTGATTAATGTTGTGAGTTGATTTATTGGCTTTGCATTTGTTTTCCTAAGTATCTTTGCCTTTTTATTTCACTCTTTGTCTCCATATATCCCATATTTACTTCTTTCTTAGAGAAATTCTAACTTCTTGTTACTTCTTTTTTACATTGAGTCATCAGCTTTAGCTAGATATCTACTTTTGATGTAGTCCATAGCTCTGTCTGTACTGCTTAGTAAAACTTGACCGTAGAGTCAGTTTGGAGGACTGGAGAGCTGCTCATCCTTATGACACATTCCTGACATGGTTTTGGCTGATGTCATCTAGTCTTTCCTTTGCAACACAGTACCCAAGGATTGTTTGTGGAGGACATCTTGAGGGGCCATATAGTGTGACAACTTACATAACTTGGCCTGAAGGCCAGAGGACTCCTCATGACCTTGTTTCATTCAGCAGTACAGGTATTGTCTCCTTACACTCAGTGAGGAAAAACAGGCACTGCTTCAGTGGAATTAGTCTCATTCTACTGTAAAAGTCTAATTTAGATTAGGTGAATTCTGATGTAGGAGAGACTGTTACTTAGATTTAGGTGAGATCAATCCCAGTCCAGGTGCTCCGGTTCTCTTATTATCTATGGTTTTGTGTGTTTTTTGTTTTGGTGGGAGGTGGGATTTCTAGGGGCTTTTGCACATAGTCTTTTACAATGGCTAGTTGGATTTCCCCTGTTGGGAGAATTATGCTGTTTCAGGAGTGTTCCTTCAGAAGATACATTATATACTCAGAGTATATGTTATTCTGCTGGTAACTGTTGTGTTTCTCTGTGCAGCAAAAGAGAGTTTGCCCTTGCTTGAGAAAGAAAAATTCAAAAAACAAATTTCAAATTGCACTGTCACAGATGTTGAATCTTATCTTATTGGAACAAATGTTCAGATAAACCCCTACAGTGTGGTTTCAGGTTCAATAAACAGCTTATTTATTAAGGTTAAACAGTGCTCCTGAGAGATATGCTAATGTCCACCTTATTTTCAACAAACATAGTTTGAATGGTTTTGCAGTCTGAAGGGGCACTGGACTGGAATGGCTCACATAGGGATAATTAACGATTAGATCTAGTACTAGAAAGTGAAAGCATCTTTTGAAAACTAATATTTTTTAAAGATTTCTGTAGTAAATATCATTTAAACAATTTTTTTTAAATTGACTGCATTTTACTTAGTAATTAAAAGATCTTAGGTTTTTTTCTTAGTCCAAATAAATACTGAAAAATGTACAGCTACATTAGAAGTGATTCTTTGCAAGGAATATATTTCCAGCAATTAAAAAAAAAAAAAAAGTCTTTTTTTCCTCTAGTATTGAAAATTTAATACAGTTAAGTACTGGTATAAGTTCAAGATATGAATTAAATTAACAGTTAATGTAGTTTAAATAATACATTGATTTAAAACCGAAAAGATTTAAATACTGTATTTGCTGAAGAAAGTAAAAGGTTTCCTAATACCTCTGCTATGTCAGTGGTGGCATATAAACCCACAGCAAAAGTATTGCAGCATGTAAAAGACAAGTGTGTAAGAACTTTTAACATGATTTTATCATGTACCTTATTATAGAAAAAATGGCTACACTACAACAAATATTTGTAACTTCAATTCTTAAATAACATTATGCCTTTAAAAAATTCTTGGCTAAGGGGAGTTCTATGGTGAATTTTTAATGTCTAATGAAAAAAGTCATTCTTCTGGCCTGGAGAAATGGCAGTATAAATTATGGGAGAGCAATAAAATCTTCTTGTGTGTAAAAACTAGATATAGGTTGAAAAACAGTTTGCAATAACAAAGTTTTACTCATTGTTTTAGGCAAATTAGTCCTTTCCATTAAAAATAAAAAAAAAAAGAGGTGCTTTTGTAATTGTCAGAGCTGCAGAACAACTGTAGGTTCTGGTCATCAAGGTGGACTGTCTTCCTGCTGTGCACCTCTTGCCAGGAAGCAGTAGAGAAGCTACACAAGTTTCAGTAGGGATGTATATTGAAGACAAATGTTGCTTAGCTGTAAGTTAGATGTTGTGTAACTGAAGATTCCTTCCTACTGGAAAGATAGATGGGGTGAAAATAGATGGGGAGTCTGGTTGTCAGATCACATGGGAACATATGTAACCAGGTAATATGCTACACTTTCATTTCGGAACTGTGCAATTTTTGTGCAGAATGAGAAACCACAATATCTAGAAAACAAGAGAAATTCAATTTTAAGGTTCAAAACTGTTTAACATTGGTGTCCAAAAAAAAAAAAAAAAATTACTTAAAATCTCAGTGCCCAGACCCAGCAAAAAGTTAAGGTGGTTATAGCCTGATATAAATCAAAGTGAAGATATTGAAGTCAATAAAGACAGAAGCATAAACATGAGATTATGCTGTCTTATTTCTGTTCATGATCAGCCTTAGGTATTCTCTCTTGCAATGTGTATTTTGATCTAAACATTCAAGCTTTTTAACTTTAACATCCTGATGTTCTGTCTTTCTACGTATATGTTCTCTTACTGCGTATATTGGTTGTGTATAAGGATGGATATTTCATACAGTTCAACCTATTTACATTACTTTTATAGGTAATCTCACCGTCTCATTCACTCTGTGAAGATGTGACACTGCAGTTGTGGAAATAAGAACATATTTGCTCGCAGTAGAGTTTTACTATTCCGATTGCCAGTGTGACATTTATAGCGTGTATTTGTTTCCAAAGCAGTTGAATACTTTAGAAAAGTCACTGAATTAAGATATATTGGAGCAACTTCTCTATAAATGATGTTTAACACAAGTAATCAACACAAAATAAATAAAATGAGAATAATCCCAATACAGATTTATACTTTACTTATCAGAAGTCTCTTCATAAATCCATCAAGGTAATTTCTTTCTCCTCCCAGTGGAATGAGAACAGCAGATACATCTTTTCTCTTTATTTGCAAACAGTCATCTTCTCAAAGCAGAGCTTTTATTCTTTCTTTTTGCAACAATCAAAATCAGACAAAACTTTTGGTAGTAGGTTGTTTATATCTTTTATTTATGCATATGTTTAAGAGCAGAGATTGTGTGAATACAGCTTCTTTTTTAACACGAGTCACTGTGATTAGATAGAAAACACATTAAACAGAAAGTGAATTAGATAGATGCAGAATTATTTAATTTATGTATAAGGAGAAAAAACTTAATCCTTCCCTCAAATTTTAAATAAGCCAGAATTCTTTTGTAACAGACCATCATCATACAAAAATGTTGAGAATGCAAACTTCCTACACCAAGAAGGAAAATCTTGGATGCCTTTATGATAAAGTCAATTGCTTTGATTAGGATTTTTCACAAGAAAATTGGTAAATATTATTCTGTACCAATATCTATAGATTTCCAGTTAATGACCACTAGAAGATACAAGAATCCTCAATAATTAGAGTTTCCATAATGCAGAACACTGAAGGAATTGAGGAAGTGGGAAAAAAAGTAAAATCTGTATAATTTCCTTTTCTTGCCCTGTGACTCTCATTTCAGAAATTCAAAATATTCATCACTGTCTGCTATTTTTTTAAATGAATGGGATTTTTTTAAATTAAAAAATGATATACATTTTATCTCTGATGTGCCAAGATAAAAGAACGAAAACTAGAACAACTGCATACATGTTGATTCTGACCACAGCTTGTGTCCTGGTTGTGTTTGCAAACTTCAAATTTGTCTAATTATTGTTGATAACTGACAGTTATTTTCTCTACAGGAGTATGTTATAATCCCTAGATCCTCTGGCATTTCACTTCAGATCCTGACTAATCCTTGATAAAGCCACCTTAGCTGTCTAGATTATCATTACACTTGTCTCTGGCAGTTCTAGATGGTTTAAAGTTTGACTGCAGACTTTGTTTGTAGAGTTTCAAGTGATTTAATTACAATTGTCCATGACTATATTCTGAAGTCAGGAACTGAGGCTTTAAATTTTATTTCATAGATGAAGTGAAGAAGATACAAGAGATCTAGTTTACTGTTGTAGAGGAAATGACTAGACCTACCACTTTTTTATTCTTGATAGATTTGCTTTACTGATTGAAGTCTAGATGTTTTGTGCCTCTGTTATACAATAAAAAGCTTATTTCAGAACAATCAGATGATGTCAGGTCATCATCTACCAAGAATGGAATTGATTCTTCTTACAATAAACTTGACGTTCTTCATTTATGAAATCTTTCTTTTTACCAATGAGCAGTCTGAGGGTTTTCCTAAACCGTGGATCAAGCTGACCAGTTGTGGATATATGTTTTAAAAGGAAGTTAATGATTCTACAGCTAGCTTTTCTCCCTACATCTTTCCTTAGCACATTATTCAGAGAATGTATATAATCCTTTCCCTGATAACATGATTTTTTCTTGACAGCTTTTTTTAGTTTAATTCAGTCCCATAAGAAAGGGGGCATGGGGTCTGGAAAAAGGCTTAAAACTAAAAGAGGAGTTTGTTCTTCCCTGAAGAAGTACATAACTCCTTGGTCCAATAAATTATTTATTTATGCTGCTTAGCTGTGCACTAGAACAAACCATCCATTTTATTGATGCACCTTTTAAGAATGCTTAAAAACTGCTACAAAATATTTGCAGTTAACTGCACAGGTTTTAGACTATTATCTTAATATCATATGCCTTGGGATGGTACAAAGGATACCTGAGCAGGAAGAGCAGTTAGCTTCTTCAGGGTAGCATCCATATTTCCTCCAAGTTTGTCCTAACAAAGGAGAACACTCATGCAGGCAAAGCTTAGAAGAAACACTTGTAGAAGAGATTAATCAAATAAATCAGTCAATAGCAGTAATTGGAATTTAAAAGAATGAACAGATGGTCTTCATGTGGCTGGAAGTATCAAGATTAAAATCAGCACATGTGTTTGCTAATACAGCTCTGCTCCAAGAAAACACACCTGTTTACTGATAACAAAAATATTGCTAATACAATTTTTATTTACAGTTAATCTTTGCAGTTAAATTACTTTGCAGTGTTTTAGTCCCTTTTGTAATCAGACAGATAATCAGCTTTAAATTGTTTATAATTATTCATGTAAGTATTTTTACCCATGAGTCCAATAATATTAGTCATAACATCAGACTAGCAAGGTGAGTTTTCCAGTTTCCTTACCATATGACAAACACAGTCTGTCTAAAAATAGAGCAAATTTTCTACCTTCACAGGTGGAAAACAGAGTTTCTTCTGTGTGACAGAAAATAAAATTCCAATTTTCCCTTGAATGTATTGATAGTAGATCTCCATATCCATATCTTCCTAATAGTAAGGCAATCGAAAAACTTTTCCTACATTGCCTAAAAACAAGGAGTGGAAATTAAACATTTTTCCTCAATGTAGCTGAGACAAGTAGTACTGCGACAAAAAGGTTCACTCTGTGTCACCCTCTGACTGCTTTTTCCTGTAAAGTGTCCATCATTAAAGGATTTGCTGTGGCAAGACCTCAAACCAATTCTTGGAGTTTAGTGGAAAACAAGATGCAGTTTCAGGATTCCCAAACTAATTTTGAGTTTGGAAACAAAAAAAGTGTGCTTGCAATATGGCTTTATTTGTTATCTGAGTAGAAAAAAAAAAGAGAGATTGCTTTGTATGTTCAGATGGCCTTCTGTGCTCACTGAATAAGTCTAATGAAGGGAAAATAAACTTGACTATACAACAAGTATCGAAGTATTTAACTGCTAAGACTGGGACACAATTGGAAAGAAGAAAATAACCACATACAAATCTCTGTGTCACCTCACTGAATTCAGTGAAGATCTTTTTTTGTTGTTTTTGCATTTCTGGTGAAAATATGCCACATTTGAGGGAATTGACACCTACAAAGTTTTCTGAAACTGCATTTTTTGCTGGAATTGTTCAGAATACTAATCTCCTCTAGTATCATACTCATGCCTTTTAAGAAATTTCTTCTAGTTCGTCTTTATTCTATAATTTAGTTAGAATTTGTTGTTAGCATACAAGACCTCTTAAGTATCATACAAAATTGTCCTCAACTTTGCATGCTTTTCTGAGATAACTAGTTCTGAAACTCTACTCTTCACGTTAATAGTGATGAAGAGTCATTAACAATTGGCAAGCTTTCTTTTATGTCATTTTTTTTAAATACGCATAATTAAGCACAGTACTTTTTAAAGAAAAAGATGGTGATGTACAGCTTCAGCTTTTAAATTTGCAGCAAAGTACTGCAGAAACAAAATGGGCACAAGTTCTACTTTTAGGACCAATCAGAGACTTAATCCAGACTCAGTCCAGAGGTCAAATGATAGGGCTTATTCTTACATTTTACATCTTTAAATGGTAGCCTTTGCAGGCACAGTAGCTGGCAATGATGGAAGGGAATGGCACTGAAGGAAAACAGCACCTGGTGAATCATGAGAAGCCTGTAACACAAAAAGAATCATAGAATCATTTAAGTTATAAAAGACCTCTAAGAAAATTGAGACCAATCATAAATTTGACACTGTCAAATCCACCAAAATATTGTGTAATGTTGTTACTAGGTCTGACTTCTACTGAAAGGTCTTAAAGAATCTCTGGGTCTCTAAGGTATTTTTTATATTCGGCTTATCAATATTGTATTGAAACTTAATAATTCAATTGATAAAACTCAATAAATATTAAAACCTTCTCACGCAGACCAGCCTTCAGCATGAATAATGCACCTGCCTACCCATAGGCATTTTATCATATTTATGATTGCATATGAACCATGTGAAAATAAAAAGAAATGTTTATATGCAAAAGTAGTATGGAAATGGCATTTAATATATATTTTAATGGCAATTTACACAGAGAAATGAAAGAGCAAAACAACTGTCTACAAGATGCCATGATGACTAGGGTTTTGACAATCTACAGTCTTCACAACTATGATAGATTCTTCATCTAAGTCTGAGCTCTTATATACATGTAGTTGAATGGCAGAAACTTGAATCCTAATTCATGTATCTTTTCTAAGAAGATGTATGTTTTTTAAAATTTATGAAAACACAATTCTTTCCAGGTGCTAAAAATTCTTCAGTAAGAAAACAGTTAAAACTGATTTATAATTAGATCAGTAGCAATTAATACAGCAGACCTTCATGGTTCCTTGAATAGTTGGTCTCATTTCAGGTAAACAGTTCAGAAATCGGGTCAAAAGCAAATCAAAAATACACGTCATGCCCTCAAGCCAAGAAACATGTTCGCTATATCATTTACAAAACCTCATTAAGTTACTTACAAACCATGGGCAGCAAGTTATAGCAAAAAAAAAAAAAAAAGTTGAGTAGAACAAAAGTAATTAGGAGATAATTTAGCCCCACATATACCCCACAGAGCTTAGCAGTTGGAGATCAGCCCACACTGTGAGTGAATTTCATTTAAGCTTCCTTGTCTTGCTTTGGAAATTAGAGAGTGACAAAAATATACCTTGTTAATAGACATCAGGCTACATATCACCCCACTGAAAATGTTCCTTATAATGTGCAAAATCTTATTATCCATATGGCTGTCATTTAGGCCACTGTTACCCCATTTATCTTTTATTGTTCTTTAATTTTATCCATAAATAACAGAATTTCAGAAAACTTAATTCTTGTCATCTATCACTATATGTAACAAGCATAAAATTAACTAAAGAAAACCACAGCTTTGCACAGATGGCCAAGTACTGTCTGATAATGGCTCACACAATGTCTTTCATCACCACCTGGATATATTACTGCTTAACTTAAATAAGTATACATATACTCCTTCTCATTGAAATGCTCTTATCTACATGGCATGAAACCTGATGAGCTTCTGATGATACTCAAATGAGCTTTTTATTCTCTACCATAGTCATAGTCCTACAAGGCACTTAAGGCAGGCATAAAATTAAGAATATGAGCATCATTTGACTCTATGAGATTACATATAGACTGAAAGTAAAATATATTCCAAATTAGAAAGAGGTTAGATTTTAATGTCAAAAAATGCCCTAAGTGTTTTGCTGAATCACAACTGCTATGGAGAATTTGAGAAAATGAAGAAGTGATTACTTCCACTTTCTAAAACTGATACCATTCCATTCTCTGCTACACAACAATTGTTATGATGGCTTGCAGAAATTCTTGACAGATAGATAACCCATTCAATCAATTAAGCAGTTATCATCTCATCACTTTTTGTTTCACTTACGGCTGATTTTAGAAAAGAAGTTTGTATTTTCTGTGTCTCTAAATGCTTTTAGAAGTATTCAAAAGATGTTCTTTAACAATTCCCCATGGGAGTAATTTGTACTTTATGTATTATTTCCATGGTAACTTCAGAAAGAACAGGAACAGGGCTGCATGCTATCTTCCATCCATCCTAATTTAGTTTAGGACCTGTTGGATTTTTTTTCCCAGGGTCAGCTTTCATTTAACAAAATATTAAAAAGCCTGTAAAGTGAAGATTGAAAAGGCAAATATCCTTTAATATAATACTGTACTGAAGTCCTTTTTCACAGTACATTGGCTTTCATCTCTGAATAAACTACCGGGCATCTTTTTATTATTATTATTTTTAGCAAAGCAGCAACCAAAATCTGTTGCAAGTTTTCTTACAACGATAGGGAATTTATCCTGACTCACTTGGAAGCTTGCTTCCTGACCTTTTTGCTGTGCTATTCTGAGTTAATGAAAGTAGTAGTCATAGACAGAGATGACTTTTATTCAGGTGAATCAAAGCAGCTGATTGGTTTGACATATCCTCAGGAGACATCCTCAGATGCTTCTGTCTTTGCTTCTTTTTAAATTACAGAGTTGAAGCACTTTTCTGTGTTCCTACCTGGCTCCCCAGCCCACACGCTGTCAGCATAATTAACAATTTTTTTGCTCTGTATCCTCTTTAAACCAACCAAACATACTTAGTTTGACCACAATGCTGTTATAATCTTTTGGTTCTCAACTCTGTAAATAATTGCAAATCTGTATGTATGCAGAATATTTTATAACTATTCTGCTAGTATTGTTACTTAGCATTGTTGCATAGGTAATGTAATTCTCTCCAGAGTCAGACTTTTTTTGATTGTCTTCATATTTATATCGTTTGGCTAAATATGTATTCGGTTCTAAGTAGATTACATAAGAAGTGTTGAGATAATGAAGGATCTGTAATAAATGAAGCTATGAGAAGTGAAAACAGCAGGTACTACTGTTGGAGACAGTGGTATATAGCAAGAGACATTTATTAAAAGATTAGGTTTCATTTCCCTGTTTGCATATCTGTCATCCTAAACATTAAGAAATACTATATAAGAGACTGTACAACTTCATCATGCAGCTGACGGTGCAAAAGCGTGCTTTGCAGATCCTTAAATACACTGGATGGAAGGCATTTTTACAGAATATCAGTTGAAAATATACTTAGGGGAACATTGTGCTGGGTAGAGACAGAATGGTATTATAGCCATTTCTATTAAGATGTCAGCAGTCACCACTTGATTCTGTGAAGTCATTTCCTGTTTGCAGCGGGAGGAGTGACCATCAGCTGTATGATTGAAACAATTGCATTCAAATATACATAATGGTAGGTTTGATCATCAGTTTAGTGATAGTCACTGTAACTAAAGTACAATTTCAGAATATTTGCATGCTTACTTCACAGCAAGGCCATTTTTTTCACTGGAAAGCCTTGATATTTTTAATATAAAATAACACTTCATGAAATCCTAAATGATGTGGACTAGAAATTTTCAAGAAGGTTGTTTCATCAAAACTTTTCAGAATGGAATGTTTCTGTTAGAGTGTTCTTTTTGTGATTTCTGAAATTCTTGATCTGCTAATTCTTTTTTTTATCTTTGAAATGTTCCTATACATTTCTCACATCTGAATGCATTCATTTGGGCACGTGGTTTCAAGTCCGTGAAAGAAACTACGTGCATTATGTTTTGGCTGAATCAGAGAAATGTGGAGATAGAGTTTTGTAGGAAGTATTTTCTGTAGCAAGTGACACCTTCATCTGTAAAGATGCTTATGGCTGTTCTCAGCTCTCTTCAACTCCTTACAGACTCTTCTCACTTCTTACAGTTGCTCCCGCTGTTTGCCTAGTAGGAGGCAGTGGAAAGGTTTGAACGTATTTTCACTCATTACATGCTTTTTATTGTGTGTCCACTTCTCATACTGTGTTTGGGATTTAAAAAGGGATAGAAAACTACAGCTGACATCTGAGGTCACTTTCCTGTGGGAAAAAAAGATCTCTCATGAGTGGCTTTGAAGGAGGCCATTGAAGGCAGTGTCATTGGATCTCTATAACAGTGATTTCAAAAGAAGAAGAGTGAACTGAGATAGTTGGTTATCAGTGGAGGCACCAAGCTTGTATATTGTGGATATATTGCAAATCCACCTGGGAACCACAAGGTTTGGATATTGTTATAAAATAAAGATATTAATAGCAAACACTGTAGCAGAATCTCAAGGCTTTTTATATCTTTTTTTCTGAGTCCTTGTGAACAATTTGCTGCTTATACAGAAGTAATGTCTTCATTCATTAAAAGAAAACCTCTACACAAGGCTGCAATTAACAGAAAGGTAATGTTTTGTCCTTTCAAGTATAACATTTCCTTTAGCTGTTTCTTTGAAATGCTTTGTTGTTTATGTGCAGGCAGACCAAGAGTCTAAGGTAACTCTTCTTAGTTTTGTGAAACACAATTTTTGTTTGTCTCGAAGTTTTTTTAGTGAAATCATTGTTACATAATAATTATCAAATGTTAACTAAGGTAGCATTAAAGCAAAACATAGAATCACATCTTGTTTGAAGTAAATTCAAGCTGACTACATACATGTCCCAAACATCATCTCCTTGAAGAAATATAATTTGACATCATCTCTGCCTTTCAGAAAAACTGCCTGTCTCTTATCCTTCCAAAAGCTGTTGTATCAGAAGAGGCACTCAATCTCTTTGTGATGGAAACATAGAATCTTTTAGTATCATGTCATAGAATCGTGCAGTCCAGCAATCTAGCATTTAAAATGCAAGCCAAAAAGTGGCAGAGTTGAATTCTGCTTATTCTATGCAGATTTAATTTCGTACTTCTCAGGTCTAATGTCAATTCTTCTTGAAACTGGATCTTTGAATTGCCAGAAATGTAAGGCCCGTGGGGCTGTGAAGTGAAATCTCAGGAAGCCTGACTTGGTAGCACTGTATGCAGGTACAAAGATTGTCTTTCAGTCTGTGAACCTTCACAGAAAAGAATAAGAGATTCCTGCAGTGCAGATCATAATGTAGCATGACATTTCTCCATGGGACTCTTTCATTCTCATAGCTTATTCTTTTTCAGTGCACGGGTGCTGTGAACATGCTCACACAGTTGATGATTATTGTAACATATGAAGAGATAAACCTTAACTTACTGCACATTTGAAAACAGTACACAGAGGAGGTTTCTAAGTCAACCTGACCTACCCACAGCAACCCTGAACTTCAGGTGGAGAAAAAGCCCTGAGGAACTGAACATTGTACCATATCATTATAGATAAAATCTTCAGAGAACTTAGAAATCTAAACACCTGCTGAATGTACAGGAAATGTAATTTTTCAAAACCCTGTAATTTTGACTAAACATACACAGATCTGTGTTGGGAGTGACAGAAATTACTGATGCTACAGAGTCATTGCAGATGACAGAGTATTCTGCTTACAATAGAAGTGAGGTCAGTGTCTGAAGTTTCAACTTATAACTTTTGAAATTACTTTTACTCTTGAACATTTTGTGTTCTAAATCAGCTTTTGGGGCCATTCTTATCTGCAGTGCAGTGACTGTCTGCCAGCTTTCATTGGGGTATGTTTACTATCATTTGCAAAAGTAAAACTAGGCCATTAATTCTCCTTTATAGTGTGAGCTCATTGTATATTGAGATGGTGCTTTTGCTGTAGCCGGTATTAGTGCTTTCCTCCTGAAGGTGACCAAATGCCTTGAAGATGCTAATGAAGTCCCAAAACCCCTGCAAGATAATTGGGTAACTTTACAGAATAAATGGAAGAAGACAATCAGTTGCACAGAGCAGTGGTGATTTTCTCCAACTGGCATAATATTTTGAGACGTACTAATTTATAGAGTTGGATTTGAACATAGGCTTCTGTACAACACTGCTCACACCTATCATAAAAAAGATATTGCAGGGGCATATTTTAGTGTAAGATCATTTGCACTCTGCTTTTCCAATCGTCCCCTGCAAATTCAAATGTGTTTTGAGATGGGTTTTTGAATTGTAAAAAAATTAAACCTACTTCCATAATTCTTCTTGGGTGTAACTTAAACAAAATTAAGTAGATCCAGGTAGCATCTCCATCTGTGGAGATTTTCAGAACCAGACTGGATAAAGTCCTGAGCCCAGAACCTCATCTGACCTCATGGCTGATCCTGCTTTGAGCAGGAGATTGGACTAGAGACCTCCCGAATTTTCCTATGTACGAATGTTTTTGTGCTTTAGCATATTATTACATGTAGGAGCTCAATGTTCAAAATAAGATTAATGGAAAATGCATTCTATTTATTTTAGTAGAATACTATAGCCTTAGAACTTCTTAGCATTAAGAATGATGCCAACTTGTAGAACCTCTCCTGCATTAAATGAGCAAATGACTTAATTATAACTGAAATGCTTACTAATAGAAACAGACAACAGTCATGGAAGCTGAAACTAGAAGCTGAAAAATGTAAATAGCTCAGAAACTATTCTCAAGTTGATTTAAAAGATACTAAAAATATGAAATCAAATTATGATTCAGCTATTACTTCCATAATAATTGGAAAATCTGGTTTGTCTGGGAAGTTTCAAGACGTTATGCATAACATTTATACAATGGTTGAAAATGAGTTTATATTGAGTATAAATTTATCATTAGCTTGCATCATCCAAACCCTAGAAAGCCCAGGGACCGCAGCCTAAATACCACGTCCTTTCTGCAGATTAATGCATTAATTGGCACACAGTGTATGTAAGCTTGTTTATTTAATGAAGTTCATGATGGTCTCTGCAGGTGAATGCACATTAAAGTATTACAAAACATGCCTAACACTTTTTCTTCCTTTAATTCCTGGAACTTTTGTTTTAATTTGGGATTATTTTCTAGCTTCTTCAAGCTTAAGGCAGAGATAGCACATAATTAGGGAAATCTAGGGAGCCCCTAAAATCAGGGTTGTTCTCTGTCTCTTAGCCTCATTTACACTGCATCAATAGGGAACTGAGAAGAAACTATCATGAGGCTCTGTTGAGCTTTGGCAGATGAGAATGCTGCCCTTTGTATTTGAAAGATTGTTTCACCTCCTGCCTGCTATCTGAAGTGTCAATTGTCTGAAGGTTGAATAACTAGGTCCAGGTTCTTTTGCACAGTCTTTTCATAGACAGGACGACAAAGACCTAATGCCCCCATTTGAATGTGCAGTTCTTAGTGCAAAAACTGCAGCCTGTCAATCTAGGGAGAAAACTCTGCCAATGCAAAAGGTTGCTACAGAAATCAGTACAAAGAGACTGCCAGAAAGGTAACTTACTCCAGAAAGTAAGAATAAAGGAGAAATTAAAGAAACAAAAATGTTTTACCAGGACAAGTATTTGTTGCCAGGTGCTGTAGCATGTTACTTTTAAAACTTCATTCAGAGGTCGAACCCATTTAGTGATGATTGCATATGGGTAGTGTCAGGATCTCTTCTTTGAACGAATGTAAGACACAGCACCTAACCAGGTATTAAGGGAAAAATTAGTCTGACATTGATATATCTGAACTTCATTATCTGTCCTCAGTTGCTCAAGTAAAACCAAAGAGCATGGTCTGATTTTGTTTCCAACACAGACAATGTATTTGTAAGAGGTAAGAGAAAAAAACAGAATGCAAAGCAATTCTTCCCCCTCCCCTTTGATTGTACTTACATGAATTATTTATAATTTGCATTCACTTTACATTTTCCACTCATGTTGAAAGCATACAACTTAATACTTATGTGGAAAGCATACATCTTAATATTTGTCATCTTGCGAATGTACCACAGTAGCAATTTGAAATCTGGCCTCCTGTCTGTCATCTGGCTGCTCAGAGCTTTTGTGGGACAACTCTGCACACAGAAAAAATGTTTGAAGTATTCTAGGGCTTTTTGCATGTATTATTTGTACTTGGTTATTATAATACTGGCAACATTGTAAATGCAGTGGATAAACACAACTAGATCATGGCCATACAGCTGCTGGAAGCTTTCTCTTTTAGGTGCTGTATTTCCCCCAATCAGAGCATGTCCAGTAATAGAAAGGACACAGTACTCAACAATATGTTGACTATGCAGCTAGGGGATCCTATCCTGTTCATTAGCTATTCTCTGAGTACCACTGGACAGTATGGATATTAGTCCTGCAAAGAACAAGTACATGTTTAACACTTACCAGACTTTCAGGGTCAGGGTCAATTAACTTAAAACCCTGTCAGCAGCTAGCAAGGAGCATGTGCTGGGGCATTGACTTCCAGCACTGATAACATCAGTGAAACAGAATTAGAATCAGCAAGGAAGGGTAATTTTAAAGAAGTAGTCCATAAACATGAACTTAGAGGTTTGCTACAGAGACTTAATGATTTTTAGGATTTTTTTTCTGTTCTCAAGTAAGAGCAAAATAATAGGAGATGAATACAGTTCATGATAAAATTTAGTCTGCAACGCGGATTCACTTTCACATTTCTCCTGATGGAGCTGCACTAGCTCAGAGAAACTTTTTCTCACTACTCTTCCCCACCTCCCAGTACTGCTCTGGCCACTGTGTTGTTCTGCCTTCCCCAATTTAAGAATGCAGGAGGCCTCCATGAATGAACAAAGACCTAATAGGACAACTCAGTTCTGGGCTCTCCAGCTCAAGAGGGACAGGAAAGTGCTGGGGAGAGTCCAGTGCAGGGCCACCAAGATGATCAGGGGAATGGAACATCTTTCATATGAGGAAAGGCTGCGGGAACTGGGGCTGTTTAGTCTGGAGAAGAAGAGACTGAGGGAGAATCTTATTAATATTTATATATATCTAAATAGTGAATGTCAAGTGATTGGGGCATTCTGTTGTATCTAGTAACAGGACAAGGGGTAATGGAATGAAAAAAAAAATTTCCATTTAAACATAAGGAAAAACTATTTCACTATGAGGGTGAGGGAGTACTGGGATGAGCTGCCCAGGGGGCTGTGGAGTCTCCTTCACTGAAGGTTACTGTGTAACCTAGGTGGATGTGCTTTAGCTGAGGGGTTGGACTAGATGATCTGTAAAGGTCTCTTCCAACCCCTACCATTCTATGATTCTATGATACTGTGATTTACTTTGTTAGCCTTTCACTTTGGGAGCATTCATAGTGAGTGATCCCTTATTCCTAATTCCTACAGAAGTGACACTCTTAAAACAAATCATATAGTGGCTTTTCCTTTCATTTGAGTGATAAAGGGGACCCTTCCAGGTTTGAAGTATGCAGTCTGAGCAGCCTCCTGAGTCCCGATTGTTTGCTAGGTCTTCAGAGAGCAGACCAAATGGGAATAACAGGCAGCAGAAAGCTCTATCCTTCATATTCTCACAAGGTATTTGGTCGCCACCTCAGTTTTGGGGATTAGAGGATTTTGTCAGGATAGTGACTTAAAAAGTCACTTCACAGATCTGAATGGAAGGCT
Source organism: Colius striatus (assembly GCF_028858725.1). Taxonomy (NCBI): domain Eukaryota; kingdom Metazoa; phylum Chordata; class Aves; order Coliiformes; family Coliidae; genus Colius; species Colius striatus. The sequence continues at coordinate 51,260,491 of NC_084759.1, forward strand.
TTGTAAGCCACATGTAGAGATTCTATGGTGATGTGTGAATCTTTCTTGCTTGCTTTCCGTAGCAGCCATAATTTTCAATATGAATCAATAAATTTCAATTAGCTACAGAGGCTTAAAATAACCAGGCTTAAAATCTGTAAAGCAGCTTTTAGCAGTTCCTTTTGTCATTTTTATTTAAAAACAAAACCAAAAGTGACTTAGTGAAAGTGAAATACAGAATATTAGTATCAAGCAGTTAAATAAAAAAATCATAATTTGGAATCTTTCAGTATTTTTAACTCATATGCTTTTGATTTAATCAGACACTACTGAGATCCCATACAAGAATAGTATGCAACGAACAAGCTATTCTTTGCAAGCTGTTGGACTGGGTGGATGCTTTTCTGTTCTCTATTAGGATTTAACATGAGGTCAGACTACATATTGAATGAGGTGATGCTTCATAGACAATGCTGTTGAACTTTTTGCTGATAAAATAGAGCTGATAGGAAAGAGTAAGCAGAAAAATGGTATACCTGATTCTGCAAAAAGAGTTTTCTGGAGAAAGAGAAAACAAGAAATAGCCAAAGTCCAACATTTACTGAGACAGTGAATGACTTAAATTCAAAACTCTTTTTTTATTTTTTTACTACTTGGAGCTTGCATTTGTATTTCCCTGTGCCTTGGTCATACCCCTGACTTTATTGGCATTCTTACAAAGGGCTCTTATTCCTCTTTTGGAATTATCTGTATCAATTATGAACTATTTCATAAAGCACTAACTTTGTAGCTAGGCCTCCTGTTTTTCCTAAGATTTCTCTAACCACATGGATCAGTTGTTTCAAAGGACATAGGTTTCAGCACAATGGAGAATAAGAACTGGGGTGCAGGGTGAGGGGAAGGCATTGCAGGGAAAGATGTTCTTTCTTTTCTAAAGAGAGGGAAACCTTTCCTTCTCAGGATTTATCTTCAGTGAAATCTTTCTTCATTGCTGGATATGCCACTTGAATTAGAAAGGCAGAAGTTTAAATAACCTATATTGACAATGCTCTACTACCTAATGCTTCCATTCCTACTTTTTCCTTATGAATGTATTTCAAAGTTCATACAAGTTTACCATATATATAAGTAAATTTTGGTATGTAGAACAGTGGATCCGATCCGATCCCTTCCAAGTTCTAATTATGATCCTGTAAATTTGAAGGGATCTTTTGTGCTTAGTGTCTTTTGGAATACAAAAAAAACACGGAACAATTTGTCATGATGGAAGGAGTGCATTATACTAGTAAAATTTCCCATATTAGCTGGTGTAATTTACACCAACAGGTCACATACCCATTCTGATCTCAAATGTGTGAGGGAATAAGGGTGTCATAATGTCCTTTCCTATCTCCATCTGAAATCCTTACATCACATATTGTCAATGGCTGTATCTGTTAATATTTATTGTTATTGCACGGTTCTGCAACATTGGTTTCAGTTTTTAATAACCCACAACTAAATGAATTACTAATCTGTCTTCTAATGCTCCCTTATCTTTCTAAAAAAAAAACCACGCACACTGCTGTGTTATTTCTAGCAAATACTGATATGGTGTTTCTGAGAAGCTTTGATTTGCCATGCTGGATAAACACCAATTGTTTAGAAAACAATCTCTGCCTCCCATTGTTAAAAAAAACCCACTCAAATAAAGAAGTGCCTGCAATGTGTGGATAGATGGGCAATGACCAAGTCAGACTATACATCAAATTTATGTCTTAGGAACATTACTATTAATATTTTTTACTGTCAACTTTTAATATCAAAGAAGAAATTACAGCACAGTGTTTGAACACACTCCAGAACACTTTATTAAATAGCATAGCAGTACGCTGTTGTAAATTGAGGTCAGGAGGAAGGGTAGTAGTACTTAGGAACTCAATACTCCAGTGTACCACTGGGATAAGAGTCTCTCTTCCAGGCCTTTTTGCAGCTGACAGTGCTATCAACAACTCCAGCTCATTAAGACAACAATAGCAGGGTGGGGGAAAAAAAAGAAAAAGAAAAAAGTATCAGAGATATAGGTAAAAAAAAGGTTTTGTGTATCTCAAGTAAAAAACTAACAGCAAGGAACCCCTGGGACACCCAGGGGAAGAAACTCTAATGCTAATTGACATGATTTTAAAAGATGTCTCTGTTAGTGCCAACAGTCTAATTTAGTCTTTATCTCCCCAATGCTGAGGCAATCAAACCAGTTGTTATAATTTTAGTAGATGAATAACAAGATATGCCTCAGTGTACAGATGCATTTGCTAGAAAGCAGAGTAAAATAATGTGAAAAGAGCTTTCTAATTAATACACTTTGTATATCTTTTATGAAACATCACTCCTTAATGTTGTCTGCTGAATAAGCTTCATTATATTTTGTGCAAATATGTAGTAGCAACTTGTCATGAAGCTGCAGAAAAGTAGCAAAACCAAACAAAAGTATCTGTATCTCCTTAATTTCACTATTTCTCTAATTAACAGTTTACATTTTTATAGGAAAACAAATATTTATTAGAGGCAAATTGTGGGTTTTTTCTTCCTTATGCTGTATGCTTGCTTTGCAGCAAATGTCCCTGTATTAAATGTTCTCTAATTACTGTTCATCTGCAAGTTGTCAAGGATGTAAGAATTAAAGAGCAGATGTACTTACTCAAAGGTTTGCTGCAATGGTGTCCCCATATCTGTTCCCCTGAGTACAATTCCCACTCTGAAAGTGTCCTATCAGTATCATGTACTTTTACCAGATGATATGCCAATGTCCTGTACAACATTACACCTCCTTTAACAAGCATCTTTGCTAAATCATATGTGGTTCAAATGAAGATTGAAAGGAAAAAAGAAACCAAAAACCACTATATAAATACATATGTATATAAAGCCTCTTTCCAGACCTCTCTGCTGCCCAGAAAAGCTCTCTGTGCCTCCAATAAAGTCATTGTCCTCTCTTGACTTTTCTCATTAAACTTGCTATAAACTTTCACTTTTTACAGTAAGTTGGCTGCTGCTCAAAATGCCCGCTGTCATAAGAATAGGCTCCGTGACAGGAGAGAGCCTTTAGTTTGGAAAGTCCTTGGAGTGCACCTTGCTCGTACAACATTGTGATGCTAAAAGTAGCAGTAACTTTATTCCCACTAAATAAGAGAGTTTGAACAGGTTTTTCTTCTTTTTTGCCAGGGCTGCTCATGGTCTGTGTGACTTTTCTGATGCATACTTGGCTTGAAGTGTATCTGTTGCTCTCCTTTTCCCTTTTTCCCCTTGCTTTCCCAGTGGTTATCCAGTTCCATGCAATTTTGTCAGGAAAGGGACAAATACAGACCCCAGTACTGCTGATACTCTGGCACCACACACACACACACTTAGGTAGTAACGAGAAGGATAATGGCTTCAAATTGAAAGAAGGTAGATTTAGACTAGATTTAAGGAAGATCTTCCCTGTGAGGGTGGAACAGGTTGCCCAGAGACGTCGCTTCCCCATTCTTGGAAATGCTCAAAGCCAGGTTGGATGGGGCTTTGAGCAACCTGGCCTAGAGGAAGGTGTCCCTGCCCGTTGACATGGAGGGTGGAATTAGGTGATCTTTTTGGTCCCTTTCAACTTAAACAATTCTATAATTGTATTTTAAAAGTTCTAACTGGTCTTCTTAAATTCAAGGCAAAAAAAAAAAGCAATCCTCAAAAAAGTTTGGAAGTAAATGTTTAACACTAATAACAGATTATTTTTTGTATATTTTGTTTTAGGCAGAGCAACATAACAGTACTAAAGATGAGTTTGGAAAAAAAAAAAATCTCTCGCTTAGCTGGTATCTACCAAGAGTTCTAGTAAATTCAATAGAATTAATGCCCTTCCATGACATTATGACACTTTATCCCTGGATGGTATAAATGGGCCTTAGAAAATGACACTGCCAGGAATGGATTAAGAGAATTAACTTTCATAAGGAGTCAAATCTCTGACCTCTACTTTGATTCACCTCTCATGAGTGCCACAATCCACTGAGAGAAAGATGAAAGTGATAGCCTTTACAGAGCAGAGCAGATGAGTGCTCTTGTATGTAGAAGGGCTTTTCAGGAGTTGGATTGCATATGGGTCAGTCCTGTCACAATTTACTGCTGTCTACTGCTAGGGCAATTTGCATAGGGGAGATTTTACACAGCTTGTTAAAACAAGTGGGAATCATTGTCAGACAGGAGACTGCACAATGGGAATATTAAGAAGCCAGCAATCTGCCATTTGCTGTTGGATATTTTTTTTTAATAATAATGTGTTAAAACACAAACTAGTAAAAACCTACAGTGCACAAAATGGGCACACACACCTCCTTCCATACAAATACATCTTGCTCTGTTTGGGAAAAGAGCAGCTTTACTGCAAGAAGAAGCCAGTAAAGCGGAAGCCATGTCCAAATAGTGGTTCTCCTCTTTTCTAAAAAATTTACCAGAGTGTTTTGCTGGTGCTTCCAAAAGAAAACTTTTGCAGCTGCAAGTACACCCATGAGTCAGGGTGGATTTCTGTGAGGTTCACAATTTGGGAGGTGTGAACATGCACAATATGGATGAAATGACAGTCATTTTAGTGTGAGTTAAAAATAGCCATGATTCACATCTGTCTGTAGATGTTATATATGTGACAGAGGGCTGCAAATAATTGAATGCTTTCTGACGTTTGAACCTTGCAATACTGTGCCTGATAAGTGAAATGTGTTTGTACTTCATGTAAACAGATATATTTTAAGATTTCTTTGTTGACTTTTGTGGAGGGTTGTCATGACTTTTGTTCAGTTTTGAGAAGTGATTGAGCTAGGATTTGATTCTAACAGTGCTATTAGTTGTAGTTGCATATCATGACCACAGCTGAATTTTGACTCCATGAAAGTTTCTCAGTTTGTTGAGAACAGATGTTTGTACTACTGAGAGGAGATGTGCATTCATGGGGCAAGGTAAACTCTTGATGATGTAGCAAAGCACCTGCCAAGCGAACCCTCAGTGGCTCTAGAGCACATCTGCTGTACTATAGTTCTGATTACTCAACTCTTGCATAGTAAAATACTTTTGCTTTGGTGACCTCTTTACTTTATTTCTCTGCTCAGAGCAGGGCAATCCTCACATGTTAGTGTAGTCATTACCTACTCATCCCACGATTAGTGCTTCCAGACCCAGCCTCAGATGGATGCAATGCCTGTGTCTTACTACATAAGTAGCTGCACACATTTCTAAAGCTGTCAGTTAATATGGGCTATGAATGGCCACAATACAGAAACAAAATATGTAACCCCACCAAAGAAATTTCTAACCTTGTTGTTGCTGTTTCCACATAAACTATATCTTGTAGTAGCTCCCTTTCACTTACTTTATGTTGAGTCCTGTAGATAAAAAATGTTGGGCTTGGTGAGGAAGGCTGGCTATGAGACCACATTAATTTGTATCTGCAAACTGTTCACTATAGCTTTCTGCTTTCTGATATGGGCTGCACCCTCCCTTGTACCCCACAGAGTATCACATATCTCATCTAGTTCCTAGATGACCAACATAATTCTACACTGCCTGGCAGCTTTCTCTTTTCCTGATTGCACTTTTGGATTTAAATATTGTATGTAAACACAGTAAATGGGTCACTCATTCACTTTTCAGAGGTGCTCTAATCCAATATATCCATCTTAATGAAATGCCAGGTACAGCAGTCCTATTATTGTCATAGAGAGTTAGGTGATTGTACAAAAACATGACCTTCTATAACAACATTTCCAAATAATCTTCCTGGAGCTTGTTTTGTATTACTGATGACGAAAAAGGCGAAGGACTGTTTGAGGCTTATTTTTTTAATAAAGGCACTAAATTGGGGAAGAATTAGAGCTCATGCTTTTGTTATTCTTTGTTCAGAAAATCCTGTAGGAAAACACTCATCTCCTAGATCATAGATTTAAAGGAGAGAATTTCCACAAAATAGGACTTTAGAAAACAGATTTTTTCTAAAACTGCTATGAAACAAGAGAAATGTATCTTACTTGTTGTGATAAAGGAACATATATAGGCCACTTGTAAGAAGACATAGCAGTTAGTATAATTTAGTCCTCAAAGTCTCCAGTAACTTATATTTAAGCATTAACATTTGTATATTTGTGTAATGCCTTCAAGGTGTGTGAGGGGATATACAGACATGCAAGAATGAAAGTTAAAAATCCATCTGAAAGTTAAAAATCAATCTCGATACCAATAAGCGACAATACACTGTATTCAATGATATAGGTATTTATATACATTTTTACATTTCAGATTTACAAAAAAAAATTAGTACACTTCAAAGATCTGCAGTATACTTCTAAAACTATGGGGTTTTTAGTGTATATAAGGTAATGTAATTTAAGTCTTACAGTTAAAATACAGAGCTCCTTCTGAAAGAAATCTAGTTATAACAATGACCTTCCCCTTAATTTTCTTTTTCTCAGCTACTAATATTTCAGCTGTCACCATTTATAAAGTATTCAGATCAATCAGGACCCTTACTTTGTAGGTCTTTAAGCACCATAAGAATTAACATAATTAGTTATGATAATTATAGAAGCTGTATGTTTAAGAAAGTACAATGCAACAACTGCAAGGTAAGACAAGGGGATTGCCAGTGGTATAGCAGTAATCAAACAAACGGGGCAACAGTCTTGTTTTAATGTACTACATTACAAGATGAGAAAGATAAGCCTGAGTGCAAGTAAGTAAACAATCCAATACTCCAGTGGGATGTTATGCATCAGAGACAGAATACAGTGCAGATCCTTTGAGATGAGTTGTCTGATCATATTTCTTGACTCTCAGCAGAAAACAAAGAGCAGTACATTTAAGCATGTAGATTGATATGCTGAATTTAGGAACTGGGTTGAATGTCAGCAAGAAATAGATAAGATAGAAATATGAAAGTAGGGAGAACATGACACTTTCATGTTCTGCAACCCACACACACTAAGGTAGAAGAAAATCTGACCTTATGGAAATATTTATCTGGGAAGTTATCAAGATAAAGTTTATTAAGATAAAAAGCAGTCTTCTATACATATGAGTATCTGCAAATAATCACAGACCAACTGTGCCATTTTAGTTTATAGTAGATTAAACCATATCTTTAATAACAAAAATGTTCAATTATATTATTTAAACAAAGAATTGCAATGTCATTTATGAGATATATTTGGAAACAAAAAAACCTCCCATCAGTTATACCTTTGTAGATCTTTGAATTTTTAGCTGAAACTTGTGCTACAACTTTAGAATAGTTTTACGGTTTGATGAAGTGCAGGGCAAAATGACAAAAGAAAGTAGTGATATTTTCCCTGTCATTTCCCCCATAAGAGGAAATTTGTGACCATTAGCTGTTAAAGTGACCCACATATCTTTTTAGAACATCATCATATCCATAGGACCTGGTACTTACTGTCAGTAAGACATTGCTGATTATTCTCACATAAAAGGTTAACCATGTGCATAAGTGTTTGCAGGAAGAAGCTATTAAAATGTGCACTGTATGCACCCCAGTAGAAAGGCAAACCTTGAAGAAAAATGAGACAGAAAAATTCCATTCTTTAGACCTTGCTGCTTATCTGGCAATTTTTAGCCTTCAGCTCACACAGCCACAGTCTGGAGGAACATCAAACAAAAGGGAGATAAATCAACATTTTTTGAGTATTTAATATCAAAGCTTATAAAATTACTAAGAAGCAATCAGGACCAACATCTCACTGCTAATACATGAGTTGACTCTTTATGGTTGAATGTCCTTTACTCTCAGTGATATCAGAAACAGGATACTGAATTACCTGCCTTTTGCTGTAGCTTTGGATAATAGTTGCTGTGCATCAGCTAATACAGTTAACGTTCTTGCATGCTAAACCCTTCAGACACTGTTTCCAACCCACTGCCGAACAAAAATGGTCACACAATCCATTTCCACCTGCAACTACCAATTTCCTCACCTTAATTTATCTCCCAGAATGCTTTTAGAATCTCCAGATCCACCACACAAAATATCTTTCATTTTGTGTTTTGAAATGAAATAGAGAAATTCAAAACCATATGTAGAAGTATGAAGCACAAAAGCTAGGCACAGATTGCCTTTAATTCTAGGTGGTATGATATGACATTTATAAATACCTGCATTGCTGCTTTTCTTATAATCAGATCATAGGTGGAGCATAGTCTATTTCTGTTCCTAGCAGAGGAACATGATAGAACACAGTGGTGTATGTCAGGATAAAATGTTTGATTTCTTAATTGTTAAAGATTTGTTTCTCCTGATACATTGTACACTGAGCATTCCATGCTTCGAGTATTTTCCAAGTCTCTCTTTTGTTTTTTGGTTTGATCTGGTTTGGCTTTAAACCAGTCTAATGAAATACTTTTTTTCAAAATTAAGTTACAAGTTTTTCTCTCACAGCCATAATTGACAAAAGAATTTGAGCACATTAGTTGATTTATTTAATGAAAGACCTAGATAACACTGTGCAAATCTTTCAAAACTTTTCTTGTGTACCTGCATTAGCAAGACAAAGTTTGTTTTCGCTTTGAATGCACTACCTTGAGCCACCAAAAATAGAGGAGCGTGACTCGACTGTAGATTGTGGGCAGAAACTCATCTGTGTAAGACTTCAGGGTCTTAATATAAAAAGACTAAGCCCATCGCAGCCAATGTGGAATTTCATAAGACATTTCCAACCCTCATCATGGCAATTTATTGCAGGACACTGAACAGTACTAGTGGCAGCATATTTGTCATACACAGAGCAGAAGTCCCCACTACAAGAGAAGATGTCATATACTTTTTGATAACCAGAGTTGGCTCAGCATCAAACTGTTTCTACGTAACTATGCCTGCACAACTGAACAGCTATGCACATGCAGATTCAAATACTAAGACCCAGGCCTCTGCAATAAGCTGCCACCATGGAAACCACCGTTTCCCTTTTATTAAACATGCAAAAAAAGGAAAGGAAAAAATCTCCAGTGGCTCAAAATGCATGCTATTCAGTAAATCTTGCAATTCTGATGACCTTAAGAGCTTCTAGAAGAAAAAACAGCCCTTTTTGCTCTGCAGTTTTTAGTCAATAATGCTAATAGTCACTACCGAAAAAGGTTAGCTTAGAAGGACTGCAACATTGTCTACTCCAGTTCTGTCTTGTTTCCTTGAAGACAAAATAAATCAAACATGCAGAAGTGTGAGATAGCCAGAGCAGAAAATACAGCATCAATGATGAGGGCTGAATTGCACATTGAATTGCACATTGAATTGCTGAATTGCTTTTGAAGACAAGACAGGTATTACAGACAATGTAGTCAGCTAGTCTGACACTCGGCAAACTTGTTGCAGTGTCAAGCTGTTCGAGATACTATCATTTTCTGCCTTTCTAGTGATAAGCTTATTGCAATTGAACAAAAATAGAATGTTTTGAGCAGCAAAGGCTAGCAGGCTTGCAATGAAACGGATTAGAAGTCATAGTCTGCTAAACACACCTGTTTTGACATTCACTGTTAACAAAGTGACCACTCATCAGGTAGCTGTGGTAGATGAAAAAGAGCCATTAGCAAGAACTGAAACTTCATTTGCTGATTATTCCTAGCCCCCAAGTTGCAAAAACACAGTTCTGATCATCTCTCTCCATTCCTGTTTTGCTTGCACTTAATTTAGGTTTGTTTACTACTGCAGTGTTTTTCCTATGGATAAAAAACATGTTTGGGATTGCTGGTATGGCACTGCAACTGGAAAGGTTTGAAGAGAAGTGAATATGAATAAGGTAAAGGAAAGCAAGAAATGTAAAGCATTTAAGTGTCACATTTCAAATAAAGCTGGAGATCTGACTGAGCCCATGGAAAGTGGTGATATACTCTCTATGCCTTTTCAGATTTGGTCTGGTCAAGTCATTTCCAAAGGTCAGTGTGAGGAAGAGTGGTGTAACATTGGCAGGAAGGACAGAGAGAACTCCAAAAGGTGTCAGGGTGTGTGGGCAATTCTTGTTCTATTACTACCAGGCTATGGATTCTGATGATTGGTACATGGCCTTTTTATTTTTTTCACTAGTTAGGTCCTATATTTTATATCAATTTAAAGTAAATAACTTCTGATCTAGAGTACGTATGTGCCATTATTATCAGGTGATTGATGCAGAAAATTTAGCTTTGAAATGTTCTAGTTTCACAGAATCATAGAATCACAGAATCACAGAATTTGAAGGGTTGGAAGGGACCTCAAAAAGTCTTCTAATCCAACTCCATTGCCAGAGCGGGACATCCTAGATTAGGTCACACAGGAACTTGTCCACATGGGTTTTGAATGTCCCCAGAGAAGGGGACTCCACAATGTATCTGGGCAGCCTGTTCCAGTGCTCTGTCACACTCACAGTGAAGAAATTCTTCCCTGTATTTCTTTGGAATCTCTTATGTTCTAGCTTATACCCATTGTCCCTTGTCCTATCTTTAGCTATCACAAGAAGAGCCTGGCTCCATCCTCCTGACACTCACCCTTTACATATTTATAAACATTAATGAGGTCCCCCCTCAATCTCCTCTTCTCCAAGCTAAAGAGCCCCAGCTCCCTCAGTCACAATTTCTATTTAAAAAAAAAACAAAGAAGAAAAAAAAAAACCAGCAATTTCTGACCAGATATTTCACGACCTGTTTAAGAATCTCTTAAAACTAAGAGTCTGCTGAGATTAAATATAGCTTTTACTTCTCTCCCAAACAGACATGAAGTTTGTTCTGTTTCAAACCCACGTTGATCAACGTGAGATTTGCTTAGGAATATACTTGATCTTTCTTCTCTCCTTGATATCATGACTCCAACTGCAAGCTGTATTAAATTCCCTTTGTAATATCAGTAATGATAAAGATAGCATAGAAAGCTGTGTCATCTAAGTTTCACTTCATTGATCTACTTTCTTGTTCATCTCTGCCTTAAATCTCAACATCTTGAAGTCACTAGCGCTTCTGACTTCTGTTTTCTGAAGGCATGTAAGTTCTGTGAACAAAGAAGTCATACTTGTAACCAGGACGATTTCCAAGAAATTAGACTTCATGGTAAAGTCCAAGAAATCTTTGTGGTAACAATGATAGTAGGGATTCCTCTTTTTTTAAAAACTGAATTGATGTGATTTTGAGAGAGAAATACTAAAAAGAAAAAACAAAAACAAAACAAAACAATGAACAAACAAGAAACCAAAACATTTGAGAATCCCCAAGGTAGAAAATTGAAGATGCAGAAGTCAGGACATAGAGAAAAAGATTTAGCATTAAACAATAATTCCAAAATTTCTGATTTCTGAGAGGTGAATTATTTGAATCCCTGGCTTGCAACAAGTTTTATTACCTCAGTAAACAGTCAAAAGCAGATTTGGGGGAAAAAAGGTAACAATCACTAATAGTTCATTCCTATTTCTAGAAGAGCTACCAGAAAACCTGTCAATTCTGTGTCCACTAGGGAATGGAATATATAATTAATTTGCTCTTTTTGCTTGGAAGAGATAATTTCTTTCTGTGACAGTTTTGATCAGAACAAACAATCAGATCTCTAAACCACCTCCTGCTGCAAATGATTAAGATTCAGAATTATAATAAACCAAGAAAAAAAAAAATCAGCCTGTATTTTTCATAGCTTCAGCTTAGCATACTAGCCTCACTTTACATCTCCTGTCACATTAAGGGCTATATTTTTACATTTATAAATGTCTCACAGTTTTGAAAATCATAGCAACTATAAGACGTAATTTACTTTTCATTGTCAATTTTAAACACTTTGCAAAGATGTCAAATACACTAGATGCTTTTTCAGTATTATAAATAGATGGAAAAGGGACCTCAAAATTTTTTGCATTTCTGTTCTTTGAAAAAATTGTATCATGTACAATTGGTGTAGAGCAGTATCTTCCCCCTCATTTCTGTATAAATTCATAATTAGCTGTATAAATGAATATGGAACCATAGCTAATGTTATGGCTCCTTGCTTCTGAGTTTGGAATTTTTTGTTTGGTTTTGGGGTTGTATTCGTGAAGGATAATATAGAATCATAGAATGGTAGGGTTTGGAAGGGACCTTTAGAGATCATCTAGTCCAACCCCCATGCAGGAGCAGGTTCACCTAGATCAGGTGACATAGGAACATGTCCAGGTGAGTCTTGAAGACCTCCAACTGTGGAGAAAAAATGAGGGAGCATGGACATGAATCCTGGGGTATAATGCTAGGCCCATTGGGGCAAGGCAGCCTGAGCTCTAGTTATATGAATTTAATGCACAATCAAGACCAGAGTCAGAGCCATGGTTAAAGCAGTTGCTGTCACATAGTCAGCGCAGACAGCAGGCCGCTTTCTGCTCTCTCAAGGTCGGGCTGTGTTCAGCTAACGAGCTAACAGCTCGAGGTGGAAAACAACTTCGGAGAAAAACAAGATGGGAAGATGTGAGGGAGCTTGCTTATCGCAGAAACCGCAAGTAGGATGAACATGAGAATGTGATCTATTAGCTGCTGTTGCTGAGCTAGCTTTGAAGCTGCTGGGTATATAAGTTAGAGCCTGCTCTCAATAAAGAAGAAGATTTCTGCTATCACTCACATTGAGTAGGACTGATTTCTTCCCACCCAGCTGAGAATCGGACCCTGAGTTGATCGCCACATGAAGTAGGCTTGGAGCTGGTTGTTCAGGCTTCGAGCCTGGGTTTTTCAGACTTCGAGTCTGGTTCATTTTTCAGGCTTCGAGCCTGGTTTCAGGCTTCGAGCCTGGTTTTTTCAGGCCAAGAGCTGAAAACTTCACGGCATCCAAGGAAGGAGACTCCACAACCCCTCTGGGCAGCCTGCTCCACTGCTCCATCATCCTCACAGTGAAATAGTTTTTTCTTATATTTAAGTGGAACTTTTTGTGTTCCAGCTTCATCCCATTACCCCTTGTCCTGTTGCTAGCTACAACAGAAAAAAGGGATGTCCCAACCTCCTGACATCCACCCTTTAGATGTTTGTAAATGTTAATAAGATCCCCCCTCGGTCTCCTCTTGTCTAAACAGCCCCAGTTCCCACAGCCTTTCCTCATATGAAAGATGTTCCAGTCCCCTGATCATCTTGGTGGCCCTGCACTGGACTCTCTCCAGAAGTTCTCTGTCCCTTTTGAGCTGAGGAGCCCAGAACTGGACACAGGACTCCAGATGAGGCCTCACCAGGGCAGAGTAGAATATCTTGGTGTTTACTGAATATCAAGAATACCATAATATGATCTCAGATAGAAGTGATAAAAAAAAGCTTCAATATAAGAATATTGTCTCTAAACAACCACATTAAAAAATTCAGTCACATATTTTCAGTAGTTTTGTATAGTTCATGGATTATGTGTCAATGATTTTGTAACACTTATATATTTGTGAATATGCAAGTATTCTCAGCTGAGATTTACAAACATCAAAACTGTGTTATTCTGCTTCACTCTAGCATCTAGATTACTATTACCTTCTTTAAAATTCAATTAAATGTTTTGGGGCTTAAAAATTACACACATTTTGTCACTAAGATAAACCAAGGCAAATAAATCTGTATTAATGGAAATGGACTCTCAATAGAATCTGTCCATATTGTTTCGTTAATTAAATAAAGTACTAAGCATTACAAATTATGATGGAATTAAAAGCTACCTTAAAATAGAAGCATTATATTGCAAATAGTGACATCTGCCCTTTGGACTCTGTCTAATGTGTGTAATCTCCAATGCCCAAACACATTTAGTTGAATTCAGCTTAGCTACCCACACATACAAATTCTGTATTGGCTGAAGTCTTTGCTGGATCAAACCATTGTTTGGACTGAATTACATATCCAAATATTTGTTATTTTGTTGCCAATTTGTTTCCCCCACTTCCTACCAAGATATACCCTTGACATACCTACTTTATTTACAGGCCTCTTGCTGTTTTGTCTGCTTCACATAAATAAAGTGTTATTTACATAAATTTAAAATATTTATACTCTTTGAAATTGAATTTTACCATATGATGTGACTTTTTAGCACTGCATGCAGTGAATAAAATTGTAATGCTTGAAGTTAAGATGGCATTAATGAAGGTACCCATAGCATCAGGCTTGGTGTTTGTTCTTGCAGAGGAATAACAGTAATTCTGTTTCCTAACTTATGTTTGAGTCACTGCTGTGACTAGCAATAGGAAGCTTGCCTAATTATTCTCTAAATTGACATGAGGCTTAGCTTTCCGTTATACAGCTGATAGAAATTCACCATGCTAATGCTGTAAAATAGAGGTGCTATTTCTAGTAATTAGTTCTAATCAGATGTTTGTTCCCTAAATCACATATACTTGCTTTTTAAAATATAGTATTCCAGTAGCTGAAAGACAGAATTCTGTTTGCTTTTTACTTGTTTACCTGATCTCATCATCTTGATTTTTGTAACAGGGAAGTGGATGCTTTGTTTACAAGCCCTCCTATAAAGCTTGAGTGTAAATCTTATGTGATTCGTATCTTCTGTAAATTATTGCACATTATGATAAGCATAATGTGACTAATGTTCATTTGCACTGTAGTCATCTCACATTCTATTAGACATATATTAAAAATCTCACTTGGGCACTCTTTAAAAAAGTCAAGTTGAACAAACCCCACAATAGTCACAAAAGAGACAGCCTGTAGCTGTGCAAGATCTTTTGGGGTTTTTTTGGAGGAGACCAACCACTGGCATACAGTATTTGTGTCTTGAAACTTCATTCCAGCAATGATATCTTAAGGTTAATCTGTACTGAAACTGAGTTTTCTTCAGCTAATTGATATTCAGAGAATGGCCAAAGTTGCACTGCTGAAGAATCCTTAATCGAGTAGCTTTTTTTCATTCCAAGTCTTGATGTTATAAAAAAGAATCCATCAGTTTTGAAAAGGAATTTTAAATTACTAACTCTCTCTTCTCAGGACCTGGAATAGAAAGATAGGTTATTCCCAATTCCATCAAAGACCATGACAATTACTGGCTAAATACGTACTTGCAGTGACACAGTTATTGTAATGTTTCAGCATGACTGAGCAATGTACTTGTCAAACCTTCTACTGAAGTTTGTGAATTAATGTTCAAATCAATTCACCAAACTGTAATACATTATCTTATAACTAGTCTTAATGTTAGAGACTGAATTGTGCCAGGAATTGTTTTGTCCATGTTAGAAGTGGACAGGAACTTCCTGATAATGTTTTGTTTGCTTTATTTCAGCTGGAAAATATGATTGAAACAGCATGTCATTACTTTGTGCCACTGTAAGAAGGCTTTTGCTGGCAAAGCCTTCTCAGCTCCCTAAATGGAGTTTCTGGTCAAAACTAATAGTTGAGAGAAAGTAGATTTAATATATAGGGTTGGGGTCTCTAGCATGGGAAGAGTGTGCCATGATGAGCAGGTTATTCATTAGTCTGGATTGGTCTTTTTTCAGATTTGCCTGCTGGAGCTGTTCCACTTTGTGTAACTAATCAGGTATTAATTGATGAATCAGTGTCAGCAATGTCCCAAGTAACTCTCCTGCCTACTGAATTTATCCTTAATAAATTTATCCAAATTAGAAGTTCTTAAAAAAGGGACAGGCATAGTAAATAAATTCTAAATCCTGTAACTTCATCAAATGGATCATCTGTGAATGGGGAAACAAAAATGGACATGAGCCAGCCAGAGAAAACAGGAAACGCTGGTATAATTCAGAATATGCTGAAGGCTGGACATTGCATGTCCTCCAGTCATCAAACCAGTGATGGCAGTAAGACTGAAGCAGAAAGCTTTTATGGAGATAATACATATGACACCCAAGACAGCAAAGAATTAAACTCATCTTGATTCAAGTGTGTTCAAAATTCATCTGTTTAGTAAGTATATTTAGGTACTACGCTGCTAGCGTTCAACACTCACTCAACTAAGGATTGCTGGTGCATATTATGCCACCAACTTTATTTCATTTCCTTCCTTTTCCAACATTTTGGGGTGGTTTTTTGCTGCTACTCACCAATCAAAATTTTTACTCTTCTCATGCAACCAAATAGGAGAGACCTTGGATTTCTGGGAACTACAACTTGAAGTAATCTTTTAAGTGAGTTTAGCAAATGACTGCAGGATCCTGGCTGAGCTACTTCCCCAAATTACGGCTATAGATTAAATGTTATAATAACAGCTGTCAACAAGAAGCATGCAAAAGAGTTTTTTGAAGTCACTGAACAACCTCTCTGGCACTCAACCCCTTGTGTACCAGAAACACATTTGATGTTCTGTCTGTGCCCTCCCGCCTAGCTTTGCCACTGCTTTGGGCATTGTACATGCCTACTGCTGCTTGCAACATGAGTCATGCAGCTCAGCAAAGCTTATACTTCAGCTGTAGAAAAGGAATAAAAGTGACACCAGCATCCTGGCTACATGAGATGTACTTAAAGTAGTGCCTTTTCAGTTCCACGGGAAATGGTTTTCCTTTGCATTTGGAATTGGTGATGGCAGGAGGTTGAAAGTGACCACTCTGTGATCGCTTTTGTCTGTAATTGGCCTTTGCTATCCTGACATAGTTGATCTCAGTGAGAATAATTAATCTTTCACCTGCTCAGGATGTTGACTGGGTAGTTGGAGCTCACAGAGATCAGCTAGAATTGTTCTGAGTCACCAAAATTTGGCACAGAGAAAGACAGGATGAGAAAGATAGACATCCTCTGTGGTCATAAATGTAAGACCATACAGGGAAGGAAAATAGCACATTCTTTTGCTTTCCTTACAGAGTAGCTGATCAAAGTGTTTTCTAACTAACAATCTAAAACACTGGAATGATTAAGATCTAACACCTGTAGAAAAATATCATTTGTTCTGTTTAGAAGTCAGATATTTAATACTGAAAGGAGAAACATGATTTTCCTGCCTTAAAATTGATAAGATGGCTACCTAAAACTAGGTTTCCTGTAAGACAATTTTCAAAGAAAAATATATGAAAGCTGTTACAGCTCCAGTAATGTATTTTCTTCCTGTTACTTCTTTCTCTATTTAAATTTCATCATTTCAAGTCTTTTAAATGGGATATAAATCAAGAAATCCAGTATTCTGAGAATGCCTAATGTGCATGAGAATACACATTTTGACAGTGCAGTAAGCAATATTGATTCAACCAGTTCTTCATAAAAAACAAGTGTAGGAGGAAAATTCTCTCAAGTATTGTTTCTTGCTCTCCCAATGTTTCAGTCTTAGGTGAAGGAAAGCCATTTGTGGGTGTGCTCACAGTGAGTGGCAGATCTGTTGTATTCTCTAAAAAACATTTTTGGAAAAAGAGCCTGGGTGGATCAGTACACACTGTACTGACCATTGTATGATAAAAATTCTTTTTAACTCTTCATAAGCCCAGAGGGACTTTCAAAAAGATTTAAATGCATAAGTAAAAAATTAAGAGGTCAGGTCAGGGAAAAATTAAACACCTTCCTCTCGCTAGAATTTCAATACATCTAGAAGTCCTCCTTGTGATTGTGGAAATTTGGAAATACTTTTTCTAAACAAACCCTCCTGTAAATAGGATAAACAAATTATTAATTTTAGGCATTCATGGAAGAAAATAATCAATTCTGTTTTTTTCTTTGTAGATAAAACACCATTAATTTTGACTTTGAAGCCAGGAGTGGTCCTAAACTGTGAATTTCCATTCTGAATTGTTTTCAACTGTCTGTTTCAGATTATTTTTTTATTTAAAATTTATTTTCTTTTTATTAAGTAAAAGTTTGACTTTTTAAATGAGATCTTGCATTTAAAATAAATGTATTTTGTTTTAAACTTGATTAAAAATTAATAAAATATTTGGTCCAGGTTGATTTTACTTTTTTTTTCTCCTCATCATTTGCCAACAAAGCACAAAAATATTGTTTGCCATGCTCCAGTCAAAAAATATTTAGTATATAATATGGAAATTATGCAACCTGATTTCTATTTTTTAATAAATTTGTTTCTGAACATGTTAATCTTTATATTTCCAAGCAAGTAGCTTCAACAGCTTAGGTGCGTGTAAAATACTGTTAAAAGGAACAGATATTTTTGGACTTTTGTTTTCCTCATTCAAATTTCATGATTGTGCTAGCTGTACTAATGCTCACAAATTACCAGGCACTGGTAGGTTTGGTTTGAGTTGGAGTGGGGAGCAGGAGATGAAGAAAGGTTTGATTCTCAGAACATAGACACACATTTACTTTTTTAACAATTTAAAACAATTAAAAAACCCCTGTTTTTTTGTGAAATGGTCAAACAGTTAAATCTGCTGGGTTAACTCCTTTAACCAGGCAAGTATGGATCACATATGGGAATAGTTGCATAGTGGATTAATGGATTTGCTATGTGAAAACCTTACAGTCTTCATAAAGTAGTAGATAATCCTAAGATAGCAGATAAAAACAGACAATTGTACAAAAATCAAAAGCGGTCATAACGATGAAAAAAAAATACTGTGGTATACAGAATTCAGCTATTTCAATTTGTTAGCATCTTTTTCTGTACTACTTTTCTAAGTTATGATTCATAGAGTTTCTAAAAAATAGTACACATTTTAAGATTGTCATGTAGGAAAAGATGCTTTGCTGAGAACTCAGTGCTTTGCCAGGTTATCCAGGGTTCAGACAAAGCTCATAAAAAATGAAATTTATCTCAGCTTTTTTTTTCTTTTTTTATGTTTTAGCTTCATCATTTCTTTACCTTTTTGTGTAAGCTTCCTTGGAGATCTTGTTAACATTTCACAACTCATTCCTTCATCTCTGCTGATGTTTATGGTTTCTCTGTGCATTTAACAAATAAGCTTCTGAAAATTTGAGGCTTGGGATTTTTATAGAGTACAAATTAAAGATTCATATTTCTTTCGAAAATCTTCCCTATGGAGCTGCAGCACTTGTTGCTACTGTAGCTTTACATCTTCCTTTAAATAGCAAAAATCTGAATTTTGTAACTGCAACTATTAAGATAAAGAACATGCTTAAAAATGAAAGCTAGAAACAAGATATGCCTTGTGGCCATGTCAAAACTATTAAATCTTCATCATAATACCAATATTTTGCCATTTCCTCCCAAAGCAATAGCCTGTGATCTTGTTTCTTTGTAAGCTAAGAAAAGTCAGGCTAGTCTCCTCAGTCTTTAAATGACTGAAATCCTAAGAATTCGTCTGTGCTTAGGATGATGCTGATTAAGTTAGTGCAGAGACAAACAACATCCAGCTAGAACAGTTTGAATTTACTTTTCACAGCTGTTTATTGCTGCTTCTCTAGGTAATCATTACAGCCCCCGCAGCTGAGGCCAAATAACAGCTTGTAGGAATCCTCCCACTCTGTTTCAGTGCAAACCAGCTGTATCAATTTAAGTGGAAGATGACTCAGGATAACCCAATGGTGACTTATTAATGCAGCTCAATATGGATATGATAAGGAACAACTGTTAATACTGAGGCCTAAAGCTACTATTGTTACCTTCAAAGTACTTGATGGTTCTCTAAGCTACACTGCTATGGAAAGGTAATTGCAGGAGGCAGTCCTAGAGCATTGCAGCTTGTTTTTAGAGATATGATTCTTTTTTTTGAGAGAGAGCTGTGTCCCTTGGAAACAACACATTGAAGACTTCCTGTGCAGTTAACAGTTTTAAGTGCCAAAGAGATTCAAATAGTTTTGCATTCTTCTATTTGCTGTAAAGAGAATTTGTCTCTTTCTATTGATTCCAACAAAAAAGTCAAGGGAGAAAAAAAAATTATCAATTGAAATTAAAATTTCTTAATTCATATTGCATTGAATTTATTACTACTTTTGTGTGTGCAAATGCAAAGTAATGCTTTTTAGCAAAAAAGAATGAAAGTAGATCATTTCTTCAAAAATAATTTAAATTTCCCTTACATATTTTTGCCCCTGACTAATTCTACTGCTAATTTTCTGATTAAATTTAGAAGAAAATACAGTTTGGTTTGGAGATTTTTGTTTGGGAAATAGCAGCTTTATATAAAAGAGAAATATTATTTATTATTTCTGTTCACCACTACTGTATACTACTGATAAATACTGTTAGGCAATAGCCCTCATGATCAAAGATAACAATGTTGCTAAATAGAAGAGACTTAGGAAATCAGATTGAGGATTCAATCCCTGTTTATCCACACCACTTAATTCTTTCACTCAGTCTTTTGATCTGTTTGGATATCTCAGTTGTTTTTGAAAAATGGTATTTTAGGATAAGTTAACTGAGAGAAGATTTGTAATAAGTTTGTTACCCTATTTTTGCATCTGTTTACCAAAGTTCTCCTGTGTCCTGTCCTTTGATTTCTAATCATCTTTTTTCCTGAATTTTCCTGAAAATAATCTCTTTTCTTGTGACACCTCTTGCCTCTGCATATAAAATTATTACTTGTGCAGAAGAAAAAGGAGGAGGTAAAGCTTTTGCTTAGATAATTTCTGTGGAATCAGGAATAGATGATAGCTTTTTTGACTCTTGCAGTTGGCTAAGTATTCACAGTCTTTGCAGTAATATCATTACTTGTTATTTGAGAGACACACCAAGCCTCTGGCAAATGAGGGATTGAGTTGCTTCCAGTAGCAGCTTTCTGCTGCCTATAGCTGAGGGACACGAAATATTTCCCCCTGGGCTATTTTGGTCACTACTTTGTATGCAAGGAAACCAGAAAAAGATATCTGATATTTCTCTGTGTGATCTCAAAGAACTCTACAATGAAAGCCCAAGGGAGATTCTTAATTCCGTTTATAATGACAGAACTGCAATTTCTGGATTAATCAATGGTGCTTATACATATATACCTATGTGCACGTATCCACATATACATCAGACAAGCTACACTGATATCAAGGAAATAAATTTTCTAGTAGTTGTTTTAAAATTTGTTTAGGGTAAAAGAGACAGCATCTATCTACAGTAGTAATGTATGATTAATGCAACCATTTGATTAATGCTATAGTTTAGAGATGAGTTTCAACTAAAATTGCATCAGTTTATTGTTATTGCTCTCACTCTGGGGAGAGGGCCTGCAATGTTCTCTGGATCATTTTGTTACTTCGGTTTGGGGTACTGATAAACAGTGCAGCTCCATGATCCACCTGTGTGGAAAGGACCATGCTAATTATGATTCGTAAATATTATCCCCACATTGTGCTATTTTAGAGCAACACTCATTCCAGGTAATTATGCTCCATTGCCTTTGCTGCAAGCAGACACTATATAAACTCTTCAGCTGAGGTGGGCCTGTCAGGGTGAGAATAATGTGCAGGTGCTCAGAAAGGATTTATATTCAAGGTCCATTTGGTAGGTGTGTTCTCTCATTTTTCATTTCTCAGAACTGACAACCAACTGAACTAGTTGGTTATTCCCCACTGATGCTATTCTAGTGATAGGATAATCAATAATCTCAGATTAATTTAGAGCTACTCGTATGTTAGTACTAGGCAGTTTTGACAGCCTTACTTTAAGTATTGATTTCTTATGTAATTTACAAGAGAGAGGCATACCAGATATGATGATTCCTTGGAAGTTGCAGTTTGCATCCTTCTTGTAGACACACACCCCCACCTCACCTTCCCGACAGGAAAAAGCCCCACAGTGTATAGTTTGTTCGAATCAAATAGTCTGACCTGTGCTCAAGAAGAGTCTTATTTTGTTTCCTCTGTCTTTCATTGGTGATGGATTTAAATTCAGTTTGCAAATAAATAAATATTTCAGCTGTGTATTAACAAGAGTCTGTCCCAGCATTATAAAGTACTAGTCCCTTGTTACTGCATGTTTTCTGCTTTTACAAAGTTTTGCTATCTCAAGGACTGAGACATCAAGACATGTTTTACTTCATTATCCATTTAAACAAAACCCCTTTTTGCTCTCATAATTAAAGAAGTACTTAATGCCATTTGACAAAATAAATGCACTTTATGATCATATTTTAGAAATAGCAATGTTTTCTTTTCTGAGGGAAAACATATAGTGTTAAGCTCATTTTTCTTTCTTTAAAAGTGCAGCTTTTATTTATTTCAACAACATTATTATGGCTGAAAAAAAATAGTATATTGGTAGTATATCAGGATGTATGATTGTAAGACAAGGAAGTTCATCTGATGGGAATGAAGAATAATAAAAATTGTGGCAGGGAATCCAGTATTTTTCCCCAGTTAAACATCATTTTAGATTACATCTTATATTTGGAAACATCAGACAAACAGTTTGGAAGGTTTAATGAGGCCTTAAAGATAATAGTTTTTAGTATGTGGAACAAAGTAGTGAGTCTGATATAGCAAGAAAATGTTCCTCTCTGTTAATTGTCATAAATGACTGTTTTAATAGTGGGTTACTCTTCCCTGACACTTTAAAAACTGTGAAGATTTTTTAAGCAAATAGAAAAGATTTGTGGTCAAAATGAAACATTTGCTTTCCCTTTTTTTAGTACTGAAATCATCAAACTGTAAACTGTTAATCATTTTGCAAAAAAGAATTCTCCCTTGGAAATTTGCTGAATTATATTTATTTAATTAGTCAATTGAATAATGAAATTATTTACAGGAAGTCAAATCATAACAAACCTGTAACCTTGTATGGAAAAAATGGACATGAGATTAACTGAAGATCAAACAAAATTTTTGCTGATAGCATTTAAAAAATGAGCTCATTTTCTAGGGATTTTTTTTTTTTGATTTGCAAACTGCTCTGTGGGAAATGAAAATAATACAGGAATAAATTATGTTGAGGTTGGTTAATTTTTGGGAGTTTGTTTCTTTATTTGTGCAGGGTTTTTTGTCATCAGATGTCAAGCTGAATGCATTAGTACCCATATCCTGCTGGTTTTGGTAATATGTTAAACTAGTTATATCGTGTCTCTTATGTTCTGTATTTTGTATAGCATGATACACAATATCACACAAATAGCAGGTAAATACACAGCTGTATATGCAAGACTAAATCAGAGCAGCCATTAAGAATAGAGATACATTTAATGTGGTCTGTAGAGCTGACACTTTCAGCAGGAAAAGTGATACATTTTCCACAAAGATGCAGCATACAGAAAAATGTCCATCTCACATTGGCTGGATCTTGTGACTGGTTTTGAATATTTTATTATATTTTTTTTTTATGACTACTCTTGACCAAACTGAAGAACTGAAGACATCAACCACTCAGCCTTGGTGAGAAGGACTGCTACCTAGGACGAAGGCTGCTGGATGGAAACTTTTCAGTGTGCTTGATTTAGGCTGTATTTAATTTAGGATTTTACTAACAGAATTCCTTATCGTCTTCATTGATGCACTGAAGCATAAGTTTATTCCTTGAAATTTAGGCATCTGACAAAAATATTTAAGTCAGAAAACATTTTTCCCTAGAAACT
Organism: Colius striatus; assembly: GCF_028858725.1. Lineage (NCBI taxonomy): Eukaryota > Metazoa > Chordata > Aves > Coliiformes > Coliidae > Colius > Colius striatus. The sequence continues at coordinate 51,283,830 of NC_084759.1, forward strand.
GACAAAGTCATTGAGGTGAAAGAGATGTGTTTCCAGATACTGATATTTTGATTTGTAAACAGCTTGCAGAAAAGTCCATATTGCACAAAAACTCTACAGAAAACACGCTCCTCATTTAAACTCTTAAAAGGGCAGTACATGGATCTGGTATCACTGCACATTGATCTATTTTAAAAACTCATACTTTTCTCACTTGCAATAACTGATTTGTAGGAATTAACCAAAGGAATTGTCTCAAATCCCATTCAGTATAAGATCTGTGGTAAAATTCCAAAGAGGCAGGCATTTTTGTATGCCCTACAAATTATCCTGCAGATAGATTAAACTCTTTTGCCAATTTACAGGTATGTTCTGTCAAACAATGTGTGTTGGCCTTGAAATTATCACTAGTGAGTGAATCACTAACAGAAAGTTCTGTGAAAAAAGTGCAAGTAAAATTTTGCAGAACAGTTGAATTAAACTGTTGGGGTTGGACTAGATGATCTCTAAAGATCCCTTCGAACCCCTACTATTCTATGATTCTATGAAACTGTCAGTGAAGTTGTACTTTATATTTTGGAGAGGTTCATGGAATTTGTGAAGCAATAAAGGACCTGGTGGTTGTTTTCCATCACAGACAGGATTTTTTTTTTTTTTCAGTTATTGTCTATTACATTGGCAGCTGCCTTTGCCTTTCTTCACAGCCTGCTTCTGGGCAGCTGGGCAAGGGATTTGCATGGGCATAGGGAAACCAGCTAAGGGTTATGACAGTGATGACCACAACAGCATGAAAATCTCAGGCAGGTAATTTCATGATAACATTAGATCTTATTTAGTGATGTTCCAGAATGTTTTATTTGAATTATTCATACTCGTTTTCATCCTAAAGCAAAGGAAAATATGGGATTTTACATTTTTTTTTATTTAGTCTAAAAAAAATATGGATAATGAAAGGGAAATAAGACATTTAAAAGGAAGATGGGACTGACATGAAGGTTAAGGAGTCTTTTATCTTCAACATGAATCCAGCAGCCAAGGTACTTATGGGTTAACACATTTACCAGCATATGCAAGTAGAAGTCCATCTGATGGCCCAGTAATGAAATGACATGCAATATTCTGTGATTGCCCTCAATTACCCTATGCAAAGCAAGAATTAATTACTAGCATTAAAAAAGTTCACCTTTGTCCTTCATTTCAAGCTCTCATTTATACTGAGGGTTTCGTAGCAGATCTTAATAGAGGTCCAAGTACTTGATAGCTGGATTTTTTTCTTTTTCCTTGTAATGGGTCTGATCCTTTTACATGATAACTAAAATCTAATCAATCAATGGCTGAAATAAGCATTAAGATATATACAGAGCATTTTAAAAGTGCTGAACCCACTCATGTACTGTTTGGCACTTTATTGTCCAGAATTGTAGTACACAGGATGGTTAATTTGATCCATTTGTTTTGCAACAAAGACTGCCACAACCAAGTTATTTTAATGTAATGCTATAAATCAACTTGAAGGCTGCATAAAAAAAAAAATAAGCCAAATAAAACCAACCTAGAGATTCATCCCATTTTATCTATTTTTCCTTGTTGAATCAAGAGATATGTTTCCAAAAGAAAAACATTGCTAAATGATCACCTTAGGCTCCCTTTAATTCCCAAGTTGCTAATATAGTAGTATATTGGTGGAATGAACTGGCTGCTTGCATGTGATTTTAAAATAAGTTCTATCTGTACATATTTAGTACAAATGTAGATGTAACTGCAGAGCCAGAATCAGAAATTTAAACAGAAATTTAAATTATGAGAATAATATTCCTCCATGTCGTATTTATGTTACAGTAAGGTTGACCCTTCATTCAGGTCTAATTTAACAGCTTGAAGTGATGCTGTAGTGATAAAAGAGTATAGTGACATAGGAGAATAGACATTGACATCTTTATTTGGATCTAGACATTTTCTTGCAAATAAAAAGAGGCTTATGAGGTGTGCATCCAGGCAGTTATGAATGATACTGAGGTGCACAAAGATTTTTTTTTTTGCATCCAGTGTGTCATGATTGGGCCCAGCTAGCACAGCAGCACCATGACAGTCTCTTGCTCAGTGCCCGCATTCGCCCCCACCCTTGTTAGGATGGTGGAGGCCCCTGCGAAATGAGACTAAAAAGATAAGCAAGGTTGTTGTGGATTAAGACAAGGGCAGGGAGGGCTCGCTGCCAATTACAGTTTTAGGCAAAACAGACTCCAGCACTCGACTTAGAGAGGAAAGCAGGAAAGTTAATTCTACAAGAAACAGAATGGAATAAAAGCAAAAAGGGAGTAGGATGATGAGAAAATTACAACCAGAACTTTTAAGATCTCCCTCCCCCGTCCCTCCTTTCTTTCTGGGCCCAGCTCACTGCTCCAGATATCTCTAGCTCTTCCTCCCTCAACGGCTCAGGGGGGCAGGGAGTGGGGGATGTGGTCAGTCTCTCACAGATGGGCTCTGCTGCTTCTGTCATCTCAGATGAGGACGACTCCTGGCATTCTTCCCCTGCTCCAACACTGGATTCCTCCCCCAGGACACAGTCCTTAACGAACTTCTCTGGTGTGGGTTGTTCCCAACAGCTGCGGCTTCTGCCAATACAGGGTCCCTCACACGGGTTGCAGTCCTTGGTGAATATCTCAGGCATGGATTCTTTGCCACGGTTGCAGTTTCTGCAGTTACAGGGTCCCTCTCTCAGGACAAGGCCTCTTCTGGGCATAAGTTTAATGAACTGCTTTGTCGTGGGTTCCTCCCCACAGTTACAGCTGTGGATATTGGGTCCCTTCCTCGGGACATGGCCTGCTCCAGCCATAGTTTTAAAGAAGAAAATCACTGCCCCTGGCTCGGGGTCTGCAGTGAAGTGGTTGAGTCTCCCCCACGGGACACAGCCTCCTCCAGCCATAGTCACTGTCCTTGGCTCGGGGCCTTTAATGAAGTGAATCACCGCCCTTGGTCTGGGGCCAACTTTAGCAAAATGAGTCTCTACCACTGAAGCGGGGTCTTTAAAGAAATGAAAATAAATCTCAGCTTCACCAGTTCTCTCCATAGAATGCAGGGGAGTCTCTGCTCCAGCACACCTCCTCCTCTCTTTCATCATTGACCTTGGAGTCAGCATGGTTGTTTCTCTCAATGTTCCTACTTCTTGCACCATCACCAGCCAGAAGAAGGGGCAGAAGAAGGAAGAAGATGGAGGAAGAAACCTCCTCTTCCGGCTTCTTCTTAAAAAGTGATTGTGGAGGTGTCTAACTGGCTCAGCCCCAGAAGTGGGTCTGGCTCTGAGCTGGGGAGAGTTGCGAGCAACTTCTTACAGGAGCCATCTTTACAGCCCCTTCTTCCTTACCAGAAAAGGCTGTCATGTCAAACCATGACACAGTGGTATAACATTCAGGTACGTACTAAGGCTGGAGACAAGTACAGGAGGAGTAAAGGTAGTGGATGACAAATCAATTCCAGAGACTGGGTGACTTTGAAAACTTACACTGCCCAGTGCAGTGAATTGCTAGTGAAGTGAACGCAAGCTTCTGAAATCCGTTGTTCAAGTTAGCCTGCTTGACTCTGCTCTGAAAGGTACTGTACTCATTCATTTGGGAAAGAGTGGGAAGAATTTTAAAAAGCCCTCTCTTCTTTCAGCAGAAATCTACAGAAGCAGACATCATCTCCTCTAAGTAGACATCTATGAAATGTGGGCAGTATCTAAAGTGGTCATTCAAACTTCCTTTATAAAAAAGAATAGACACTTCTGGAGTGATGATTCCCTCATTTCTTAGACAGAGATCTAATATAGACCCCTTTAATCTCTCTCTAAAAGTTCCTACTTCTATCATTAAAAAGGAGCTCTGGAAAAGTAAATCTGCTGTAGACATCTGCAGAGATCTACAGGTTGATGAGATAATTCCTGTCTCCAGTAAGTGACTTATGAGTGCTTCAGTCCTATTTGGTGCTAAGTCAAACTGGTTATTTTGAGTTATAAGTGAAGATTTAGTAAGATCATCCTAGCTATTTCCAACAGTTAGAAGATTTCTACAGAAAATCGTTTAAAATATGCTGTTCACCTTTGCACTACAGTAGACTGGAAAATATCACACACCAGCTATAATCAAGAAATACTTCAGAAATCGTCTCCTATCAAAAATACAGTATTTGGCTCTAACAGAGTGGGTGGGCATCCATGTCAATTTCGCATATTAACCAGCCTATTGTGAATGAGTTCAGGATGGACAGGTAAGTCACCTAATCACGTAAATGTATTCTTAATCGCTTTCTAAATAAACAGTAGCAACAGAGGTACTCAGGCAACACAGGAACATGAGCAGACTCTGGTCACAATAAGGATTCACTCACTGAAGACTAGTTTCATTTTACATACATGCTTCATTTTGTCTTTTCTTTAGTTTGTTAGCAAGAGATACAATACATTTTATGGGTTGGGTTTTTTTTCCCCAATAACTCAATATTTTCTTCAAACTCTATCTTCTTGCTTTCTTCAATTCTTAAGGGACATTTTTCAGAAATTTCTTTTTTTGTTTGTTTGGTTTTTTTTTAAGAAAAGTTGAAGTATATAAAACCAAAGGATTATAGACTTTAGGCCATGACTCTGAAGTAGAAGTTGCACTTACATGGAAAGGAGGATTAAAATCCTTCTCTTTCACACATTACAAATTGAAGTAAGTTTTTAACTTAAACTTCAGTTTTCAGAGAAACATGACATGGATGAGGAAAACGACAAGCTTGAAAGCTGTGTGTGGTTTTTGTTGTTGTTGTCTCCCATTGTTTTCTACCTGTGTTATTATGAAGCTAGATGGAGAAAGTATACACCTGAGACTGTGTTAGCTGTTTTATTGAGCTGCGATCTCTGCTAGTAACTGCACTGGCCACCTTCACAGCTAGACACCCTAACTTTACTGGTCTGCAGCATGTTGACTAGAAACACAGGCTTGGAAAAATAATAATATTAACAGGAGGAACCTAAGTCTTTTGAATTCTATATGCCTGCTACTGAATATCCCAAACACAGTAAGCTGTCATTCTATAGGGAAAGCCATGGGTCTCAGTTTTGTTCTTTAATAGACAAAAGCTGTAACAGCACAGCACTCTGCTTGGTGAGAGAAGCAAGCTGGCATGCTGGTTGATGTAGGGATATGTGTATAGAGCAGTACTGGCAGAGAGGCTTCTAACAGAGGAGATAACAGCAGGTACCAGCAGAGCATCATGTACAAAGCTGATGTTGAATTAGTCAAAACCATGGTGCTTTTCCCTGGGCAATACATAGCCTTAAAAGCTTCATGGTTAATCCTTAGAATTGGGTGAGAAAAAGGAGTGAAAGGAGTGAAACTGCATGTATTCATACAACATGTCATGGTGTGGTAGATCAGTGGAAGCCTTTCAGTTTTTTCACCCTCTTTAGGAATCCAGCAATGCTGAGACCAGCAGGAACTTACACAGAAAATCTGATGATGTTAGTGTCTGAATTAATTATTCCCATTTTTAAAGATAATATATACTGTTGATATAAAAAATATTATATAAAGATAATATATACTGTATATAATGGTACAAAGCATTGTAGGTTTCAGATGGGAAGTGTTTGCAGACTTTTGGTGATGACATCATTATGGCTTACAGAATAAGGAACAAATTTACAGTCTCATCCTGAAACTGCTTCAGCATGAGACTAAGATGGGTCTTTAAGGAGAAATTAAATGTATCATTAGAATACTGATAACTTCTAGCTATATTTCAGAAATAAAATATGTTTCTACATAAACAACTAGTAAAAATAGGACTTGCTGGAAGAAGAGATTTGTTTTCCATTGGTTTTCAGGAATCTTTATATGCCATAAAACATCCCTAATGAATGTCCAATCTCAACACAAAACAGTTAAATGAGTAAAAGCTCAGAGCAGTAAATTGTGGGCTACATTGATTTTCTGACCTGCATACACAGTAAATTTTTCACATTGAGGCTACCCACAGAGTCTTTTGTTTTCCACTTCTCAGATTTCAGTTTGAAATAATTGAGGAAGCTTTCAGAATCTCCTTTCAGAGACATCTTTTGAAGGTGACCTTTGACTTGAAACGGACAGTTAAAACAGGACTTCAAATATTGCAAAATTATATTATTTTCAGGGAACTTTCACTGTTTGACCTAGTAGCTAATATGGTAAAAAGTGTTAAAACCAAAACTGTCCAGAAGATCTGTAATTATTTGTTTTAAAAATTCCTTGGAGGAGAATGATGACAATGATTGAAGCCTTCTCAGTAAAAAGTCAGGATTCCTACAGTTAATACAGAAATGTCAGGAGCTGCTAGCAGGATGTCACCTTCCCTTTACCACTCCCAGTTCTGATGGAACACTTACAGAGCCTCATTCCTTGGTTTCATTTGTTATTAACTGAATTTTTGTTTCCAGATCAATTTATGTCCAGTTGATACTCACCTTGTTTTGCACCAATATAGAACTTCAGCTTAAATAGTAACAAAATATGATACTTACAATATCTATAAATTTACATATATATATTTCTGTGAAGTGTAAAGCACAAAAATGCTTAAAACATTTCAAGATAGGAAGCTATTTTTACATTTGAGATTCTGGGTATTTAAAACCTGTGCAGTATTTGCATTTTTGGGGTCTGAGTTACAGCTAGAAATTAGTCTGCTGCTAGTAATTCACTGTTAGCTGGTGAAACAGTTTATGTAGAAAAGAATCTTACCTCTACTTGATGTTCATGGGTGGACTTCAATATTAGATATTGTGCAAAAGCACAGAGTTGCTTTCATCACAGTTAACTTCTGAAATGTATGTCTTCTTGGCTCTAATATGCCTCTGAGATATTTGGACTAAGTCCAGGTAAAATATTTTCAATTCAGCAAATTGTTTTCCTGCTATGGTACATTGTTAGGAAGCACTGAAAGTTGCTTTCAGATTTGTAAATAACAGCAGCTCATATTAAAAAAAATCTTTTATTGTAGAAGCCTTTATTTAAACCCAAGTATTCATTTCCATTTTTTGATGGATATGGTGATGTGGGAGAGAGTACAAGCATCTGGACAGCCCTGTTAATAGAGGAAGTAAAGAATCACTAGATTTTAATTTTTCATTAAAAATTATCTCAACTGCTATGCTGAATGTGATGTTTCAGGAACACAGACAAGCAGACAAGATATTCCTGCTAAAGACATTCCAAAAGAGAACAAAAAGAAGATGCCAGAGTTTGTCAGCAGACTTTAAACACAAAACTGTTATTACTTCCTGTGATGAAATTTCCACTGGCTGTGTTTCAAGTCAAGAGGATCCCAATGACCTAAGGATCTCCATATGTTTATTAAAAATTGTTACACTCATGAAGAACAGCTATGCCTTTTGAATACTTTTTAAAAATATTATTTTGCCCTTGTCCTTTTTTAAAGCAATGGTGTCATACAAAATAAGGAGAGCAAACTAAAACTATTTTCTCTTGAGGAAACAAACCCACTGGAGAAATTATATTAAGCCACAATCCTATAGAATCCTAGAATCATTTTTGTTGTAAAAGCCCTTTAAGATCAAGTCCTAACCTCATACTGCCAAGCCAACCACTAAATCATGTCCCTGCAGCGTCTTGAGGCCATTTCCTTTTGTCCTATCACTTGTTACTTTGGAGAAGAGACTGACTCTCACCTCACTACGACCTCCTTTCAGGTAGTTGTAGAGAGTTATCATGTCTCCCTTCAGGCTCTTCTTTTGCAGACTAAATGCCTACACATGGAAGATATTAATTGTCAGAACCCCTAGATGTACAGTCTTAATGTTATTATTTCAAGTTGCTGGTTTTTAAAGCAAGAGCCAATTAAAGACCTAAGTAGGATTTGGACAATTGTCATGGTTTTGCCCAGCCAGCAATGAAGCACCACAACAGTCTCTCGCTCATTGCCCCCATCCACCCCCACCCTCGTTAGGATGGGGGATGTGGTCAGTCTCTCACAGATGGTCTCTGCCATTTCTCTCTTCTCAGAGGTGGACGACTCCTGGCATTCTTCCCCTGCTCCAATAGAGGGTCCCTCATATGGGGGACAGTCCTTAATGAACATCCATGCTGTGGGTTTTTGCCCACAGTTTCAGCTTCTGCAGATACAGGGTCCCTCCCTCAGGACACAGCCTCTTCTGGGTATAATCTTAATGAGCTTCTTTGGCATGGATTCTTCCCCACAGTTACAGCTTCTGTGAATATGAGGTCCCTCACATGGGACACGGCCTCCTCTGGCCATAGTCACTGCCCCTGGCATGGGGTCTTTAATGAAGTGAGTCATTGCCCCTGATATGGGGTCTTTAATGAAATGCAAACAAATCTCAGCTTCACTAGTTCTCTCTGCAGGATGCAGGGAAGACTCTGTTCCAGCATACCTCCTCCTCTGTTTTCTCACTGACCTTAGAGTCTGTATGGTTGCTTCTCTCTCTTCCCACTCCTTGCACCATCAACAGCCAGAAAAGAAAAAAAGAAAAAAAAGAAATCAGAAGAAGCCTCCTCTTCCAGCTTCTTCTTAAATGTGATCGTGGAGGCATCTAATTGGCTCAGCCCCAGAAATGGGTTTGGCTCAGAGCTGGGGAGAGCTTTGAGCAGCTTCTTATAGGAGACATCTTTACAGCCCCTTGCCCCTTACCAGAAATGACTGTCTTGTCAAACCATGACAACAGTATTTAAGCATGTTTGTGAAAAATTACAGTTCTGAAATTTTGCATGATTTTCCTGGAGAAATGGAACTCCTGTCACATGCACCTTACTTTCCACTTCCACACCACTGTGAGTAACACAGTGGTCCCAGTCCCAGTCAAAATCTCAAAATGCAGATCCTCCTCTGCTCAAATCCTCAGAAGCTGCAGCCAATAGTTACTCCTAGAGCATCTCTAACACAACCTGTAGGATGAGTTTCCCCACAAAACATATGGGGATTTTTTCTTCCTTTCTTCATAATACAGGAGGCAGAGGCAGCTGTACTCACCATAGCAGTGCTCTCTGCTGTAGGTATTTGTAGCTGAAGCATTCTGCCAGAAGGACATTGCTTCTGTATCTGCTTTGGTATACATGGGTACAGCTCTGGATTACTCATGTCGTGAGGACATTGATCTTTCAATAGCAGGGTACAGATGTTTCTCCTCTTGAAACTGTGTGGTTATAAATAGAGGGAGAACTTATGTATACAAAGCCTAAGTCCAAGAGAAGAAATAAATTTCAGCTTCCATTCAGTTCTCAATGGTTTTTACAGTGGGAAATTTCTGCCTAACTAGGGTCCTTGTGTGATTTTTAGTGCTGTGAGAGATCCCACTTGGTCTCCAGAGTTGTGGATCTATCAATCTGTTTGGATTGGCTCAAATGTCTCAAATGACAGAAGAATATTGATTAACTTGATGATGAGTAAGGTAACTGACCCTTGCTTATGTAGCATTTTGCACATCAGTTTCCAAAGGTGTCACTTCTCCCACTGTGGTTCTCTCTACATACCTTCTCATGATCCAGCTCTTGGGTCTGGAAACTCTCTATGCAGTAAAACTCATTATGATCAATTTGAGAACGTTTGAGTTTTTCTTAAAGTTTGTGATTGTGCTTTGTTTTGAGAAAAGGTAGTTGTTCCTGCTTGATAAGAGGATTTTAAAGCTAGTTACACTTGAGACTGAATAGCCATCGTCCTTTTCAAATAAAACACTAGAAATAAACTTTCATTCTATTGAGAAGAATCGGACCACACTGTAACCAAAACTAGTGCCTAACATCTGTTCTTATCTTTCAAAAATGGTTTGTTGTGATAAACATACAGGAATTATTCTTTAATTTGGATACTATTCCTGAATATCTCAGTCTATTGTGGCTTTTCATCACATATTTATTAAGATGTGAAAAGATCTTACTAAAAGTAATTTCTTCCTCTCTTGTCCACTCTACTTATCAGAATATGAAACTCTCTGTTGACCTGGAGATATTCTACTGATTGCTTAGATTTTTCAAGGTAGAGGTCACTCAGTGTTACTTCTGTGTGTAGATTAAACTAGCTCTGGTGCTAAAAACTTTTTTTGTATGTTGATAGTAAAGAACCACTTATAGGAAATTCAATACAAGGAAATGCTTCCAGTTAAAACAAATTCATTTTTCTTTTAAAGTAGGTTACATCTTCAAAGTTCCTTTTACTTCCCACTCCCTTAAATGTATTTTTAAGGATATGAATATGAAATGAAGACGCAGACTGAAAAAGGCCATTGCTAAGTGCTTTCTGTTATGCTCTCCTTTAGAAGAGTTGTTCTGAACCTTGAAAAGAGGAAATGTTGTTCCATGTCTTTTCCTTTTGACACTATAAATGTTTTCTGATGTTGTCAAGCATGTTTCAAGAAGGACTGTTTAATAAATGTCTGCTCTAGGGCAGACAAACACAATGACATCCAAGACTGAGCCCATTAAATTAATGTATTTACAATGTGATATCACATAACGTTAACATTAATATAATAGAAATGGATGTTACTCTTGCAGCTTATATCAGTTCTTGTCAGTACAAAGCATCTTGCATCTACAAATTCCTCTCTGCTAGGACTTGATTCACAGCAGCAAGGAAAATTCAAATTTAAAAATATTTTCCTCAAACACCAACTTGCAGCCATAAATGTTTTTTGGTGACAAGTGGAATACTTTTGCCCAGTTAGAAATGTTACTGAAATGCTTTAACAGACAATATTTTAATTAAAGAAGGAAATTCGAATGAGATTGATAGAAAGGATAACAAGGGTTAGCTCCTAAAGCAGAACTGTGACAGTTTTTCAGGCCTTCCCTATGAGCTAGCTGATTGCATTCCCTTTCTTGTTGCAACCTTCACTTGGAGTTTAAGTAAGTTTTTTCAGTTTTGCTGGTATGCAAAGCAGATCTTTTGGTGTAATGTGGTTTTGCAAGCCCTTCCAATCTCTTTGTTGGTGGCTGTCACTTGCCATGCCTTTCACTGCTTGTCTGTCCACAAGCTGTCCCTGTTGGTGCCTTATGCTGCCCCATGCTGCTTTCCTTGATGTTTTAACTACACCTTACTCTGCTTCTCTCGCTCTTCTACCTGCACCAGCAAACCCTGGCAACTGAGATAGCATCTTCTGTTACAACAGCTCTTTTAAGAGTGTATGTAATGTGGAAAATAAGTTTCTCAGGTTACAGGAACACATGTAGCGATTTCTGTTTCTGTCCAATTTCTCATGAAACTTTGCACTCCCCTGCTGAAAACTGCTGTCTTAGATTAAGTTGACCATTCACCCCAAGGTGACAAGTTGTTGGTAATTGCAATTTTTTCTCCTCTGTAAGTAGTCCTCTTTCCACAGGAAAAGAGCAAGAATATATGTCTCACCTCCCTTTAAACCAATGTGTTTTTCTGACTCTGTTAAGGGAGCATACAAAATGACCACACCCTGGGGATTTTTTCATTTATCTTCCTTCTCTCCACCAGAAGATGTAAGATTATCATATCATAGAATCATATCATAGAATGGTAGGGGTTGGAAGGGACCTTTAGAATTCATCTAGTCCAAACCCCTTGCAGAACTTTTCTCTTCTGAGGCTGGTGCACTTCTGAGGTAGGGAACATATGGCTGGGTCTGTGCAGGGGGGGATTCATCTCAAGCTCTTACCACACAGCTTAGACAAACTTCAGATAACTTGCTGCTTTATCAGCATCAAGGGTTCATAATTTGTGCAATATTATCGCTGCTGGTCCAGAACTTCTGTAAATGTATCTAAAAGAAGAGAGGAGATCTGGGATGTTGCATTTCAGAGGCCTATATAAAAGGGGAAATTATCTTAAGAACCATGCAAATAGCTTTCCAAGTAGAAAATTGTTAATATATATTTATTAATTTTTTTAATAGCTACTATGGTGTCATTAATAAAGTAGGACTACAGAGCATTAGAAAAACAGCATCTTATTCCATACAAAATCTCTTTATCAGTACTGGTGCAGCTGTCCATGGCTATTATTCAGTAATCATCATAAGAGAATCACAGATTGGGTCAGCCTTTTGGAAAAGAAAGGAAAGGAGCACAGTTCATAAACACATTTTATCATAGACATCTTTACTGATTTGGTGAGGTTTTTAATGTAATATTTATAGCTTTGTTTGATTAACAGCACGCATTTACAGAGATGTTTCAAATGACTAAGGTATAACTAATAGAAGGGATTAAATCAGCTTAATTGATAACATTAACAATTTTAAAATACTAGGGTCACTTCAGAGTCTTAATGGGCTTTACACCTCTGTCATCTGCTGCTTGAGCTGTAGCAGAGTCTTTACATGATCTGAAAAGGACGTTTTTTAGGATAGAACAATTTGAGAGAGTGTCACAGTATTCTTGTGACAGTCTGCAATCCCAGCTGGTAACGTCTTCATATATGTATTAAAAAGTTGAAATCAATATGTGATATTGTATTTATGGCCTCATTTGAGTCAGGAGCCACCTAGGCCTTGATTTGGTTGCCCTTCTTCACTATTTATGCTGATTTCAAATGCCTTAGACTACTCACAAAACCAGCAAATGTGAGAGAATAGCTAGAGCTACATATAGCAAAGTATTTGTGACCTATAATTCATGTCCACAATTACAGTAATGAGTAGATAATCTAAGACACAACGTGCTTCAGCTACGGTAATGCATTCTTAAGATAGGGGCACATAAATGAGAATGGAAAAAATGAAATAATTACTGATAAAAGTATAGATTATGTATGCGTGACTGTGTCTACAGTAGGAAGAGCACAGAATCACAGAATCTTAAGGGTTGGAAGAGACCTAGAAAGTTCATCTAGTCCAACTCCCCTGCCAGAGAAGGACCACCTAGAGTAGGTCACACAGGAACTTGTCCAAGTAGATTTTGAATTTCCCAGACGAGGAGACTCAACAACCCATTTGGGTGGCCTGTTACAGTGCTCTGTCACCCTCACGGTGAAGAGGTTTTTCTTTTCATTTCTTTGGAACTTCTTATGTTCCAGCTTGTACCCATTGCCCCTTGTCCTATCATTGAACATCACTGAGAACAGCCTGTCTCCATCCTCCTGACACCCACCCTTTACAAATTTGTAAACATTAATGAGATCACCCCTCAGCGACTAACTAAAGATTTTGGAGAGTGGTTTAGCAATGACTTCCACCAGCTCCCTCAGCACCCAGGGGTGCATCCCATCAGGGCCCATGGATTTATGTATATCCAAACTGCTTAACTGTTCCTTAACACTGTCCTCATCAACCAAACAAATATCCTCCTTTAACCTCAAGGCTTCCCTTAAGAGTTTTGTCTCTCACAAGGGAGGAACGCAGAACCCAGCTCCAGCAAGCAGGGAGCAACTGAGCAGCCTTGCTGTCGTGGACTCCGAGATTAGCTGTTGCAGGGCTCTCAAGTGAAATGCACCAGCTAAGCTGCTTCATCCAGGCCATTTTCTCTTAATGTGAAAGTAGTGAAGCAGCACTGAAGTGTCCCATAAAGTATTTTTAATATTTTGCTGGCCTTTGTTTCTAGGTTTTAAATTTCCTGTAATTCTTGTTTCTTTTTGTTAGCCTCTTTTCCTACACAGTGTATTGCCCTTTCAATTCTCTCTCATCTTCTGGCGCACTATCTCACTCTCCCCCTCCTTTCTGTTTCCATCCTTCGTATGAAGCCTTCATGGAAAAGGCTTAATGCCTCTGGCCTGGTAGCTGGAGAACTTAAACTAGCAACCAAAGTCATATACTGAAATGGGAATGAAGGTAATTTCCCTAGGTAATATCCATGCAACTACCTTCTGCCACCACTGCCCTGTCCAGAGAGAGGAAACATTGTTCTGTTTTGCTGCTAGCCTGGGTTTCCATTCTTCACATACATTTCTGGCCAGCAAGTCCCAGAGAAGCACTTATCTTTCCAAGACTAATCTGATACTTCACTGGAATTGATGCAATTCTTGGTAAGGATTGATAATAACCCAGTTAGGATAACCCTTGTGTTTATCCTTAGCTCACCCCTTAAAACTTTATGGTTTCTTTCAACTTATGACATTATAAGAATTTATTACTGGAAACTTTATCCAGACCTTATCCAGTATTTATACTCCTAAATCAGAAGGGAAGATTAATATTCTGTGTATTGAAGAGCTAAGAGTTAGTATTGGACTTGTATTTAACAGGGAATGTGCCTGGGATTAGATACCAAATCAAACTTTGAAATAGAAATAGGAATGCCCATTTTCTACTAACTACTTGCAACACAGTGGTTTTCAAAGGGATTGGTAAATCCTGACAGGGCAGTGATATTAACTTGGAAAAATTACCTATTTTAAACCACATCCACTCAGGAAAGATAGTATTGAAAGTTGCAGGCAAGTATGTTTAAGAAAAAAAATGAGAAAGAGTTTTTCAGGTGGAGATGGTGACTCAATAAAGACACCTAGCTTTGTAAACAAAATGATTTTCTGTGCTCTTTTGAGCCTTGTGGTGCTTACAGAAGCTCCTTCATTTTTGAGAAATAAACAGAACTCTTGAAAGAAGCACTAGTCATTATGCCTTTCTTTTGCTAATACAAACACTTCCCCCCACTTTTGAGTAGCAGTTAACCCCTTTTGTTAAGAACAAAAGTCCTAAATAACTACTTTCAGCTTCTGATTACTGAGTAGGGCAAAAATGCAAAAATAAGATCCATACCAAGGCAGAGTTATTATTTCCCCACAGTAATTTCAACAAGCATATCAGAAAATACTGGGCTAAGTATTCCATTTTATTCTCTCTCAGTTCTCTAAGTGGAACCTTGAGATATATCTGTTATTATTGTTGTACACATTCCAAGCAAGACAGCGTATTTTCCTAATTACATGTTCAGTTCTCAGTTTTCAATTGCACAAATAGCATGTAAAGTTTCCCAATGTGTAGCCATATAGGTCTTTCTGAACATGACAGGAATAAATACTTACTGAGACTACTAATCACAATGACTATACAGTGGATCTTATTTTCTCTCCTTCCTTCAAAGCTATGACTTTAGAATTACTACTAGAATTACTAAGTTTGTGTTCTAAATCCTTTAAAATCAGGTCAAGCAACCAACACTTTGTAAAGCCAAGACCAAACAGCAAGTGATAATGTTTAATTCAATTCTGTTAGATTTTACATCAGAAGAAACACATAAGCAAAATAAACCTTGTGCTGAATTTTATTCCAAGGTCCAAATTTTTTTGCTCTTCCTTCTCCAAGCTATATTTAAAGTAATAAAGCTTGGCTAAAGTAAATGTTTGTGTAGTGCTTAATATTTAGTTTCCTGAAGTATACTTTATGACTTCTGTCACTGTCGTATGTAAGTACTTCATAGATTGGTTGGGTATGTTAAGGTTTTCCAATCGTCTCTGCAGAATGTCAAGTGTGATTTAGCCTCTTTTTTCTGATGATGAACTAAAGCATAAAGTATAAATCTTTTGCAAGCAGACATCTCACTCTGCTTGACCTACAAATTGCTTCCTCAGCAAGATCTTTAGGAAAAGTTTGTCTACTTCACCTCAGTATCTGCCAAACCAGAATGCAGACAGACATCACTTGACTCTGCTTACAGGAAGTTGTGTACACAACTGCAAAGGAAATCAGAGTAAGAGCTAAGATTTCAGCTTTGAGCACCTGCATTTGAGGCTACATGAAGACCTGATGCTTTTTTCTCTGGCGTTGCTTAAAATGGGACAGAGGTACTTCCTACTGCACATGCTGTACTAGCAAGTCATTTGGTACTGAGGGGCAGCAATGTGAAGTGCTACATATAATGGGATTCCCGTACCTATAGGGGATAGAAGGAAGAGCTGTGACTTGTCGTGGTCAATACATGCTCTGGAAGTGTACAGAAACATCCTTTTCCTATCTGGTTACTGTGATTTCACTCACTCTTTTATGTATGGTAGCAAGTCACTATCCTCTCCAAACAGTGACCCATTGGTAGTTGAAATAACATATGGAATTCCAGCATAAAAGGCCTTTCCATAGTTACAGCTTATTTCTCAGGCAAAATCACAATTCATCACCATTTCCTTAGACTTTAAACCGACATTGCTTACATGGTCTGCCTAAGTGCTTCTGATTTTAACCACACAGTCAGATATCCGGGCTATTTGGCTTCTCATGATAGTAAGTCATAGACAGTAATGATAAATAGATATCTATAACATACATCACCAAGCTTAAAAATTATTTAAAAAGAAAAAAACCCCACCTATGTAGTGTTAGACATTTCTTGTGCTAAGCTTTGACTTGGAACTACAGAATTCAGGAACTAATCCATGTCTCTTTCCCTTCTTGTTCATTGCTATTCTGTCTACATTTTGGTTCTTAGTAGCTTTTGTTTTGGTATATATGTCTTTGGAAGAACCAGATGTTGCATCACAATTGCTGCTGATTTCTCACAGGGTGCCACACTGTTGTAAAATCCTAATTACACATGCTTCTCACAATTCCTGAAGCTAAGTGATGATTTTTCCAACTTCTTTATATCTTTCTTTCTTGCATAGTGCGGTAACTTAACATCTTCCAGCAAAAAATGGACTTGAAATACGTAAATGCAGTTGCATAGCTAAAAAAATGTGTTCTTGGCTGAGGTCCCATTACCAACTGGAACATGTTAGCTGTGCTCACAGAGAACATCTTCTGGTTTGGTTTTGTTTCAAAGGAATATAGTTACACAGTCCAAGACCATCCTGCTATATGAAAGGAATAGTGGATAAGTGAGCCAAAAGTGTATACCTGATCCAAACTAAAATGTAGATTCACCCCTGAAATGTAAAGTGTAGTGTCCCCGGCCAAACACAAGCTTCTTCCTGGTAGAATCTGCTAACGTATCATAAGTAGTAGCTCCTACAAGTAGTGTTGGTTTTGGATTGATGGAAACCTAAGTGAGATCATTAGATCACTTATCAGATGTGTATGAGATCATTTGAGCATTTATACTTAAAAAAATGAGGTGTTTTCTTTTATAAATTGTTTTATCTGTCAACCAAGTATGTAAAATATGTTTTGTAAAATAAAGATAATTATCAGTGTAAGTAACATCTGTGTTAATATCATGACAACTTAGAAAGCTGGCTCTATTTTATTCTGTGTTTCTTGTTCTTATCATAGACAACTTTTTCAATTGTTACAAATATTTACAGAAATGGAAAAAAAAATGTTCTCTAGTCCAATTTAATCAGAAAAAAATCTGCTATCTGGTTTTGTCTGCTGTTTTCTACTTACTGAAGGAAAAATAACTAGACTATAAAATAGTCTTTCTTTCGTGTTTGTAAGCTTTTAATGTTTCCAGTATTTTGAAATCATCACTGTATTAATGAATGAGGAAATTTTTTACGAGTAATTTGTAATGGAATATGTTTTTATAGATACTATTCATCAGTTTTCAGTGTAAAAAAGAGGAGCACAGGTCTTCCATGACTACAACGTGAACTTTTTGTTCTTGAAAGCCACCTTCTGCTTTATTACTCAGTTACTTTTATTGGAAATGATATTGAATTTGGGTGGCAGAGTTTTGCAGTAGATGTGGAGGGACTGCAGTCATGACCCAAGTGATATGTAAGAAGATGCTTGAAGCTTTCCTGGTTCTAAGTTGGACCCACCTCTGGCCAAGGCTGGACTGTCCAGGTGCCTCTGCAATAATGTATTTAAGAAGAGAAAATCTGCAGTGGGAAGAGAAGGTGGAACGAGAGGAAGTGGGATGGGAGAGAAACAACTATGTGGACTCCAAGGTCAGTGAAGGAGGGAGGAGGTACATCAAAGCTGAGATCTGCCTGCAACCTGTGGAGTATCCCATACCAGAGCTGGTAGCTGTGCCCAAAGAAGGCCTTGACTCTGTTTGTGGAGGACTGTCTCTCATAGGAGAGACTCCACTCTGGCGCAGGGGAGGAATGCTCCCCCTGAGGAGAAAGGAGAAGCAGAGACCATCTGTGACAAACTGACTGCAACCTCGATTCCCCATCCTCCTGTGCCACTGAGGGAGAGGTAGAAATCATGACTAGAGCTGAGCTCGGGGAGAGGGGCGGGTGAGGAAAGGTGTTTTTAAGATCTAGTTGCATTTTTTAGCATCCTACTCTGGTTTTGACTGCTAGAATATTAAATTAATTTTGATTTTTTTTCTCCAAGTAGAGTCTGCTCTGCCCATGACCGTAATTGGTGATTGAATCACCTCAACCCATGAGGCCCTTTGATATCTTTTCTCTACCTTCCCAATGCTTGGGGCAGGAGTGAGCAAGTGGCTGCATGGTGCTTTTTGCCATCTGACCTTAAACCATAACAGAAATTTGTTGTAGAAGCTCTCTGTTATGTCTAATAGAAATCATCTTATTCCTAGACAAGCTGTGTTAATGGCCTTTTCTTCTTATGCCTGTTTTATCCATCATCTTAAATAGCTCTCTTTTCTCCTTGGTGTTTAACAGTCATAAGTACTAGAGAGTAATCATATCTGGCCCCAACCCAACCTTCATAATGTTAGGTTAAGCATGACGTGCTCTTTCAGTGTCCTGTGGTATGATGAGTTCTCTATTCTTTTGATTATCCTAATGGTCACATTAAAATGACCAATGAATCCCTTGTTGGTATGTTTAATTTGTTATTATATTTCTTTTCAAAGTGCCAAGAAGACAACCATAAATAAATTAAATCCATTCATTACATGTTCTTTCCAATTATTCTTTCTGCCTGTCCTTATTTGAATAGAAAACCAGATTCCCTAACTAGCAAATAACCCCTAAACACAATTATGACATTCATAAGCTGTGGTTATAATCAAATGAACATCAGGAGGCAGCTCTGATTCACCAGCTTGTTGCTGCCCACTGGGACTCTTTGCTCTTTATCAGCCATCAAACCAGCAACTACTAGATTGGTTCAAACAAATGTAACTCTGACACACCTTATTTTAAGCCAGCACCAACACAACACTTACTTGACAGTTTGTTTCCCAAATTACTATCAACCATTATGCTTTTCCAGTGACAGGTCAACAAGGTCTGTTCCATAGAAAATCCCAAATCTAATAGTTACCCTGAAGTTAGAAGTAATGTTTCTGTTCCTTGGAGGGAATGGCTAATGTCACAGAAGTATACTTGCTGGTCAATCAAATCAATTAGCACATGCTCACTTGCCTTTCTCATCTCACAGGGTTTACAGTATATCCTGTTATTTTTAGACAGATTTACTAGGAATGTGATTGTTGCCTTTAGAAATATTTCCCAGTAAAGTGATTGCCAGAATCAAACTCCAATGGTAATGGCATAAAAACAACAAACCATTTTGTTTTGGTTTATGTTTGGTTTTTTTCCTTTATAGAAATGGCTCAGAAGCTCCCATAGTTGAAAACATCTCATAAAGTGCTTTAAGATCTTTGGGTGAAGAACAGTAAATGAGTGAGAAGTATTAGTTGCTTTTCTTTGGGTTAGAATAATGCATGATAATACTGTGCTTATTTGAGAGGTAGAAGAATTCCAGTATGATATCCAGACTAAATATCTGATAAATACTATGGGACTGATAAAGATAAGAAGATATGGCAATATACGGCCAGAAATACAGTTTTAGTAGACTAATATTTCTTTTCTGTTCTAATTTACATAAATGACATGAAGCTCTGGAACTCTTTTGGAGCAGGAAATTTGGGAGCACTTGGTCTTAACCTCAGCCCAAGTCTTTCTGATCACTTTGGATAGACTAACTAATTAAAGAGACTGGATAACTGGTAGATAATCAGAAGATTAGCTTTTCAAATAGGGAGAGCAAATGCTCGAAGTGTGATTCACATGATCGTGAACACTATAGACATCTTAATCTTCACGTGTAACTTTTGGTATTTTTATAATCAATTAAGATAAATAAACACTTCAGGGTGCAGTCTGTATGTCCTTAATGTGTGCAACACATCTGTATTCTAAGAAGCACTAATCCTGTTCACTAAAAGGGGATGTTACTGTGACCAATTTGGATACAGATGTAAGCACCGGCAGCATCCCAAGTGACACAAATCCAAATTTTTAAATCATTAAATCATAAATCAAACCTTTTCTCAAACTTGCTCTTTACATAGCAATATAAACATAGACTTGTGAAAGTGAATGCTATATTACCTTCTGTGCTTCTTTTTCATGAATTCTGACAAAATAGTGAAAACTGCATTTCCAGACCTGTCAGAAAGCACCCATGTCTTTAACGAGCGGTACAGAATTAGCACAAGTTTCACTCATCTGTATATCTTGTCAGTGAAGGGGTGCACACATGCATACCCATGCACATTTCTTATCCATGCACAGTTCACACTAGCTGAAGATATCTGGCTATGGGTAAGTTCTATTGAGAAGAAAAAAAATCTGTAAATAGGTTTTTACTAGTTTCTATCTCTACTGATTGATTTTGTTGGGTTTCTTTTTCCTGTTTTTTTTCTTGTTTACATGCTAGTCTTTGTAACCTGGATGCTTTGTAACTATAATAGCAGCTTAAGAAATGTTCCTCTGTTAAACTCATTAGTTATTTCTCTAGAGGCAATTTAGAAGTGCTCTATTAGGGAAATAAACATTTTAAACAAAAAAGGAAAAAGAGAGTCATAAGAGGTTAAAAACTCAATAAAAATTTAACACTCAGACACTGACTATAAATATTTAAAGTACTATCAATGATGAGTGAAGAAAAATGGCTATCTAGAAATAATGAATCAGTCAGAAATTCTGACAATGAACTTGTAGAAATAAACATTTCCTTGCCAGCTTGACACTTTTATAGAAAGGAATGTATTTTAAATATTTTTAGTCTCTACAGTTAGAAGAGGCCTACAATATATATTATTCCAGGATGATGAGCTTAAGTCAAGATCTTTATCATTATTTTTATTGTGGCATGAATAGCTTTGCACTTAAAGTTTACAAGTGTGGATCTAAGTAATGGTAGTCTTAAAAGATGGCAATGAATCGGTAATTGTGTCAATTTTTAACAGCTATAGATTTATTACTTTCTGAGGTTTATGAGAAAGATCTAGAAATGTTCTGATTGATGAACAGTTCTGTATTTTATGCACACTTACTAAAGATTGCTGTGGCTAAGTGCATTAGTGCATATAAAAATGTATAATACTAACTTTAAAAGTTACATCTCTAGTGCATGCATAAGCATCCATTCAAGAGAAAGTGTAATGTGGAAGGTGTATAGTAGTGTTAGGGTGATCCGTTGCTTATTGTCTGTTTTCCCCGACGTTTTAGAGCCATATAATCTTATACTGCTCTTGTCTTTAATAGAGTAATATTTCAGAAGTCATTCTGAGAGGAAAATGAGAAAAAATCAACTGCTTTGATTTATGTGACTGGCTCTGCACAATTTAGGTTGATTTGAGCCTCTTCCTCAACTCCTGTTTTTTATTTGTTTGTATGGGGTTTGCGGTTTTCAGAGGGATATTATTTGTGTGTGGAAAGGATCAGTCATGTGTTTATGCATCAGGGAAGATGCATCAAGAAGAATCTGGACAGTATATAGAAGGGGAGGTTCTCCTCTCCCTTTACTCTGCCCTCGTGAGGCCTCATCTGAAGTCTTTGTATCGAGTTCTGGGCTCCCCAGCTCAAGAAGGACAGGGAACTTCTGGAGAGAGTCCAGTGCAGGGCCACCAAGTTGATCAGGGGACTGGAACGTCTTCCTTATGAGGAAAGGCTATAGGAACTGGGGCTGTTTAGTCTAGAAAAGAGAAGACTGAGGGGGAATATCTTTAATATTTACAAGTATATAAATGGTGGGTGTCAGGAGGCTGGGACATCCCTTTTTTCTGTTGCATCTAGTGACAGGACAAAGGGTAATAGAAAGAAGCTGGAACACAAAAAGTTCCATTTAAACATAAGAAAAAAGTATTTCACTGTGAGGATGATGGAGCACAGGCTGCCCAGGGAGGTTGTTGAGTCTCCTTCTCTGAAGGTCTTCACAACCCACCTGGATGTGTTCCTGTGTGACCTGATGTAGGTGGATCTGCTTTGGTGGGGGGTTTGGACTGGATGATCTCTAAAGGTCCCTTCCCACCTCTACCATTCTATGATTCTATGATTTAGAAAACTAAGCATAATTCTTCTCACTGGATGGTGATCTTCACTGTTTTGAACAGTGTAGGATATAACCTTTCCTTCCATACCTCCAACACCAAAAGAACTATGTGAATGTTCTTGTTACAAAGTGTGATTATGCATATTTCATTTATGGCCAAATGTGAAAAACTAGAAAAACTACTAAGAAAACTTGAGGTTGTGGACAAAAGTATTCAGATGTACTTTTTTTAATGTTTTTTGAAGAATCATAAGTTTTTTAACCATAGGCACAGTAAGTTCACCTTCTGAGACAGTTCATTCTCCCACACTTTTATTGACCAATGCCTTCCACACAACGTCTAATTTGATAACAAGATGGCCAGTCTTCAATAGCAACAGCTACACTCCCAACGTGCATCTGGTCAACCATGCTTGTGGTGTTATACTATATGTGTATGTCAGTTTCTACACTGATTGTGTAGTCCTTAGTCTGAAAAACTGATGTGATCATTCTGTCATTTCTGTTGAATAAGTGTGGTAAATTAGAACTCTGTCTTGGTTGGTATGTGGAGAAAAAGTCTTGGCAGAAGTTTATAATGATTGCTTTGTATCCACATGGCAAAGTGAAAAGAACAATGAGGTTTTGGATTGTATTGCTGACCTTGTAGCATATGTGTTAAAGATAACCAAACTCAGGCCAGAAGACAGAATGAGGAAGCATATCAGTAAAAGCCCTGTAACTTTGAAAGGTAGGGAACATTTCTACCACTTCAGAGGACCAGCAGCTTCCTTTTTCCTTTCTACTATCCTTCAGAGTCTCTCCGTCCTTCCCAGTCTAATCCTCAAGGTGCATGAGAAACTGTCTCCCACATCAAATCATTAAGACTCACCTCAGGAATTTGAAAGCATGTTGTTAGCAGTTTTCTGAAATAGTGCATTTAAAAAAAAAAATCAATTCAACTACCAAGAACAATATCTTTTTGGACAAGATAGGAAAGAAAAGAAAATAGTTTTCAGGATGCTTTTTGGCTTCTTTCAGAAACAATATGACAGTTTATAACTGAAAGCATACATGCAGAGGTTATTTTCTGATTTTTTTTAAAAGCCTATGTTTAAAATCCTCTTTAATAGCAACTGCTACAATTACTTGTAATGAATTATCATTTTGTAGTTCAATCTAGGATGGACATCATTTGAAGGACAACAATTTGTCACCAAATCCGTCTTTATTTATTTCCTTAAATTATGGGTTTAGTAGTTTGAGAAATATGTGTTTGATTTTTGTTGTTGTTGATGTTATTTGGGCAGACAAAGTTTTAGCAGATCTATGAGCCTTAAGCACAAGTTTACCAGCAAGTGCATTTTGGTTCTGCAGAACTTTTTCCAGCATTTGCTCAGATGCCTTTAGCCAAAAAAATAAAAAATAAAAACCAGAATATTGTGTTAACAAGAAGCATTGCCAAATGATAAAATATTAATTCTTTTATTTTATATGCAGATATGAGAGAAGAAGCAATTACCCCAACTTTAATTGTTCATAGATGAGTACAATTATTATGTTATTCATTTCTTTTGCAGATTGAATGTAAAAAATAACATCCACACCATATAGTCAGAGATTTCATTTTAAAGTAAACCTTACCAATGTGAGATATATTAAAGCAATAAACCAAGAGATTAAACTTTCATAAACAATAAGAGCTCATTGTTTTGTAAATGGATGTATAATAATGTCTTTGTAGCTCAAATGAAACCATAAAACTGACTGGGCGCTTTAGTCTATATACAAACTTTTGATTTATTTTTTTAATCACTTGTTAGCTTTTTTTATGACAATTAAACATTGAAAATAGGCTTCTGTCTTCTTGCTGCATTACTCTTTTCTTGTTGAACTGCTGTCATTTTTTTATGATGACAAGCAAGTTAGAGGTGAAAAAAAAACCCCAAACTGTTAAAGTGTATGTGTATCCCATTGCTACAGATGTTTGTTACTAAAGAATGAAGTGATAGCTGTTGTTGGAATGTGAGGTTTATCTTTCTTTATGACTTATGCAGCAGAGAGTGGATGGGATACCTTTCAAAAGCTGGTATAAACAGTCAACAGTCACAGAAAGCCTGCAGCTAGAGTTTGTATCTGTAATACCAGAGTTCATGTTAGGGAAAATTTAGCTAGATTGGTTAACTAGATTATGATTTGGAAGCCTGTTGTCACTTCAAATTTTTTAAAAAAAACTACTACATCGGATGTTATGGCCCATTCCTTACAGATACCTGCTAATGCTCTGAACACTTCTTAGAAAACTCTGCCTAATACTTAGGTAGACATCATTAAGAAAATGCAGCATAATGAATGATAAGTACCATAACTGCTGCAAAAAGTATTAAACACTCTATAAAACTGCTCACACATGTAGTGTAGCAGCCATTGATAATAGCAGCTGTACTTAAGACTGGGAATCAGTTTCTGGAATTGTTTCCAAGTTCTCAAGCTACTTGGTCAGACTAAACATCCTTTTTTTTTTTTTTCTTTTTGAGAGAGAGAGAAAGAGATAGTTCATGACTAAAAAGTTCTGGGACCCTCTCTGCCATCCTTTGTCATGTTATTGCTTCAGGGCTAACAGGACTAAAGAGTGCTAAGAACGTATTTTGTCATTGAACAAATCTGTTGACTCAAACTGACATTTTTTATATGGTGACTTCTGAGGGTCGAACAGCACCCTAGAGAAAACTGGTCTCGGGAAGAAGATAAGTAATAACAACAGAAGAGTTTCACTTCTCATTTCCCATTGCAGTCCAGCTACTTGGAAACATTATCCATGTCTGTATTGAGTCTGCAGAAAGGAGGCAATTGTAACCTGGGAAGATTTCAGTGCTGATAGGATGGAGTTTTTCCTGGTTTTAAATGATAAATGCACTCAGTGAGTTTTTATCTCTCCCTTTGCTTTTAATCTCCAACATCCTGTCATCACATTTTTTTTGTTAAAACGTTTACTGAATTTCAGATTCAAGTATTTAAAATGCATTTTTTTAATCTATCACATCAATTGCTACCTGCATCCATTAATATTTTTTTTTCAGTATGGCTCTGCAAATAAGCTTGATCTAAAAATAAACCATAAAATTAACATTGAGATACCATAGAAGACTGTAGTATGTAGCATCAGCTTTAAATTTCACATTTTTAGATGACTTTCTATCCACAATTTAGGTCAGTCAGTCTGTGTGTTGCTAGGGTATCCCCACCATATGGTATTAATTTAAATCATTTTAGTTGTGTGCTGTAAAATGGAGTGAATAAAGAAGAATTTCAGGGCTGAGCCTGAGATTTTTGCTTTCATTTGCTTAAGCTCAGACACTATTTGCATGTAGCTTTTGTGGTATAATTGTTTGTTGCAGTTTTGCTGACATTGTGGTGGGTTAGCAGTGCAGATAATAACAGATGACAGTTCCTTTTGTGGAAGTTAAGAACTGGCTGATTAATTGTTATTATGTTTGCTCTTGAGGAAACCTTGTAATTAAACCACAAAAGGCTACATTAACATAATGTTAAGGGTCTGACTTAATCCCACCAAAGCAAGAAAATTCAAAGTTAACAATGAAGAGCATAATGTTGTGGTTTAGGCCAAGTGCTGTTCTTTTGGAAAAAAGCTTAGTTTGACTATTGTACTTGTTTCTCTGTGTGATTAGAGCAGCTGCATTTAAATCAAATTAAGTCCTTTAACTTTTCTTTGTGTGTGCTTGCCTATCATGCTTCATTAAAAAAAAAAAAAAGAATATTGAGTGCTCAGTTCAGTAGTTATATTTGGAACTGAGACTGATGCTAGATTTCATACTTCCAGGTACCTAGTTCTGGCTTTAAACAGGCAGATGAGCTTCTCAGTAATTTCCTTATTTGCAAATGTATTTCCTGAAAGCCTACCAGAGTGTAGTTTCTACATGTATCTGTACATTTATGTGGCTTATTTTGTTTTTAATAAAAATGCTGTTTCTTTACTTGTGTAATTTGGAAGTTGTATAATTTGGAAGAAGAGACACCTGGTTTATTTGAACGAATGCTGACTGAAGATTGCAAACTCTGTAGAAAAGTCTATGAAGACGTGTTACTGGGATGAAATGTACCACTAAAATTCATGTAATTAAAATTTGAGGTAAGTTAGTGACTAGTCTGACAGTCTGATCACAGTGACTACTTCCTCAACTTTCCCTCCACCATCCCAGCCCTTGACTGTTGGGGGGGCACAGCATCTGCCTGCAGCCTGGATTCTTAGTTGTCATACCCGTCTCCATGGCAGCTGATTGGGAGCTTTGATATTCCTGAGAGGTCTTGATTTGATGTAGTCTCCTTTTGTGTGAACAATTGAAGTAACACAGGCCTTAATTCCCTGTTCTCTAGTCTGTATGATCGTGTGATAATTCCATAGCCCATTTTGCATCTATCATGGGTAGAAAATTACACATAGATTGATGGAGTTGGCAGTAAAGTGGCAAAGATAGATGATTATCTGAAAACTTCACATCTTCTAACAAAAAGACTTAACTCCTCAGGTATGGACATCCTCCACAGATGCCTAAAGATTTCTTTCACATATATTTAGAAAAAATTAATGGCCAGTGCTTATTACTGGAACCAGAGAAAGAAACACTTAAGTGCACAAGTTCCTGAATTAATTGCAAGATTCACATGAGTGAGTTATTTCTTAGCATTTCGAGTTATTTCTTGGCATCTTTAAAAACATGTACCATAAAATTAGATTCAATATCATAGAATCATAGAATGGTAGGGGTTGAAAGGGACTTTTAGACATCATCTAGTCCAACCCTCCTGCTAAAGCAGGTACACCTAGATCAGGTTTCACATGTACACATCCAGACGAGTCTTGAAGACCTCCACGGAAGGAAGGAAGGAGACTCCACACTCTCCCTGGGCAGCCTGTGCCAGGGCTCCCTCACCCTCACAGTAAACCAATTTTTTTCTTATGTTTAAATTTAACTTTTTATGTTTCAGCTCCTTGTCCTGTTGCTAGCTACAATAGAAAAAAGGGATGCCCCAACCTCCTGACATTCACCATTTATATACTCATATTAATGAAGTCTCCCCTCAGTCTTCTCTGGACTAAACAGCACCAGTTCCCTAAGCCTTTCCTCACAAGCAAGTTGCTCCAGTCCCCTGATCATCTTGGTGGCCCTGTGCTGGACTCTCTCCAGCACTTCCCTGTCCCTCTTGAGCTGAGGAGCCCAGAACTGGACACAGGACTCCAGATGAGGCCTCACCAGGGCAGAGTAGAGGGGGAGAAGAACCTCCCTCGACCTGCTGGACACACTCTTCTTGATGCATCCCAGAATGTCATTGGCCTCTTGGCCACAAGGACACATTGCCGGCTCATATTTAGTTTATTATCAATCAGGACTCCCAGGTCTCTCTCTGCAGAGCTGTTCTTCAGCGGTTCAACCACCATCCTGTACTGGTACATGGGGTTGTTCTTTTCCAGATGCAGGACTCTGCACTTGTCCGTGTTGAACCTCATGAGGTTCCTCTCTGCCCAAAAGAGTAGATGTGAGAGTGAGCATGATTAGACTCCTCACCACTCTGGAGCACCAGTGCTCCAAGACTCAATCATCTAGCTTCCTGTCTCAGAGGATCTCGTCTACCTTCAGCAAAACTATCCCCAAATTTGGGAGCAAAAATAATATACTGTAAAGAAAAATAATGTGAACTATGTATATTAAAACTTTATGAAAACAAAAATGGTTTTTGAAATATTAAGAACTCATTCAATTATGAAATTTAAACAATGTAAATGGAATCCAGAAATATGATTGCAATTCTAAAAATAGACTAGTTTCAGAGCTGACACAGCTAAAACATTCAAAATGCATCAAGAATACATTTTTCATGTTGTTCTAAGGCTTTAAAAACAGCACAGTTTCCAGATTTCGGACTTAATCCAGTAGACATTTTAGATACATATTCCATCAAATCTGTCCTACTTAGTTATCATGCAAACTCATTAGCCACTGAATTTTAAATATGAAGTAGATATCCTTGTTTTGGGAAGCTAAAAGAATGCAATCGTCCATCCAAAGGGTTTGTTATTCTGAACTGTCACCCTTTTAAATTTGCAAGAACTAAATTCTGTAGAAGAAAGTTAGGGTTTTCAATTTTATTTGTAAAGCATTGTCTTTTCAGTGTTGACCTAAATCTAAGCATAAAACGTCCCTCTGTCTGAGCTTCTCTGGGTTCTTTTATATGCATTTCTGAAGCAAATTGTTTGCTTCTCATCCCCTTTCTCCCTCTCTCTCCTGGAAAGGAATCCATTTGCCAGTATCTGCACACAGAAGTCAGCCTCCAGTCTCCTGGCTAACTCATGGAAGTGCTGTAGTTTACAAGCAATAAGTATACCTGCAGCTTTACATATCTGGTTTATGTAAGCTTTTTCATTATTTTTATCCTTCTCCTAAATGAAGGACAGACATTATGCTCACTGACTACAAAAATATTTATTCTCTTAGCAGACTACTTATAATCATTTATTTTTGCTTAATTAAACCACAGAGTTAGGTTTTGAATAGGTGCAAGCTACAACCTTAGAGGCTGCAGGAGATTTTAGCTGTTTTATCTGCATAGGATCCCAATTGACTTTTGTAACACTTAATACTGAAACTTAAATCTAGAGGAATCTTCTTTCAGCACTTGTAAGAGCCTTAACTTCATACCTGTGGGTACCCAACTTAAATATTTGATTTGTAAACACTTTTGCATAGTTGAGCTTGACAAGCACGTTAAAAATGGATGTTCATGAGCTACAAATTTCTTAATTTACAGCTACTGCATATATTGCACAGCTGCCAGTCATAATAGTAGCAAGACTTTTGCTCCATGATCAAACAGGATCTTAACATTCAAAGCATTCAAGATGTTTATCATTATTGTAATTGCTGTGCTTTCCTGAAAATGCTAAGAAAAACTTCTCTACCATGCAAGTACCACCCACCTAAGATGCACTTTTAGCAAGGATACTAGCTCCATGCTGAAAGAGTACCTTGCTATTTTGGATAAAGCTAGACCCTTGACAAACTCTGCCTGTTGGGGCCCACTTAATTTGAAATAGTTGGAGCACTGCACAGAAGCCAGACACAGAAGGACACAAAAACTACGTTGACAAATGATCTGTCAAGTGACCCGTGAACAAAATCGAGATTGAGTTGCCCTTTGAAATAAACCTATTTGAATTTTATTATCTCTAGAGCATCTTGTGTCTCTAATCTTGTGAAAGGTTAGTATTCCATCCATCAGGGCAAGATTAGAGCTCTAGTTGATGCCTATTCTTGATGATAACTGAATGCAGCAGTTGGGGCTGAAGAAAGGAGATTCATTACCATCAGCAGTTCAAAGAAAGATTGGGTAAACAGATGCTCAGGGAATCAGGTTCGCAATATAGACCACATATATTCCAGACCAGGATAGCAGAAATCAAAGGAGCAGAATGTCAGTGAAGATTTAAACCTTTTAAAAATAATCCAAGCAAAGCAATGCTGCTTTATTCCCATCCTTTTATTTCGCATTGCAGATTAGCAGACCCAAATGACTGCTGCCTACTAGGCTGAAATGCTAATGACTTCCTTGGTATATCTAGCAAAAAAAAGAGCTAAGACTGAAGGAATAAATGAGAAAATAAACCAAAAAAAACCAGGACTCATAATCATGTTATTATTCACCTGATATGCGCAGACAGAAACAAAGAATGCAGATTCTGTGTTGTTAAAAATAATGGTCTGGTTTTATTAATTCAGAAGTTCTCCCTCTCCTACCCCAGTTAAAAATCATTTCTCAAGTGTTGTGTCTTTTTAAAGCTTATCTGACATTTGGAAAAAACTTTATTGAATGGACATTGTTTTTCCATGTACTTATTTGCCTAAATTTTCTGAATTTTATATTATACTCTAAATGATATATATGATGAAGTTATTAATGTTGATGGCCTTACTTACTTTTAAAACCAGAAAGATGATTAAGTTCTTCATCGTTCCGTGACAATGTCAGCTTCAGCCCTATGCATTGCTTTAAGAATATAGAAGTAATCCAAAGAATTAGAATATGTGTATTTTTCTAACCCTTTACTTCCTCTTGGTTGGTCTGGATTTGTGCCTCTGGCTTTTCTATGCATTCAGAGCGGAGCATGTATTTATGATCTCACATTTGGCTTTGAAGGATAACAGGAAGCCCTTCGAATCTGATGCCAGTGTATCAGCCAACAGTAAAATAACATGAGACTGAATTTTTTATTTCCTGTCAAACTTTGTAAGGATCACAAAGGAAAAAGAAATAGAGGGTAGGTCTGAGATTTTCCAGAGGCAGAGGCATGTTAAAGCATTAGAAATTATTGTATGCAAAGTAGGAACTTGTTTGGTTCTTAGGTAGTAACCACAATGTTGTCACAAAATTATAAAAATCAAACAAACAAAGCCAAATCCAAGGTAAAACAACACCAAAAAAATTTCCATTTATAATAGATTATACTGATACCCAGAGTATTAGAAATATTGAATTTCAACTAAATCAGATTAAATCAGAGCCTGTATTTATGGTGTTACAAAACATTTCTGTACAACTCCTGACTGCAAAGACAAAATCTGATATTTCTGTGTGATGAACAAAAAAGCTTTTTCACTATCCTCTACAGTTACATTTTCAGCTACTGAATTAATCTTTACTGCATTAAGGGACTAACACAATAAACTACGTATGGGTGTGTAACAATCATTAAAGTGCTTAATGGGTAAATACATATTAGATGGGCTTTATGACACCTATTGCAATTATTGTATCATTAAAAGAAAACATAATTTGAAATGTATTGTATGTGCAATTATTATGGGCAAGTGTGAATGAATATGTGGTCTTTACAAGAGAGGAACACGTGACTGATAAAATCACGCTTCTTCAGTGAAATTGGCAAATATTTTCCAGATAATAGGTTGAATGAGCAATATCATTTAATGCTGAACCCTAATATAAAAGTCACCTATTGGAAACACATTTTAATTATATGATTTTTAAATGTTAAAACACTTAAAGTATAAAGCCATCTAGGCTACATAACATCATAATGTACTTATAAAGTTTCTTATTATGGAAAACGAGCAGTGTAATTAGTGTCACCTAATACGTAACTTATGTTTCCATTTTTCAGAAGTTGTCACTGTTTAAATATGTTTGAAAATCTTCTCACAGTTACTTAGGTCCTCATTCAAGGAAGTACACTGTTTCAATTAAAAGACAGAATATGTGTTTCTCTTGTGTTCCCTTCAAAGAAATCCTTACTTTTTCTAGCTGTACCGAGATTTCTCCCCCTCATTCACAGAATCACAGAAAGCTAAGGATTGGAAGGGACCTCAAAGAATCATCTAGTCCAACCTCCCTGCCAGAGCAAGACCACCTAGAGTAGATCACACAAGAGCTGATCCAGGTGGGTTTTGAATTTCCCAGACAAGGAGACTCAACAACCCATTTGAGTGGCCTGTTATAGTGCTCTGTCACCCTCACAGTGAAGAAATTCTTCCTTGTATTTCTTTGGAACCTTTTCTAGAACCACTACACACAGGCCTCCAACTGGACCCTGCCCCATTGATCACAACTCTCTGGTTTCTTCCCTTCAGCCACTTAACAATCCACTTCATTACCTGAACATCCATCCCACACTTTCTCAGTTTTGCTGCCAGGATGCTGTGGGAGACAATGTCAAATGGTTGGCTGAAATCCAGATAAACCATATCCACCATCATCTCTCCATCTGGTTACATCTTCACAAAAGGCTATCAGGTTGGTCAAACATGACTTCCCCTTGGTAAAACCACTTTGACTGCTCCTAATGACCTTCTTGTCCTTTATATGCCTGGAAATAGTACAACTTATCCAAGTCGTTCTTTCCAGGGATGGAGGTGAGGCTGACCAGTCTGCAGTTACCTGTCTCCTCCTTCTTGCCCTTTTTGAAGACAGGAGTGACATTTGCTTTCCTCCAGTCCTCAGGCACCTTTCCTGTTCTCCATAACTTACTGAAGATGGAGAGTGGTTTAGCAATGACTTCCACCAGCTCCCTCAGCACCCATGGGTGCATCCCATCAGGGCCCATGAATTTAGAAGAACATTTAGATACTATTTGAAATCTAACGTAACTCTAAAAATTTATCAATCTTGCAAAGACAACTTTTCAGTTAATTGTTCCATTTTTTACATGTTTCCTTCTGAGTGGAAAATTACCCAGTAGACACACTCTTAGGAGGAAAAAAGGTTTCTGTTGAGAAGGTAGGTCAGATAAAAATCAATCATGCAGCATCTTGATCCAGTGAACTGATGTCTGCAGAGGAAGAATTGTGTTACTTTAAAGCTGTTGAAATACAAACTTTTTTTTCTTAATCCCTGATCTTTGAAACATTTAGTTAGAAAAGTTTATTGACTTCACAAAGCCCCATAGAAGGCCCCAGGGTCTCTCCACCAACACATGAATGCCGATTCAGGATCTGAAAGACTGTTTTCTTCAAAAGTAATAGATGTTTTCTTACATTTGCAGCTTCTTTGAAGCCGTCTCTATTATCCTAATGTTAATCCTTAACCTTACTCTTAAACACAGAATCAGAGAATGGTAAGGATTAGAAGGGACCTCTAAAGATCACCTAGTCCAACCCCCCCTGCTAAAGCAGGTTTACCTAGATCAGGTCAGAAATGTACCCAAGTCGGTTTTGAAAGCCTCCAGAGAAGGAGACTCCACAACCTCCCTAGGCAGCCTGTGCCAGGGCTCCCTTTCTCTTAGGTTTTTCCTTAAGTTTAAGTGGAACGCTTTGTGTTCCAGCTTTTTTTCCATTACCCCTTGTTATTTCACTGGAGACGACAGAAAAAGAAGCATTGCTACACCCTCCTGACCTGCACCTTTTAAATACTTGTAAGTATTAATGAGGTCCTCCCTCAGTTTCCTCTTCTCTGGGCTGAACAGCTCCAGTTCCTATAGCCTTTCCGTATAAGAAAGATGCTCCAGTCCCCTGATCATCTTGGTGGCTCTGTGCTGGACTCTCTCTAGCACTTCCCTGTCCCTCTTAAGCTGGGGAGCCCAGAATTGGACACAGGACTCCAGATGAGGCTTCACCAGGGCACAGCAAAAGGGTAGCAGAACCTCCCTCTGCCTGCTGGTCACAGTCTTCTTGGTGCATCCCCGAATGTCATTGGCCTTCTTGGCCACGAGGGCACATTGCTGACTCAAGGTTAGTTTATTGTCAACCAGCACTCCTAGGTTCCTCTTTGCAGAGCTGCTCTCCAGCAGGTCAATCCCCAACCTGTACTGGTGCGTGGGATTGTTCCTTCCCAGGTGCAGGACTCTGCATTTGTCCTTGTTAAACCTCATGAGGTTCCTCTCTGCCCAAATTGCCATGTCACTGTCCACTCATCCAAGCCACACTGCCTGAGCTTTCTGATGAGGATATTATGGGAGATAGTGTCAAAATCCTTGCTGAAATTAAGATAGATGACATCCACTGCTCTCCCTTCATCTAGCCAGCCGGTTATACTCTCATAGAAGGCTATGATGTTGATCAGCTGGGATTTCCCCTTGGTGAATCCATATTGTGTCCTCCTGATAACTATCTTTTCCTTCATATGTTTTGAGATGGCATTAAGGACAAGTTGTTCCATCACCTTTCCAGGGATGAAGGTTAGACTGACTAGCGTGTAGTTTTCTGGGTCCTCCTTCTTGCCTTTTATGAAGACTGGGATGACATTGGCCTTTCTCCAGTTCTCAGGCACCTCACCAGTCCAACATGACTGATGGAAAAGGATGGAGAGTGGCTTAGCAATAACATCAACCAGTTCCCTCAGCACTCGTGGGTGCATCCCTTCAGGATGCATAGAGTTATGGGTGCTAAGCTTGCCCAACAAGTCTCTAACCTCATGGAAGTGCTGTCACTGCCCAAATCTGATCTCTAGGACCATTGTTAAATCTTCACATTCTTACTATTACCTTAAAATTAAAAATTTAACCCTATAAAAAGCTGTGGACTTTCAAGTGCACTTCCTGATATTCAAGTTACTTAGTTTGATGTCACAAAAGAGAGTTTGCTGCTTCAGTGAATTTTGATCTTGTAGCTCAATTTACAAGCAAGAAATTCAATTGTACCTCTGTATTATTACAGTAAGAAATAGCACCACACTCAGCATCCAAATAGTGTCAGGAAACAACTGGGAAAAGAGCATGGATTTAATACTGCTTGGCCTTAATGGTGCATGGTGTTTATTTGAGTTTGGATGTAGCAAAATTAGATAAGCTCAAAAAGAAGTAAATTATTTTGGAGGTAGAAGTTATTAGCTGCATTCTGAGGTTTCTGGAAAAACCATCAACATGACTTCATAACCACTTAAACTGCACACACATACTAAATTGATTTTATGTATTTAATGATTTGAATAGGAAGTCAAACTTCGAACTTCTCTTGCAGCAGGCTTCTGCCTATTAGCTCAAAAGAAGTCTTTGCAGTTATTACTTGGTTCTGGGGCCAGTTTTTTTCAACATCTTCATCAACGACCTGGATGAGGGGACAGAGTGTACCCTCAGCAAGTTGGTGATGACACCAAACTGGGAGGACTGGCTGATTCCCCAGAAGGCTGTGCTGCCATTCAGCGGGATCTTAACCGGTTTGAGAGTTGGACAGGTTCAACAAGGACAAGTGCAGAGTCCTGCACCTAGGAAGGAACAACCCTATGCACCAGTACAGGCTGGGGGTCAATGTGCTGAAGAGCAGCTCTGCAGAGAGACCTGGGAGTCCTGATTGATAATAAACTAAATATGAGCCAACATGTGCCCTCGTGGCCAAGAAGGCCAATGGCATCCTGGGATGCATCAAGAAGAGTGTGGCCAGCAGGTCAAGGGAGGTTCTTCTCCCCCTCTCCTCTGCCCTGGTGAGGCCTCATCTGGAGTCCTGTGTCCAGTTCTGGTCTCCTCAGCTCAAGAGGGACAAGGAACTGCTGTAGAGAGTCCAGCGCAGGGCCATCAAGATGATCAAGGGTATAGAACATCTTTCATACAAGGAAAGACTGCAGGAACTGGGGCTGTTTAGTCTGGAGAAGAGGAAATTGATTAACATTTATAAATATCTAAAGGGTGGGTGTCTGGAGGTTGGGACATCCCTCTTTTCTATAGTAAATAATAACAGGACAAGGGGTAATGGGATGAAGCTGGAACACAAAAAGTTCCACTTAAACATATGAAAAAACTATTTCACTGTTCAGGTGAGGGAGCCCTGGCACAGGCTGCCCAGAGGGGTTGTGGAGTCTCCTTCCTTGGAGGTCTTCAAGACCCACCTGGACATGTTCCTATGCGACCTGATCTAGGTGAACCTGCTTCTGCAGGGGGGTTGGACTAGATGATCTCTAAAGGTCCCTTCCAACCCCTACCATTCTACAATTCTATGATTACAGTAGTACCTGTTTCAGGTCTCCCATCTTCAAGGTTTTTTTGGATGTGATATACTGGTTTCATTATTAATACTAAAATGAACTTGTTTCAAAGAGAGAGAAAAGTGAAATGAGATAGAAAACTGCAATTGATTTACAACAGTTAAATAAATACAAGTATGCATTTATGCCTTAGCTCTCTACACTTGCAAGTGTGACATAAAAGTATCTGCAGTTGTAATTATAAACATACTGTAATACACCCAATCTGTTCCATTTGATACTCATCTTTCCACACTGGTATTCAGCAACTGTACTGGTTACTTCACTGAATGGATATGATCCAGTAGATGCTTCAGAAAACACTCCCTTCTTGAATTTGAATAGGGCTCAAGAACAAGTTTTCAAACTTCTCTATGACAGCTCTCCACAGTAGTCTATTTTGTTTAAAATTAAGAAACAAAAAAAACCCATTATTCCAAGGAAGGCAAAGAAGTTCTGCTCAATCATTGGCATGCCTAAATCCAGGTTGAGTTGCTGTTAAACTGTATTTAATCAGTACATTGTAAATCAAAGCAAATGAAAAACTGAAGACTTCAGTGTTTTCTTCTGGCTGGACTGAACCTTCTTCCAGGTGAATTACTCCTACTCTTAGACCATTATAAATTACTGTAAGAGTAGCTTATAATATAGCTTACTGCAGACTAAGTAACTTAAGAACAAGAGACATGAAGGCTTGTAATGACTTTGGTGACACATTTGTCCCCAACACAACATCTGATCTTGCAACATCACAGGTCTGAGTCGACCTGTAGGAAATATTGCCCCTGGCTTGGGACCTGCTGATCAAAAAATTGCCTGATTGTTTTCTTCTTTGGAGAGAATATATAAATTATTCTGGTTTAAATAAGTTATATCTGTTTTGTAGCGAGGCAATTTGTTGTTAATTCCCCCCAAGGTTTTCTGGTCCACCTTTTACTTCTGTATATTAAAAGTCAGCAAACTTTTAATACCTTTAAATGATTGTTGTAGTTTATAGGCATGGAAAAGAATTTTCATACAAAATGTTAGATAGTAAATCTCCTTAACTATTGAACTGGATATTTAATAGCCTCTAGTGGTACATAGGGAAAACCAGAATAGTCTCTATATTTTAAAACAGTTGTTGCAGTGAGTCCCATAGTTTATATATTGTTAATATCATTTTCATGAAAGCTTTAAATGTTTTTCATAAGAAACTGTGGTGACTCATGAATGTTTCATGTGGCGTTATGCATTTTTATGAACATATGATGTAAAATTCATCATTCTAAAATTCACAGATATCCATGGAATGCTACATGTCTCTCTTTGGTCATGGATATTCATGACAATGCTACTGCTGTAAGCGTTTAAATGCCCATTCATAAATATTCTAGAATGTGGCCTTCTGATGCCATGTAACATTTTGCGTATGTTTTATGAGTACTTCACTTGGTTATTTTCTACTTGATAATGAAAGTAGAACCTTCAGGGACAGTTATTGGTGTGTATATATAACTTATGTGTAAAGCTATCTCATGGCTTTGTTTTTATTCCTGCATTTTCTTTTTTCGCCATTGCTCTATAGTTCAATGAATGCTTTGAGAGAATCTTGGGACTTTCATAGAATCACAAAATCATAGAATGGTAGGGGTTGGAAGGGACCTTTAGAGACAATCTAGTCCAACCCCCCTGCAGAAGCAGGTTCACCTAGATCAGGTCACATAGGAACATGTCCAGACGGGTCTTGAAGACCTCCAAGGAAGGAGAATCCACAACCCCTCTGGGCAGCCTGTGCCACTGCGCCATCACCCTCACAGTGAAATAGGTTTTTCGTATATATGTGGAACTTTTTGTGTTCCAGCTTCATCCCATTACCCCTTGTCCTGTTGCTATCTACTATAGAAAAAAGGGATGTCCCAACCTTCTGACATTCACCATTGAGTATTTCTAACTATTAATGAGATCTCCCCTCAGTCTCCTCTTCTCCAGACTGAACAGCCCCAGCTCCCGCAGCCTTTCCTCATAAGGAAGATGTTCCAGTCCCCTGATCATCTTGATAGCCCTGTGCTGAACTCTCTCCAGCAGTTCCCTGTCCCTCTTGAGCTGAGGAGCCCAGAACTGGACACAATACTCTGGATGAGGCCTCACCAGGGCAGAGTAGAGGGGGAGAAGAACCTCCCTTGACCTGCTGGCCACATTCTTCTTGATGCATGCCAGGATGTCATTGGCCTTCTTGGCCACAAGGGCACATTGCTGGCTCATATTTAGCTTATTATCAATCAGGTCTACCAGGTCTCTCTCTGCAGAGCTGCTCTTCAGCAGTTCAACCACTATCCTTTACTGGTGCATGGGGTTGTTCCTTCCTAGATGCAGGACTCTGCACTTGTCCTTGTTGAACCTCATGAGGTTCCTCTTTCAGTTTTCGTATTTCTAATCAGGAATACATCATCAGTATAAAGTACCAGATGCCACAGTGTGTGAATTCAGATTCTAGAGAATATTAAAGGTTTCAAAAGTATATTTGTCTATGAGCATCTAATTTAATAGTTCTCATGTGTTTCATCAAGTTGCAGGTTTTTCTGTGTAGAGTCAATGGCAGGATCAAGTCTTCCTTTTAGACATGTTCACATATTAATAAACGATGTTTTGTAATGAAATTCAACAATGGCAAGTGTAGGGACATAGATCTGGGAAAGAATAACCCTATGTACCAGTACAGGTTGGGAACTGAACTCTTAGAGAGTAGTGTAGGGGAAAGGGAACTGAGAGTCTTGGTGGACCGCAGGATGGCTATGAGCCAGCGATGTGCCCTCAAGGCCAAGAAAGCCAATGGCAACCTGTAGGGTGTTAGCAGGGCTGTGGCTAGTAGGTCGAGAGAGGTTCTCCTCCTCTATTCTGTCCTCGTGAGACCACATCTGGAATATTGTGTCCAGTTCTGGGCCCCTCAGTTCAAGGACAGGGAGCTGCTGGAGAGAGTTCAGCACAAGGCCACTAAGTTGATGAAGGGAGTAGAGCATCTCCCTTATGTTGAAAGGCTGAGAGAGCTGGGACTCTTCAGCTTGGAGGAGACTGAAGGGTGATCCAGGGGAAAGGGAGAATACTGAGGTTCCATCCTTAACCACTCCCTACTGTGGAGAATGAAGACAATGCAAACAGCACTTTCCTGCATCAAAATTAGGGACAAAGAATTTAAGACATTATGTAATGTCAATGTACGAAGAAGTTATTCTATAAATGAACAATAATACAAAGGATCTGTCATACACTCAAAGCAGATTGTATGCATTGATAAGGGCCTATAAGACTTTATTCTGCAACACTGAAATAAATGAGAACATTATCAACAACTTCAGGGGATGCAGATGCAACCTTAAGATGCTAAACTTACATTTCTTCACTGCAAAACGTCACAGAATCATAGAATGCTAAGGGTTGGAAGGGACCTCGAAAGATCATCTAGTCCAACTCCCCTGCCAGAGCAGGACCACCTAGAGTAGGTCAGTCAAGAACTTGTCCAACTGGGTTTTGAATGTCCCAGAGAAGGAGACTCTTGAATATAAATACAAATGGAATTTCAAAATTCAGGGGAAAAAAAATCTATTGTAAATGTCCTCCTTACAGTCATTTTTTCTCAATCAGGAAGCTAAATTGAGGGTTTTTTTGTTTTCTAAGTTTTGTTACTGTTAGAAGAAAGTCTCTGGAAACCTAAAAGATAACCAGTTAGAAAACAAAAAAGTGTAGCAAGCACAGAGGTAAATTTCACCTGAGTTTCTTTGAGGTAAATCAGATCTTTCACTAATTGATACCATTGCAGAATATCTTTAGAAAAAGAAAAATTAAAAGTCTCTGTGTGAATCCTGCAAAAAGATGAAGAGTTCATCAAAACATTTTATTTTCTTATATGACTTCATGAATAGGGAATGAAAGACAGAAATAAAGCAGTGAAAAAAAATACTGCCAATGATGTATATCATGAATGTAAGTATCTGTACCTAAAGGACCCCCAAAGAACCTTTCTGTCCAAAAAGGTAGTCATCTTACATGAATTCTAACATCCTGCTTACCATAAGCCATATCAGGACTCGGAAGTTCATACATGTGAAATGAAATTAGATACCTAAAGTCCACGTTGAGTGTAGATGCATTCACATCTTCACAGTGAATGGTAAATCACTAGAATATTTATGTCTAAATTCTCAGAGCTCATGGAAAATCAATGCTCACAAGCAGGAGAGCAAGTCTGTAATGGGGAACGGTCGGTATGTTTCGGGCGGTGTTAGTCAATGATGGATGAAATCAGTATGCCACCCTGAGCAATGTTTTCCATAAAGGCTGGTATAAGATCAGTAATATATACCTGTCCAGAACCTCTGAAGAGCTCTGGGCAAATGTGATGTTTTTCCTAGGGTAGCAGTGAGACTGTGTCCAGAGTATCAGATGCACCATAGTACAGCATTCAGATGTCAAATTCTGCTAAAAAGGAAAGCTGAGCAGAATATATTGCAATTAAGTTGACTTTCCTTTTGATGTTTTTGATCCTAAAACTATGTTGAGGTTGTGTGGAGCTGCTTTTGCTTGGAGAGGGAGCTGCAGTGGTGGTCTCATAAGCAGTTCTCAAAACTTCCCCCACCTCTGAGTTGGACTCTGCTCCAGCCCAGCTGGGTCGATCTAGCACCTCTGTCATCATTATTTAAGACGGAAAATCTGCAGTGGGAGGGAAAGTGGAAGGAGTGAGACAAAATGTAGGTGACCACGAGGATCTGACAGTTAGATAAGGAGGAAGAGAGGAAGAGAGATGGACCAGAAACTCCCCTGCAGCCCGCAGTGAGAGAGGAACTGTCTCCCTGCAACACATGGAGGGCAATGGCAGGACTGATAGTTGCCATCAGCTCT
Organism: Colius striatus; assembly: GCF_028858725.1. Taxonomy (NCBI): domain Eukaryota; kingdom Metazoa; phylum Chordata; class Aves; order Coliiformes; family Coliidae; genus Colius; species Colius striatus. The sequence goes on from NC_084759.1 coordinate 51,324,208, forward strand.
GGGAAGACCCCATGCTAGAGGAGATGACTGCACCCAGAGGGGCCAGAGACTATGTGAGGAGGCGGCCATGACGTAGGCCATGCTGGAGAGCCTGCGGGCCACAGGGCAGAGGCACACAGGAGATGGAGAGGAGCTGCAGCCCTTGGGATGAATGCACATCAGAGTGACCTGTGCAGGGTTGCCCAGCCTGTGAGGGACCCTGTACTGGAGCAGGGAGGATGAGTGAGGAATCTGCCTGCCATGAGGGGAGACAAGCAGCAGAGGCCATTGGAAACAGACTGACTGCACCCCCAATTCCCTGTCCCCTGAGCCACTAAGGGTGAAGATGAGGTAAAGACACCAGGATCTGAGCCCAGGAAGAGGAGAGGGGTGGGGGGAAGATGGTCTTTAAGGGCTGTTTGTGCTCTTTGTCATCATCCCACTGTATTATTTTCTGTTTGTTAGGATTTTGATTGGTGACAGATTAAATTGGTTCTTGTTTTCTTCCCCAGGTCAAGTAGTCTTGTTTGTTTTGCCTAGTGCCATAAGTCAAGTGAGTCTTCCCTGTCCTTGGGGATTTACATGAGACCTCAGTTACTTTTCTTTTCACCATCCTACTAGGAAGGGGAGGAGTGAATGAGCAGCTGTGTGATTCTTTGATCTTTGCTGGGCCTAAACTACAACAAAAGCTTATGCGTGTCTTTCTGGTTTTGGGAATTGAATAACAACCTTCTTTGAGCTTTACATCTTGTCCTACAGTCAAATGTTGGTTTTGCTTAAATTACAAATGCAAAAGAAAATACTAGGGAGTTTATCAGACTGGGAATGATCATAGAGCATCAGCTCCAACTTAATCCAACATTGTTTACCTAATAGTTGCCTCTAGATAGTTGTAACTGTGTTTTGTTGAAGGTACTTATTACATCATGTCATCCCGCAATATTATCCCCAGACCTGATCCACTGATATGGCAACAACTAGTCATCACTTTGGAATTAGACTAGCTCCCAGGTTGAATTGTGTTATGACACTAGATTACCAGTATTAAAATTGAGTGAGAAAGGCAACTTTCAGTTGAGAAGGTAGTGTAAGAGGTGAGACTCTATTTTTAATGAGAGCAGTACCTACCATTCAGTAAGAGACTGTAGCAATGCACTGTGTCCTTTTGTTTTGCAACTGACCTGTCTTACAGCCAAAACATTTAAAAACAATTGAGATGACATTTGAAGAGACTGTCTATCTTGCAAGTCTATCTATATTGCATCTTAAATTTACACATAATGTTTAAAAATGAAAACTAGCTTAAGTGTTACTGACTAGAAACACATAATTTAAGTCTATGTAGAACAACTTTCTCTCCCTCTTTTCAGTATCTCAGTGTGCTTTAGACCTTACCCTTTCCAACTGTCTCATAAGCAGAACAAAGCAGGCTTAGACCCTCTGGCTAATAAATGAAAGCTGTATAACAATGTGCCTACAACATAAGCCATATCCAGGACATATTCTATCACATAAATGAATCACTAGTTAAAATTAGGAAAAAATATTTCCGTCATTAACATTGCTCATGACAGCCTATTTTGGCAGAAAAAAAAGATTCAAAAGATATATATTTTAAATCCCCGTGTAGCTCTATTTTATATAAATTCTCCTCTCCCACCCTAGTACCTCAATACCTTCCAGAGGAACATTAAGCAATATGACTAATGTCTGTCTCATCTTCGTTCTTTCACTTGAGCTGAAATATTACATTATTTTTCAAAAGCTACCTGCAAGTTGATGAAGTATCATCTTTGCAATGAACATAAAATGTTTAAATTACTGTGAAGACCACGTAAAAATTCAGCCTTTGCAGAAACAAGTATAATTTCTCCTGATGTAACTGGACAAGTGCCCAGTAATTCCATGCCACTTTCTGTATATAAGCATTGCAAAGCAGACTACCTTCTTAATATATGGAAGATTTGCAAACTAAAGAAGCAAATGATTGTTCACAGCAGCATTCATTTTGCTGGAGGAGAGGAGTTGATTGAGAATTTTCCTAATTAGTGCAATAGGGGAGATCTTTTCCTCTCTGGAACTAAAAAATTTTCCAATTTTATAGTTGCTTTTGCTTTATTATCCCCATCCCACATAGAGTTACTGATGCAGATAACTCTCTTATACTGACTGTCTTTTGTATCAAAGCATGCGGAAGACTAATGGTCTAACTTTTTAATGGCATAATAACTTACTCTAAGCAATAGCTCTCGAAGACTAGAGACCTACGAGAAGACTAAAAATGAAATTAATGTACTGCTCTTTAAAGGACATATTTTCTACAGAATGCAAATTTGGACTAACATGAAATTTAAGTTTCTGGAGTTACTGATAATGTTTGCACTGCAGTATAAATAGAGGTTGCGACCAGCATGGACCACATTGTGTTCATAGAATCACAGTTAGATAGATATACAGTGCATGCACAATCTATTCTTCCCTGAAAAGTTTGGTTACCTTCCAACAAACTGACGGAGAGATTTCTAAATAATATCCCACACACAAAGAAATAGTAGACTAACAATCTCAGACAAAAGGAGCTGTCAGCAAACTTGGTTATGCTTTGCTTTGACTGACTTATACAAATGGCATGATCTTTTGAGATAAATAGCTGTGGATTGTGAGGAGCCAGCATGTGAATTACTTGCAGCAGCCCATCAGCACAGAGAGCCTTATTGGAGGGGAGTTGAGGGGCTTGGATTCACTGCTTTTTTGATTGTCTTTCACAGTTGCCATTCAGTTACACTGGTTTGAAAGCCTGACTTCAACCTTTAAAAAAAAAAAAAAAAGAGACCAAAGTTCTCTGTTATCTTTTTGCTTTCCAGATTGTGTGGCTAGAGAGCTAGATATCTTCATTGCTACAGGCAGTGTGCATTATTGGAAGAAGAAATACTGAATGTATAAAATGGTAATGAGGATCATTCCACTGTAAACCAGCTTTGTTTTGCTTTTCTTTTAAATAAGCTTTGTCAGAATTAGTGGATAATTTGGAAAACACAACAGAGAAGACTCTCTGCTCCTGTAGACCACAAGTTACTCTATTTGGCAATTAAGAATAACAAGGGTTTCTTTTTTGGTTGTGCTTTTTCTGGGTTTAATTCTGTTTTTCCCTACTTAAACTATTTGGCAAAAGCATATTCTTTTCCAGATGGAATTTATTCTTTATGAAGAGCAGTAGTTTTAATGATAGTTTAGATATTGATACATTTACCTGAGTACATATTCACTATGATAAAAGACTGATGTTGCAAGTGTGTTCTCAATGTTCTGTATACACATTTTCAAGACAACCCCTTTGCCCCTTTTGATCTCCTCTCTGGGACATCAAAGACTGCAGCTCTGCAAAGTTTTAGAAAAGGTCTTCAAAGAAGAAGAGGCTCTATTCTTCCTGAGTTCTTGTATACTGGTCCACAGTGTTCAGTGGATTCTGGTTTCAGCTGACCGCATGATAGAATCATAGAATCACAATATCACAGAATGGGTTGGGTTGCCTTGGGTTGGGTTGGGTTGAGTTGGATTTGCACAAGTTCAGATGACAATAGTTACTCTTCCCGTATCCACCGACACTGTAACCTCATCACAGGCGGCCACCGTTGTCAGGCATGACTTTGCCCTTAGGGAAACTATACTGGCTGTCACTATTAACCTCCTTATTTTCCAAATGCCTTAGCGTAGTTTCCAGGATCTGCTCCATAATCTTGCTGGACACAAAGACTGACTGGCCTGTAGTTTCCTGGGCCTTCTTTTTTTCCCCTTTTTCAAAATGAGGATTATGTCTTCTTTTTTCCAGTCATTTTAAGAGTCTGCCCTGACTTCTCAGATGTGATGGCTACTGGCTTAGCCACTTCATCCAGCAGTTCCCTAAGGACCCACAGATGCATCTCATCAGGTCCCATGGACTTGTGCAATTTATCAGGTCCCATGGACTTTTGCAACTTCAGGTTCCTAAATGGTCTCAAACTTGATCTTCTATAGTGGATGGTTCCTCATTCTCTTGATCCCTGCCTTCTATGACTTGGGCAGGTGGCTGGAGCACTTGCTGGTGAAAAGTGAGGCAAAGAAGTTCTTTAGCACCTCAGCATCCTCCATATGTTGGACAACCAGATCTCCTGTTTCCTTCCAGAGAGGGTCTACATTTTCCCTAGTCCTCCTTTTATTACCAGTGTGCCTGTAGAAGCTTCTGTTGTTGTCATTGATGTCTCTGGACAGCTATTATTCTATAAGGGATTTTGCTTTCCTAACTTGTGGCTTGGACAATTTATCTGTGTTCCTCCCATGCTATCTGTCCTTGCTTCTCTCCTCTGTAGACTTCCTTTTTGTGTTTGATTTTGTCCAGGATCTCCTTGTTAATCCATGCAGGCCTCCTGATGTTTTTGCCTGACTGCTTTGTTGAAATGCATCACTCGAGCTTGGATATGATCCTTGAATATTTACTGACTTTTTTGGGACTCTCTTCCCACCAGGCACCTATGGTGCTTTATCAAACCAATCCCTTAAGAGGCTGAAGTCTACTCTTGCAAATTCCAGGGCAGCAAGCTTATTGGGGATCCTCCTCTCTGCCTTAAGGATCTTGAACCCCACCATTTCACGGTCACTGCAGCAAAGGCTATTTTCGAACTTTATATTCCCCACGAGCCTCACCTCGTTGGTATAAACAAGGTCCAGCATAGTACTTCTCCTCTTTGATTCCTCTGTCAATTGGAGAAGGAAGTTATATTGTCAGCCCATTCCAGGAACATCCTGGATTGCTTGTACCCTGCTGTATTATCCGTCCAACCAATATTGGAGTGATTGAAGACCTTCAGGAAGATCAGAGCTTGTGGAAGTGAGGCACACGTCTCTCACTCCTCTTGTGTATTCCACATTCTATGTGCCTTTGAATGGAGACATTTAAGTTGGGCTCCCCAATGAAGCTGAGTCACTGTCTGGAGTGTCTGGAATTCCTTTTTTGCTGCTCTTCAGGGTATCTCCTAATTACCTGTAATACCTGTCAAGGCTCTGGGCATCTATTGCTGTACCTGGCATCAAACTGGTAAAAGTAGGGTGAGTTCCACCCTGTTACGTAGTCTTAATTGCTCTCTTGTCTTTAGCATTGCAGGGCTTTGCATTCCATGTTAATGGAGTATTCCCATTACAACATCCCTTCAGTTAGCACATGCAGATGTGTCTATGGGCAATGATCACATATTTAGAATCTAATATCCCATAGCTGGCTGCATGATGACTCCTGCATCAGTGCAAACCATTTAGTCACAGCAAATACATGTTTTGCATCATATGTTGCCATTACTGCACTGCTGTCTGCAATGCCCCTTTTACAGGCCATAACAGTCATTGAATGCTTTCAAAAAGGAGGTTTAAGAAGACTGACAAGTGGATCCTGTAGGAAGATGCATTCTTCTAAAACCCAGGAGAATCTATGCCTGCTTCTGTCAAATGTTTTTAAAGAACTACTGTACATGCATAGTGAGTTTCTTAGGAAAACCTAAGCATCATGTGGCAGTTAAAGGATCTTAACAGAAGAGATGATTACATATTTCCACTGTATCCCATGGGCTCAGTTTCCACTAAGAATAAATTCCAAGAGCCAAAATTTAGAAGTTATGGTTTGGGCCTGAGAAGATAAAAGGCACAGAAGCAGTAAAGTCTGTAGTCCTCAAATAAATAAATAAATAGATGTCTGCTGTTCCAAAACCAAAAGTAGTACAAACTGGAATCAGTAGGCTGGCTGTGACACGACTGGTGGAGAATTATAGTACTGTTCTTTAGTAGAGCAGCAAATTATTGAAAATACTGTCGTTTTCTGAGTATGACCTAGACACGTAATACTTTCAAGGGGGATTCTGTTAATTTTCACTCTCTTGTCTTGCAAGTTCTCTTCAAGATTTTTTGCAAATAAGTTTTCAGATTTATTTCCATGCTGTTCTTCTACACTGTAAAAACTTTGGCAAAAAGGAACCTCTAATTATCTAGCTATTTTAAAATAATTCATTTTTTCAGTTAAATCATCATATTAATGACTTTGGTTTTAGCTTAGAAGATTTAGTATACCGGCTGTGGAGAACATTGCAAGGGTTGGGGATTGCTGTGTTCAAATATTACATGAAGAAGTGAAACTACCCTCACTTCTGTTCTTTTAAATGGGTTTTTCATGTTCAGTCTTTTAGTTTCTGTGTCTTTCTACCTTCTTTGAGAATTCAGGTTATGCTCTATTTTTATTTACCTCTAAATAAAGCAATTTCCTATACAAATAGATTAATTCACTAGCAAAGTACTGTGGTAACAACATATTAAGACAAACTTTACTAATGGTAACAGATGAATGCAATCAGAAAACCTTTCATACATTATTATATCCCTTAACACCTGCCTGTTTTCCCTGCAGAATTTTTCCGGGAACTTCTGGAGAATGCAGAAAGATCCTTAAATGACATGTTTGTCCGGACATATGGCATGCTGTACATGCAGAACTCAGAGGTGTTCCAGGACCTCTTCACAGAACTGAAACGGTATTACACAGGAGGCAATGTCAACTTGGAGGAAATGCTGAACGATTTCTGGGCTCGGCTACTGGAACGGATGTTCCAGCTCATAAATCCCCAGTATCATTTCTCTGAGGACTACTTGGAGTGTGTAAGCAAGTACACAGACCAGCTGAAGCCGTTTGGAGATGTACCCAGGAAGCTGAAGGTTCAAGTGACTAGAGCGTTCATTGCTGCACGGACCTTTGTTCAGGGGCTGACAGTAGGCAGAGAGGTTGCAAACAGAGTATCCAAGGTAATCTAAAATCAGGGGGGGAGTTAAAGCTTAAGTTTGTTTCAAACTTGCCAGACAGTTGAAATCTGATTGCACACATGTTTTTTAGTATGGGGGGAGCTGTTTCATTGATTGTTTTTCATGTCTACTGATAAACCCATGCTAGGTTTATAGAGACAACAGTTTTTAGCTCCTTCTGCAGATTAGTTAGGCAATACCAACTGGAAAGAATTTCTCTATGCTTAGGACACAATGAATTATCAATATGTTGCAATGTTATAGCACAGTAGTATTTGTTGTTAGTAATTCGAAACCAGCTACATATATAAAAGATTATTATTATCAGAATTTTAATGTTTCAAGCAAATTTATGCTGATGTTTATTAGGAGAGCACAGCCCTCATTTAGCCATCATGCAACTGGGTGATGAATTTTGTTAGAAATGTCTACTCATGTTTTTTATTACAAAAAATAGAAGAATAGTGACACTCCTGGAGCTTGAGCTTTCCCAAAGACAGTTTGACTCACGTTTATTTTAGTTTTAATTATTTATCTATGCCAATATTTATGCCTAATATAATCTTTGAAGGATTCACATAATTAAAGCCACATAAGAAAAAAATACACACAGAAATAATCCATGTGGGTACCAGAATTGTACCTGAATTACTTTCTCTAATACAGTGTTTCAAACTCAGATATATTTCATTGAATTGCTGTCACAACTGTAGATACTTGTCCTGTGATCTGGCTACTTCATAGTGCTTGTAGTGGATTTGGACCTTAACTATATTCTGAATTCTGAAATGCTCTGATGAGATCCACTATGAACTGACCAAATACTCACTTCTGAACCATAAGTGCATGACTTTGAAGGTTGCTGACATTTAGAAGCCTAAGCTATTCTTCTTCCTCAAGAGAAGTGACTCACTTGCTTCGTTTAAATCAAAGCCAAAAAGTGAGGCAGAGTTGATATATTGTACAGTATATTGCAAGTTAAGTGCTCAACAAGATGAGGCTTCTAAATTTTTCTTAACCTACATGATGAGATATTTTGCATTTAGAAATTCAGAAGCCATGAAGCTAGACAGGCAGTCATCAAGTGAGATCTTGATTTTATGCCTAGGAGACTGCATGCAAGGAAAGGGTCATTTTGCACTTCAAAGTCAGTGAATGAAATACATGATCCTGGTTACTCAGGTAGAACCAAGGTCTTTTCATCCCAAGTGCCTTCCTGAGGTATAACATTTTTTGGTTTGTTTTTGCAGCATTGTCAATTCTTGCAGTTTTTTCTGGACAATGGCAGGGCATTGGCAAGCAATCCCAGCCTGCCTAGTCTGGTTTTGGGCAGATATGGCCTTTTAGTCTCCAAGTGTGCAGAATGCATATATCTTGAGCCCTAAATTTATTCTGAAGAGCAGTGATGTCTCTCTGGGTCAGGTTTTAAATGGGAGTGCTGAGCTCTGATGTCATTGTTGTCATTAGGCATTAGATCTTGGTGCATTGACTGGATCAGACTGTAGAGAGTAAACTATGTAATTAATGTAATAGATGTGTAATTTGTGAATCCCAAATGGTTAAGATATGAGTTGTCTGCTGAGATGTCACTTTCCCTGTTTATGTATATGACTGTACAGAATGTGCAGATGTCTCACTTTTCATATACCCAGGAAATGTTTTTATTTCACCTGCTGGGTTTTGGGCACCTAAGCCCTTTCAAGAATAAGGTTTATCACAAGATCGCTTAAAGATCCTGCGATCCAACAATGAGAACCACTAGCTCTGTAATCATAAAGTAGTGTCACTTTTTGTAGTGTCACTTGAAAATGATAACAACTGCTCAATAGTGCTTCTGGTTTGGTTTTTTTTTGTTTTTTCTTTTAACACAAAAGCAACACTTTAAAATCTTTAAAACTGCTTGATGCAAGATATGGTACACATTCTTTGCTTTATATATACATAAATGGCAATACTCTATTAGACTATATCTAGTTTACTGTATTAGGTTTTGGGTTGGGTGTTCCCATAGAAGAATGACATTAACAAGCTGAAGTGAGTTCAGTGGAGGCCACATGCATAATTAGGACTGGATTACTTACCCTGTGAAGAGATGATGTGGAACTAGGGCTTGTTCAGCCTGGAGGTGACTTCAGAGGCACATAGCAGCAGCCTTGTAAGGTGGTCATCAAGGAGATGCAGCAAAGCTCTTTACAGTAGGATATGGTGGGCATGAGTTGAAGCAAAGGATGGTTAAGACTGGGCATAAGATGCTTCACTGTTGAAATGATCAAGCAGTGAGTCAGTTCCATCCAGCCCCATCCATGGAGGTCCTTTTTGTACCAAGCCCCTTGAGATGACCATACCATGCTAGTCTGAGTTCTTAGAATAGTTTGGGCTGGAAGGGACCTTTAAGAGTCATCTAGTCCAACTCTCCCCAGTACTGAAAGGCTGCAATAAAGTCTCCTCAGAGCCTTCTCCATCTCAATGGCTATAATCATACCCATAGCTAATAGTAAATGACTGCTGGTTTTAGAAACTTTGTGTCACATGCAGCCTAGTGAGGCAGACACCAAGAACCCACAAGTGACACCAAATGTTCAGAATTGATAAATGTCCTGTGGAAAGGCTGTGACTACTTTGAGATGCAAACTTTCATTATCATATCATAGCTGTGATTTTTTTATGCTAGTTTATCTACTGTAGAAAATGGCAAGTCCTTTTCTTTAAAAAAAATTTTAAAAGACTTATTCATTATAGTTAGCACTTAAATTTAAAACCAAAGAGGCAGGTAAATATTTTTTGTTGCTGTTTTGGATGTCATCCAAATTCAGCATGGATTTATTTTTCATTATACTCTAATATTGAGATATTCAATAATAAGAATGCCACATCCGGGTAAGTCAAGAGAAATGAAAAAAAGAGACAGTCAAAAAAACTGTTGCAATTCTTTTACAGAAATCTTTGTCCCTTGTTTGCAGGAATATCACAATCCAAAACGATTTTTTCTGTTTGTGAACCCATTATCTTGCTGAACTGTCACTATTAAAGGCCACTTTTATAGAAAAACATTGAGCCTAATAGAGATTTATTAATGAGAAAGTTGGTAACAACATCGCCTTTGGGCCTTTAATTTACTTTCGCAGGCTCTTCAGGCTCACTTCTGTAAATAAGGTGGTGAGTCACACACTCAGAAGGATTTGTTCACTATCTAATGTCAGGAACATATCCTTTTTCTTTCAGAGAGGATGTAATGCTGGTACTGACTGAAAACAATGCAATATATTCCTTGCAGAAGAGCTATACTCCCCTCTTTTTCCAATGATGTGTGGAGTCCAGCATGCTTAACATGGGCAACATATATCATAAACATTTTCCTCGTGCAATAATATTTCGGAATTTCCTTCTATCAATGTGATTTAGATAAATCTTATTTACATAAATGGTGAGGGAGGGTGATTAGGATGTCTTTTTCTTGGTGATTTTTCTTAATATTATATTTCAGTTGTAAGTAGACATTGTTGCGTTCCATCTATCTGAAGTTGTGCAATTTTACTTGAACAGTATTTTCATAATTTCAAAGTATAATTGCACTTTTTAATTTTCAGAGACTTGAAAACCTTTGTATTTCTCATAGTAATGCATTAAAAATTTGTTTGACTCTGGTGCTAAGGGCTTGTTAAATCTCTACTCAATGCAATGTGTTTCCACTGGCTTGAATAGACTTCAGTTCACTAAATTTTCTATATACTTTGTAAAGCTACGTATGCATATGAGCAAATAGAAATTACAGTGTTTATTGTAGTGTGAGAAAAATCAAACCTATTTATTCATTAATGTAAAGGAATCATAGACTTTCTCAATTTTGAAGAGACCCATTCAACTCTGCTTGTGACAGGACTACTTAAAACTACATCATATGACTAAGAGCATCATCCAGTCTTGAACTCTGACAGGCTTGATGCTGTGACCACTTCCCTGGGGAGCCTGCTCCAGTGGCCAGCTGTCTTCTTAGTGAAGAACCTTTTCACAATATCCAATCTCATCTTCACCTGATGCAGCTTTGATATGTAACATAAGACCTGCCATTTTAGGTGCCCCAAGTTCTGTTTAGTGATTTTTACCCTAATGCCAAGTTGTTTAAAAGTCATTACAGGAGCAAAGCTCAACTGATTATACTGTCTTAAGCTATGTCTAGTAGATGACTATGGACTTGCTGAGCTACAGGCTTAGAAAAAATTTCTACCATATGTTTCTCTACTAATTTGTCAGATTCTAAAAACCTGTAAAATAGGCTTTTCTGCTTTGTTACCATTTGATAGGGGGAAAAATGTGCTATATTTTTAATTTCCTCCATAAAAATATAGCATATTCAAATGTCAATGTTTTTAGTGTATTTTGTTTCTCTCAGCTCTTTCCTGGACTACAAAACACACACCTAAAAAAAGCTGACCAAACCAAACCCTCCTGACCAGCTGTGATTCAGCATTTAATGTTAAACTGAAGAAACTACTGAAACTATTTCTGAAATTGCCACCAGCTGTGATTTCCAATAATGTGATTAAAAAAAAAGTATGCATATTTTTCATGTTCATCTTTTACTATGTCTAAGCTCCGGATAATTTACAAGAAAATAATGCTAAGTTATTCTTCTGACTCTAAACAATCTTTTCTAGACAAAACATTCTCTGTGATCATAATACACTCTTTGAACTGTCACTGAGCAGTAGAAAATATAAGTAGAAAAACAAATGCAGAGAATAAAACCATTAAAATTTTTAAAAGAAGGGGCCTTCATGACTTTCCACAAGCTTATGATTCCTGAAATACTTTTTCCAAATATCTATATATGTATTCATAACTGAATTATACAACAATTATAAAGCATATTATAAAGCAAGTGACCTACTCTAGATGGTCGTGCGCACACAGGGGGTTGGACTGGATTTTTTGAGGTCCAGCCCTTGAGATTCTGTGATGTACTGGATGGGTTTTTTTAATTAAAAAGGGAAGACTTCTGGATCACACATGGCAGGTAGAAATTAGAACTATTTCCCAAGTAAAGGTTAAAACTGAAACTAACGACATTTAATTAATTAATTTACTTAATCATTAATTAAATAATCAATAAAAATTAATAGTTAGATTAATTTATTTAATTATTTAAAAGATAGTCAAAATCCCTAACTGGATGCAAATTTGCCAAAACCACCGTATTAGTTGGTACAGGCAATATTATTCCCCTGAAAGCGTATTATCCCATTAGGATGGCTTTCCACCCAAAGGAAAATTTTCCTGGAAACATTGTATTTCCATATACTTTTCATTGAAAGTTCTAAAAAATAGGATAAAAATAAAAGCATATTTTATTAGGTTTCACGAGCATAGCTTCTCAAGTCTGACTTATTCTAATTTTATGTTTTAACCTGGGTTAAAACCATTGAGAATATATTAATTTAGTAGGAGGGGGAAAAAAAACAAAAACAAAACAAATAAAGAATTATGACGGGTCAGTCCTATCCAAAAGCACAATCGTTAGCTCTCGTTACTACTGCTCAGAGCTCTAATTTAATCCCAGGCAGACAGTTACATATTCATTACCTCTTGCACTGAATCTGGCTTGCTAGGAACGGCAAGTGAGTGCAGAGTACTTTTATTTACATAGATCTAGGGGCTTAGTTATTGTTTACTAGTTTTACTTTTCTCTAAGTTTAGCTGTTCTGTGGTTTGAGGTTTTTTATTTATGAATTTGACCACCTTCTACCCATTATATACTGGGATAAGGACAAGAAGAATTGTTCTTAATTTGACTTTATCTTTCACATTTGCAAATTTATGCTACTGGCAAGGAAAGTGGTTTTTATACCAGGAGTAAAGTGAAGCTTAGCTCAGGGGCATCATTAGGAGCAGTTAGTGATTTTCTTTGTGGCATAAACATCAAAGATTTGTGACCCAGCCACTAAGAACTTATTTCATTAATGCATTTAAATATTAATTATCATTTATTGCAAAATAAAAAAGGCTGTTACAATACTTTTCGTGTTGCACAGCATAGGCTATATGTCTCCCTCTTTTAAAATCAATTAAAACCATTCTTCCCATGAATATTATTAAATTATGTTAATATTAGAGTTCTTATTAGGAACCTGGTGATATACGGACAAAGTGAAACAAATTCAGTAATACAATTATAAGGTTAAACCCAAGATTAGTAGTGAAAGGCAATCTCTAGTAATTGCCTGTGATTACTTCTACACACCGAATGCCAGGCCACTGCTTTTCTAGTATGCTGAATCAATATTCTTGCAAACTATGCTTTTCATGGCTTATAAATAAACATTCGACAGTTTGTGAGAGACATAAATAAAGGTCAATATTGAATGTCACACCGATTCAGAATGTAATTATTGCAGGGACAGGGTGAGAAATATGACATGCTGATAAGTTAGGTAATTAAAAGCCAAAACGAATAGTATTTTAATGCTGGAAAATGTGATTTGCGAGGTGTGACAGATAAAGAACTACGTGTCCTGTATATTTTAACTGCATTGGCTGAAGAGATTTGGCTTGCTAAAGTCACAGAGGGAAAGGAGATCTAAAAAGGACTATGATTTTCTCTCAACTTTAATCCCTAGTTCAAATTGTTAGTTTAGAAACAACCCAGCTGAGCAAGCATGATTGTTTCTGTGTCTATTATTTTAAGGGTTTTTTCAGTTACTCATTCTTTGAGCTTTAATTGAATTAATATATCTTTCCAAGAACTGAATCATGAATGGCATGAATAGGCCATATTCTTCCTGTCCTTTGGTGTCCCTCAGGGAGAGAAGCCACCAATTTTCCACCTGGGGATGTTTCAGTGTTCAGACATGTCTGTGGCAGAGAAGTAAGAGTGAATGGTATCTACACTGGAGTGCATTGTGGGAAGTATCCTTTGAGTTGTTGTTCTCCAGTGTCATGGTTTGACATGATAGCCTTTTCTGGTAAGGGGGAAGGGGCTGTAAAGATGGTTCCTGTAAGAAGTTGCTCGCAACTCTCCCCAGCTCTGAGCCAGACCCACTTCTGGGGCTGAGCTAATTAGACACCTCCATGATCACTTTTTAAGAAGAAGCTGGATTAGGAGGCTTCTTCCTTCTTTTTCTTCCTGTTCCTTCTTTCTTCTGGCTGGTGGTGGTGCAAGGAGTAGGAACAGTGAGAGAAACAACCATGCAGACTTCAAGATCAGTGAGGAAAGAGAGGAGGAGGTGTGCTGGAGCAGAGACTCCCCTGCATTCTGTGGAGAGGACTGGTGAAGCTGAGATTTATTTTCATTTCTTTAAAGACTCCACATCAGCAGTAGAGACTCAATTTGATAATGACCCTGTATCAGGGGCAGAGACTCATTTTGCTAAAGCTGGCCCCAGACCAGGAGCAGCGATTCACTTCATTAAAGGCCCTGTGTAGGGATGGTGACTATGGCCAGAGGAGGCCGTGTCCAGAGGGAGGTATCCTTTATCACTATGGCCAGAGCAGGCCGTGTCCCGAGGAAGGGACCCAATATCCACAGCTGTAACTGGAGAGGAGCTCATGACAAAGCAGCACATTAAACTTATGCCCAGAAGGGGCCTTATCCCGAGAGAGGGACCCTGTAACTGCAGAAACTGCAACCATGGCAAAGAATGCACGCCAGGGATATTCACCAAGGACTGCATCGCGTGTGAGGGACCCTGTATTGGCAGAAGCCGCAGCTGTTGGGAGCAACCCACACCAGAGAAGTTCGTTAAGGACTGTGTCCTGGGGGAGGAACCCCATGTTGGTGCAGGGGAAGAATGCCAGGAGTCGTCCTCATCTGAGAAGACAGAAGCGACAGAGCCCATCTGTGAGAGACTGACCACATCCCCCATTCCTTGCCCCCCCTGAGCTGTTGAGGGTGGAGGAGGTAGAGATATCGGGAGCAGTGAGCTGGGCCTGGGAAGAAAGGAGGGATGGGGGAGGGAGATCTTAAGGTTCTGGTTGTAATTTTCTCATCATCCTACTCCCTTTTTGCTTTTATTCCGTTCTGTTTCTTGTAGAATAAACTTTCCTACTTTCCTCTCTAAGTCGAGTACTGGAATTTGCTTCGCCTGGAACCATAATTGGCAGCGAGCCCTCCCTGGCCTTGTCTTAATCCACAACAACCTTGCTTATCTTTTTACTCCCATTTCACTGGGGCCTCCACCATCCTAATGAGGGTGGGGGTGAATGGGGGTACCAAGCGAGAGACTGTTGTGGTTCTGCTGTGCTATCTGGGCCAAACCATGACATCCCGCTATGCAGGAAATCTTTCCTTCTTGGAAAGAAAAGGGACATAAGCCAATCTAGTTAATTTTGCAGAGATTTCATGGGAAAATAAACCAGATGCCTTCCAGAAATCCCAGATTTACTGCAAGTACACATGTACGGATCTGTTTTCCACGTTGTATGTACTGGAACATCAGATGTCCCTGAAGAGCAGCTCAGGGGAAAAAGGCCTAAAATGAAACAGCACCTCCAACAACAGAAAAACAGAGGTAGGAGATCTGCAAAAGCTGTGGTCCATGTCCTATGTATTAGAATTGTCAGATTTAATCCAGCTTGACTTCTCCATTTCTTAGGTCCTTAGATTTCATTCATCTAGCTTTGTATCGACCTTAATAGCCCAAGTTAAACTGAGTCATTCTGCTCAGTAAGACATTCAGTCTTTCTCAGTATCCTTTAAGTAGATCTTCCAATCTGTTTTATTTCTTTTGTGTACCACTTCACATCTCAAAATTTGCAGTAGTCCTGTCTTCCTGAATTCTTTCTATTACTCATAAGCAAAGATCTTTTCATTACACTACTTTTGCTCAGTTAGTGCCTTTTTTTGGAATACCCTTTTGTTCAGCTTTATACAAAACATCTATCTATATATTTAAGAACCAAAAAGAAAAATTTCATTTTAACAATGTCAATAAATACTACTTTGACACATTAGAAAAGTGATTAAATCAAGATCTTCTTTAAGACTGCTGAAAATCACATCATACACATAGTGCTTCAAAGTTTTCACGCCAGTTGTATTTCCCACCTATGAAAGACATTGATATGACACCTGCAGAAACTATATAAAATTGTCTGCCTAGTCTTGACTCTCAAAATATATCTCAAATGAAAGAAAGATGGTATGAACATAGCAATGCAAAATGAAGCAGTTGGTTTCCAGGCAAATAACAGTTTTGATCATCTGTAAGGTTTTAGATTTACCCTCATCCTCCAGTGTCTCTTTCTTATGGGAGATCTTTGTGCCATAAGCTAGCCAGGCTTTTTTCCCGCAATCTTTTCTGAAGAGAAAATGTCACTTTTTTTCAGTCCATGTCTAGGACTACTGTTGCTCTTCTCCTTTCCTTTTTCTCCTTTTTTTTTTAAAGCCCTTAAGAGGAATGCATTTATTGAGTAAAAACTAAATGCACCAGACAAGACAGTGGCAAAGCTGGGAGGAAAATCGACAGGGATGTTTTAATGTTCAGATCTGTCTTAGTACTAGTGCAGGTTTGGCTTCTGGTCTTTGATTTCAGAAGGTTTATCAATTTTGCATGAATGCATCACTGGAGAAATTACTGGATTTACTTAGGAGGCACATAGAGCCTCATGTTTATATGATTTTCAGTATCACCAAGCAATAGAATTGCATCTACACTTACCTTTTGTACTTTTAATACCATGATTCTTTCATTCACATCCATATGTTGGTATCATAGGTGGATCCAAAAGCAAATGTGTTTAAAGCAAACTGACAAGACTAAGCAGGACTAATACACTTAATTCAAATTTACTGGGGAAATGCTCTGCATACTGAGTTGTTTTGTCAAAGCATCAGTGATTCTCTCCACAAAAGAAGACATTGATCTAATTGTTCTATTTCAAATGGTGGTTTCATGCATCCAGTTGGTAGGGGGAATCCTGAACCACCAAAGATATGGATCTGAATTTCACAAAGTAGCCTTCAGTGTTTAAGTACAAGAAAGAGAGAAATTACAAATTGCATTCTATCTTCAGCAGTTTGCAGGCTCAACAGTACCACCACTCTGATGTTATGGCACACTGTTACGTATGCTGGCTGTTAGGAAGTCTGGTTTTCAGACATGACCCAGAATAAGTGAATACATATGAATTTAAGCACTTGGTTTTCTCTGTCTGGGGAATACAATAATTGACTAGCTTTGATCTATGGCATTTAAGTTGTTTTAAGTCAAACCAACTCAGGCCTAGGAGGCATGGAAACATAAGAAAAAGCTTCTCACCTCAGGCTATGTCTTCTTTTAGCTCTGTGGTCTTCAGTGGTGACAGAACATGGAATTAGATTGGAACAAGTCTAACAGTTCTCACCTATATAGATGTGGCCATCAGTGCCTAATTCTTCCCTTTCACTGTGCTGGAAACCACACCAGTGTTAGATGACAAAATACTCCTTGTGAATTTCATACCCAAAACTGTTAGCTTCTTGACATGTTTGCAGTTTTACCTATCAGATTGCTATGTTCTTTTCGGATCTGGCCATAGTGCCTTTTATACTTGCCTCTTTCCCAGAGGGAGAGGGAACTGTTATAGGAATTTATATGTCTAATTCCTTCAGGCTAAATCTCTCACTTTGTTGAGTTTGACTTTTCCTGATTATATTAATATTAGAGTGCTAGTCAAGTCATTGTTTATTTGAAACAAAAAAGGATAACCTGAACAAACAAACAAGGAGTGTTTGTCCAATATGAGTGTTAGTTTTGAATGTACACTGATATTTTCTTTGGATAAGGAGTGGCTATTTTAACAGGTAATTTGAAGTTCAGCACAGATAGAGCTCAAGGCACACTGCGGCCTTTAGTCCTGGAGATCTTAAGGTAAACTTCAAGGGAATAGCCTGCTACCATGTAGAGTGTAGAGAGACAGAACGGAAAGATGTTCCAAAAGCTCCTGACAACCTATCACATTTAAGGTACAGTGTTGTAGGAAAGATAAGCACCTATGTACCTTTCATCATCACATGTCTGTTTGTAAAAACAGAAAAAAAATTACAGGACAAACTACTGCCAGAAACTTCCACACTGATCTCCAAAACCGAAGTTCTATTGGAAGCCCTCAGGATGTTTCCTGATTGTAAGTATGAGGTTAAATACATCTCTTAATTTAATATAACTATTTTATTGTTACGTAATTTATTGTATGGAGCATTCAGCATTTGAAATTAAGACAAAATGTATCAAGTGGACATGGATGCAATTCAGGTTTTCCATTTAATTTGAATTGAAATTTTAGGTAAAGAATGTTTGCAGGTTAATTTATGCTGTGAAGTCTCCAAAGCTAACAGAGGAATCTGGCTGCCGATCTCCATTACTATACATTTCCTTCTTCAGTTTTATTTTAGAGTCTTTCACGTGTAGTTTCAGAAATATTTTTAATGTGTCAAAAATATGAAAAAGTAATTTGTACAATAAGTTTTAATTTTCATTTTTTAAAAAGAGGAGGGTTGGGAGCAGGATATGTAAATGTTAAACCAAAATGGCTTTGCTATCTTGTTTTCACCATAACCTCGAAGAAAGTATCCAATGGCTATATCTTATTTTCAGTCTGATTCTCCATAACTGCTTCTGAGATAAATGTCTTCTGGACTAAGCCTAGTACTGAGGCACTGTGAATGTACATGTATCAGTACAGTGCATATTTTTATATGTAAAGGTCGATTCTCTATTTAAGATTCAGTCTGTGCCTCCACCTCCTTCCTCCCATTTTTCCTTCTGAATGAGTACCTTAGCCATTGACTTCAATTTGAACTTGATTAGGGTTTGATTGTTCAGATCCCTATAAAATCAGGTAGAAAACAAAGTTTATTCAGGGAAAAATCTTTACGGGGAGGCTGAGGAATTTACTGATTGAAACTTATTGCTGAGGAAATTTGGGTAGAATTACAGATTCTCAGTCAAGAAATTACTATTTAAAGGTGTAAGAACAGCACTACAAGCTAACATAGATAAGTTTATAGACTAACAGTATATGTAGTTAAATCTATAACACATTAAATCTTCATCAGTCAAATTTCACACTGTAAAAGTTTTATACACACACTGTAAAAGTTTAATATATTTCTGAAGTTCCTAGCACTGCCTGCCACCAGAGACATTCCAAACTGGGGAGCACAGTGTTCATGGTCCCCAAGGACAATTCCTGTGCCCTGTGGTACTTAATTGCAAATAGGAAAGCAGAAGAGATTACATACCTGAAGAAGAGCATGAACCAAATTCATATCTCTAGCTGACTTGATAAATTCTTGCCCACTGTAGTGAGTGAACTGGCTGCCAGTGTTTGCTGCCTAAGAACTGATACAGACACAACATGTATAGAAAGCATTGGAAAGAGTATATCCATGAAAATGGATTGAGATGCATTATCTTCATTTTACTCATCAATTATTTATTTGTAAAAAAGTTTTTTTTCTGTGAGTTAAAGTGTTCTGTAAGCTGTTTTTTGAACAATAGCTGTAGAGTGACAACACAAAACACTATTCAAAGGAGGTGTTGGAAGAGAAATCTCTGCTAGAGACTGAACTTTTTGAAGTTTTGAACATTTCTCTTTTATCATCACATCTGCTGAGAATCCATGTTACAAGGACGTTCCCTTAGGCAATATCAATAGAGTGTGGAGGTTTATGAGCCAAGATACACATCAGAAAGAATTTTAATAAGCCTTGACAGATATATTACATTAATAGGGCTGATGTAGTGAGGTAGGACTTACACAGTGGGGTGTGTAAAGTACTATGGTATTCTTACTGCTGGCTGAGCTATAACATAGAACAGACTTGCACTTGGTGCAAGAAAGAAATGTGTTAACTAGATGTTTTTTTGTGAGGTTTTGGATTTTTTTTTTCATTATCAATATTGTTTTCCTAGTGACCAGGTGTAGCTCCTTAATAGGAGGAGTAAGTATCTATTAAGGAAAGGTTAGATTTCCATAAAGCAAATGAACTTACTACTTAATTAAGCGATGATCCATTTTAACACTTTATTCTCATGACCTGTCTTCACATTCATGCATGCACACGTGCACACATACGAGTACAGATTCATGGAATGCCATGTTGACGTCTAAAGTAGTAAGATAATTAATTGTGTTGCTTGGGAAGTGAATTGGGCTATCTTCCCAAGTACAGAAAATTACTTTAGTTTTTCAATATCATGCAGATTTAACTTATAGTTTTATCTTCTGGAGTTAAAGCTGAAGCAATGGTGAATCATATTTTCTTGCTCATTTTTATCTGTAAGAACTCATCTGCTATGCCATCTAAGTCAAAATTCCTTAAAAATAGTGTGAATAAATGAATGCATTTTAATGCAGTGATTTATAACTATTATGCTTTTATCTACATGTATTTGCAGCATGATCCAAAAAGCTTCAGAAGTAAAATATTTCGTAAATGCTCTAAGACACTCAAATATAATGCTATGTGTAATAGGAAAGTGGCAAATGGACAGGCATGAGAAGAAGAACTGAAGTTTTGGCAGATAAAAATGCTTAGCAATGTGTTTATTAGAAAGAAAACTTAAGGACTTATAGTGCAGAGACTATTCAATGAATTGAGAAGTTACTAAGAAGCAGAAAGCTTGTTGTGGAAAAAGACCAAGAGTGTTATTTAACAGCAAATTTGTATTACCTAGCATTCACCAAGGGGAAATCCTCCTTGACCAACCTGATAGCCTTCTATGAGGGCAGAACTGGTCGGCTAGATAAAGGGAGAGCAATGGATGACAAATCCTTGACTTCAGCAAGGCTTTTTAACACCATCTCCCATAACATCCTCATCAGGAAGCTCAAGCAGTGTGGCTTGGATGAGTGGACAGTGAGGTGGATCGAGAGCTGGCTGAATGACAGAGCCCAGAGGGTGGTGATCAATGGCACAGAATTGAGTTGGAGGCCTGTGGCCAGTGGAGTTCCACAGAAATTGGTTCTGGGGCCAGTCTTGTTCAACATCTTCATCAATGACCTGGATGAGGGGACAGAGTGTACCCTCAGCAAGTTGGCTGATGACACCAAACTGGGAGGACTGGCTGATTCCCCAGAAGGCTGTGCTGCCATTCAGCGGGATCTCGACTGGCTTGAGAGTTGGGCAGAGAGGAACCTCGTGAGGTTCAATAAGGACAAGTGCAGAGTCCTGCATCCGGGAAGGAACAACCCCATGCACCAGTACAGGCTGGGGATTGACCTGCTGAAGAGCAGCTCTGCAGAGAGAGACCTGGGAGTCCTGGTTGATAATAAACTAAACATGAGCCAGCAATGTGCCCTCGTGGCCAAGAAGGCCAATGGCATCCTGGGATACATCAAGAAGAACGTGGCCAGGAGGTTGAAAGAGGTTCTTCTCCCCCTCTCCTCTTCCCTGGTGAGGCCTCGTCTGGAGTCCTGTGTCCAGTTCTGGGCTCCTCAACTCAAGAGGGACAGAGAACTTCTGGAGAGAGTCCAGTACAGGGCCATCAAGATGATCAGGGGACTGCAACATCTTTCATATGAGGAAAGGCTATGGGAACTGGGGCTGTTTAGTCTAGAAAAGAGAAAACTGAGGTGGGATCTTATTAATACTTACAGATATTTGAAAGATGTATGTCAAGAGGATGGCGTGGCACCTTTTCTGTAGTGTCTAGTGATAGGACTACGGGAAATGGACAAAAGCTGGAACACAAAACGTTCCACTTAAGAAAAGACTTCTTTCCTGTGAGGATGAGGGAGCCCTGGTACAGGCTGCCCAGGGAAGTTGTGGAGCCTCCTTCTCTGAAGGGTTTCAAAACCCACCTGGACACATTCCTCTGTGACCCAATTGAGGTAGACCTGCTTCTGCAGGGGGAATGGCCTAGGTGATCTTTAGAGGTCCCTTCCAACCCCTACCATTCTGTGATTCTGTGATGCGTACTTCTCTGAGGTAACTAAGTTAAATACAGTGACTTGATGCTGTTTCTACCATCCTTGCAGAAATACAGGCACTTCTAAGGGGAATTCACACTTTTTACAGGTTAAATCACATTCTAGAGCTGGCAGAGGAGAGAGAATAGAGGGTACAGACAGAACTAGTGACCAGTCAATGCATGGACCAACGTGTAACCAATCCAAGGTAGTAATGCTTGATAATGTGAACTTCTTACAAAATTAAGAAACTTCCTCTGCACTCAAAGATGTGAATTACCTAAGGTATTGTTGCCAACATTTGTAATGAAAGGGGTTTTTTTCTTTCTTTTTGCTCAGCTGCAGAAAACACACCTGTCATTTTGCTTGTAACATTTTTTTTAAATGAACTTCTCGTTCACATTTTTAAATAAGTCTTTAAGTTGATATTTATCATGCTTAGGATTTCATTAGAGAAGTGAACAATAGTCATGATGCCTTCCCTAAGAGCTCAGAAAGTGACTTTTTGCCTCTCACACATATCTATGGTAGTTACCCCCTAAAAATATTATTAAACTCACAATTGCAATTTCTTTTTGCATAACCTGTATTCATCCAAATATACAATATCTCAGTGATCAGAAGCTAATTTTGCAAATGATGGATAAAGATTAAAATAAGACAGAATCAACGTTAGTTTCCTTTATATGTAAAATGTGATACTTCATATTTCATTTTCCTGTGAGAAGCCAGTCTGCTGTTGAATTGAAATGGAAAATGTCCTCTTTAATTTATTTCTCCAGGTGTATGTAGATTATTCATTATTAGAATAAGGAGACCTTGTAAATTAAAGAACAGATGATGTGACAGAAGAGGAGGGAAAGTCTGTGGTACTTAGAGTTCAGCTGCTATGCATACTTATAACAGAAATGCAGTTTGATTTTCTTAGTTATCATTAAGGAGAAGACCCTTTGGATTACTGACATTACAACATAACTATAAATGTAAGAAGTAAGAAACTTATAGCTGTTGGTTAGTACCTTCTGAGAGAAGAAATGCCTAATTGTAGAAATTTAAGTCTCCTTGTTTAAATTTTTGTCAGCATTAATATTATTGATTTTTTTTTCCCAAGATAGGAATCTATATGTCAATGCAACTAATTTTGGCATTGATGTCAAAAGTATTTCCTGATATTGTGGCATGAAATAAAGCTGAGGATTTTTGAGAAGTTGCCTTAAATGAAACAGTGGTCAGAAAGCAGTAAGGGGCAAGAAGGAGAGGGAAGTTAAAATCTCACTTTTCTATCCCCTTACTAAGAGTGAAGTGGATCCAAAATAGATATTGGCAGATATCATCTGTAAAGCATCCAAAAACTGCTCCTGTCACTATACAAATGGTAGGCTTTGCCTCTGCTAGGATCTGAATACAGATGTAATTTCAAGAGAAAAAAAGCTGAGCTATTTTGTAAAAGAGATATTTTCCAAGCATCAGACTATTTAAAGCAAATATCCCCACTAAAAAAAAAAAAAAAAAAAAAAAGTGCAGATAAATGTGTTACTTGAATACTTGTTATTTTGTAGTTTCCAAATAGTTATGTTCGTTTTGCCAGGTAGATATGCCTTTGAGTATTATTAATACCAGGAAGGGGAGTAGTTATTTTTTATCTTGGGACTAATTTTCATTAGATTGTTGGCTGGATTTTTTTCTTTCTTTCTTTTAAAGACTTCATAGATTGCTGGGTTTTCCTTTTTGTTACAGAGCATGAAATGAACCTGGCAGAGGAATTACTGCCTCAGTAAATACGAACAGCCATATTCAGGATGTGCTTGAGAATTTTAATGGGCCTCATCTCAAAGCATATGGTTTAGCTAATGAGAGAATTTACTTCATGTTCCATAAATTGTATGCTGGTGTATTCAGAAAGGTAGGAACTGATTTACTGTGAGACAAGTCTCTTCTGCCTCAGAAAGCTGTGGAGATGGTACACTGAGTAATTTCATCCCATTTTCTCGAGGTTCAAAGGGGAGCTATAATTGGAAGTAACATCCTACACTAGCTTGACCACACTGCAAGGGGAAAAGAGCTGTTTGATCATGTAGTCTCTTCTTTGCATCCTTATCAGTCACTCTCCTTCACAATGTGATGGACTTATGAGTACTTAAAAAGAAATTACCAGTCTGATATTATATATAGAATAAATCATGGAATCATTTTAGTTGGAAAAGACTTTTAAGATCATTGAGTCGACCATTAACCTGGTACAGCCACATCCACCACTAAACCTTGTCCCTAAGAGCTACATCTACATCTTTTAAGTACCTCCAGGGATGAGGACAGTCACTGCCGTGAGCAGTGACAACAATGCATGGACAGCCTTTTTGGTGAAGAAATATGTCCAGTAATGGAGTTTCGAGAACATACTCAAGAGCCTAAAACTTTATATTATGTGAAAACTTACTTTCTGAGCTAGAGATTAGCTAACATCATTTGAAAGATTTCTTACCTCTTTGTTTCCATAACAGGAAAAAAAAAAGCATTCCTATTTATCTTACACACATTTTATAGTCTTTATCCTGCTTTTAGTATATATTACTCATCAGAGGGAAAAAATCTCAGAAGCCTTACTAAATTATGAAGTTAAGAATTGTAGATGAAAGCTGACCTTTACTGATTTATTTATTTTTATAGAGATTTATTCAGAATCACATCTTTCCGGGTATGAAGGCCCCTTGGGTTTGCTCAGATAGTCTGCTTCATTAAGCAAAAGAGTGTTACTTTCTCCAACAGAATTTCAGGTGATCATAACTTTAGGTTAACCAACATATGTAGGTTTTGAGTGTATTTGCCATAGGCTTTTTCAAAAAGTAATAAAAACAGATAAACATTTCTGGAAAGCAGTTCCCATTTTGAATCACACAAATTGACCTCAGGATGTTGCTGTCTCTCTTTATGAACTGTGAAGTAATATTTTCTTTGGCTCCATTCATGACATTAGGTGTGAGAAAATCCAGCCTGTCAATATTAAGTTGTAATATAGTATTTTGTAACTCTTACATTAGGATTTTATTATGGATTCTTAGATTTAGGTACTCCTTCTTAACTAAATAGCTTAAATTCAAATGCTAATAACATTTTATTCAGTATTTATTAGTTAGTCATTGTGGAAAATATTTCTGAAAGGAGAACAATCCAAAATAATGATTTTTTGTAAAAATCAGCTGATTTGAAGGCAACAGATATGATATTTCAATGCAGTTCACTGTTCTAATGTATTAACAGAGTTGACTGAAATGAAAAATAGATTGTTCAGTATATTTAAGTAAACATAGACCAGTTCTACTTTATCGACAGAAGTACTTCTGAAAATGCTTTGAAATCCTCAGTTTTGAAAATTGTAAATAAATTGATTGCAGCATTTATGTGAGAATCTACTGTTAGTTGGTCAGCTGAAGAATTTTGGTTTTCAATAAAGGACCTAGACACATGTCTAACTAGTCAGGCATACAGTTTTCCAATTAAAATACACAATCTGTAAATATGGCAATGCTAAACCTAAGTTCTTAAATTCTGGTGTACAAATACTATTGAATAATGAAGACATCAACTGAAACAGAAATTTATCAGCATTAGAAAAACATCTTCAATCTCAAAACATATACAACTTGCAATGGTATTTCATGAGATATACTGATTTGGGTTATGACGTAGGGTGCCTATGAGATTCTAACCATGAAATTTGTTACTTAATATATTTTTGGCCTTTATCATGATGTGGTTTTGTTTGGGTTTTTTTTTAAGAAAAGACTTGTTGACTCAAGCAAATTTACACAGCTTATTGACTAAGTCACTTACTTCCAATCAGCATTATAGATATAAATCATATGTACCAATGTTGGATCAACAGTTGCAGGAAAGTAATGAAATTGATCAAGCTCAAGACTTCATTATGCAGTACTACTGCAATACCATGCTTGTTGACCACATTGGAAGTGCTTAGATTTTATTCATCTTTTTACTTCTGACTTTTAGTATGTTTGTGGTTAACATTCTGCAATTAGCACAGAGGTCTCTGTAGCACTTACATTAAAAGCGTAACATTAGCATCAGTGTTAAATATCCTGGGAATACCGTTCGTGTCTGTACAACTTAAGAATTTATATTGCTGGAAAGGTTTATAAAATGCAACTTCAAAGAGTTATATAAAAAAGTTATGTAAGTACATAAAAGGACACATAACTTTGGTTGGCAGAAAAAGTCATGACCAGTAGGAAGTGGAAACATTGCTAAGGTGTGAGTAATGCACCTATTGAAGTTGCTTTTTGATACCTAGTATCCCACAATCAGTCACAGCATGTGCTTGGACTAACTCGGTTTTCTCAAGGCAAACGTAATACATGAATCTTGGGGTCTCTTACTCTAGCTCATCAGTGCTTGAGACAATTTTCTCCCATAAATGCATGTGTATGAACACTTAAAGATTGTACCCTTTGCTGCATATGTTGCATGCCTGTGTTCTTCATGGGCTACTTAGGGTACCTGCAGCAGTTCTACCTCTCTCTGGCAGGGTCAGGTACCTTAAACCATCCTCTCTTCTGTTGTTCATGTATTTCATTTTGGCTTGGGCATTTGGCACTGGTATGCTACTCTCTCAAAAAACAATGCTCTTCATGCAGATGGGATGGCCTTGGCAGTACAATATACTCTTCCCACCTCAACTCACAGTTGACTAACAGCTGTGTCCTGGAAAACTGGCATAATACCTTGCAAGGGGCATATTGCCATTCATAGACTATCAGGAACCTCAGCAAAATGATCACAAATAAATATCAACTGTTAACATTCAAGAATAGATTCCAAGTTGTTGGGGTTGGCTAGAGGAATATTTAGAATTAAAAAATCAGAAAGTATGATTAAATATATTTGGCTTTGGTGTTTTATCTTACCTGTGCTTCTGAGAAGCAGTCTGTGGTCTGTAGTGAATTAAGACTGTTATTAGGGTTGGTAAATGAACGTTTCATGCAACTGTCTTTTCAGAACAAAAATTAGGAAAGAAATTTATGGTCTGAGCCTTGCCATAGTCATGACTGCTGGCCATACCTTCCTAATCAGGAAATCAGATAATGCAATAAAATCATAGAATCATAGAATGGTAGGGTTGGAAGGGACCTCCAGAGATCATCTAGTTCAACCCCTCTGCTGAAGCAGGTCCACCTAGATCAAGTCACTCAGGAACACCTACAGGTGGGTCTTGAAGACCTCCAAGGAAGGAGACTCCACACCCTCCCTGGGCAGCCTGTGCCAGGGCTCCCTCACCCTCACAGTAAATTGTTTTTTTCTTAAATTTAAATGGAACTTTTTGTGTTCCAGTTTCATCCCATTACCCCTTTTCCTTTCACTAGATACAATAGAAAAAGGGATGTCTCAACCTCCTGACATCCACCATTTGTATACTTACAAATATTAATGATATCCCCTCTCAGTCTCCTTTTCTCCAGACTAAACTGCCCCAATTCCTGCAGCCTTTCCTCACAAGGAAGATGCTCCAGTCCTCTGATCATCTTGGTGGTCCTGCTCTGGATTCTCTCCAGCAGTTCCCTGTCCCTCTTGATCTAGGGGTCCCAGAACTGGACACAGGACTCCAGATGAGACCTCACCAGGGCAGAGTAGAAAGGGAGATGAACCTCTCTTGACCTGCTGGCCACACTCTAAAATAATGCAATCAAAAGCATATGTCAGGCAAACTTACCTACCATCAGAAAAATATATCTGAAGCCGTTTTGAATTCATTTTACTTCACAGAATTGCTTATCATATTTAGTCCATTTTAATGGAATTCTTAAAAAAAAAAACCAAAAACTTTGAATTCATAAACTTGAGTGTTAAAATCGGCTCAGTTTTGCTCTTACAAAGATTCACTGAGTCAGGATCCCTAAAGAGGTCATCCAAATAGGATGTTTGTAATGGGGAGCAGGATGCTGCGCAACAGTTGTGATGCAAAAACAAAACTGAGTTCATTCTCCCATAATTCTGTGCAGTTTATAGTGCTGAGAACAGTGAAAAATTCCAGTCTTTGATTTTTCTTACCAGACAAATATGACACTAGAAGCATGTACCTGGCTGGAATGTTGAAAACATAATGACATTTTTGCATACTGTTTTCTCAGACTGGAAATGAATTTTGATTTATCACTACAGTTTTTAGGGCAATTTCATTTGACCTTTTCTAAATACTACTTCCATTTATCCCTGGGCAGCTGACAAAGTCACTTTTCCTAGTGACATGGTATTTGTTAGAAAATATGAAAGTCAAAGTTGGTTTTAAATTACTGGCTTCACACATTTAGTAATATTATGAAAAATTTGGGTCGGCCTTAGCCTTGTTAAGCAGGCTAATGTACCACTCCCCCTCCAATATTGTTGGAATATTTTAATTGCATCTCTAGCACTTTTCCCAGGTACTTTTAACCAGCTAGCCCCAACTACATGGATAAGATGAAAAACATAGTGGTCTGAACCCTGGCTTCACAGATTAACTCATATTTGCATGCCACTGTCACTACGTAGCGTGAACAGTGACTTCTATATTCATGCACAAACTTTTTTTTTTTTTCCCAACAGGGATGACCAAGCATGCATCCTGGAAGAAAAAGAAAAAAATGAATATTATGTGCTGGTTTTCAGCACTTCTTCCTCCTTTCATAGGAAGCGTGTTATCATGATTATCCAGTTTCAGCTGGGCTTTGTGTTGTAATCACCAGCAAAGTAGTGATGCATAATAAGCTGGCTGCCAACTGGGCTGGGAAAACTCACAGCAGGGTGGGCAAGTACACAAGAACCCTACATAGAAAGACACATCCAAAACATGTCTCTCATCCAGCTGCTCTGAAGGTCTCTGGAGTGCAGTCTCTCCAGCTGCAGGTTTCTCACTAACACAGTGCATACAGTATGAAATCTTTGGGCTTTCCAGCAAGTAACAAATTTACAAAAGGAAAATAATATGCTGTCAGCACTTCTGCTCAAAACCCATTGTAAAGTTATGAGAATTCAGCCTTAAAAAACAAAGAAGTGGCATTTTTTTCAAAATAACTGTAATGTCAGTAGGTGAAGTTGTCCAAGTTTATGCCCCTTTGTTTTATACAGTCAGTCCACATTACCAAGCTGACAAGATGAATTCATAATGAGAATTACCATTCACTGTTTGCCAAGTTTTCCAGGCTTTTCTTTCAGGGAATGACGATGGTTCCAATTGCAGGAGGAAGAGCGTGAATCCAAGATGATGCAGGAGTGTTGTTTTGTGTGGGTACCTATTCCACATACTGATGGGAAGGTTATACTTTCTCGGCTCCTATCATGATAAATCCATGTCTATCTGGGCCACTGAAACCCTTCTCCAAGAGAGATATCATGCCTATGAATAATTCTGACAACACTTTAAAGCAAATTACGGTGTGGCTTTATGGTATTTTCCACACTATCCTTGCACAGAAGGCTTATATATGTCAATTATTTTATCTTTTAAAGTGAGAGATGAGATTTTCTGTACATTTCCTGATCCACTGCATAGATGGGAGCGTTGTCACCATGAATATACAAGACCTATAAGGCTGATTAACTGCACATAAAATAGTAATATGAGAGAGCATCCTGTTAAGAACAAAGAAACTATAAAATTATCCAGATGCAGCTGCATTTCAGAATTACTTCATATGCTGGCTGTTAAACATCTTGCAAATGTTGTTGACTCCTCTTCAATGCAGCTCTTGTTAACTGTACACTAATCCTATTTGCATGCAGTGGCTATGTAAATTTCTTTTTATAACAGTATTTTTTTCCCTGGCAAATTGGACTTATATATAAGAGATCTTGATGATGTTTATGATTCATAGAAGGAACTGATATATTACACACAGAGAGGCATGACAACCAATGCAAAACAGTATTATGAATCTCAGGTGGATGTCTGAGATTCTCTTACAGCTTAAGAGAAACAGAAATCTCTCTTATTAAATATCCTCTCTGAATGTGAAATTCAAAACCATGTTTTATTGCTCTGTCCAATGAGCATTCCATGGTTTTTGTACGTGCTATTCTGTTACTGTTTGTAACATATCTCAGGATGTTGACCTTGCATGTTAGTTCTGACCTGGCAAAAGACCAAAATACATAATCACTTAAATACTTTCCTAAATCAGGGCCATGGACTCTACAAAGAAAATGTAATATATATACTCATCAATGTTCAGTTCTGGGCTCCCTAGCTCAAGAGACACAGGGAACTTCTGGAGAGAGCCCAGTGCAGGGCCACCAAGATGATCAGGGGAATGGAACATCTTTCATATGAGGAAAGGCTGCGGGAACTGGGGCCCCTCATAATAAAGAGGAGACTGAGGGGAGATCTTATTAACATTTACAAATATCTTAATGTTGGGTGTCAGGAGGTTGGGGCATCTCTTTTTCTGATAGTATCTAGTAACAGGACAGAGGGTAATGGGCTGAAGCTGGAACACAAAAAGTTCCACTTAAACAGAAGAAAAACTATTTTACTGTGAGGTGACAGAGCAGTGGAACAGGCTGCCCAGAGGTATTGTGGAGTCTCCTTCCATGGAGGTCTTCAAGACCTGCCTGGACATATTCCTGTCTAGGTGAACCTGCTTCTGCAGGGAGGTTGGACTAGATGATCTCTAAAGACCCCTTCCAACCCCTAACATTCTTTGATTCTATGAATTTGGAGAAATGTAGAATGAATATGTTTTTTTTTTCTACAACCAGTGATTGATGACTTCTAGCACAGCAGTGCAAAATACCATTCTTATCAGAATTAATGTTAAATAATTACTGCCCAGAGAGTATTGTCATGTTCTTTGTTATGGCAGCACTATCAGGAATTAAATTTAAAATTTAGTTAATTTAGTTACTTTTTTAGTATTTTTTTATTTTAAAGAAAAAGAAAAAAATAAGTGTAAATATTTCCTTTTTTAATTAAAAATTATTGTTCTCAAGAACTGCAAATAATACAATATTTGCTAAAAAACTCAATTGAAAAAATATTATGTAGATTGATGTTTTGCTAAAAATGAATTGTTCTAATTTTTGAGAGAAATATAAATCTCTCCAATGCTAGTTACTCTTTCATTGAAATCACTAAATTAAGTTTCATTTTTGCATATGACATAGATGTCATTAAAGCTAACAGTTTTAAAACCAGAAATTTTTGCAGTCCAATCTGAGACACCATAGAAGTGGAATTCTCTGAATCCAAAAGCTACTAAGCAGTTTCTAAAAATTTAGACTCTGAATGTGCACTCTCTCGGCATCTGGATTCTCTAATTACTTTTCAAAATCTTGGCTTAATGTTTTATATAAATGAGGCAACTCAGAAATTGCTTTGAATTACTAGCTTGACACAGAGGTGGAGTTTTTTTTCAAGAGTATGTAAATCTTATTTCAGAAAATTCCAGGCTATCTAAAATACAGGCGTGCTTAGACTTCTGATCTATATTTATTTTACTAGCCTTTGTAATCTGACCTGGTAGTTTCTCTTTTGCCTTATTTTAAAAGCATTTTTATGCTTACACATAACAGTCTCAAAGAAGTTTTTTTTCCAGAGTAGTTTGGTAGCATGAGCACCAGGTTCACCAGGTTAGGGTATTTTGAGAACCAGTAGCTTGGTAATTAGAGTGGAAGGATCTTAGAATAAAACTTGTTCCAACTGATTTTTCCTTTCTAACTTGATCTTCTTCTTTATTATTTTTTTCCTACATCAATCCAAGCTAAAACCATTTAATTATTCTGGTTAATTATGAATTAGCCTATCTGTAAAATTTGGGCTAGTAGCCTTAAAAGGACAGTCAGATATCTCTACAACAGAAAGTTTATGACACCACCGGTATAGTAGTGGAATCATGGCTTTTCAAACACTTATCTGTGAAAAAAAAATCAGGGAAAAAATAAAGAAAATAAAGAAAATAAAGAAGGAGCATAGGGGACTCCATTGAAATATATGAAAAGTGTAGAAGTATTGTAAAAGATAGTAGATCACAACTTTCTGAGTCAAAAAGGTTGCACTGGGGAGAAAGACTATTGTCAAAGAAACATGACTTGGTCGTAAAATGAATGGATAAAATTGCTTAGATTCAAGTGGTTGTAATGGGATTATATTTAGTTCAGTCTGAACAAGATTTATCCACAGACTATTTTGAATTGAAAAAGTGGTCCTGATATCCTTATGTCAACAGGTCAAGAAAGATATTGAAGCAACGATAAAGACTCGGAGGAAGGTCATAATAAATTTTACTAGCAATTAATATATACCTTGTAGGAAGAGACTAAAGTTCAGTCTATTTCTTTAAGGAAAAAAAAAAGATGCAAAAAATTATTTAATTGCGGCTTTTACACACATATGTATGAAACAGCAGTTTGGCAATCAAAGCGACTTACTTTTAATTGACTAAGATACTTGAAGATCCTCTGGCTGGAAGCTGAAACTAGGCAAATTCAGGCTATATTCACTACACACATTTTTAATTGCGAGGGTAATTATCCATAGAAAGAGCTATTCAAAGGTTATGATGGCCTCCTTAGCACTTGAAATTTTGAATATTAAATTGGACATTTTTTGAAATAGCTTTTTCAAAAAGCTCTGCTGTGTTTTTAACCTAGCTATTTCCCTTGAAGTAGGAATTCATTCCAAGAAGACTTACCTGCTGTGTTTTGCTAGTCTCTAAAACCAGTGACTGCGGTGGCCCTTTCTGGGTTTAAAATGCTATCAGTAAAAAGGAAAAGAGCTGAACAGAACTACTTTAATAATCCTATGAGAAAATTTTGCCTGATCACACTCATTTACTAAATATTACTGCCTCAATTTGAGCACTGAGATAAAACAGCACAGACTATGTTCAGTGAGAAAGACTTGTCTTGAGGTAACTGAAAGACCCATACAGAATAATTTAACAGTCTGTAATTTAGTAGAAGGTATGTGACCTATGTAGATTGACTGATATTATTATTATTAATGCTACTGGTAGTAATAGTCCGTAATTTTGCGATATATGTGAGTCCTCAGTCCTGAACTAAAGACCCCATATGCTGAGTGGTCTAGAAATGCAGATTTTGCTTTCACAAGTGTGTTAAGGGACTAAATCTCCATATTTTTTTGTCTACAAAACTATACCGCGCAAAAACAAGTCCTCACAAAGCAAAGCCTATGCCTTATGTTGTTTCTAATCCAGAGATCATGTTTCCCATCTAGGCCAAGTGGATTTTATCAGCTATGTCCGGAAAGAGAAAATCTTTTCCTACTGCTTTTAATTTTACAATGTAAAATAGATCTTTCCATCATGGAAGTCATGATCCCCAGGACACTATCTCCAGGATAAGCCTGGTGTTAAGATGCAGAGCCCTTGGTTTACCGGTCAGGAGCGACGGAGCTTTACTACAGACTATAAGGTTAATACAGCAGAATACGCTCTTCGGAGATTCAAAGCATAGATGAGTCTCAAAACAGGATTTGGGAAGGTGTGACATCCCAGACAGGGGGCATCCAAGGCATGCCCCTATATTCACAAAGAAAGCATTGGAAAAATAAAGACTTCTTGACATTTATATGACCTCTGTTTCAATGAAAAGGTAGAATAACTTCTCTTGCAGTTCAGCTAAAACTTCTCAATTGTTCAATCAAATGGAAAATGTCTTTATTCAAATTCCTGCCCCCCACTTTAAGCTTTCTTTGGAAAAAATCACCTTGCTACTTTAAAAAACTCTGTTATCTGGTGAGGTACACATATTTCTTGTTCAGTTAGCCATTTCTTGCACTGTTAAGTACACAAGCTGCATGTTCCACTTAAAAAGATAAAATTCACTAATAAGGGAATGAAATAGTCTAGGAAGATGTCTCCATGCAGTGCAGATTAGTTTAATTGGTATTTTAAGTATGCATTTGGAATTGGTGACTCGGCAAGCATGGATATTTGAGTCAGAGGAAAAAAATATTTATGAATGTCAGATTACTTAAACAATTTTAATATCATTTATTACACTAATTTTTAAGCAAACATCAACGTAAATGTATTCCCAAAACTCCCTATGAGCATTTAAATAAATTACACCTTCCTTGGTACTTCAAAAAATCAGGTCACCTATTTATGTACCAGTAATGATATAGGAGATTTTAACAAGTCATTCATTACTAAAAACCTTGAATAGGATATTAAAATCACTTATGTAAATGACATTTGCAAATACATCTGGATATTAAAGCAATGTAATCCATACAGTATGTGTGATCTTGTATTATGTTGAACACCTTGCATTTGCTTCTGAGTAGGAAACATATAAAACTTTCAGACTTTGCTTATCCTTTTTGGCAGAAAAAGATGTCATAATAAACGATGATTAGATTTGGATTGTTTGCCAAGATGCAGCAGGATTTTTTTCATGTTGAAAGCAGGAACAAGATAGAGATGGCTCTGTGGGAGACTGTACACACTGAATTTCCATATATTTGGAAATAATAATCACTTATGTTGAAGCTTCTATAAAGCTCTTGTGATTGTTGTAGGTGCAACACAATATTTTCATTCCTCTGCTCATTATAAAAGAGAGTAAAAGATCAAAATTACTGAAAGATATGCAATTGGCTTCATCAAAGTTGCTCTTCAGTGTATTTATAAGACAAATGTTTGAAAAGTCACTAAATATTAGCAAAGTAAAAATTCAACTATTCCTTACAAGGCCTTTGTTAAGTAATACAAAGAGAAAGAGGATAAGGAAAAAAGGCAAATATGTAGCTATGTTTAAGTAATCAGATAACATAATTTAAGAAACTTTCATAAATTTTCATTTATTTATTTTCTTCCACATTTTTACATTTTCAAAATAATGATACATTGCTAAGGGAAGAGACATTATCTGATTTGATGTAAATCCCTCTGAGCGTCTGGCTCTTTGCAATAAAGCTTACAGTTTTGACCTGAACCATTCACAGAGCCTATGCTGTTTGCAGGCTGTGGAGGCTTTTATTCACCATTAGAACCTTAAAAGGCAGAGTTACAATATGCCATTATTTTGTCCACCACAGGAAAAGGAAACTATATCAGTTAACCTTTAATACTGCTAGATGTGATTGCATGGGTCTTTATCAAGGGACAGGATGAACTTCTTATATATCCTTGTGACTCTTCACTCTCAAGCTGTCTCTAGAGAGGAGCACTAATTTCATTTCATTATCTAAATATATGTCTCCGTTTACATCCTGCTTTTAAGCAAAGGTTCAACTGTGGACTCTGGTTCTGACAGGTGGATAAGCATCCAAATCAGCAGAGAGGCAGATGGCAGCACATCTACAGGTTGTGGCAACCATTAGTAGCTGTCACTTTTCATATCAGACCTGTATAGTTTTCTGATTCCAGGTGGCTTCAATTAACCATGTGGGTTTAGCCCTTATTCTTGATCACTGACATTGCTGGTTAGTTCTCACAAGTAGTATAGGAACCAAGCGTTTGCACAACTGGGATTGGGTGTCAGTCTGGGTGCTGCAAAATTAGTTCCCAGATGGGACAGAAGCCTGACAACAATGTCCTCTTTCTCTGTTCTGTTCCTGGAAGGCCTTTCTGATTTGGCAATGGTCTCAGATTGGAGAAGAGGCAAAAAACAGTCATCTCCTATGAGTGGAAGGATGTAAAGCATTCCTGTAGACATCTTCTCTTCTCTTTTGGGAAAGGACAGATGAGAGTTGAGACTTTTTATCCACTGTGTGCATCAGAGCTTGATGTGAATGGCAGGTTCACATTGATGACTCCAGAGAATTCAAAATAGATGCTTATTAACATAGCTACCACTCTTAAATTAGGATTTAAGCACAAGGTGTGGCCCACTGTAAGTATACTGTGGCAAATATTATAAAACTATACATATATATGGATAGTTATCTAAATGATAAGACTGTAAGTCAGATAGCATTTAGTTTTCAACCAGGACTTTTCTACCTTCTAACATTATTTTTTTTTCTTGTTACTCCCCGTCATTCTTTGCATTTTTCCTTCCTCTTGTGTGTTTTATCAGACATTTAATCCTCTAAGTATTTCCTTATTCATTTTGTCAGCTACATCTCTAGCCTTATCTCCTGCTGTATTCTTTTAACAGTTTTGTTTATCTGTTACTTTCTCTGTCATTGTATACCTGTCTTTTGACCTTGACTGCAAACCCTCTGTTTGCATCTGAAGAGTATTTTGGAAAGTAGCCTTCACACTGTGAATAAGGTAGTTTACTAGAATTATTTTTCCAACATAACATCCTTTGACACTGGGATTATTTTATATACCTGGAATGCTTTCTTACCCATCCCTCTGATTCCTTTCTGCTGTGATATCATCCCTGTTTGATTTAGATTTTATGCCATCTATGCTGTTTGTTTCTTCCCATCCAGTAACTGATCATTACTGCCTTTATCCAAATAAAGGATATCCATGGCCTATGGGACAAGTATGACATCCTGAAGTCAGCAACAGATTCTCTGATTTCTGTTCTTCCACTATCTATACTATTGACATCTTCTTTAAATGAATGTTTCCCCATTCACTGTGCAAGCTGTGACTATTATTCTTTTCCTGTTGTCTACAAATACTTTCACTTTGAGAAGTTTGACTCTTAACTCTTGTGGACTTCTTCAGAATTACCCTACTCTCAAATGCTGGACTCAGCTCTTAGTTAAAAACACCAGAGATCACTTGCGAGTTGGAATTGGTATCACTTTTCTCCAGATATATTCTTTTCATCCAGTATCAATTGCTGAGGTTTTGGTAAAGATGCTGGAAGCAATTGCTACTATCCATAGGTATGCTGTGGACTTTGCATCTTTAAATTACATCTGGTCAATTTGCAATAGATTCTCTTTCCATAAAAGTAGTCCTACTGTCTTCACTGATTATTCTGCAGAAGTGTTTTGGAGGAGCTGTTCTTCGCAATTGTCCAGTTGTTGAAAACCACTGTGCTATTTACATGTTTCTTTCCAGTGGTTTTTTTTTTAAGGTTAGCAAAACTGGAACTACTACATTTCAGTCAGGAGAACAGTGAAGATAATTTTTTCTTAACTTCACAATAGAACTATTTTTACAGTATCCGTGTGAAACACTTTTGGTCCCAGTTTATCGTTTTCTGCCTTTCTTCACAAGAAGGGAAGGCAAGTAATACAATATTGCTATCCTGTTATTCTTTCCTCCTACGAAACATCTATTTCTACTGTAGGTGGCAGTTAACATTGTTTGTCCCACTTTATCTCGATTAAAGTAGTGGGAGGAAATCATGTGTTCCAGGGAGCTGCTGTGTATATAGCTTCTTTTTCTATTAGGCAAGTGAGTGGGTTGTACTTAAAAGTTATAACATGCTTTCCTTCCTTCACTTCAAGGTCAATGTGACTGCCTAATTGTTAGATAATATCTTTGTCCACTACCCTCATGCAGGTTAAAATCTCACTTCTCAGGATGAAAGAAAATCAGGGACAAATTGAGTCAGATTTGTCTTTTTTTTAAAAAAAAAAAAAAAAAGGTTTATATTTTTATGAAGAACAGGAAATTATTGTAAAGTAGATTGCCTGAACAGGTATGGCAGAATGCCAGACTTTGGCTGCAGAATGTGAAATTCATCATGGTCATCATGACTTTCTTAAATCAAACCATCTAGTGAGTAATAATAGACACAAAAAAGAAATCGTTAAAAAAAATAGTCAGATAAATGATCAGAGAGCTGTGAATAGAATTTTAGAAGGGCTGGTTGCAATAGAACAAAAGTAACTAAACATATGAAGGAAAACATGGTAATCAGGGAAAGTTAACATGAATTCACCAAGGGGAAATCCTGTTTGACCAACCTGATAGACTTCTATTAGGGCAGGACTGGTTGGCTAGATGAGGGGAGAGTAGTGGATGTCATCTAAATTGACTTCAGCAAGGCTTTTGACACTGTCTCCCATAACATCCTCATCAGAAAGCTCAGGCAGTGTGGCTTGGATGAGTGGACAGTGAGCTGGGTTGAGAACTGGCTGAATGACAGAGCCCAGAGGGTGGTGATCAATGGCACAGAATCGAGTTGGAGGCCTGTGGCCAGTGGAGTTCCTCAGGGATGGGCTCTGGGGCCAGTCTTGTTCAAAATCTTCATCAATGACCTGGACGAAGGGACAGAATGTTCCCCCAGCAAGGTCACTGATGACACCAAACTGAGAGGCCTGGCTGATTCCCCAGAAGGCTGTGCTGCCATTCAGCGGGATCTCAGCTGGCTTGAGAGTTGGGCCTCATGAGGTTGAACAAGGACAAGTGCAGAGTCCTGCACCTGGGAAGGAACAACCTCATGCATCAGTACAGGCTGAGGATCGAACTGCTGAAGAGCAACTCTGCAGAGAGAGACCTGGGAGTCCTGGTTGATAATAAACTAAACATGAGCCAGCAATGTGCCTTCGTGGCCAAGAAGGCCAATGGCATCCTGGGATGCATCAAGAAGAATGTGGCCAGCAGATCAAGAGCGGTTCTGCTCCCCTTCTGCTGTGCCCTGGTGAGGCCTCATCTGGATTCCTGTGTCCAGTTCTGGGCTCCTCAGCTCAAGAGGGACAGAGAACTTCTGGAGAGAGTCCAGTGCAGGGCCACTAAGATGATCAGGGGACTGGAGCATCTTCCTTATGAGGAAAGGCTGCGGGAAGTGGGGCTGTTTAGTCTGGAGGAGACTGAGGGGAGATTTCATTAATATTTATAAGTATAGAAATGGTGAATGACAAGAGGTTGGGACAACCCTTTTTTCTATTGTATCTAGCAACCGGACGAGGGATAATGGGATGAAACTGGAACACAAAAAGTTCACATAAGAAAACACTATTTCACTGTTAGGATGAGGAAGCCCTGGCACAGGCACTTCTTATAGGAGCCATCTTTACAGCCTCTTCCCCCTTACCAGAAAAGGCTGTCATGTCAAATCATGACACAAATGCTTTGCACAAGTCGAGGTCGATAACATCAGCCACTCGTTCTTTATCAACCAGTAATGTAAAACTGTCACAGAATGCCACCAAATTTGTCAGCCACAATTTGCCCTTAGTGAAACCATGTTGTCTGTCACCAATCACCTCTCTGTTTCCCAAGTGCCTTAGCATAGTTTCCATTATCTTGCGAGACACAAAAGTGAAACTGACTGGGCTGTAGTTCCTCTTTTTAAAAATGGTAGTTATGTCTTCTCTTTTCTGCTCACTGGAACTTCAACAGTCTGCCACAACTTCTCAGATATGACAGGTAGATGCTTAGCAACTTCATCTATCAATTCCCACAGGATGCTCAGACGCATCTCTTTCGGTCCAATGGACTTGTGGACATTCAAGTTTCTTAGATGGTCTCATTTCCTCCTATGGTGGGCAGTTCTTCATTCTCCTAGTCTCTGTCTTTACCTTCTGTGAATTGGGTGGCATGGAAAGAGCACTTAGAATCATAGAATCATAGAATGATAGGGGTTAGAAGGGACCTTTAGAGATCATCTAGTCCAACCCCCCTGCAGAAGCAGGTTCATCTAGATCAGGTCGCATAGGAACATGTCCAGGTGGGTCTTGAAGACCTCCAAGGAAGGAGACTCCACAACCCCTCTGGGCAGCCTCTGCCAGGGCTCCATCACTCTCACGGTGAAATAGTTTTTTCTTATGTTTAAGTGGAACTTTTTGTGTTCCAGCTTCATCCCATTACCCCTTGTCCTGTTACTGTCTACTATAGAAAAAAGGGATGCCCCAACCTCCTGACACCCACCCTTTAGATATTTATAAATGTTAATAAGATCTCCCCTCAATCTCCTCTTCTCCAGACTAAACAGCCCCAGTTCCCGCAGCCTTTCCTCATAGGAAAGATGTTCTGTACCCTTGATCATCTTGGTGGCCCTGCGCTGGACTCTTTCCAGCACTTCCCTGTCCCTCTTGAGCTGAGGAGCCCAGAACTGAACACAGTTTTCACTTGCTGGTTAAAATTGAGGAAAAAACAACTGTTGGGTCCACATTGTTGATGTTCACAGTGGATGTTAAACATCTCTAGAGATAGTTTCTTTTAACATAGTATCATAGCATCACAGAAAAGTTACAGTTGGTAAAGGCCTTTCACAATGTCCAACCACTCACATCACAGTGCCAGGCCCATCACTAACTTAAACCATATCCCTCATGCATGTTTTAAATATCTCCAGGGATGGTGACTCCGCCACTTCCTTGAGCAGTCCATCTCAGTGCTTAATAACCCTCTCAGTGAAAAAGTTATCTCTAAACATAATTGTATTGTCACTTATATTTCTACTCGCTGAATCCCAAACTTCTGTGATCTGGGGGGGTATATCACTCATTGACTTTTAAAGAATGTTTTGCAAATTTTAGCTGAAATAATGTGTTGATTTCATCTTGTGTTATGACATCTGGAACACTAGCCACAGCTGTCTTTGGAACCAGTGGCATCAAAATTAAGCAAAGCAAGCTTACTCATTTACATATTCTGCACATTTATAAAAACATCATTTTCCTGTATAAGTGAAAATCTGTGTTGCAGAGACAAATCAGCCCAGCTCCATTGATTCTAAAGAATCTAATATGATTGACATCAACTGAGATTTTGGCCTGCTGTGTTTAGCTGTGGTTTACACTGAATTGTAAAGTCAAGAAACTTGATGTGGCAAATATATGGGAGTGTTTTAAATCTTCTTTTAAGGAGGCTTCTGAAAAACAGTATTAATTTAAAATCCATGAAACTTTGCAAGAGAAAGATCTGGAATAAAGCAAAAGCAGTACTGTACCCAGGAAACAGGACTGAAATTTATTTCTAGCAGAGTCTTGGGGACAAGTAAAAGTTGCCACAGTGTGATGCTGATGCGGCCAGCACATAGGTGAAATGATACCTTCAAGATACATTTCTGCTGGAATATGATTTCTTGATTTACTTTTCAGCTTCCCCTGCATCTGGAGACTCTCCCTCAGATTTAATGAAAATAAAAAACACAACTGGGTAGGAACATCATCTCTGAAAAACAATGAACTCTTCACACTTCATGGAATAACATAAATAAAGAAAGTCTACAGTAAGGCATCAAAGATTACATAGAGGAGTCAGGGACTGGCAGAAATAAAGGAAGGAAGCTCCAGCTAAAAGCAGAAATTGGGGAAACATGGTCTCAGGGGAGTTTTTTTCTGAGGAACAAGGGATGGTTCCCAGTGCTATGTCCTGGGGAAGGGAATGAGATACGTACCTGCCGCTGTACCTACGTTGTGCTCACATTATTCTGGTTGCCTGCAAAAGCCAGGACACAACTGCAGCATTTAAAAAGGAATTCAGTGATCGTAGCTGTTGATAACCATATGACTAATCCTAACAGACTTTACTAAAGACATTTTCTTATACACAAGTACATGTGTGTGCAATCAAGCACAAGCATGCACATGTCTCCATTAAGATTAGTGATACAATTACTAAAAGTTTAACAGTGTTTTGTTAAACAGATGGAAATACTGTATTACTGACATGGCTGCCTGATATGTTATTAGATTTAAGTACTGATTTTATATGACAACATCGTCAACTTGAAATCTCACTTGCAGCTGAATGTATCTTTGCTTTTCCAAGGCACACATAAAGTTAAGATAGCTGTAAGTTAATAGAGGTTGAAATACTTCTTGTTCTGTTTAGCATGTTTCAACGTTTCATACACAGTGGGTTTCCCCAGCTGGTCAGTGTCACCTTCAGTTGTAGAGATCTTATTGAAAATAAAGAAAAAAATCATTCCCAAGGGGAAAAAATTTCTGCCTTTCTCTCTTTATTACCTGTCTCTGATTGAGTAGTATTTTTAAACATGGCTCTACATATAAGCATGAAAAAAGCTGAGGAAAGTTATATATTTGCATGCTTTAAAAAAACATAATTTCTGTAAAGTTCTCCACTAGATCAGGCCCACCGCCAGGGTAATTACTAGGCAGATGTAGTCCTTGAAACTACTTTTAACTCATCCCATGAAATGGATTCCATTTTAATTTTATAATCTCTTTTTAATGGTGCTTATTGTACAGTCAGTGATAGCAATAGGAACATTCGCTTCTTTGCCAGGAAGCAGTTTTATGCAAGGTATTTAATGGATATTTCAGACTTCATGCCAAATATTGTGGATACCTGAGAATTTATTATTACCTTCACATATGCAGTAGTCCCTTGGATGATATATTTTAAAATTGAAGAAAAGTTGCATTATTTTTCAAATATGTGGAGATATCACAGAAGGAAATACTGCTATCATTACAGATTTAACAATGCAACTTAGGTTTCTTCCATTTTTTACAGCTGAGAACAAGACCCATTCTATGATTATGATATCTTCTGATTCTTTTTTATGTATCAGAAGGGCATATTTACATTTTTTCCATCATGATGAATTAAAAAGGGAATGCTTGCTTTTGCTAGAGATGACCTTTTGTTTACACTAGAAAGAAACAGAGGCTTTGGTGCTCCAAGGATGGATTGCCTTCTGTAAGTGGAGCTGTCTCCGTACAGCTGTGTTTGAGATCTGAATTAGGCATGCTAATGATTAAAAAATGTGGAGGAAAGGAGGCAAGTGATTCTGAGGAGGAAATGGACTGAAGTTTATATTTTCTTGAAACAGTGTGGCTTTGCTCTGTACCTCCACATCAGAATCTTTATTATTCTCTCAGGAATGGCAGCTTTACCATCAACTTCTCAACAGTCAGTTTTTCTGCAACATCTCTTGTTAGCTTTCATCTTTAGTTGTTTTGTAATCTCTCTTTAAAAGAAGACTGCCAACACTTTTTGGTCATACTTAAAACTGACAGGTCGTGGAAATAGAAGTATTAATTTATTTTATTTTCCCCCTAATTTTATTTCTCATACTAATTTTTTACTCAGTTTAGTCAGTCTTCCCAAAATGATAGACTATTATGCTGCTCCTTGAAAATGAAGCAATTGCAGTTTGTCAACCAATTAGTTGCAAGCAATTTGTTTGGTAAGATTGTGGGAGGAATGACTGTGGGGTGAATGAGCTTCATGGAAGACAGCATTGGCTGTAATGGGAACAGGATATGAATTACTTAGTTGTAAATAGAAAGGCTTCTGTTAATCTATTCAGAAAGAAAAAAAAAAAAAAGAGCAAAGTTTGCCACTTCCTATATGGTTTATTTCCATGTTTGATTTTAGTTTTTGATATGTTCTTCAGTTCTCAGAGTCTGCCCTCTTGGCTTTAGTTAATGTCTCTATTTCATCTTCATTATTTAAATAATTGACAAGTCTGCAGAGTTAGGGATAGTTAGGAAGGGGTTTGAATTTCTTCTTCGTTTCAGTTTGACTCCAAAATAATAGTTTAGAAGTGCAGTGTTTCATTAGTTATATAGCAGTCAAGTACTGTCAAACAAAATAAGAACTTGGTGTTCCAGGATCAACTTACACAGTAAAAAAAGAGAGAATGGGAAATACATATTTTATTAATTTGTCGTTTAAATGGCACATCTTAAAGGGCTATTTGCTTCGGCACATTTTAAATGTAATTTATACGTTACGCTTGTTTCATAGCATTAGGCTGCCTAAAGCAATAACACCTAACAGCTGAAGTAAAATGTGTCCTCAAACAAAGTGAAAGAGGGAATTAAAGGGAACACCTGTGTCTTGTTATTAGAAATCATATCCATACTGGACTTGTAATAGCCTAAATAATACAAATTTAGCTAGAAGTGGCAAAGCAGATGGAAACATCTGTATATTGTATGCCGGGACAGCTATTGGGTGGTAGGATATCTGGCCCTGGTTTTCCCCTGAATAAACACTATTTACATGGTAGTTTTCAGCCTTTGCATTTTTAACCCTTGAAAAACTTTCATACCTGCTGAAGATGGTATATTTTATGCTAGAAGATTAGTACAGGAAGACAGTTTGATCCTGATATAAACACAGGTACAGATGTAAGTCATGTAAATGTCCAGTACAGAAGTAAAATTA
Organism: Colius striatus; assembly: GCF_028858725.1. Classification (NCBI taxonomy): domain Eukaryota; kingdom Metazoa; phylum Chordata; class Aves; order Coliiformes; family Coliidae; genus Colius; species Colius striatus. The sequence continues at coordinate 51,367,854 of NC_084759.1, forward strand.
ACATATCCATTGGCATAAGAGGAAAATAACACATTCAAACTCCCTTGAATAAACCATTTTCTCACTAAGTGAAAAACTCAGATGAAAAAGTGTTGCAATGCTAGATATGGCTGAGATAACAAAGACAACATCAAAAACAGCCAGAATTCCACCTCATCATTATTCAAAGCATATGTCAAAGGAATTTAGCTCTCTCTAACATCAGATGTCTACACTGTAGTCATAGAGAATGCAGGCATGCTGTATCGTTCTAGTCAGTGTGATCAAAGGAAAGGTGAAACCATTCAGCTGGGCAGCTGTCAGTATCTGCTCTAGTTTGAGCTGAATATCTCTGCAGCCTCCATCAACTATACTGACTGGATACTGCAGCCTCCATCAACTATACTGACAGGATACTGCTCTGGCTGGGGTGGGAGCTTGGGTATTGACCTCACTTACAGACTGTAAGACATCTTAAGCCAAATGTCTGAAACTCAAATCTGAATCCCACTTTCATAGTTCCCTTACACACAGGTTCACTTCCTAACATCACAGAAGTATAACAGTCACCCTAACTCTGTCTTAACTTTTACATGATGCCATGCGACCATGGTGGGAAAAGATTTTTTTCTGCCAGTCATACATTTCTAAATGGATTATCTATCAATCTCCAGGGTTTTTATGCTATTTTGTATTGCTAAACACTTACTATATTCATTATTTAATATGCAACAAAAAGGCAGATAAACCAGGTCATTTGGTTGGCAGATCAGAAGGCAGAGAATATGAATTAGCCAAGGAATGTCTTTTCATATCAGATCTTATTATGCTGTACTACCAAATATTCAGAAGCACTGCAAAGAGTGAATCTCTGTTTAAAAAATAAATAAATAAATAAATCTGGGGCTATTTAGCCTGGAGAAAAGAAGGCTCAGGGGAGACCTTATTGCTCTCTACAACTACCTGAAAGGAAGTTGTAGCAAGGCAGAGGTCAGTCTGTTCTCCCTAGTAACAAGCAATAGAACAAGAGGAAATAGCCTCAAGTTGTGCCAGGGGAGGTTCAGGCTGGATATTAGGAGGAATTTCTTTACTGCAAGGGTTGTCAGGCATTGGAATAGGCTGCCCAGGGAGCTGGTGCAGTCACTGTTACTGGAGGTTTTTAAGAGACAGATAGATGTTGCACTTAGGGAAATGATCTGTTGGTTGATAGGGCTGGGACAAAGGCTGGATTCAATCATCTTAAAGGTCTCTTCCAGCTGAAACAATTCTGATTCTATGATCTCTTAGTCTCTACTAGTATATCACCCATACTTACTAAAGACAGTTGTTATCTTGTTCTGTGACATAATGCTACCATAGATTCTGTTGTTGCCAGATTCTGTTTGTGAGATTTTGTGTGCTGTTCTTTAAATCCTTAGTGGCAACCAACTTGGTAAAGCTGATGAAGTCAAGAAAACTATAGAAAATTAAAAACAATGAAGAGAAAAATTAGTAGTGCTTTCTATGATCCAATGACGTTTACTGTTGCAAATGAGAAATGTAATCTCTTCTGGGTTCTGTACCACTTGTGTATGGCAGAACCCAGGATTCATACCTCCACATACTGCCTAAATGTCTCCAGTAATGACAATGGCTAGTTAATTCTTTTATAGAAACTTAATTTTCATCTAGATCCTGTATCATTGCTTATGGATGAGCTCACTTATGGCTTTAGTAACAAATCTTTGTATTTCAGTTAGAGCTTAACACTCCTTTAAGGATTTGAGTCTTCCAAAGCTTCATGATATGTTGAGATGTCCACGGTAGCTGTTGTCCTAGGCACTGATATGACCTTTTTTTTATTCACTCAAGATCCAAACCTCCAAGATACTTCCTTATGAATTCACTATAAAACCTAAGATTCTTTCCACTTGCAAATTCATTCCACATTCCATCATCTGGTTGAGGCTGTTGTGTTCCTTTGTCTTCCAAACATAATGGACTGACTCTCAGGGCATAGTGCCATGCCATTCCTGTACCCACTTTCTTTCTGCCTCAGCTTGTCCCAACATTATTTGTTCATGTTCTTGTTTCTATAGTGCTCTGAATTGTATTTTACTCCTATGTGTTCCCTTTTGTGACTTTCATGTGTTCTCTAAAAATCCAGTGGTCTCTGATCTGTGTGTGAGAATATTAGCTTCAATCTAAAAATAATACTTTTTTAACTTGCATAGTTAGTGGAGTGGAAGGAAGGGAAACAACCCCAAACTACAGATTGTGGCCCATCTAAGCCCCAGAAATTCCAAACCATGAAAAAAAAAAGCTCGAAAGCTATCAGTGTATTACCCAGATGTGAAATTTAAGAAACTGTTGAATAAAATTTAGCCAGATTTTGGAGGAACAGACTCATGATTGCTGAATGCTTCTGCCTGGCAAAGCAGCCATGGGAGCCCCTGCAGTGGAGATAGCCTCCTGACAGCTTTTCCCCATGCGGTGGTAACAGCAGAATCTGCAAATGCTCCATTGGGATTCCTGCTAGGTAAGTGTCAATGTATTTCATTTTGCAGGTGAGCCCTGGAGCAAATTATACTAATAAGGAGTCCCAAAATGGGTATTTGGGAAGGACAGCATTAGAGCATAATGATGGATATTGCAAAGGATATGTTAATACTTAATTAGATAACCTACTTATAGACATCTCTATAGCACTCATTACCAGAGCAGCTGTGATCTGATTATATCAGCAATCTGAACTTTATCAAATCATTAACTTATGGCATTAACAGTTTGGGAAGAGAATCAAAACATAAAATGGCTGGCATTGGTGTTAATGTAATACATGACATAGCACAGTTGCAACTGATAATTACCCATGTGATCAATCCTTATTAAGGTTAATATCAGTATGTTTGTCAACCGTGAAGCATTACAGTTTAAATAACACAATGCTTAGGACATGATACTCTGGCTGAAATACAGCCTCTTGGGAGGAAGCTTCGTATCTGTGATAAGCCTTACACTTCTTCAGAAGACAAGTGCAGTGCGTGTGTTGCCATGTACCTTGTAACACAGTTGCATGCTGTAAGTGCAGTAACAGGGACCCTTTCTGACAATGCCACCTGGAATAGCTGTCAAAAAACACGTGCTTTTCAGTCTGTGAAGGAGCTTATGCAAACAACTAAAACGTGTCCAACATTGCTATAATTTAGGAAGTGTGGAAGAATATGGATTGAAAACCAAATTTTTTTTGCCCCTTTGTCACCAACTGTGAAAGATTCGTGTTTTCCCATGCTGACAGTGCACCAGACTGCCGTGTTAGATATTCTGATTAGTACCCACCTGCCTTGGGTTCTGTAGGGCAGCACTCATGAGAGGTAGGACTGAAATCTGAATTGTGTTTGTTTTTCAGAATCAGATGTGTAGTTATTCAAGAACGATTTTTTTCTCACTCACCAGAACTGAATAGCCTTACTTAGGGTTACAAATTGAGTCAGATGTCTGCTAACACTCCTTGAGTGAAATGTATTGCTTCTGAAAGCATGTTAGACTGACAGCAGTAGAAGCTGAAGTGATTTGCTTATCCACAAAATGGTTTCTGTGGAATCAATGTCATAGAATGTTTGCTAACACATATATCTAGTTGTGGTTTGGTTTTGTTTTTTACACTTGGAAAGCACAATGTGTAAAGTGAATTGAGTTTTTCAGACTCATGACCCATAACCTGCTGGTCATTCAACTTACAATCTACAGCAATCTGCACCTGTATTTTTGTGTGTATGTGAAACAAAAGAAGCTGATTCATTGAACTGAGACTATCAACTCATTTTATGTATGACCCCAAACAAGCCTTGCTCCCAAATACTACAATAGAAATAACATTGTGAAGATATAACTCACAACACTATTTATCACTCTCCTTCAGGAGATCAAATATTTTTCCTGTTGTCTTTTTGTAACCTTTCTAACAGAAGAATCTGAAAAGGACAGCATGATTGTTAGCATATTGTCAATCTACATTCCAATATAGATCTTTTAGTTTAATCTTTAACATCTATTATTTTAATCCAGAAAGAGACTCCCCTGTCTGCGCTGCCCAAAAGATATAATTCAAAATCATATTAAGACAAAGAATCTTGGTAATACAACAGGAACCAAGGTATAGAATCACAGTAATTACATTCTCTTTTACCAGCACTATTGTTCCTCAGTGAAACTGAAAGAATAGGACATCCCACTGTGTACTGTATAAAACCATGCTAACATCACAGAATGCCAAAGACATAGGAAAATGCTATAAAACTGAAAGATAAAATCTATGTTTTATCTGTTCCAGAGAAACCCATAGGTGTCTGTGACACTCAAGCTTTTATCTCATGCTCCAGAATACTTAGCTCCTTGAAATTTAGCAGAATATTTCTGACCATCACCTGAACACCTGTGTCCAATTGAAAAGAAAAACTCCTTACAAATCTCAGACTGGCAGAGAGTGGTTTTTGGGTGAATGTGCAAAGTGGTGTCATTTGTAATTTTCTTATCTGATTCTTTTGTTTGGTAACATGTTGAGGGCATGTAACTTATTTTGAATGAGTGTTTTGTGAATGTTATTCATTATCCATGACCCCTTGTAAAGATACTGACAGGTTTGGTGGTTTTTTTTATTGCCACTTATGTGCACCCCAACAATGTCTAAACTTTTCATACACTAGGCAATCTGTCAGATTCTGCACATGACACCATAATTTCCATAGCATATTTTAGTACTGAGTAATGTTTTTTGCTCCTTATTCAATACTGTGTATTATGTGTAAAAATGAGCTCCAACATTAAATGCTTCAGTGAAGTACTTTTTATCTTATTTGTACATAACTTCAGGACTGTAGGGACAGGTCGGGCTGTGTAATGGAAAGAGTTTCCATTTTCAGTAACTAACATCTGAAAAATGCAATAATTTCTTGGGTTTCTGCAGACAAACAAATTTCCTTTTGTGTTCACTGAAGATCAACTTTGACCTATACTGGCACTGAGACATTATGCAAGGCAGATTGGAAGATCCCAAATAGTAGTTAGGAGGGGACATCCCCTCAAAACTCTATGGGAAGTATTTTCCCATACAGAAGAGGAATGAATGCATCTTAAACATTATAGCACTGCTATATATTCAATCCTTTGATTGATTCTCAAGTTTTAATATGGTTGAAATATGACCTTAAAAATACTTCAGTGTTCATATGAGCTGAATACAATTACAACAGATTTTGGAGTCTCTTGCAGACATCTTTGGTTTTGTTGGGGTTTATATATTTCTCAAATAAGTAAATAAACTTTAGAAGTACAAGGAGATTTCATGGATATGTCTGGTTTCAAAATGACTTTCTCCAACATCCCTTTCAGAGAATATCATAACTCTGAGTTATCTCTGTTAAAAGGTAATGATTTAGATTAACAGCTGATGTACAATGTGTGTCTTTGTGTGTTGTCGTATAGCTGGCAATTTACCCTTCCATCTTGGTGTGCAGCAGTTGCAAGACTCCCAGATACCTTCCTTCGCCTTCCTTTAAGTAGAGTAAAAGTTGCAGTTTTTTCAGGCCATAGAAGGAAATAGAGAAGTAATTATTCTTTCAATTGTGGGAGTGCTTACCTGCAAAACTACAATAAAACTGTAAGAAAGGATGTAGTCTTCTGAAATCTGCCCAAATGTTTGCTGGAATTTAATGAATTCAGATTTTCCTAAGCAAAATTGTTTTCTTGTATTTTAGTACCAGAAAGTTCAAGATTTACTTGCTAGGGACATACGAATCTACGTATAGTATACCAGTGTTATTTTGTGTCTTTAAAAAATCCTCCAAATATGGTGAAGTATTTGGTATTAAAGAGCTGGCAGCCACCTTTTGCATTTCCTCAAAAAGTTATGGTAGGTTTTGCAATAACTCTACTCAAAACTTTGCAGAAATTAAAAACAGAGTATTTACAGAAAACCACAGAGTGTTTACAGAAAACCTCAGAGTGAAAAAAAAATTGAAATGGAAGGTTGATCTTGTTCTCATATGGGAGGGTTGAACAGTGCTGAAGCTCACTTAAGTAAAAATGTTTCATTTGTGTTAACCTGTATGTTTTAACAAAGAAAACACCCTCCTGTAAGGACTGCAGCTTGGTAAATTGTAAATAAAAACTATTTACGAGGAGAATTTTTGTGGTATATGTTACTATGGAGATCACTTGAGAAAAGAGGTATAAAATTATAGCTTGCTTTCTTTCAGGAATTGAAAAAATGGTTTAGAAAACCTTTAAAGAAATTGGTTCAACTGCAACATTTAAAAGAACAAAGTAATGGAAACATGTATCCGCTTACAGAATTTCACAAAGCAAGGAGATCTTGACGACAGTTACATTTTTGGTGATGGGAAAAGTAGACATCTCTTATTTGTGTAGTTAAAACTTATGGGAGATATTGTTAGTCCACAGAAGTGGAATATTAAAAAACAATTCACATGGAGAAGTTTGCCAACATAAATAATGCTTATGGGAAATTGTATCTGGGGCTATTTTCAAATCTTATTTAATTGCTGGATGTTTATGACTGCTCTATGTGCTCTGAGAAATTATAAATGGAAAACCTCAGTTCAAAGAGGACAGAGGTAGGTGAACGTTTTTTAAGAATGTTCTAAGTAAATAATTTGTAGGCTTAGCCTGTCCATATTGAGTGGCATAAGAGGCTGCAAGTAGGATAAAATTATACCATTTCATGATTTAGCTTTCTCTTTAGGCTTGGTAGAGAAGTATCTCACTTTTCACTGGGAATAGTGTGTGGGAACCAGTGAGTAGTGTAATGGAGGAATACACATCTGAAGTTAACACATGCCATTATGAAATGCAAAGGTGTGAGAAAAGAATTTGGAGCAGAAATAAAAGTTAGAAAAAAAAAAAGAGTGACAAAAAAGTTATAAAAAGATGGAAGAGTGAAAGTAAAAGTAATCAAAGTAAAAGGAAAATGAGAGATGTATGATGGAAAGCTATTTTAAAGGCTACTTCTGAAATAATCATTTCCAGTGTTCATTTGGCTTTGATGCTTTTTCCAATGTTCTTTCTGTGTGCCAGTTCTCTTTCTTGACTGTTCAAATAGCCCAGAGATACTTCTCTCCATTTTTCTTACTCTCTTTTCTTCACATTTATGATTTCCTTTTTGAAGAAAAGATGTGGCTCCTGAGAGTACTTCACTTCTTTTTCAAGCTTCTGCTAATGAAATTATGATTTCTTAGACACTCGGATAATCAAACCAAATCATTCCCACACCTAGTTTTCTACCCTATTTTCAACATATTCTGGATGTTTTCTGAGGCCTCAGTTTCTGTTACTGCAACTATGGCACCGTGGTTTTTGTTTGAGCTACTTTAGAGTTATAGTCTTTCCAGCCCTAATAATCTTCTTACTAACTTGGAAGAGGACATAGGATAACAGTGCCAATCCTTCTTCTCTGTAAGCCACATAGTGAAAAAGTTGAAACCTATCTTGTGGTTCAGGCATAGTTAAAAACCATGGGCATAGCCTGCATGGGGCAGTTAGGGAAAAGAGCACCAAAAGTATTTCCATCCTAGAGGACATTGATTCTTATGTCATCATACTGCAACACTGCAACAGGGGCTGAGGGCTGAACGGGGGCTATTTGTTTACCAGGATAAGCAACTCGTTACATCAGAACCAACCATCAGAAGCCCTCACGTCTCATGTTGTCCTGCAGGTGTGAATGACTTTACCCAGCAGAACATGGCATCATGAGAGCATGGGAACTACACTTGAACATCTGAGAAGAATAGCTACAAAAAGCTTATCATTTTGGCCAAAGTTTCATCAGTTTAAAATACTTCTTGCCCACTTGGTAGTTCAGCTGAGTTGAATCAACCTATAGTAAAATCAAGTCATGGAGCGTTGTATTTGCTAGGGATCAAGAGTATGCACACGCTTCCTCACAGTGACAGTGACTCAGCAATCTAATTTTCCTTATTTTAAAAGTCATTTATGTTGCATTCAGTTCAACTTTTCCCTTGTCTTTAATAATAATAATAAAAAAAATTGGTTTAAGCCAAAAGATACCCATTTAGTTACCTTGTTCACTAAATTTATCCCCATAGTTTCTTTATTTGTTGAATTGGGGTAGTACAGCATTCTTTTGAGAACAAAATGCTAGTCAAAGAGAAAATGAGTTCTGAGGCACTTGAGAGGGAAATAGCTGAAACTAGCTATTGAAAACAGAAAAGGAAATGCAACACAGATGAGTGTGAGGTACTTTACATTCAAAGCAGAGACAAAAGCATTGTGAATTTAAATTAGTATAATGACCTACAGAAACTACAGCAAGGTCTCCAGAATTATTCAGCCCTGACAACAAGAAGGTGATCAGATTTTGTTTTATTTAGAGTTCAAGTTAAGCACAAGCACTGCTAACAGGCATGTGGCTCCTCATGAAGAGAGAGAGTTTCTGTCCTCTTTATAGCTGCCCTCTAAGTGTAGAGTAGTGTGATGGGGTCCAGACTAACTCTTCTTCTTCTCCATGGATAAAAGATTTAACTCCTTCAGTCTTTGTAGGGCAGATTGTCCAGCCATTTGGTCATTCTTGTGGCCCTCCTTTGGACTTTCTCCAGTCTACATTTTTTTTTTAATTATGGGGACTAGAACCAGACAGTGTTCCAGGTGCATTCATCTTTCTTTTTCCTCTTTCACTTTATCTTCCTTTTGTTATTGAAATAAAGAGCTCTGATTAATTCTAACCGTTTTGTTTTCTGATGCTTTTCTTAGTAGCTTTTTTTCCCCCAGAAAAAGAGTGAAAACTTGAGCTTTTAAGGCATCTGAAGGAGGATAACAAGTAAAGCCATCTTTTCAGCAAACAGTCTGTTGAAGTCTTGTTAAGAGTCTTGCTTTTTTTTTTTCATGAGTCATGAGTCTCTGGAGTATACTTCACAAAGTTTAAATGGAAAAGGTTGGCAATACCGGGAATCAAACTTTTGAAATGTTTCAAAGAGAATAATTCTTCATTTCTTAAGATCTATTCTTGCAAAGATATGATAGATTTTTTTTTTCAAAATAAAGCAAAACTAATCCAACTGTAATGATAAAATAATTTTGCTTGCTTTCTCGTCAGCCTAAAAAGTGCAAATACATTTTGCATTGAATCTGGAGAAAAAAAAAATGTCATGGCTGAGAAAAAAAAAAATAATTAAAACTTAGATTTGCTTCTTTCACAAAAAGATTGTACCCCTGGATAGCCAACCTGCAATTAGCAGCATTAAGGGTCACACTACCCAAATCAGTACATAAAAGCTGTTTGGAAATGACATCTGCACCATTTGTACATGTGATTAAGTTCTGAATTAGCTGTAATCTCTCAGGAAAAAAAAGAGATTTAAATGTCACTCTGGACTGTTCAATGAAGACATCTGCTCAGTGCACCCCTGCGGGCAAAGGGAAAATGTTATGTGCCTATTATTTCAGCGAAAGCTTTACTCAAGAGAGAATGACAGGAGCAGGCTCAGGGTGCTGAGTGCCGGCATGAGATGTTTTATCTTTGGACCCTGTAAGAGAGAGGATATGAGACTAGGTGACCTATTGGTTTGTCCCAGTATGACAATTTCTATGTTCTCATAATGAAAGGAACAAAATCTTCTGTGCAAGAAAGAACAAAGAGATCTGCAGATAATAGCCAATTAGTGGATCAAAGGCTAATTAGGTAAGTTCTAAAATAAAGTTTTGAAGGTGATACAGGTAGCTAAGCAGGGAATTGTCATAGGAGAGGATAATGATGCTCTCTACACAGCTCAGGAAAGGACAACCAAAGAACTCTGTGATGCTTGAACTGGTAAGAAAAAGGAAATATGGTTAAATAAACATACCAAAAAGAAATTCCTTAAATGAGTGGTTCTGGAAGTAACTGATGGCATTTGGATCAAATGAATGATGAGGCTTTAAAATAACTCGTGTTCTATTGTTTATTTCTTAGATTTGAGAATAATCAACAAACAGTAGAACATGAGCTATTTTCTAAATGTAAATATACAGATAGATATGCATACCAGATACTTGCACGCACCCACATACACATCTTGCCTGTAGTTATCCTGAAGTACATTATTTGAGACTGAAGACATAAGACTGAGTTCTCTCCTGTATTAATAATTGTGTAACATTTAGAGAGATGCTTCACTCAAAAAGGAGGGTAACCTGTCGATTGATTTATTCAAATTTTACAGAATCTTGATAGTTTAGTGAGAATTTAGTGAGAATCTACTAGAGGGTATGAATTTTGAAATAAAAGGAAGATAGAGGGATGATTATACTGTGTGCAACTGCAAACATGAAACATCCAGGCAGGGATAAAAGTTGTTAGAGGCAAGCAGTAGTCCCTAAACCAATAGCAAAGCCACAGAAAGAGCACTTGTATGTATGCAGTGCCTGCCATCATCTCCGTAAGTGCATCCACTCCCAGCAAGCACTCACATGCTTCCTTAGGCTTAGTGAGAACCAGTCCTCACCACATCTCGGCCACCCTGTCTCCCACTCCCTTGAGACTGGTTGTTCAAAGCCAGCAGCCCTCTGTTCAAATCCTGCTCCACACTTTAGCACTTGTGAGGCTGCATTGGGTGCTAAGCAGGGAACAGACCCAATTGAAAACCCAACGTTTCTGGACCTCTCTGCAGGATTGTTGTTCTGTGGCTATACTATCACATCACCTATGATGCCAGCACAAAGGAAATTATGAGAATCAGCCACCAACAAAGGGCTGTTGCTCTCTGCTGGCTATGAACTGTCTTCAGCAAATCACAAAATGTCACCTTTATGTGTTCTTCCTTCTTTACTCTCCCAGATTTACAAACTGGTTTCTTTTGTGTACTCTGATTTCTTTTCCTACTTGCAGCCAATATTTGGGTTTTCATATGGTAATCCCCTTCTTAAGAAGCAAATAATGGAAAATATAATATTTATGAGTTATTATAGTCTGGCTCCAAAAATTACCATGTGAATTAATGTCCTCCCTGGTTCAGTGCTAAGCATAAACTACCAAACAGCTTAGCATCAGCTTTCCATCAAACTAATAACCAGAGATACCAGACAAGCTAAATTACGTTCAAACATGCTGAATGTTTCCTTCACTGGAAACTTCGAGGTGCTCTAAAACTTTGCAAAACTGGATTTGTGAATTTTATCTTTGTTGCTATGTTTTTTGATTCATATCACTGTTTAGTTGATCCCTTATTAAGGAGTATGTTATATTACAGAGTGTGTGGAATCACTGTTCTAGAAAGATTTCTTAATGAATGTGGTCCTGGGGTCACCAAGGGCAAACAGTACTTTCAAGACGTGTCCCCCTGTATATTGCCTAAAGGTCTTTGTGACTTTCAAAACAACTGCTAAAATACACTATATAGATGTAGTGTTTCTACATTTTTTTCACATTCAAAGGAGCATTTCCAAACAGAAGTTAATGTCAGAGAACATATTAAATGGGGAAAAAAAAAACAAATACCCAAAATGCATCTTTCTGTCGGCATTTCTTTTGCAGATCTTTTCGTCATGAATCTTATAAAAGGTTGACTGAAAAACAGAAAACCCAGTCTAATACTGCAAGGAGCAGAAAATTGGACTCAATGATCCTTATGGGTTCCTTAGAACTTGAAATAGTCTATATTTGAAAATATTTGACATGCTCAGAAATAGATCTATCACTGACACTATGTTTCTTTTTGTTTCAAATACCCAACTTCTGTCACAAAGGATAGTCTTCATCTCACTTAACTGTAATAATCTACAAGTCAAATATTGAGTAGGCTACCCTAGTAGTCTGTGCTTGCTGCCTTGTGGTAAATTGATAATGACATACTAAATAGAGATAGGACAATGCCAATAATACTATGTTTACTTTGTTTCTTAAAAATGTTGCAAGACAGTTCTTTTACACTTTAATTGCAACATGTGTGTATTTATTGTATGTATATGTTGATTGATATTTTTTGCAGACTACTGCACAGATTCCTTAGAGGAACTTTTTACTCTTTTAAGGGAGATAGATGATACATATTATCTAATTTAATAACATATCTGGATTTTTTGTTGTTTTTTGACAAATGTATCCTCTGAGCTGATGTCTGGAAAGCAAATATGTACTACCAGTAGCTGAGAATAGATGGTTGAAATTTGGTTGAAATTTGTCCAGGCTATGCTTTTTAAGTTGTAAAGCTCTGGTTTGCACTTCATATATGTAGTTTAGGAACCAATCATGATCATGACTATGCATCCTTTTCTTTTTATGTTTCATCTTTCATTATATTTTACATATTTTACTGTTTGAGGGTTGCTTGCTTGAACTCTAGATACACAAAAGTGCAGTTTAGGAAAAACTTATGTGCTGAATGTCATACCAACACAGAAATTCTTTTAATAAATTTTATTCCACAAATTGCTCGTGAATCTAATAACTATAAATTTAGGTGTACATTCAAGTGACATATTCCAGTATTCCAATGTATATGAGCAAAGTTACTCATGTAAGATAAAGCCTAGAGATGTTTAATGCTTTGAATTCTGTATACACTGACAAACCCTCTAACGTCTGTTTCAAGCTCTTTTATGTATAATACAACTCCTCCATAATAAGTTCAAATCATTCTAGCCTCATCCAATAATGCTACAAATTATTTGTTCATCCCTCTCAGAATTGCAGGAGCTGCACTGAATGTGTTATCAGTTTTTCAAGGCTCTGGACAGTGCATAAACTTTTGAAAGTGAATTTGTGCGCTTTTGAAGGTGACAGAACAGTGTGCACCAAGGCTGTATCATAAAAGATGCCATTATCCTGTAAAGTAAGTTAGATGTATTTTCTTGTCATAAGACAAAGAGCTACATGGCACTCTTAACATGTTGCTCAATTTCAGTGATTTTATGGAGCATTGCAACTGCTTCAGTGTAGTGCCTTCTCATTCTGAAATATTAGTTTCTTCTTTATAAATACACGACTGTTGGCCTTTCTACTATCACTTTTTTTCTGGACCAGCCATAATTACATCTCTCTTTTATGGAATCATTACAACTATTATTCAGGTGCTTTCATCTTTAAAAATTATATCTCATTTTCTAAACCAAATGTTTAAACCTTTTCTCCATTATTCAAGAAAAAATAGAGAAGTGACAACTCTTATTTTAAAATCAGAATACTCTTCCACAGTTCTGGGTTAGGCAACCACCACAATAAACACCAGAAACACAAATCCTGAAATGAAACTCAACCTTCAAGAAAATCAGGAAATAAGGAAAAACTGAAGAATAAAAGGCATTTCTTCTTTTTTGGTTATTGGATACTAACTGAAATTTTAGAGATATAGTGTAATATTGTGCTAAGTTTATGTAGCCAAAATAGCTGTTAAATTGGTTAAATGGGTCATGGTTTTTCTCATCTTCTACTTAAAAGGAAAAATTAAGGTGAGCTCAAAAATATAATTACTTTTGATTAGTTTTGGGTTTTTTTTAAGTAAAAAAACACTATTGACTGAGGGAGGAAAGGCAAAAAATAAGAAAAAGATAATAAATTGAGTTTTAAGACAGAAGACTATTTAGCTGAAAAATAGGAGAACAAGACAATTTTGAGTCTTCATCTTGGAGAAAAATCAGTGATGTATCTGGGGTTGGTACTAAGAAACATAGACTAAGGATCTGGATGAGAAAGTAGGCAATGAGTCAGATGTTTATTAATAAAAGTGCTGTAAGTTGTTTTACTTAACGTGATTGGGCAATTAAAACACAAAGCTATACAGATGCAGACATCCCTGTTTCTGATGTCCCCTGTGAAATTCAACCAAGCTGAGTATAATGCTCATGGGTGAAAATAACTGTAAAAAACTGATTTTTATCATTTTCTTTTTAATCTGAAAGACAAGAAATTGTGAGAGGAGAGCGGAGAGAATGGCTCTTCTAGAGAAAAAGCTTTCTTGTGGGAGCTTTCTGCTTGACATTATTTGTGCTGTTTGTGACAGCATAACCCACAGAGGATCCTCTCAAATAATAAATACAGCCAGAAAGCAATAAAGTCTAAATTATGACATTGTGAAGCAAATAATGTTTCTCTCTTGCTTATTATATCTTATATCTTTGATCCTATGACTTTAAGGCAAATGTTGCTGTGACTGAAACAGTAGTCTCACAAAGAGGTACATAAAATAAATAGCATCACCTAGAATGCCCTAGTCTAATGAGGAGTTATTCTATAGCTAAAAAAGAAACAAACCAAAAGCAATCAAACAAACAAAACCCCTGACATAATAAAAGCAGTCAAAGCTACAGAAAATGATGGAGGAAATGGTGAGTGGAAGGTGGAAGTGTTACACTACTGAAAGAACAAGAAACTTTTTGGTTAACTTGGCTGGGAAACTAGGACACAGTGAAGGCTACAGAAGGAGATATGGTGACAGTCTGTCCTGATATCCTGCACTCATTATTATGAGCTCTTTTGATTTCTGCAAAATCAGGCATTTATGCATAAGATCCTTGTTTCCATGGAAGGAAAGAAGAGTCAAGTTGAATAAAGAGCACACATCTGTTTTTACACACAAGTAATTCTGACTTGAAATCCATTACCACTATAGTTAAAGAAGCGAAAGCAAAGTCATAATAAAATCTTAAGTTTCAGGGACATAATCCATCACTTACGGAGGTCAGGAAGGCATTTTCTCTCCACATGAAGAATATTGCCTTGGGTGCACTAGGCATATTTTGTCTTGCTTAAAAGCACAAAGTAGTCGATCATTTCCAGTGGCAGGCAGCGCACTGTGGTAGACCAGTTGTCTGATCCAGTCTGACAAATGCTGTGTTCCTAGGTTTAATTTATTCAGGTTTAAAGTTTGCTTATGAAGTTGATAGGAGACACAGCAACTAGCAACACAGTATCATTTAACTTGTCCTGGAGAAACAGTTACAGTTTCAGAACACACAGCCTCTAATTAGAGTAAATTACTCCTGATGGAATAAGCAATCTGAGAAAAGGGAGAAAAAAAAGTGAGTTTAATTTCTAATGCTACAGGGAGGTCTTGGCAGTTCAAAACCTGTCTTTAAATCTTAGGAATTCTGCTTTGAAGTGATAGCTAATAGCACTGGGCAGGAAATAAACCTGATTAACATTTTGTCAGTAACTTTGAGAACAAAATACGTACTTACAACAATAGCCAAGACTTATCATCTTCAACTGAACTTGACGTTTGCTTAAGAAAAAAATAAATTGAAGCCATGAAAATGACATTAAATAAATTAGGATGTTCCTTTTGTACATTGCTTATCACTGCCTCATTTTGAAAAAAAATGTTTGAAAATCTCGTGAGTTAACTAAAGGGGAAGGGTTAGCATTGATTTAAATAGGTTATGACACATTTATATACATGTTATTCACCAGTTACTATTAACTCACATTACAGCAATCTTCGCTGCACTTTAACTCAGCAAATCAATCAGCAATATCCACAATAAAAAGGCTAGGAGAGATGTATTGGGTTTATTGCAAGCAATTTACATCTGTAACCTTAGAGCCTTATTCCACAGGATTGATTTGAACTCTTTTCTGTGCAAGAGAGAGTATTCTTTTTTTCCCTACGGAATAATTCAATGTAAAGCTTAGATGGGCCACATCTTTTTCTCTTTGAATGCTTGTGGTACCACTATAGAATCATAGAATCATAGAATGGTAGGGTTGGAAGGGACCTTTAGAGATCATCTAGTCCAACCCCCCTGCAGAAGCAGTTTCACCTAGATAGGGTCGCATAGAAACATGTCCAGGTGGGTCTTGAAGACCGCCAAGAAAGGAGACTCCACAACCCCTCTGGGCAGCCTGTGCCAGGGCTCCCTCACCTGAACAGTGAAATATACAGTGAAATAGTATTTTTCTTATATTTAAGTGGAACTTTTTGTGTTTCAGTTTCATCCCATTACCCCTTGTCCTATTGTTAACTACTGTAGAAAAAAGGGATGTCCCAACCTCCTGACACCCATCCTTTAGATATTTATAAATGTTAAAAAGATCTCCCCTCAATCTCCTCTTCTGTGGACTAAACAGCCCCAGTTCCCACAGCCTTTCCTCATAAGAAAGATGTTCCAGTCCCCTGATGATCTTGATGGCCCTACTCTGGACTCTCTCCAACACTTCTCTGTCCCTCTTGAGCTGAGGAGCCCAGAACTGGACACAGGACTCCAGATGACGCCTCACCAGGGCAGAGTAGAGGGGAAGAAGAACCTCCCTTGACCTGCTGGCCACACTCTTCTTGATGCATCCCAGGATGTCATTGGCCTTCTTGGCCATGAGGGCACATTGCTGGTTCATGTTTAGCTTATTATCAACCAGGACTTCCAGGTCTCTCTCTGCAGAGCTGCTCTTCAGCAGTTCGACCCCCGGCCTGTACTGGTGCATGGGGTTGTTCCTTTCCAGATGCAGGACTCTGCACTTGTCCTTGTTGAACCTCATGAGGTTCCTCTCTGTCCAACTCTGAGGCCGGTCGAGATCCTGCTGAATGGCAGCAAAGCCTTCTGGGGAATCAGCCAGTCCTCCCAGTTTGGTGTCATCAGCCAACTTGCTGAGGGTACACTCTGTCCCCTCATCCAGGTTGTGATGAAGATGTTGAACAAGACTGGCCCCAGAACCGATCCCTGTGGAACTTCACTGGCCACAGGCCTCCAACTCGATTCTGTGCCATTGATCACCACCCTCTGGGCTCTGTCATTCAGCCAGCTCTCGATCCACCTCACTGCCCACTCATCCAAGCCACACTGCTTGAGCTTTCTGATGAGGATGTTATGGGAGACAGTGTCATTATAGTGAGTACATGGATCTCGGAAGGGAAAAAGGTTTTCTTATTGCTGTTGATTCAACTTTTGTTTTTCATATTTTTAATGGAAGTATTTCAGAGTAACTACTCCTCTGCTTGGATTTTTTGTTGTTATTGTTCAATATCTTGTTAGCTCTATTTTGTGTGGAAAGCAGAAGATAGTAAGGGAAAGCTCAAAATAGTGAAACAAAACAATATTTACATCCGCTTACAGAAGAGAATAGTCCCTTCAAAACCTATAATCAGTATATCCAAAAGGCATAAAATTTTTATAAGCACATTGCTTTGTTGGAGACACAGATTTTCAGAAATATGGGGGGAAAAAGGAAAGAGGTAGGGAGGGAAACTTTCCTTTAAGAATATATTTTGTAGACTCTTGTAGATAACTCACTTTCCTCTAAAGATCACAAAAAATGGGAAAAAAATGTAAAATGAGTTGGTTGAAAAACAGATGGAAAGAAATGTATGTAAAAAACATGGAGGTACTCATCAGTGTGATTTTTTTTTATGGGGATTGTCTTTTCCTTACTGCTTTACAGTTTCTGTGGCATTTTTGCCATCACGTAGGGTTTGCTCTTAGTTGTTTTCAGTAGGCTGAATGTGATTAGCTACATCACATATTGGTATCCCCAGTTCTTCTGACTGCTTGTGGACCATTCATTTATGCCTGGAGGAGGCTTCTGAAGGCTGAGTGGCAGAAATGAGAAGTCCATTATGGCACTCAGTAACAGGCAGCTACATACTGATACTAGTAGATATGTATTCCTCTTTAATGAGGATTTCATTAGTCTTGTAATTCATTTTCAGCTTTATATATCAGTATTAATATGTTAACTTCTTCAGGAATTTCTCTCCTAAGGCATGGTGTGCCTCAGGTGTGCAGTATACTGACTCTGTTCAAGTCCTCTGTACTCCAGACACTGGTTTGTTGAACCTAATCCTCCCATGCTCAAACATGAGCTTTCCTAGCCAGATGTTCAAATCATTGACTTGAAACACTTAAAGGACCTGACAAACCTAGTACTAGCATTCCTTTTATTTGAAATTAGTACCAGGTAGTTTGTAAAAACACTGATACCTTCTGTTTCAAGTCATTAATTATTCAACTTTCATCAATTTACTTTGTATTTCAGTCTAAAGGAGTTCTGGCACCTCAATGAGGAAAGGGACCGCAGGAAAACAGAACTGTTGGTATAGACCCAGTATTTTTTAGTATTTGGTATTGTGATCTGTCAGAAAAGTGGGTGAAATCTTCTTCCTCCTAAGAGAATTCAGAAAGCATATAGTGAATTAACTGCTGAAATGGGGCTCTTTGTTATTCAGTATTTTTGAGCTCTGAAGAAATGGTATTCAGAAAACGCATATCTGGGAATATAACCAGTATGTTGCACGTGTATGGTATATGTACGATGCCATAGGGCCAGTGAAAGATTGGTCCCTGTCCCGCAAGGATGCTTTTCAACAAACTTTCCAAGTGGTTTCTAGTCTCAGTCAGCATCAGTTTTATTCTTATATTAAGAATTATCAGTATAAATAAGGATTTGCTCTACTTTAAAATATCTTTATTTAAAAGATCAATATAGAGCTGAAAAGGCAATAAAATTGAGTCATTTTGACTTGGTCATGCAAGATTATACCTCCAGACATAGAGAAAAGACTTCTTTCCCAGCTGCCTAGTTTTAGATTTTATGTGACATATCATTGCCTTGTCAAAAATGGCATGCTTATTTGCCAATATGGGAAGTTTCACACAGTGCTATATGCAAGGATGTCTGTACACAGACTTCAAAAGTTCAGAGGTTATATTAACTTCTTGAGGACAAACAAATCTTAAATTGTTCTAATGGATGTCTTTGAATAGTGTGTTTTATATTGTGAAACGGAACAGTAATCCTGCATTCTGTTCTTGTCCATCTCACCTGACTTGAAATACTTGAACGGAATGAAATTTCTCCCCTGACACTTCTATCTCCAGATTTTGAAAAGTGTTTTTTCTCAGAATATTTGTCTTTTGCTCACAGCTTCATAATAAAAAGAAATTTTAATCGTGATTGCAAACAGATAAAGCTCACCTAAAATCTTCAAGAATGCTGGAAATGTTAGATTGCAGAATACCTGTAAGAGAACTTGAGGCTAAAAGCTGCCCTGGATGAGATGAAAGGCTCTACCTATCTATCTAGCAGGAGAGAAGTGAGGATACAGCCTCTGCATACTATACATAGTGCCCCTGCATTAACATTGCTTAATTGCAAAGATTTTTCTCTCTATTCTTGCTCCAAAAGGTTGTACCATAGACCTGAGGCAGGCTAGTTCACAGATTTCCTTCCTGGATCCCTGTACCCTAGGACATGAAAATAGATATCAATTGTAGGTAAAACACATGATATTTTCTGTTTTCAGAAGATACCTGTTACATCACCCTACCCATAAAGGAAGAAACCCCTCCAAAAAGAAGGTGTGCAGATGCAAGTTCAGCTTCAAACTGCAGCATTTAAATTCATACCTGGTGATATCACTGTATCAGCAATTCTCTCAACAGTTTTAAATGCTCAAAAAAGAGAATCCCTATTTTGGAGCTATTTGTAGGCAATTTGGATTATGAATGCTGGAAGACTCTTGCACCATTCTTACCTTGCATTTGCTCTCTGCAGCTCATATGTGCCCTGGGGTCAGAGTAGAGTGAAAGGAATGTGTTTTTCTATCACTTTAGAAAACTAGGAGATGGATTTGTTTCTGAGCTTGACCTTTCAGAAAAAGGAATTGGCTGTCCTTATTACTGACTGTAGGCCTTTCTTAACAGACATGGATCAGCCTGGTCAAAAGGTGAGAGATACCAAGGCATATAGAAAATCAAATATCATCATTGGCTGCTTTTCTCTATTCTGTTGCCTTGAACAAAGAAAACAGCCAGCAGAGAGTCTCTGTGGTGCACAGAGCTGCCAAATTCTGGAGCTATGCCCTTTTTATTAGACCAAGCAGAGGAAATATGAGAGAAGAGGGAATCCAGAATCACTTTAGTTGCTGTCTTGTTTTTCCATCTCAGACATGGTTGTGTCACCTAATATGTGCCTTAAATAGTTTAACCATTCTATTGTATCTGCTTGGATAGTCCATCACATTCACAGATAAGTGTATTGTGATTATTTTTCCTATATGTCAAAGTCAAAATATCTTTTCTCATGTATTGTAAATGCGCTCTAGGGCTGTGACTATCCTGTAAATTGTCTGCATTGGCTCTTTGGGTAAAGCAACAAATAGTAAAAGCAGGTGTTAAGTTTCCATCACACAACAAATCCTTGAGCACAGACCCAAAAGCTGGACTCATCCATTACCTTCAGAGGCAGAAGCAGCACATATGTAGCTGTGCCCCACTCAGAGACAATTACCCTGAGGAAAGGAGAGATTGCTTGAGAGGAAAGTATAGCATCAATTAGGGGTACACTGCTGGTTTTGTTTGCTTCAGTGTCTCATATAATTTTTTTATATATATAAAATATTGAAAGGATATCTTTCTTTAACTTAGACAGACATTACTTTGTTAGTGCTTATATAGGCAGTTCCAGAAAGGCTGGATTCCCCATTGTATTCTATATATCATAGCTATGATAAAAGGTTCAGGAAAGCTTTACTATTCTGTTTGCCTCTCTTGATGTTAGTAAGATCGATCTTTACCTTGCTCTTGTTGTGTCTCGGATGTTCCATGGATAGCCGTAAGAACAGGGACAGAGAACAATCTTAAAGACACGGATCATTTCCTTCACAGATGCCTACGAACAGATGACTTTCCTCTTGATGCTCTCAAAGGTCTAATTACACTAGAGTGGAAAAATGTAGAGGACACTACTCTGCTTTGGAATGCCAGTAGCATTTAAGAATTATCTTTAACATCCTCTTATTTTAAAAAAATATAAAGTTAAAATCTTGTTATTCAAAACCAGTAGGAGTCTCCATACAAAAAAGTCACTTCACTTTCTAGTCACAAGTTAACCACTGATGCAGCCTAATCTCTGGAAGAGAAAAGTGGATTTCAAAAAAATCCATCAGGAAGCCTTCTATAAGTGCAGACAGTAAACTATGACATTACTTTCAGAAGGATCTCTTTATGGAACAGTGTAGTCTTATGGATGTTTGCACAAGCTTGTGTGACAGTGAATGTGGCAGGCATAAATAGCAAAACAAAGATTCTGTGAAAACAAAGATTAAATAATGACCTTGACTCATGGATAGCAAAATAAATTCTTCAATGCCTACAGGATTTTCAATTTAGAGTTTAGAAATTTCCATTTAAATCTCTGTAACAAAATTTCTTTCCTTTTCTAGATCCCTGTTCTTCCCACGTTCACTTCTGTCTGTGTGCTCCCCCGTCCATCAGTACTTATACTTCTGCCTTAATATTGTTTTCTATAATCTCTGTATTTTATTGTTTTTTCTTATTGCTCCTTCCAAAAAGGAAATATTTGCACTGCAGTAAAGTTTGGATGATCAATTATTTCCCTTCTCTCTTTGATATATATCTACTGAGGTGATTCTACTTTTCCTAGAGGTATAAAGATGGATTATTTAACCCCCTAGCCAACTGTAACTCAAGTCCAAAAGAAGCACAAACGTTTTCTTTCCTTCTTGAAGAAGCACATGGTGGAGATGTCAGAATTCTTTCCAGTATTAGTCTTGGCCTGTAGATAGTGGTCATATCAGAGATTTCTAACTGTTCATTGATCCATCTGTTGAACCCCTTTATCATGTCAATGCTGACTTTTGTGTGTCCAGTAAATGTCATTTTGCTCTGGCTGCAACAAAAAACCCACACAGCTGAAAAAAAACCTCTTTCATTTCTTTCAGACCAGCACTGATATGATCAGTGGCTAGACCAAGGAGATACAAATAAAGTATAAATAAATTACCTAAAAATATTTTAGATTGCCAATTAAAAAACTTTAGGTTCTTTGGGGTTTTTTTTTCTTACAGTTGTGATTTATCCTCACATAAAGCCAAACCTCAGTAAGATGTACAAGCAGTATTGGTTCTAGAATATTAATGGACAGCAAAGATTTCCACTTGTTTTTTTAAACAAAATATTTTCTGCTTCTTCATGGTATAGAAATCAAAATGTTTCACTCAGGGGATAAATTTAATTCTGAAAATGCTCATTGTCATATATTTTCTGCCTTGGGCATACAAGGAAGAGTAGTTTTCTAGTTGATCACTTTTTCATTGGTTGTCATGGTTTAACCTCAAACAGCATTTAAGTACCACACAGCCACTTGCTCACCCCACCCTCCCCTCAGTAGGATGGGAAAGAATCAGAAAAAAAAAGTAAAACTCATGGATTGAAAGAGAACAATTTAATAACTAAAATGAAATAAAATGTAGTAATAACAACAATAATATATTATTGTAAAACAATTGTAATTAAACGAAATAGTGAAAAACAAAACCCAAGGAAAATATAAAACCCAAACCCAAATGATGTCCAATACAGTTTCTCACCACCCACTGACCAATGCCTGAGCAGCAATTGACCCCTCCCCGGCAACTCCCCTCGGTTTATATATTGGACATGATGTTCTATGATATGGGATATCCCTTTGGTCAGTTGGGATCAGCTGTCCCAGCTGTGTTCTCTCCCATCTTCTTGTGCCCCTGAAGCCTTCTCACTGGCAGGGCAGCATAAGAAGCAGAAAATGCCTTAAGTTATGCAAGCACTGCTCAAAAATAACCAAACATCCCTGTATTATCAAGATTGTTCTCAGTATAGAACCAAAACACAGCCCTGTATGAGCTACCAGGAAGAAAATTAACTCTATCCCAGCTGTAAGCAGGACATCCATGAGGACATAACAATAAATAAATATTTTATTCACTTTTTTATTTGTCTATTTCACTCAGCTATGTTTGTTGATATTGGTGTAGAAGAGGCTGAGAGAGTGGTGTTTGTTCAGTCTTGATAACAGGTACTTTGCAAAGATCCTATTGTTGTCTAGAAATAGCCACTGGGTGGTTGCAGGAGGGAGCCAAACACTTCTAAAACGTGCACAGAAGGATGAAAGGTAACAAACCTGAGCTGCAACATGGACAATTTTAATTAGATTGTTAGGAGGTTGGGTTTTTTTTCCCAACAGGTAAAGTACCAGAACAGCTTGCATTGGAAGGCTGTGGAATATCCACTCTTGGAAGTAATGGACTAATTGATCCTTCGAGGTCCTTTCCAACTGTTTTTGATTCTGTAAAAAGTTATCTCAATTGAGTAATAATGTCCTTGGTGACATAACAACTGCATCTTCAATTCCCCGGGAAATATAGGTGTCAGCTATGTTTTTGGCACAGTTTGTTCTACACAAGATAGCTGGATTTTTAAATTATCATTATATTAGTTGAGGAGATGTAGAACTAAGCTAACAAGCATTATTTAGAGGGGCTTTGGAAATTAGGTAAGTTCACCAATTGCTTCTTGGTGGTTATCTTCAAGCCATTGTAAATAAACAAACAGTACATTGTGATGTAATCATACTTTTTATGCATTAATTCTTTTTAATTTAAGTACATAGTTTACAGAAAAGGTGAGGGTCTGTAGCTTACCAACAAAATCACAGGTCACTGAACATGCTGAGCATCTTTGCACATGAGTAGCAGACCTAGTGCAATACAAGGCAGACACTGTTAGTGGGATTTCTTTAGAGCCATAATGGTAATTTTTGTGTATCACAGCGTGATACACAAAAGGCAGAGAGTGATGATGGCAACTCTGCTCTTCATGTGAGAGTGAACTGAGCTTAAGAACTGGCATTATTTTTTTGTGTCTCTGAGTACTGACAATTTAAAACTGTGCCTGAAGTAACTAAGGATTTTTTTTTCCTGTAGTATCAATAGTACTGGTCTCAAACACTTTGTTGAAGACTATCTCTGAGACTCCAAATCTACTTGCTCTGGCCAAGCCTTGATGTAAGCTGATCCTAGTGTGTTATGCTTGCCCCTGTGCACCTTGAAATTATTCCACATCAGTACTGAATGCAAAAGTGTCTGTAATTAAGCCTTTCAAATCCTTCTCCTGTGCTGTCTTATCTTGAATTAGGCGGTTAAAGCAGAAAAACATAATGTCACAAAGGTGCCTTGGACTTTCCATTGACTATTCCAGATGCACGTATCTGCACTAGAGACATCAGAAATGGGGAACAATGGTCTGGCACTCAGGGAAATTAAATAGATAAATGCTTAATTAACTATAAAAGCAGTAGTCAGATATTACTGTGACAAGCAGACCTTTTCAATCCCTAAATCAAACTGTAGTGATTTAGGACCACCTAGGAATAAAGGACCACAATTACCCATAAATACCAAGGGCTTTTGGGTCCCCCTAAGGACAGGGAGGGCTTGTTTACCATATGAGGCAAAACAGGTAAGATTACTTGGCTTAAGGAAGAAAACAAAAATTAATATAATTCACCAAATGAAACCCTAACAAACAGAAAATGACAGAGTGGGAAGACGATGAAGAGCACAAACAGCCCTGTAAGACAAACTTTTCTCCACCCCTTCCCTCTTCCCAGGCTCAGAGCCCTGATGCCAGTGTCTTTTTCTATTCTCCCACTGAACAACTCTCAGGGGGGCAAGAAATGGGGATTTCAGTCACTCCTTTCCCAATGACTCCTGCCGCTTGTCTCACTTCAGGGCAGGCAGACTCCTCACTGATCCTCCCTGCTCCAGCACAGGGTCCCTCACACACTGGGCAGCCCTGCACAGGCTGCTCCAACCTGTGTTCATCCCAAAGGCTATAGCTCCTCTCTGCCTCCTGTGTGTGTCTCTGTGGCCTGCAGGTTCTCCAGCATGGACTGTGCCATGGCCACCTCTTCACAAAGTCTCCTGCCTGTCTGAGCTCACTCACTCGGAGCTGCTGGTGGCTCTCAGTCCTGACATTGCCCTCCATGGGTTGCAGGGGCACAGCCTGTGTTCTCGTTGTGGGTTGCAGAGGGTTCTCCAGTCCAGTGCTCCTCCTTCCTTCCTCCTTCTCTGTGGGGTTCCCATGGTCACCTCCATCTCCTTCACCTCCTCTTCTGCTGCAGATTTCCCTTAGAATGATAGAATCATAGAATTGTTTCAGCTGGAAGAGACCTTTAAGATCATTGAGTCCAGCCTTTGTCCTAGCCCTATCAGCCATTGGCCTTCTTGGTCACCTGGACACACTGCTAGCTCACGTTCAGCTGCTGTCAACCAACACTCTCAGGTCCCTCTCTGCCTGGAAGCTTTCTGGCCACTCCTCCCCAAGCCTGTAGCGCTGCTGGGGGTTGTTGTGGTCCAAATGCAGGACCTAGCACTTGGCCTTATTGAAACTCATGGAATTGACCTTGGTCCACTGATGCAGCCTATTTAGATCTCTCTGTAAAGCTTCACTACCCTCAAGCAGATAGACACTTCTTAAATAATTATAGCAGAGATGTCAGACTGGCCCAGCCAGGCTGGAGGTGGATCTACCTCAGAGCCAGGAGATGTTTCAAGAACAGCTTACTAGGTCAGCATTGCAGCTCCCTCCCACTGTTACCAAGAAAGAAGAGGCTCCACACAAACCCATGATACAAACCAAAAAGGAGTTGGAGGAAGAGATCAGAGGTAGGGAAGAATGGGATTAAAACTACAGAAACAAACAGTAGAAGTAATGTATATCACAAGCTCTACAGGCCACATACATAGACAAGAATAAAAAATAAAGTAGAAGACTCAGCTTAAATTTATCTTTTACAACACAAGAAAATACAAACAGGCTGTAGACCTGTTCAGTACAAATCTTCATAACTGTCTCATATGTTTTAATCATATCTCATTTTGAAAAATGTTATGTCTTGCATCCAAATAAAACCAACATGTTTTTTTAATTAGCTACAATGACTTTAATTGAATGAGAAGAGAGAGAACACAAGATGACTACTAAAATGAATTCATCCAGCCAAACTTAGTAAGTTGCCACAGGTGCACTTCAATCCAAGAGCAGTCTGCAGCTAAGTGGAGACTGCTCCTAATGACATGGTTTTCATCTCCACCACAGAAAGCCCTGAACTGACCACAGTGTTTTAGGGAGTAATGGAGGAGAAGGAGCATCAAAAGAATCTGTGTGAATTGTTGTTTTCATGTAAAGTAGGCAGAAGCAGAAGTGGCCCTTCACTTTCAGCTGCACTTTGGTTGTGGTTCTGGGAGCATGGGCTCCCAAGTGCCTGTGCCCTGAATTGAAACTGTAAAAAGCACTTCATGAACACTTAGTCCTTAAGTATCCTTTCATTTCCTTTTCTTGCAATGTTCTTTATACATCATCAGTACTATTTTTGTTTAGGCATCAGGAATCATCCCACAGTGATTAAAAATCATTATTCCATTAACTTTCATGCCTAAAAAGAATTAATGACTCCATGAATCATAATTAAGGCTTCCACTTCTTTTGGCAAGCAGAAAGCCAGACATTCAGCAGACCTTCTTGTTATCTATTTTGGCTGTTCTAATGCTTCATTTTTCATCTTGCTATCTTGTTAACTGAGATCTCCATGCTTTTCCTTCATGTTTCTTTACTGTAAAGATGTTGAGCAGCAGAGCAAAACTGATGAAGGAAAAGCTGGCTGTATGGGTAGGCAAGATACTTCAGGCATTTTTCTTGTATTTTAATGGAGAGCTTAGAATCAAAACTGGAGGACTTTTAAAAATTGTATCTGGAAATGTAAAGTTGAAATATGTTCACTGTCTTTTCCCAAATGACAAAATTATAATTTATCTTTCTGTTTTCCTGATATTTTTGCCCAGCAATCAGTGTTTTATCAAATATCTTTATTAGCAAGGTCATAGTTATACCTAATGAAAGAATGTGATAACACTTGGGTATGAGCAGGTAACCAGTAGGCTTAAAGCAGTCTTCAAATTTATTGTTTTAACATATATGCAGCTATTGATATATTTATCTAAATTAATCAGATACATAATTAAATAAATATTAATTAAAAACTTGAAAGATAATTACTGGTGAAAGTCAAGCACTAATAATGCAATATCTAAAAAAATGGAGGACAAGATCTATAGCTGCTTGTAAATCGTAATGCTGTGCTTATTGAAATAATGGTCATAACCACAGTGCTCAAAATTTAAAGACCTTCCTTTCAGGGGATACAAGAGGCTGTTACTTGCTAAGGATCAACTTGTAGTTGGAATTCTTGCATTTTTCATTTGCAATGGAGGGCTTTTTCTTTTCCTAAAAAAATAATTGCAGCATTAATGCAATTAATGCATGTGTTTATATAATTTAAATGGTGATTCTGTAATATTTACACAAAATAACTAATTATAATAAGATATTGGTGATCCTAGCAGAGATGGAGTTTCTTCCCTGAAGCATTTTTTTTCTTCTGTATAGCTTCTTGCTACATTTTTAACCCAATGTAAAAGACCAAGCCTTGCAGTGTGGCAGAGATATGACACTGCCCTCTGTTTGCTAATTGTCTGCTTCTTTCTCTTTTTAGCTCTTTTCTTTCAGTTTTTGAAGGAGGCTATTTTGAAGGCAGTCCTGCCTGCCTTCCTTGATTCATTAGTCAGCTCTGCCTCTCTGCTAGCAAACAGTACCCCTTGTGTCACTGACCTTGATATCTAATTTTTTTTTTCAAACTAGCAACATAAAGCGTTCTGTGAAGTTACTTTCTTCTGCTGAAGAAGGGATTGCAGGTTAGCAGGACCTCCTCTGCTCTGCTGTCACAAATCCTATTTCCACATTAATTCTGAGGAAGGAGATTGCTGAAAGAACTGTTGGTTCTTTTTCATTGTTGTTTTAGTTGGGAATGGTGCTGTTTTTTTTCCTGCAGTGCTCTAAGATGTGAATACAAATTATCTGTGTTCTTTTTCCCAGATGCCCATTGATTCCACAGTAAAAATTCACTTTGTCTGGTCAACCAGGAATTTACAGATCTACCTTTGTAGCACCACAGTGCAAGCTGTCCATCTCCCAGGTTCAAAGATGTCCTTCTGGTTGAGGGTTTTTAAAAAGACATTCAACAGCCCATCCATAAGTCTTAGTCCCTGAGTGACAAAACATGTAATAGATTTTGATTCACTTACCTTCTGACAATAATTTTACTGGAAAGCCAAAATGTAAGAGAGATCAAACCACTCCAGTGTGTGAGTGGAGGTACATTCTGGTCACAATATGGTCTCCTAGGTCGTTTGGATTTTGCCTTGTGTCCATTTGTTATTGACATCTATTACCATTTTGGTGGGGAGCTGCTGCAAGGTTTGGCCTCTTCACTCCTCTTCCTATTCTTATCAGACATGTAAAAAATATTTATAGCAACGTTCAGTGAAAATCTAGTGTTAACATTTTCTGTAGATTTAATGAGAGAAATCTAGACTAAAACACAGATAAGAAACTAATTTATTGTGTCAAATATGGAAGTTAGTTGTTAGCATAGTCAAGGATTTTTTTATCATCTGGTGTTGCAACTCGAAGAATTTCTTGAGCAGTAACTTGAATGAATATTATAAGCAGCAAGTTGCAGTTTCTTTCCCCTGGGGACAGAAAAATCCTGTAAAGAAACTACCATACATATTCCTGTAAGCTGCTATTCAGAAGGGAACAATACGCTCTAAATTCTTTGGAAGATATAACAATGCCACAAAATAAAAATGAATAGTAGGACAGTGAAAGATCCCCCACCCCTTGCCTTTTCTCCATCCCCCAGTAAAGTAGAATATTTTCTAAGTTTCATCACAGCAGCTTTCAGTAGAGATGATTTCTTGCCCAAAGGCACAGGAAGATTAACCAAGTATATCCAACTGCTCAACCAATAACTCATCTGAAAAGGAGTCTAAAGAGCGAATTGTAAGCTTCACAAATGCAATCAGTTTATCAAGGTCAGATAAGGACAAGAGCCTGAATAGATATGATTCAGGATAAAAATTGAACAGATACAGATACTGTATGATTAAAACGAAAATGAGGCCACCTGCTGAAAAGCAGGGGTGAATTATGACATTCTGCAAAAATGCACTGTCACTAGAGCATACGCAGTCTGAAATCCCTGCTGATGTCAAAAAATTAGCTTTGTAGTCAACAAATTTATTGATGCTTTCATTTTACAAATGGAATTACTGGTGAGATTATGGAGAAATTTGTAATGCATAAATGAAGAGCTTTTACAAGTATCTTCCAATGTGTCAGTGAAATGACAGAAAGCCCCTGACAATGACCTCTGGTATAATTATCATTAGCAAAGGGGCAAGATGGCATCTGCTGAGAGGCTGGCACCTGACAAGTGAAATATGGATACCTTTTATGTAACTGAGGGCTACATTTTAATAGAAAACTGCTGCATAAATCAAGTCATCAAACTGGATTGCTGTACAATCTTGAATTTGTAACACTGGGAAAGAAATGGTCTATTCTCCAGCTGATGTGAGGGAGAGACTTGTCCCAGGATGAAACCTGAGAAGGAATGTGTCGTGGCAAATATGCCATTAAGCAGCAGTATAAAAAAGAACAAACAGGTCAAGGCAAGTTCAACATATTTCTGATGTTTGCAAATTCTATTAGTAGGAATGAACCACTTCCTTTTTGTTGTAACTTTTTAATTTATAAAATAAATAGCCTGGTATTTCCTAAATAAAGGTCCTTATATTTGGATAATGTTTTTGCCATGGAATTGATTGTCCCTCAGGACAGTTGCAAATTAACACATTGGCTGTGGTGCTGTGCTCATATATGTGATTAAAACTTATAGGGTTTTAGAAAGTAGAAGTGGGGTAACTACCAGTTAGAATCATAGAATCATAGAATGGTAGGGTTGGAAGGGACCTTTAGAGATCAGTCGAACCCCCTTGCAGAAGCAGGTCAATCTAGATCAGGTCCCATAGGAAAGTGTCCAGGTAGGTCTTGAAGACCTCCAAAGAAGGAGACTCCACAACCCCTCTGATCAGCCTGTTCCACTGCTCCAGCACCCTCACAGTAAATTGTTTTTTCTTATATTTAAATGGAACTTTTTGTGTTCCAGCTTCATCCCATTACTCCTTGTCCTGTTGCTAGACACAATAGAAGAAAGGGATGCCCCAACCTCCTGACATCCACCATTTAGATATTTGTAAATGTTAATGAGATTGACCCTCAGTCTCCTCTTCTCCAGACTAAACAGCTCCAGTTCCCACAGCCTTTCCTCACAAGGAAGATGTTCCAGTCCCCTGATCATCTTGGTGGCCCTGTGCTGGACTCTCTCCAGAAGTTTTCTGTCGCTCTTGAGCTGAGGAACCCAGAACTGGACAGGACTGCAAATGAGACCTCACCAGGGCAGAGTATAGGGGGGAGCAGAACCTCCCTTGACCTGCTGGCCACACTCTTCTTGCTGCATCCCAGGATGCCGTTGGCCTTCTTGGCCACAAGAGCACATTGCTGGCTCATGTTTAGCTTATTATCAGGACTCACAGGTCTCTCTCTGCAGAGCTGCTCTCCAGCAGTTTGACCCCCCAGCCTGTGCCGGTGCATGTGGTTGTTCTTTCTCAGATGCAGGACTCTGCACTTGTCCTTGTTGAACCTCACAAGGTTCCTTTCTACCCAACTCTCAAGCCGGTCGAGATCCCTCTGAATGGCAGCACAGCTTTCTGGGAAATCAGACAATCATCCCAGTTTGGTGTCATCAGTAAACCTGAGGGGACTGAGGGTACCGTCAGTCCCCTCATCCAAGTTCCTCTTATCCTCAGTCCCCTCATCCAGTTCCTCTCACTGTTTCACATTTGCAGTGACCACTCATACATGGACAAAAAATTACTATCCTGAGTATATTTTAAAAAGTAATGTGATATGTTCTTATTACTTAATTTTTTGAGCCAGCAGTCACTTTAGATGCCTATGTAAAAAGACTGACATTGAATATGATCAACTCCTTTTTTATTGCTTTCCTACCAGGTTTCCCTAGTTTTCTGGGAGCACTGGTAATAACCCTAAGGTTAAGTTTTCTGTTAAAGGTCTGATCTTTACATATGATTTGTTTTCAGTTGCTCAAAAAGAAACACGCTATGTGAAGATATTCTTGAATGCTCTTCAGCAAGAAAGGTTTGTGTGTACCTATACATTCTACACATGTGAGGCTGAGACAAGAGGTTGTAGAAATTAGAGGCTTAGAAGGAAAATATTTCCTTTCCACTGACATTTAGTTTATATGCTTGGTTTCTTTTCCCTGTAAGTAAAACCTAGCCCATTACAAGGATTTAGAAGTCATTCTCATTTTCATTTATATAACAGCTGCAGAAAAATTTATAGTTCTTCATTCACAATGAAGCTTACCAATCTTACAAATAGAACATAAACCCTTCTGAAATATGTTTTTATTCTGTCCCACTAACATGATAAAAATGATAGCTTGCCCAATCCACTGCAGTTCTTAGCAAAGTTTCCTCCAGCAATGCCCTCCATAATTAGTCCTGATGTATCTTTTCTACTATACTTATTCATAAAATTGTTACTCAAGCAAAACTCCTGTTAAATACACAGAGCATTTGTTTGTGTGAAGCTTCTTTTGTGCTGATTCTACTAATGGATAAAATACTATGCACTTCCACAAGTGAAGAGAATACACTGAATATGAGTATAGGAACAAACTTAGGGATTACTTATTTAATTTTTACCTATATTATTTTACAAATCAATGTAAAATGTCCAGAAGTAAAACTATATATCCAAACTCTGAAGCTAGAAACAGTGAAAAATCAAATGTCCTGATTTAAAAGTGCGTTAGGGTTTTTTTTTTCAGAAGTTCTGAAATACATCTGCAAATTATTTTTTGCATCAGACAAATGTGGAATATGGAAGAAATATCAAAAAATTACAGTTGTGGGTTTATCTCAGCTGTCATGCAGCCATTCACTCCCTGCCTCAGTGGGATGGGGAGGAGAATTCGGGGAAATTGTGGATTGAGATAAGAATAGTTTATTAGCTAAAATGGAGTAAAATATAATACCTTTTAAGGGTATACCAAAACATAGCTCTTCTTAAGAGCTAATAGGAAGAAAATTGAACCTATCCCAGCCAAACCCAGGGCAATGATCTTAGGAGATTCTCTAGACAGATGTACCAAAAAGTACAGTCATAATAAGAAAGAAAGCCTTCACTCCCTAGGCTGCGTGGTTCAATCAGAAGTTTTCAAGTATCTCTCAGCTGCATTTTGATAGACTTCACACTTCAAAGTACTGATGCCCTAAAAACTTCCTTAGAAAAAAGGCTATTTCAAATACTTGATAACATAAAATGATATCAATGAGTAGTTGCATCAATGTAACCTACCACTGCTGTTATGTTTTTACAGATTGACATGATTCACTTTCTGAGTAAATTTGATTGTTTGAAAAATAAAGGGCAGTGGTTTCCTAATTATTGGAGTCAAATAGTTTCAATCATAAATGGAAACTGTCATATCTAGAAGTAAATTTTTGTTTAGTTGTTTTAGTTTAAAAATTCTACATTGACTAAACTAAGCAAAGAGAAAGATTTTGTTAGGTGAAGTTCTGGTGCTATGAACAAAGTAATAGGAATGTATTACACCATAACAAATACAAATTGATAGAAGAGATATATAATACTTAAAAAAACCTAGTATTTAAAAAGCTGCAAATCTTTGACTGTCTTGTCATTCATGCGAACCAACTCTTCATTAGATTGAAGAACAAGAACACTGAAGCCTAGTTCTTCATTTGCAACAGGGGCAGTGGTCATGCCCTTTTTTCTTTTTGTACAGGTGCATATTGTGTATTAGGCAGAGATAAAAGCAGAACAGATATGACAGCTTCAGTTAAGAATAGAAGTTGATACTTTGAGCAGTAGACCGATGCTGATATGATCAGATGTCAGACTTGTGCTGTGCCAGTAAAATCATTGCAGTCCTGTATAAAAATAGTATATAATGAAAAAATGACGTATGAAACAAACTCTAAGTACATTTGAAATTTGTAGGCACTGCAACAGCTACTCTTCAGTGCTGTGCATAGCAAGGATGTTTTTGGTGTACAAAACAGATCAGAACAGCACACCTCACGTAGACTTGAGTGCATTTTTTTACAACAGATGATCAGATAGTTTTTAAAATAAAGAACAGAATAATATTAGCACAACTTAGATGTTTTTATGAATTCCTCTTTTTTCCCCAGGATTTAAACTTTTTTCTTGTGTAGAACAGACATTATATCCCTCTGCCCCATGGTCTTAGATGTAATATCCTTATATGAAGAGGACAGGCAGGTAAAAAATATTAGGAACAATTTGTAGAAATATAGATCAAATGTATATAACAAATAATGTAGCTATTAAGACTTGCTTTTAAGCTGGTGAAAATAAATAGTATTTCTAAAACTGAAAAGAAATGAAGAGTCCTTGGTCCTCTTCTCACAGACAGTGTAGTCAAAGCCAACTCATAGAAGAGCATAAAAGTGGAGAGAACAATGACCTGAAGCCAATTTTACACAATCCTTTGTGACTGGATTTCTGCCTTAATTTCTGCAAATAATTGCTCTATGTCTATGTCTCACTTCAAATCAATTGAAGCCCCTTCCACAGTTTCATTCATCATCTCTTAAGATAGATCAGATAAATTACCTAAAAAGAGAGCCTGAGGTAAGTCACTCACACTTAGACATCTAATTTTTAAGCAACTGAACCTCACCTCATGCTGTCAGTGAAGTAAGATCACAGAGTACATGCTTTGCAATTGCCATGCTGAACTATTTGCCAATTTTTTACTGTAACCTCTAATCCCACTCTAATGAAACAACCCTCATTTACACTTTATTTTTACCTTCTTCTATTTTCCCCTCATTTCCAGCACCTCTATCTTCTTGAAATATTTTAAATGTCTACTACAAGCTTCCATTCTTTTCCAATTCCCTGCTTATTTCCTTTCCAACAAGCTAATTTTAGTTGAAGACCTTCTAGAGTCTGTCCCAGTCCATCCCCTTTCCACTATGCCATACTTCAGAATAATGTAATCTAACAGCAATCTAATTTACTCTTTTTTCTAGTGGCAAAATATGTAATTTACTATCAATACCAACCCTATTTTCTTCCACTCAAGCTAAAATCTTGTTTCTCTGAATTTACCTGCAAAATTTTTCTCTATTACCTTTCTCTGTAGCATTTTGTAATTTGAACATTTTGAACATTTCTGTCCTATCAGCAGGTCTTGTATGAGCTGCAGATATTAGTCTCCCTTTGGAATTTCCTTCAGGTTACACTCAAGTATTGATGACTAGTTGTATATCATATCAAATATACACCCTTTTCCTGCATTGACATGCTTTTAACCAGGCTCTCAGTATCATGTGTCATCATTTTCTGGCTTTGACCAATGCAATCTTGTTTTTGTTCAGCAGTCTTGCTAATGTTTTCAGAATGCTATGAAGATTTTTCTTCCAACTTGTTGGTTTGGATTTTCCCTTTGCAATTCCTCATTGGATGCCATTTTTTATTAAATTAAACATAACCTTTTGATTACTTTCACAGCTTCATCAGACCACTTCAAATATACAACTGGCTCAGAACCAACCTCTATCACTAGTCTGCCTCTGGCTGTTATTAGGAGTATCCTGGAGTAAACCTCTTTCATATCTGCTGAAATGATGGCCACAAAATAACAAAATTGACATAATCTGTGCTATTCATATGCTCCATGCTTCTACTGCATATTATGCTTATCAGTTTTAGGTTCACTCCTCATGAACAACAGCTTCTCTCTATTCTCTTTTTATGCTCAGTATATATGCTTTCTTTTGACTTGGTTTTTGGTTGGATTTTTTTCCCCCCCTCTGTCTTTTTTTACAACAAGGTCTTGATTTATGGCTAGAGTTCATGTGACCTACTCAAAGTGGTCCTACTCTGGCAGGAAGATTGGACTAGACAATCTTTCAAAGTACCTTCCAGCCCTTAAGATTCTGTGATTCTGTGATTTGTGATAGTAACAGTAATTAAAAGCAAGAAAAACAAGGGGCAACTCTAGGATTTGTTGTAAAATGAAGAGATACACTGTTAACAGGGCAGCACTTTTTGCAGGAAGTACTAGAAGCTAATTTGTATTTATTTTACATAAAACCTTACAATGCTGAACTTTTGATGACTAAGGAATATTTAAATGATACTGCAATATTGTTGTTTCATTTTCCACAATGAAAAAAACCTCTTGAAAAATTTTACGGCCAGGAAAAATGAAATAATGCAAAAATGACTGTATGTAGATCCATAATCTTGAAAATTATCATACAAGGTTAGAAATGATCTTATGTTCCTTCATACATGGTATTTTGAAGAATGTCACAAATTTATTCTGCCTCTCATAGCTCCTGAAGGGACAGTAACTACTCAAGCCAGCTGACAGTGGATTCATGATTTTATTCTACACAACTCAGCTGTGTTGCATCATATTATTAATAAATTTAAGCTTATAGAAGATTTCTGTGTGCATTAATATATGGTGCAGCAAGAAATCCTTCAGTCAAGAAAAGTTATTTCTGAATTACCATTCTCCAATAACAGAATTCAGCAACCATGCTTATTAAATCAAACCTTTAGAAAAGAAAGCATAAAACCAATAGTCCATATAGATGAGAAATGTTTCTCAAGATTTGAATTGCTCAGATGTGAAAAATCAGTGCAAGCTATGCAATCACTTTTATATTGTGCTTATAAAGGGATTTTCATAACAATATGATCTTACCAATTGCATGTTTTATTTCTTCGAGGTAACGATACTAGCTAATTTCAACTCATTTGTAGAAGGTGAAGATATAAACTGAAAAATATTACATTTTGTGAAGCACAGAGAAGGATTGCATAATTGAAGCTGCTTTAGAGCAATAGGCTACTTCATCAAATTAGAGAGGATTTTTCACCCCTCAAAATTCAGACAGGGAGATGTCAAACTAATCGGAAGTTTTGGCACGTGATTGGAGTTAGATACCCAAATCGTAGTTTGGTCATTTCTTGGAGTGGACAAACTGGGTTTTTTCTGCATTTGATTTAAAAGCATAATTCAACTTCCTTTTTTGTTTCCAGTTGTACTGGTAGATTCTTGCAGATTACATTTCCTTGCTATATTAGCTTTTGATTAGAATTTCTTCCTTCCCACTACTAAGTTTTTTTTTCCACAGGAATTTTTTTAGCCATGAAAAGCCAATGTGCATTGGAGTCCAGTTGTCAAACAAGAGAATTCAGATGGTCTTGAAAGAAGGGAACACAAGCCAATTCATTTATTTTTCAAAATGCCTCTAAATAGTAATTCCAGCAATGCAAACTAATCTAAAACAAATCTAATGAACTATAAAGGCAGGCAATTCTCCAAAACTAGGAAAAAAAGAGTAACTGATTTAGTCATGCTCTAAAATTTTAAAATCTATTTTAAAAAGTTGCATGCATGCTATGGGCTTGTTTACATAAAGTCATATTGCAACATCTAATTCAATATATTAGGAAAAATATATATCAATGAAATAATTCTTGTTATCTCCTTACTGC
This sequence comes from Colius striatus, assembly GCF_028858725.1. NCBI lineage: Eukaryota > Metazoa > Chordata > Aves > Coliiformes > Coliidae > Colius > Colius striatus. The sequence goes on from NC_084759.1 coordinate 51,404,151, forward strand.
ACTGTTTGGCAACTACAGCTAAATGATCTGCTGCAATCTTTTTGCTTGCCCGTCCAAAGATTTCTCTCCACTTCTTCCTCTCTGATATCTGAGGATTCTTTAAAAAAAATTATTTACAGCTGCGTACTCTAGGGAAAAATTGTCAATTTAAAATCCATGTGCTAAAAATTAAAGGTCCTTATTGCTGGTATATGTCTAGTGTATGATTTTAGATTATCATTTTCTAACATATCTCATTATTTCAGGCACTTCATAGCAATTGCAGTTAATCATCCATCTAAACATTCATAGCTACAAAATACAAGAAAGCAGCATGTGTGGTAAAGGATATGCTCTTACACACACTCTGTTCCTGTGTACCTCTTTCCTTACTTACCCCAGCTCTATGCCCTCGGTTTCCCCAACTGCTGCTCCTCCTAAGAGGAGGTCCTTGTCAGGAAGTTAGGAAGATAACGAGTTGCTGGCCTCATGGAAGATCAGTCCCTAGCCCACTTTTATTTCATAAACCAGAGATCTCAAGTGGCTGCCCTTCCGTTCTTGTGTCATAGCTGTTCAGCTTTAGAGAGGCAGGAAATGTTTTCAATAAGCCTGTCTTGGCTTAAGGAGGAAATGAGGAGAGCAAGAGAAGTGTTCAGAACTGCAGGGACAGCAGTTTGGCCTTGTTAGTGTATAAACAATTTAAGAGGCTTCACATACACTCTGTATTTTTCTCCTGCTGTGGGCCTGTGACACACCAGGAACATAGCCTGTCTCCTCACTGGCATGTTAGCCCATTGCAGACAGTAAGAGCAAATATGCTGGGAGGAATATTACAAGCAAATACAAAACCAGAGATCTTACATTTGGATGTTTGCTTTAGAGAGCTTCAGGTCTAACTAATTCTGACACCTTGAAAGCAAGCAAGAAATCATAAAACATTGACTTTGGTGTGTTTTGTGTATTTAGTCTGGTTGAGGCTTATGCCTGGGATTTTTCAAGATGCAGGGAAGTGTAAAACCACAAACTAGAAAAAGCAGTGAAAAAGTAATTCTGAAGGATGTATGTGCTCTGTCTTCTTCTTTCCCAATGAGAGAGGAGTTTTAAATTTTCCATACCTGAGTTCTGCAATTCTTACCATAGCAACTAATCACTGCTAAAAACATGGAATATTCAAGGACATTTCTCTGCTTTGAGGATTGGATTGGGTAGTTTTAAGCTTAGTTTGTTCATATTTTGTAAAACAAATATTTTAGAGAAAAAAAAATAAAGTAACTAAAACAAAAGAATGAACATCCAGTCTTAATTCAAAGTAATTCTTAATACCTTCTTGAGCTACATTTTTTCTTCTTTATAAGGAAAATTCAATGATTTTGGGGTTTTTTTCAGTTAATTTAAAATGAGTTTCTAAACAAATTAAAAAAACTATCAAAAACCCCTATACTGAGATGCAGAAGGGTACTCCAAATGTAGAATTTTCTAAAATATTTCTGTGTTGTACTTGGACCGTTGATACTATTTACAGTTGTGTACTTAGAAATTATGAACCTATTGAAATCATTCAAAGAATTACATCCTAATGAAAAGTAGGGGTTTTAAATTTTGTAGATGGATATAAATGCAAGAAGGCTAACGTAATATTTCTACTAACTGTCTTGCCTGGGGATCAAGCAATTATGTGAAGTGAAGCCATTTTAAAGAGGAGCTATCACAGTTGCTCTATATTCCATAAGAATAAGGACAGCTATCCCTTTCTGACATTGCCCTGCTGGCTGACAGAATATTATACACTACTGAAATGTTGTGACGATTAAACTACAATCCTGATCTTATAGGTCATTGAGAACCCTTTGAGATGTTTTGTTATATCTCAGCCAGAGATAAATGAAGCAGAAAATTACTGTATTAGAGACTTGTCAATTAAAGAAGAAAAAAAATTATTGCCTTTTCTGCCTTTGTTTGACAGATTTATTTTTGTTTCTCTAATAGAGGACTTTTTTTTTAAAGAGACTGATGAAAAAGCTTATATTTGGGAAGAAAACCCTCAGTTTTGAACAGGGGAATAGATTTTCTGCTTATCAAAAGCATATGAGACTTGCTAAAATATCTTTTCAGTCCTCTCAGTGGTAGTGTTTTACTTCTAAATTGTGTTGCCTCATGCATCAAGGAGTAATGTAGAAGTGCTCTGTGAGTGTATCTTTACAGAAAGTAGGCATTTTTAAAAATGTACCTTGGGTCAATATCTATCCATTGCTTTTCTTATTAAAACACGAATATTGCCAAACTACAATTCACATATGAACTCCAAACAAAAAATACTTGTCTAGATGGATTAAGATATTTCCTTCCCTCTCCTCTCCTCTCCTCTCCTCTCCTCTCCTCTCCTCTCCTCTCCTCTCCTCTCCTCTTTCAAATTTTCTCAGTAACATATTATAAACTATTTCTAGAAAAAAACATCAACATAACAGATACTGCTAGTGTAATCCATCCCTGTGAACTGCACAAGTAGTTCACACTTCATTATTTATGTTTTGTTGTTAATAGTAAAAACCCCTAGGCTTTCCAGCTTCCTAGATTGGGTGCATGGACTTGGGACTTAGTATGTAATGACTGAGGTTGGGGTACAGCTTCCTTTCGGATTTTGAGAACAGGCTGAGTATGATCTGTGTCATACTTTACATTGCTAAGTGCCATGAGATTAAGTGGTGTACTGGTTCCCTTTAGAGTGAAGAGGATTTTTTACTTCAAGTTCAGTGTTACTTGCCATGTCTAAAGAACATTCCTGAAAGTACTTCTTTTAAGTCATCTTCTTGCTGGCTAACACTGCAGTCACAAGCCCACGTGCAAAAAATTCTTTTCTCACAAAGTAAGGCTTTGCAAGCTACTGCAAGGTCAAGTATATATAGTTTTCTATCAAGTCTACAGTGTGTCCCATGCACCAGCGCACCAAAACTTGTTCTAACAGTAGTACGTAGGATTGATGAAGAGGATAAAATATTGTTCACATGTGTTTTTCCTTTCAATAACTGTTCATGTGTATTTTCTTACATATGTTTGAAGATACTGTGATACTTTGCAGCATTTAAAGATGAAAGTCTCACTAAAGAAGTTCCACTAAAATATGAAGTACAAGTGACAGATTTTAGTCTGTTTTCAAGAAGCAGAAACTAAGTGTGAGAAGTACATACACAGTTTTATGTTTTCTTTTGTAACTAGAATAGCAGAAAGAAGCTAAGTTTCTTGCAACAGGCAACTATTTGTTTCTTCTCAATTCAACCCATTTCTATCTCACTGAGGTTATGTGGATCCATTATCTATACATATCTGCATTAAGATATCTGTGTTCTGCATGTTTTTCAAAAAGTGAGAAAATCATTTAATAACATTGCCCAGAGCTTTCCATTTAGATTTTCATTGCACCTGGGAAAGATGCTAAGTGAATGAACATTGACTTTCTGATATAAAAATAAACCTATAGTGCTTTATATTTGTTGGCAAAGAACCAGTATGTCATAATTTCATCCTTTTGGTTTGTTATGGGTTATAACTGAACTGTAATGATCTGATTCAATGAAATTATAAAATCCCAGCTTTACTTCAGGGTTTTTTTGCTTTTTAATAGGCAGATTTATTGTCTCATACACAAGTTTCCACGTCTGCAGGTCAGACACTTCTTAAATTGCTTAGAAGAGGGTGTGTGTTTGTTACTTGGGCATAAGTGAACACATAGATTTTTATATTTGAATTGTCTAAAGACTAGATCTTCATCTGGCCTCTATGTTCATTCTGGGCAACAGATGTTTATCAATGGTATTGATCCTTGTGTTTTCCCCACTATTTGGTGTTTCCAACACTTCCTTGTTTCCCACTGTTTTGTGTTTCTAACAATATGTCAAGAGATCAGATCATAGTTGCATTTCCAAGGAAAAAAAATAAGAAAGGGAAAAAAGCTTAATGCAATACTTTTTAATAATATAGTCAATACAGAGAAGGGCTATACTGTTTCTGTTCTTTCCCCTTTCCTGTAGTTTCTGTTCACAATATATTGTTACTAGAAATTTCATAAAGAAAGGCCTGGTGCTTTTCTCTTCAGCTTGTTAAATAACCTTTCACCAGTGAGATTGTATACAGGACCAAAGACTGTACACTGCTGAGTGTGTTTAATCTTCAGATGATAGAGTTAAATCCCAAAATCCATTTTTCTGCAGCCAGTGGAAACCATGCCCTTGCAGTCAGCACCTGCATTTTCAAAATTAGGAAGCATTTTGAGATAGTTATGCAGATATCAACAACTTGTGTGTCTAATATCTGTCTTGAGTGATATTTTATTTTTAGCAGTATATTCTTTTCTTATTTCAGAAACATAATTTCAATGCAGAAGTCAGAAAGACTCTCCATCTGACAGGTGCAGACACCTGTGCACTTACACATGCATGCACACATGCACTTAACACACCTCATATGCATCCCATACAAATTTTTGTCATTCACATGTGAAACAGAAAGGAACATCAGCAGGGATGTCTCTCAATAATTAGCTATTATTGAACTCAAAATTTTGCTTTCCAGAGCTTGTTCATGGATAATTCTCATCTGGTTTGTAAGTGTGTGGATTCTCCGTTAATTTCCCTCTATGTTTTTCGTGCACACCTCTTCTTTAAAACAGTAGAGGAAACAGGATTTTTGGGGTCCATTTCACAGATACATATTTGAGGAATCAAATGTTTGCAAGTCAGAATGGTTGACAGATTCAATTTCCATTTCAAATGCAAAGTCAGCTTCATTCTTATTAAATAAGTATTGATTTTCTGCAGGGAAATTCTAATCAGAATGTTTCTGACAAAGGAACGGAAATTGAGTGTAGAAGAGAGGCTCTGTGAAAGAAGATAGCATATTTAGTGCCTTCTGGTATTCTGAAGAATATGCTTTCTGGAGCTTTGAGCTTTACGTCAAAGATTCTGTTCAAAGCAAGGTCTAGGAAAATAAATACTGAAATTTTGGTATTTTTCTTGCTATATAGGTTTTGTAGTAGTAACATACTTCAAACTACAGTGACTGTTATAACTGTTGAAGTCATGAATGTTTTTATTAGATTTAAAGGGCAACCCTTAAATCTAGTCTCCTTTTTCCAGGAGCTTTGCATGAGACTTGGGAAATATTAGGAATTCTTGTTTAATACTGAAAGGCATAGACAATTCACAGTGGTCAGAGTGCGAAGGGACGACTAAGGTAAATGAGGTTTTGTCACGGAGTCAAGTTGCTGTAGAACTTTCACCCTGTGAGGGACAATCTTGATCAGCCTCATCTATCTGCTCAGAGTGGGTTATTATTTCAGTTGACTTATAGAAATCCCTCCAAACCAAAATATTTCCTTGATACTATAATAATCACTGAAGATAAATCAAGATTTGGGAACTCAGCAGCTTCTAACTCCACACATATGGTCTGCATTCTGGCTCTGTATCAAGGTAAATTTTGGATGCACTTCACTCCTGCCTCCATTTCCTACCTTTCCAATTTCCATTTGTGAAGACCTGGTGAAAGCCACAGTGTGACAGAGAAAGTTCCAGCTTGTTGGGAGCATAGAACTAGAAAGCTTGTTTAATAAAACCAGGTTTGTCTTTTGCTTTTATTTCAGCTTTTCTATCTAAAAATATGACAAATCACCTTCCCAGTGGTCACAGCTACATGGTATTTGTAATCATGGTCAGCAGAAAACAAGTTAAAAGACCAGAAAAATGTAAACTGTCCCCCTACTTCCCTCATCACCACCAGAGAGCTTTATGAATGGACTTATATGAATGTTGTTAGCTTTCCAGCTACAAGACATTTTAAATGATGGATGAACAAAAGCATCATCTGTGCAAACACTGGGATGTTTGAACCCAGAGGAAGGTTCAATAATTAGTCATGCAGAATATTAGTAACACCCTTTGGTCATATTCCAAGTTCCTTCTGGATTACAACACAATGTCACAAATCATCAGCTGCTGTGGCTGGTATTTTCACAGAGGAAAAGCTTCCCGTGGTAGTATTAAAGCTTGGAAAAATGTTTAACTCTACTTCTTCCCTAAAAGCTGATAGTATAGTGATCATTTCACTCAGCAAATGGCTTTTTCTACTTATGGAAATGAACAACTTTATTCCTCTTTCTTTTCCAGTCCCATCATCTCTACAGAACTGCTGAAACCAGGGCAATATAAAAAAGGATAGTTTTCTACTGTTTATATTATCAGCATAACTGAACAGTTAAATATGCAGAGCTCATTCTCTTTAATAGCTTCAAACAAGTACTAAGATGCACCTTTCTAGTCCCACTGTGGGCCCTGGGATACATGGAGAAAGGTAAATGAGGGCAGAATTTGAAAGTAATGTTTTGCCTTTCCCAGTTGTACCTGAAGGGTTTGCCCATCAGAAAGGTTTTCGGTTGATATTGTGAATGGAAAAAAACCCATAGTTTATTTTCCAGACTGTAGGAAGGTTTGTGTAATAGATGCATAGATAAAAATTATCTTTCAGACAGCAAGTTAAGAAAATTTGATCTGGAAATCACTGGAATGTAACCAATGTGGAACTTTATGTTTCCATTTTTGGAGTGTCAGAGGGAGCTGAGATTGTTTAGCCTGGAGAAGAGGAGTCTGGAAGTAGATATGATGACTCTGTACAACTACCTGAAAGGACTGGGAGTCAATCTCTTCTCTCTGATAATGAATAATAGAACAAGAGGAAAGGGCCTCAAGTTGCACTAGGGAAGGTTTAGGTTCGAGCTCAGAAAGAACTTTTTCACTGATGGGGTGGTTAAACACTGGCACAAGAGCCCAGGGTGGTGGCAGAGTCACCATCCCTGGAGATATTTAAAAGACATGATCAGGTGCTGAGGGATATGGTGTAGTTTAGTGATGGACTTGGCAGTAATTGAACTCTATGATTTGAAGATCTTTTCCAACTGTAATGATTCTATGATTTTTCACAAAAGCACTTCTAATGTAGGACTGCACTTTATGTCGTTCAGTCTCAAATAGAATTGGACTGTAGGGACCGTATAGAGATAGAGATTATTTAAAGAGCAGTAGAAACAAAAATAAAATGCCTTTCTCTTCAGCTTTAAGGTTCTCCAGCAGCTAGCAGATTTCATAGTTATTGTTGTTGACAGCAAAGGCCCATATGGTGTTAAAGATACTAACACAATGCTCTACGTTACTCAAAAAAAAATAGTATTCACCTGACATTCTACCTTTAAACTGGCTCATTGTGCACTTAGTATCATTTTAAGATAAAAAAAAAAAAGCAGTTGGGCAGACAGGTTTAAAATGGAACTCAGTCAAACCCACTTTCCTGGATAAATCAGACTAACTTCAATGCACGCGTAGCTGAAGTCTCCTATGATTAAATATTGCCTCAGTACGGCAAGGCATTCTGGCTGTGACTTCAGTTGTCTGTTTTAAAACACAAGCCTCCTGCAGAAAAAAGATTATTTAGTTAGCTAAATAAAGTGCTTGTTGAAAATCCAAAGAAATCATTTGTGTGATAAATAAGGTTGCTTATTACCAAGCTAGGATGATTATAGCTGTTTTATGAAATTTTAATTACATTATGTGGCTTCTCAAATATTGGTTTTGAACACTAATCAAGTTACTTGGGAAGCATTTCACAGAAGGGAAAATAAAAATGAAATGGCTTATTTACTTATCCCAATGTATTAAAAACAAAATTCAGCAGGGAAATAATGAAAAAGACATCAGGGAGAAAGTATTGCCTAAAAGAGTGTTCACAGTCAATAGAAGTCTGAAACAAATTTTCGCTTAAAGGATTCACCAGCTCTGACTTATAATATCTCTATGCTCCAGACAACAGAGTAAACTTAAATGTCCTGTGTATCATTTTATAGGTAAGTTTAGAGCCTGAATCATTTGAATATTTTACATGTTCAGGTAATCATATAGATATTCTCATGTTACTGGACAAACAAGTTGTCTACTAATTTTGTTATTCAAAATAGAAAGCTATTTATGGGTTCTGAAAAGCACATAAAAATTTTGGTCAGAACAAAGTTTGCAGTGAGAAAAGGTGAATATGAGACTGAGTTAACAAAACAGATACAGGTTGATTCTGAACTCATATGGCAAGTCCTACGTTTTGCCACTGTTACGAATAGGTGATTTAGATTGCTTAAAGAATCGTCATCAAAGCTGTTAGCAAAAGTGGGTTTAATATGGTCTTGTAAAAGTTCAATTTAACAAAGTTTAATGGTATTCTATTACTGTACAACACAACTGCTTGAACAATGATTCAAAACTATCAAGGCACACATTAAAGTTACCAAGACAAAATCAAAGTTACCAAGGCAGAAATCAAAGTTACCATGCTACAAGGTTATGTGTGATATTGGGCACTTACAAAAGATCTACCATTGGTAAGTGCTCTGTCTGCTCCAAGGAACAACCTTGAGAGGCATCCCAGCTCAAGGGGAGATCACTGCCATGCTGCCATGCTACCTAGAAGGGAGACCTCAAAGAAGGATCACTTAGGCTGTCATTTTTATGGTTAAGTGGTTGGCTTGTACTCAAATTACATGAGATGGGAGAGGTATGCATGAAACTCCTTGTACCCACAACTTTCTCTGTTCCTTGACAAATGAGTCTTGAAACCATTGGATATTCATGTGTTAATTGCATGATTGGTCTTCCAAGTTCATATGCATCAACACTTCTTGTGTCATTCTGCTCCTTTGTGGGTTTTCAGAGACCATATCAAAACTAGAGGAGTTCTTGGCCCAGCTACAGCTCAGACTTTCACCTTCTTTGAAGACTTTACCAAACTATTGCCAGTTTGGTTAAGGGGTCACGTGCATCCATCACAGCCACTGATTACGTTTCTTGTCTAAGGAATTTATTTCCTGTGGGAAATTGCACAGGACAGAGAAATCACCAGAAGTTTGTTGAATTATTTTACTTTATGTTTCTTTAGCCTTCAGAAACATAGCAGATTTGTATTAACATTGCTGTCTGGAATAGCAATTCCAGATTCCAATCTGTACGTACAGTTTTACTATGTACAGATCATCGCTGCTGGTGTTAAATCCTCCTGATGGTGTATCATCATAAACATCCATGAACTCATAGATGTATTCAACAGTGTCCCTTAAAAATGAAGGAACTATAGCACTACATTACAGGCTGTTTGGCAATGAGAATGTCCCAATATTACAAGCATTGTACTCAAGCCCTTTAAATGTAACTCTTCCCAAACAGATTTTACTTATGTTTTACAATATACGTTGTATCAAGATAAAATATGTCAATTTCTCAATAATAATTCCAATACTAATATCTGCTCTTCATTCTTGTCTAAATTCTTATCATCCAAAATTTTTATTCCAATAAGAGAGAAAGATTTCAGCTCTTACGTATATGTGTGTTTCAACTTTTCAGCTACCTATGTAGCCAAAATGAAACATAGTACATCTTATAAGTATACAGCAAAATAGATTTGCTGAAGACTACTGAGGGCTATGCAGTATATCATAACTTCTAAAGAAAGCATTAAAGATAGTACTTGTTCCACTGTGTTTCACCTGGGTATGTCTTAAATTAACATTAAAGATAGTATTTCTTCCATTGTGTTTCACCTGGGTATGTCTTAAAGTAAATTTGAATAATGAGAGATCGAGGGAAAAGAAAGACTTTCAAAGAAAATTAAGTTCTCAATGCAAGGAACATTCAGGTCCAAGGACATCTACATTTCTGTCTTTTGCACTTCTAAAAGTTCAACTGAATAAGGATATTTTATGTCTATATAATTGTGTAATTATTTTGTTTTATAATACCTTTCATTCTAAAGAATCTCATGAAACCTCAATATCACTACAAAGGAACTTAGAATATTTTGCTGAAGGATACCAGAGTACTGCTGAAGATCAAATAGCTTTTTGTCAAGTTAGAGTTTCAGTATTTAAAATGCTGTTTCTCCTGTCTTTTCCTTTCATTTCGTTACTGACAGAGAAAACCTCAATGCTATGCAGGCACTGTTAAGCAGTAACTGAACTGGTGTGTTTTCAAGACTGGTTTAGTCTCAAATATAACACACATTACCATACAGGCCACTGTGAAAAATGTTAACTCCATCCCAGCCAGACTCAGTGTAATCATTAAAGCAAGAGATCTCAATTTTGGTAATTCGGCATTTTTGAGTGGAAAATCTGGTTTTCTGCAAAAATTCACAAATTCCCTACCAGCTACATGCAATACTTCTGTTCTAAAAAGCACCATGTATATAAGACGAAACTTGATTTCCTTCCATGGAAAGAAATGTGAAAAGAAAGTACTTTACACAGAATACATAATTGATGCTGCATCAGCACCAAAGTAGACCTCCATCCTCCTTAGTTCAGAAAATGTTCTTTTTTAACTCCTCACAAATAGTTTTGCTGTGGCTCCAGCTTCTACTTTGCTTCACCTGGGACATTTCATTTGCCTTCCTCAAGAGTCCTGTGTTCACCCTATGCATTTTCTGAATGAAACAACTTGGTTTACTTGTTCAGATATTTGAATCACAGAGAACCTTCAAACTCTATTCTTCATACAAGAAAAACTCATCTCTGATGTCCTTCCTTGTAACATTTACCTATATTTTTGTTTTGTTTTCTTGAGTCTAATGCATTTGTGCTTTTTGCTTTGCTTCCCTCTGGATCTCCAAATATCCCCAAACAACTTGGTCAGGTCCATTCCCATTGAAATTCAGTAGCAGAGAAGGACTTCAGTATCAAGGATGTTTTGTAAGTGGGATTCCTTTTTAAGATATTTTCAAAAATAGTGCATGTCTCTAGCATAGGAGAGATGTGAGCCATAGTGACTTACTTCCTAGACTAGATTTTTATCATCAAGCTAATGCAACAACAAGAGCCAGGAGAAGTTTTCAAGCACTTTGAAGTCCTATATCATAGAACCAATTGAATTTCTAATTTGAAAGAGTGCTTAGCCCCAAGATTTTCTCTCAGTTGATTTAGACATCCTGCATCCCACTGATATGAGAAATTTGGACATCTCTGTCTCTCACATGTCACATTTAGAGGGTCTCAGTTTCTTAAATCAGTGTTTTGATTTGTGCTACAGAACCAGCACATTGGTTTAGCAAAGCGACATTTAAACCACTTCCACTTGATGTTCTTCTGTGAAGTAGTTTCATTTCCATCTTTAAGTTGTCTGCTCTGAAGTGTCTAGTTCAACGTCTCCGCCAAACTGCTTTTCAAGTAGAAGAGTCACTGTATTTCCTTGAAACAAGTTTTCAACAGAAATTGCGTTTTAAAAGATTCTTGATAATTCTGTTAAACTTTATTGACAAAAAGGAACATTGATGTGTGTCTAAGACATTTGACTTTGAGAATGTTTTAGCTGAAAATGAACAAATTTAGAGTGAAAGATGTAACATCTAGGAAAAGGGAGACATTCAAGGATAGAGAGGATTAATCAAAATTGATAGATTCATATTAAAGTAAGTGTTGTCCTATTTACCAATTCTATTCCAAATTGTATTTCTTGAAGAAAATCTTTAGTTTTCATCTGTTTTTGTTTGTTTGTTTGTTTGGGGTTTTTTTTGCTTGTTTTTTGCTCCATTTGTCTAAATAAGAAGCTGGAAGGAAATGAAAATGAGATTAAAACCTATGGTAATGCAGAAAAAATCCAAGACCATTGTGCCTGGTCACATGTTCAAGATTAACATTTGATCCTGCAAGTTAGGTGCATTGTTGACAGCAATTGGACAAGCTTACTTCAAGAAAATGGGGGAAAAAAAAGTTGGACAACATGATCTTAGCAGCTTTGTCTGTTACCCTAAGCTCCTAAACACCTTCCAAATATTCTATCATGTTAAGTTCTTACGGCTTCAAATTTGAAGGGGCTGCACTTGTTGCCTTTTATATTTGCTTGCATGACCTAGTGAAAGATGAGGCAGCTATCTGCTCAATACATTGTATTTGTTGAGGTAGTGGGCAATTTTCCAATAGCTTTATTTTATTTGGTCTCTAGTGTGACAATCATTCGTTCTCCTTGTGTAAAAGAAAGATAAAATACTCTGCTTTCTCACTTGAATAGAAAGTGAGCATCCTTCATTTAGTTCTCTAGGTAGCATGGGATGGTTACATCTGTTGTAACTTAGAAAGAGCAAACAGCACCAGTAATTTAAGTGTATGCTTCTTCTTAATCACGTAACTTTACTCTTCTAGTAGATAGATTTTAAACCAACATCACTTCCTAATCTTCAACGACAACAAGAAAGCTTATCCCTATAGATGTGTCTCTTATATTACTTCATTGAAAGGACCCCTATTTTCTGTGCAAGAATGAGAATTTTTTTAGAAATCATAGTTGCTTTTGAGATCCTTTATGACAGGTGCATTTGCTTTTGATATGCAGTCACTCACTGTATCTCTTCTGAGAGCAGTTGATTAAACAAATTTATTTTTATTTTTTGACAAAAGCATCTTATCAAACCAGAAAAAACAAAGCCCTTGAAAGAGTTGCTTACTTTTCTGCAGCATGTCATAGGGGGAAAATGCCAGGCCATCTATCACTCCTATCAACTCTACTGGGTCAAGCCAATGTGGGCAAGCATTCACTCCTTAGCAGAACTGCTTTAACAGGTACTGAACGGAGCTGTTGATGCTACTTTTGGTGGGAAATTCAGTCTGATCATGTAGTAAAGGGAGGTAGAAGGTCAGATGGCATGTGGTTCTATCTAGCATTTAAATCTCTTTTATTGTGATTCAATTTATGCTAAATAATTTTACTTACTTAATTCCACTTTGTTTTTATTATTGCTGGCTGAATGACAGAGCCCAGAGAGTGTTGATCAATGGCACAGAATCAAGTTGGAGGCCTGTGGCCAGTGGAGTTCCACAGGGATTGGTTCTGGGGCCAGTCTTGTTCAATATCTTCATCAACGACCTGGAGGAGGGGATAGAGTGTACCCTCAGCAAGTTGGCTGATGACACCAAACTGGGAGGACTGGCTGATTCCCCAGAAGGCTGTGCTGCCATTCAGCGGGATCTCGACTGGCTTGAGAGTTGGGCAGAGAGGAACCTCATGAGGTTCCACAAGGGCAAGTGCATCTGGGAAGGAACAACCCCATGCACCAGTACAGGATGGGGGTCGAACTGCTGGAGAGCAGCTCTGCAGAGAGAGATCTGTGAGTCCTGATTGATAATAAGCTGAATATGAGCCAGCAATGTGTCCTCGTGACCAAGAAGGCCAATGGCATCCTGGGATGCATCAAGAAGAGTGTGGGCAGCAGGTCAAGGGAGGTTCTTTTCCCCCTCTACTCTCTCCTGATGAGGCCTCAATCTGGAGTCCTGTGTCCAGTTCTGGGCTCCACAGCTCAAGAAGGACAGGGAAGTGCTGGAGAGAGTCCAGTGCAGGGCCATCAAGATGATCAGGGGAATGGAACATCTTTTATATGTGGAAAGGCTGCGGGAACTGGGGCTGTTTAGTCTGCAGAAGAGGAGATTGAGGGGAGATCTTATTAACATTTACAAATATTTAAAGGGTGGATGTCAGGAGGTTGGGACATCCCTTTTTTCTATAGTAATTAGCAACAGGACAGGGGGTAATGGGATGAAGCTGGAACACAAAAAGTTCCACTTAAACATAAGAAAAAACTATTTCACTGTTCAGGTGAGGGAGCCCTGGCACAGGCTGCCCAGAGGGGTTGTGGAGTCTCCTTCCTTGGAGGTCTTCAAGACCCGCCTGGACATGTTCCTATGTGACCTGATCTAGGTGAAACTGCTTCTGCAGGGGGGTAGGACTAGATGATCTCTAAAGGTCCCTTCCAACCCTACCATTCTATGATTCCTTGTTAATCACCATAATTCCTCCTTATTATTCCAGTTTTTTACTGTTTTATGTGTTGTAGCTCGTAAAGACTTTTACTGATAACAAAGACCTATTCTACATATATTTAACAAAATAATAAATTCAGTAGTAGTCAGTCAATTATCGATGGAAACAAAATTAAGAGAATCTGGGCTTATACAACAACCAATTTCTTATATCTTCTTCCAAAATAAGATTTATCATGAAGGAAATGGCAGCATTTTATGATTCTAGGTTTTCTGTAGAAAACCTAATGTTTCAGCAGATTTTCCACATAGTAAGGATTTTCTTTTTTTCCATACCTTCCCATTTTTTCTCTTGCTGGGTCTTTAATTTTTCTTCTGTCATAATTTCACTCATACCTCAGTTCAGGGATGTGTTTAGTATTTATTGCTATATTTCTTACTACGTGTTAAATTTAAATGTATTTTCTATAAATTCCCACACTCCATTCAGGCTTTTTCAGATTATTTACTTTCTTGTCAGGACAGCCTTTTTACTTTTTGCAGGGCTTATGTTTAAATAGATACTGAAGAGATAAAAATATATGAATAGATGTTCAAAGATGCTGAGCAGCCAAAGCTTCTATTGCCCACAAGAGAAGCTTTGTGCGGGTTCTTCCAAAAAATGTGTTAATAGAGTCCTAGTTGAGGAAGTGGTTTAGTACAAGTTATTTAAAATTTCAAGACTGTAAAGGTGCAATATCTGACCGCTAAAATATTCAGAGAAGTGACTTGTGTAGTTTGAGAAGGTGGGTGAAGGAGTAGATGTCTTCTGCAACTATGGTAACGACTAGAAATGGAATGACATTTTGTTTACGTGAAGTTTGAAGTTGGATGGGTTTTTACTGTGTATGTGTAAAATAAGTTAGTGTTATTGATAGACCTATTCTTGACATCTTTTTGTTGTTCATGTTGTTTCTCTCCATTTTATGGCAGCCTTTGACAACCAAAATTGGTTTTACTTCATCTATCCTTCATATCAGAGAAATAAAATAGCAAGTACTGACATGTCCAGGACAAGTTTATCTATGTGATATCACTTCTTTTTCATTTTTAACTGTCACTTTGTTTTCATTCCATACTCATCTTCACTCCCAATGAAGAGATACACATAATGCAATAGTTCTGCTGACTGTAGAAAACAAAGTTTTGTCATCAGTTATGCCCCATCTAGCTCAAACGATGAAACACATTTGAAAACATGATTTGTTTTCCATTTTGCAATATGTTTTTTCTAAATGTGTTTCATTTCCAGTATGTTTACTTAAAGACTGTCTATTCATGGGATTTTGGCTTCGATCTCATCCTGTTTATGTTGTTAAGGTTGCTGCTTAGTGTTGAAGTCGTTATATATATATGAAGGATTTGTTATATATTTCATCATACCTATGACTTATTTCCTTTTTATACCTACAGTCCTTAAGTGTGGATTTAAAGAAGGAAAAAATAGCTAACTGCGTATTTGTGTGTATGTCAGAGAGCAAGAGATAGAAATATCACCCACTATGTACTATATCTAACTGCTTACATGTTAACTATTCCAACTAAATTTCTCATCAGTGAAGATCTTTTTCTAACAATAACATCATCATGATCATCGGTATTGTCTGTAGGAACCTTTGCAGGGAATTCAGCAAGAGCGGGTGATATCATTTAGAAACATTGGTTCCTACATATTAATTGACAAATTTAAAATGACTCTTCTCTCTTTTTATTAATTAAAGTGGAAACATACAAAATTAAACCAGTCATTACAAAATCATCAGGTGTGTAGTCAAAATTTAGATTGCACTAGTATCAGTTATTAGTAATTTATTTCTATATTAATGAAAATCATTATACTAGATATAAAACTAGTAGTTTGAGGCATCGTATTGTATTATATTATTAATTTACGGTATACTCTAATGTTATCTATCAAGTAAGATGTACACTCAGAAAAAATTACAATGTTTCCTCAGAAGTGGCCTCAAGATAATCTGAGCAAGTTACAATATTATGAGTGAAGAATGGCATATAGCAGGAAGTGTCACAGAATCTTAGGAGTCGGAAGGGACTTTGAAGGATCGTCTAGTACAACCCCTCAGCCAGAGCAGGGCCACCTAGATTAGATCTGTAATGAGTTGAGTTTTGTTGATTTTTATCAATAAAGTTGAACTTTCTGCTATAATCTCATGTGGAGGTACACATTTATATTTCACTTTACATTCATATGAAGGCAAGTAAACCTTTTCCACTCCTGTGGCACAAATTACTTGAATTCTAGAATGATAGAATTGTTTTGGTTGGAATAGACTTTTGAGATCATCAAATCTAACCACTAACCTAACATTGCCATTAACGATATTCATAAGCACCTGATCTACACACCTTTCAAATATCTACAGGGATGGCATCTCCACCATCTCCTTGTCCAGCCCATTCCAGTATTTAACAACTCTTTCAGTGAAGAACTTTTTCCTGATATTTAATCTAAATCTTCCCTGGTGTAACTTGAGTCCATTTCCTCTTGTCCTATCATTCATTACTGGGGTGAAGAGACTGACCTCTACCTCACCACAACCTCCTTTCAGGTAGCTGTAGAGAGTGATAAGGTCTTCTCTCAGCCTCCTCTTCTCCAGGCTAAACCACCCCAGCTCCCTCAACTGCTCCTCGTAAGACTTATTCTCTAGACTCTTCCCCAGCTTCGTTGTCCATTCCTGGGCATGCTCCAGCACCTCAATGTCCTTCTTGTAGTGAGGATCCCAGAACTAAACACAGTATTTGAGATGCATTCTCATGAGCAGTGAGTACAGCGGGACAATCACTTCCCTGGTCCTGCTAGTCACACTATTTCTGATACAAGCCATTGGCTCTCTTGGCCACCTGGGCACTTTGCTGGAAGAAAGATAGAGAAGCAGGCAGTTTTCTGCAATTTAAGCAGAAAACAGTAGCATTTATTTTCTGATATATGAGAACATAACCAGAGAAACACAAGATATGTTTGAGCAAAAACTTTGTTATGCCTGATCCTGCTCATATTTAAGCCTTTTATTTAAATATAAGTGCAGAGGTTAATTAGTAATTACTTTATCATCATTAGGCCACTTCTCTTGGAATTTTTGCTGCTGGATGAACACCTTTTTACTCTACGAGTATGTTTCTGAAGCACTTAAACTACTTTTTATCTTCTAAAGGAAAGAAAAGTAACAGCTATGTGAGCTAAACTTAGTCAAGCAGAGAAGGTAGCTGCTTGCTACCTTCTGGAATTACTTCATGAGGTCCACTGTGGTGTAGTAGATTGAGTATGTGTAAGAGTCAAAGCAACGTTTATGCCATCCAATGACCAAAGTTTTTCATTACGCTTTTTTTTAAAAGTCCTGAATGGTATAAATGAAAGAAAAATAAGTTTAAGCCTCTATTTGAAAACTGGATTGTGTTGCTGTTTATTTATTTTATCAATTAAGTGCTAAACAAGAGTTAGGGAACTATATTCACAATCAGTTCTCCCATTTTGCCTCTAATAATAATCTTTTTATTATCAATATATTCATGAGTTTTAATGTAAATGTTTCCTCAGACTTTATTTTGCATGTTTGGAAAACATCATTTGCTTTATTTCCCAATTCATTCATTGTCATGTTTACTTTAGAAAACGCATCACAGATATTTTTGTCACACGGGAACTATACTGATCAAAATTACTTACTATTGCTGCCAGCATTGGCAAGGAGAACCAGTTTTTTTAGGCAGTTTCCTTTCAAATATTACGATGACTTCCACGTGCACAGTGTTAGAAAAGGGAGGGAGGGGAAAAAAAAGGTCATCTAGATGAGTCCTGTTGCAATAGGCATCTTGTAGTCTTAGTTTGCTGAACGTGTTCTTGGCAATGCAGAGCTATGCATTGTGCCTGTTTCTGTTAAAAATGCTTTGAAAGAAACAGATGCACTCTAAAGCCAAATCTCTGCAAGCACCAGGTGTGAGAGGCATCATGTGATGAAAAACATATTCCATGTCATGAGCTCCCATGATACGAAGTTCAAGTAATGTCATCTATAGCTTTAGTTGATGACAGAAATGCATACAGGAAATGCTGTAATTTCTGCTATCTTCAAGTTTTGATAACACCTCAAGAATTATAGAAATTATATACATGTATGCAAACCCACACATTTGCGTGTGTGTGTGTATGTGTGTATTTTTTTTCTGTTGATGAATTTTATATTTAGAAAGATACATGTTTGCTTTTGGATCATCTCCGTTAAACAGATGGTATCTTTGTGATTGTTGTGACACTTCATTGTTGCTGCTGGCTGATGACTCACTGAAGGAAAATCCCAGAACACTCAGTAGAAGGAAATAAGGCTGTTTTGTGTTCTTTGCTCCATCTAATTTTCTAACAGAATTTTGACAGATGTGACGATTTTGCTGAAATGTTGTCAAAATAATGGCAACAAGTTGACAAATCAAATCTGGCTCCTGTTCAATCCCCCGGTATTATACTGGTTCATCTGCAATAACAAGGGAATTTGTATCAGTTTCATCCTTGACAACTTGATCATTTTAGATGGCACATTATCAATTTTTTGTCCTTCCCCATGCTTTGCTTTTTTAGCTGTATGCTGTTCTTCTGGGTATTTTTTACAAATAAATATTACCAAAGGTATAATAGTGTTCCCAGATCTCCACTGGCAAGAAAAAATAAGGAAATTGTAAGCATAAGAACTTAAAATCTGAGATCAAGATACGGAGGAAACTAAGCTTCAGTATTTTTTTTATTTCATGCCACTTGCCAAAGTAAAACTGGGAATAGAAACAACAAAAATACTCAACACCTGCAACACTAGAGGCCCGTACTTGAAAAATAGCAAACATAAATTGTTTTGAATGAAGTCTGGCCATGGCATCTAATGAAATATGGTAAATATGCTTTGTGAAAGAAGTTATTATGCTCACTCCTCCAAGCATTCTTGCATAAAGATATTCTTGTAGCTCCACATGTGAATTTTTCATTAATCTTTTTCCTCTCTTCCCTAAATAGAACTGATTTTGACAAAGATTTTGCTGAAATGACATAAGAGAGAGAAGCCAAAAGGATAGATGGCTTCTTTGGAGAATAAGTTTAAAGATATCTGCTGTGACCAAGAACAAAAAGGCACCAAAATTTAACTGCACAAATAAGAGATTTGCTGTACATTCATGGTTTATATAGCCTCACTCTCAGCTTTTTAGCTGTTCTGTTTTACATGGGAAATGAAATGGTCTTTAGCAGAAGCAAAAAAAAAACCAAACAAACAAAAAACACCCTACTTGAGGAAAATTGGTGGTCATGCAGAAGGGGAATTTGAACCTTAGCTTTTCAGACCCTGTCTTCCTGTCTCTCAGGAAGCTGTTACTCTGGTGTTGTGTTGTGTTGTGTTGTGTTGTGTTGTGTTGTGTTGTGTTGTGTTGTGTTGTGTTGTGGAACTGCTTGATTCACTGGATCCTCATCACTGTGAATTCAAGGGTCATAAAGACACCATGAGAATGTGCAAGTTCAAAACAGATAGCACGTTTAAATGACTAAAAAGATATAAATCAACCAAATATACCCACATAAAATACTATTAATTAAGCCATAAGGCATTTCGATGTAAGAAGCTTGATCTTTGTAAAAAGAACAGAGCTTTTATTATTTTATTTTTCCTCTGCACATGATATTTTAAGATTTCAGTGTGAAATTTGTTATTTGTATGTTAAATAATCTAAACACCAACCTGAAGCCTGAGGTGTGGCTGGATTCTTGCCAATGCAATTGCCCAATGCAATTTACTTTTTGAAATAATTTAGTGCATTTACAACCTCTGCAGTCCAGGTCTCAGTGCATAAATATCAAAATCAGAGACAACGCTACTTGATGTGTTTGTTGTCACACTCGGTAGGAAGGTTGAGGGCTACATAGTCATTCCATTCTTACAACCATAGCAGTAGCTTGATTTTCAAGATATTTTAGCTAATTCACCATTTTGCAGCAGTGAAAACTGAATACAAAATTTTAGAGAAAACAGAAAGTAATATTGACAAATCTGAATGAGATAAAAAGTATGAAAGGAGTGAAGAGTGAAGTTGTTTAATATGTGGCATATTTTCTGTAAACAAATGAAAACAGCTGACACTTTACTACTTTGTAAAATAACTGGTTTACATCTAAAATTTCAATGAGGATTCAAAATAAATCTCACACTTGCCTTTCTACAGCACAATGAGTAGTGTCAAAAATATAATTTACAGTGATCTGCCACTTCTAAATGTCATGACAGCATAATGTCTTGTGTACATCTTCTGCATCCAGGGACAGGACAAGGGGTAATGGACACAAGCTGGAACACAGCAAATTTTGGTTGAACATTAGGAGAAACTTCTTTCCGGTGAGGGATCACTGGTACAGGCTGCCCAGAGGGCCTGTTGAATCTCCTCTGGAGATTTTCAAAACTCACCTGGATGTGTTCCTGTGTGACCTGATCTAGGTGAACCTGCTTCTGCAGGGAGATTGGACTAGATGATCTGTAACGGTCCCTTCCAACCCCTACCATTCTGTGATTCTGCGATCAGCTGAAATCAATATGATCACAATTCTGTCATGTGATAACAGTGAGCTAGGGGTAGCATGCTACAAAATTCAGGGGAGAAAGAAACAATTAGATTAGGAAAAATTAGTCTTCGGAAAGTATTGTCCTGATCCACGATAAGAATTTTTACTCTACATATTCCCTCCCCTTCCCTCCTTTTTTAGTATTAATTTGAAAATGTAATTTGAAACATGTCAGATACACCAATTAAAATATTTATTATTTTAATTTTTTTTAATACTCATAATGAGAAGAACAAGTTTGTTTGTTTGATCCTGAATTGAAGTCAGATTAGACTTTTATCACCATTACAGATGGTATTGTGTGCAGCTTTATTACCGTTGTCTCCAAGCACTTCCAAAAACTTAAAAGACAAGCCCAGCACTGGAGTCCCATTCCGTTTGTGCTGTCTTTATGGGAGCTTTATGAGAATCTAGAAAGAACCTGGTGCTGATGGAGATGCTCAAACACAGTCTGTGCCTTGAATAAAAATTTCCAAGTGTTCCCGGGACTTGAAGCTTAACATTTCAAAATTGAATGGGCTTTAAAATTCTAAATTACTATGAGACAGAACAGTCCAGCTCCTGAATGGCTTTGTAGATTTTCACATTGGACACTTCTGAACATTCTGTCAATGTTCTGCACTCAGATATTCCTTTTTTTTCTTACTTGTTCATCACCCTGCTTGTCCATGTAGACAGAAAGATCACAGACAAGCCATTAGGAGCAATTGTGAGCAGTGAACTCACCGGAGTTCAAGGACTAGAACCTCAGCCTTTTCAAAGAGACATATTGTTCATTCAGATTAGCTGAGAATACTTCTTAAAAATGCCTGAAAAATGCCAAACTAAAAGAATTACACATGCTAAACCTATAGATTGTTACAGATTATTTTTAAAATTGTCTTGGGAGCAACAGGGTTTACATTCTTTACAGGAACAGAGAGACACGTGGAATGAAGGGCACTTCCTTCCAACAGGATAAAAAGTCCCTTTTTTCACTTCTGAATTTTTTATGGGGTAGAGCTGCAGATTGTCACTCTTTAGGTCCCTAGACCTAAATTCCCTACATTGCAGAAGAGAAGAGATTTTCCTGTAAATGCAGATTATCTGATGACAGATAATTGGAAATAACGAGGGGCTTATTGTTATGAATCATCTGAGGAACTGAGTATATTTGTGCAATACAGTACAAGGATTTATTACCCTTCTCTGTTTTCCAGTGACTTTTTCAGAAATACTTTTCAAAATCTGGTACTTTGCAGAGGGTCTCCCAGTTGCATAGTGTAACAGTGATTTGCATTATACGTAGTTTTACAGTACTTTATATGAGGGAAATCTTATAAAAATGAATAGTCTAGCATTTTATTTGATAGGTGCATTCCAACTGAAAACAGTATTGTAAGAATTCATACATTTGCAGGATTGAAATCCATAGCATACATTACATTGTGCTCCAGTGTAGCTGATACAGTCATCAAATGCAGTGAATTGTGGCATTTTTACAGCTTTAATTATTACTAAAAAGATATAAGTACTTGTATGAATCACTTTGACTCACAGAACTTGCCATTCTGGACTCACGAGTAACAGAGAAAAAAGTCTGTGTTGTCTTTCATCTTGGAAAATATTTTATTTTTAACATTATACTTTAACGATCTGCAGGAAACATCAGGCTTCATATATCAATTTTCCTTTTCCTCTTTATCAAAAAACATCAATTACTGTCTATGTTTATATTTAGGGCTTTTTTAATAACTTTTTAAAAATCCATCTTGTATTTTACTCATGATGATAGCTAATTGCAAGGCGATGCAGTATGTCAAAAGTCAATGCTTAAATAGAGATCTAAGGCAAATATCATGCATGGACTCTCGAATTTCATTTCTGTCAGAAGGAAAATCTTCATAATAGAGAAGATGGTCTGAAACCAGCTGAGGATGCTCATTCTTTCCCTATATAGTAGAATTGGGAGGAGGGAGGAGGAAAGTTACTGGATCATGACCTCTCCTCCTTGGGGTGCTGACTGTGTGAAATTAGAAGTCTTGCCCTGTTGGCTAATCCTTGAAGTGACTATGACAGCTCAGAACAAAGTGAAGTAGGTCAGAGCAGTGGTGACATTGAGGGGAGAACTTTGACTGACTCCTGATTGACCTTTGGGCCGCAGCACATACCAGGGCTCAAGTTGGACCTTGAGTAGTTCTGTCTTTTGCCATATACCTAAAACACAAGGTTGGTCTGCAAAGATAACTTCTACATTAATAGACGTACCAAAGGGACATATTTGCAAAAGCCAGAGGCAGTGAATTTACCTGCATTTTTCTAGTCCTTTACTAATCTGCATTTATGTAGTCAGTGCAGGCAACTCTTTTGAGACACGGAGACTCATTTGCAGGAAAACCACACCAGTACCACTGTGTAATTAGTAACTTTCATTCTCAAATCAGAAATCTTAAAAAAAAAAAAAGATTGAGATATGTTAAAAACAAATGTACAAAAAGCTCTTTTGCGATGACTTGGAGCTTCAAATAAAGCAGGATTTCAATACAGAATGCTAACTATTGCAGATATCATTATTTTTACAGACCATGTGATATGCTAGGCACATAACTGTTCTCATGAGAAATCATAATGCCTGATCCTGTAAAAATTTGAAACAAATTTTAGATATCACTGAGTGAAAAGATGGAAGAAATGAAGTAGAGACAGATAGGCTGCAGTAGGACAATAAGGGATGTAAAGGAAGGAAGGATACATCAGTCTGTATTTTTTCCAAAGTCTTAACTTCATATTAGAAGTCCTAAACAAAAACAAGACTGACATAAGAATAGCTGCTGTTAGTGACTCAATATTTCTGTACATCAGTCCACTCAGAAAACTGAAGATCTAAAAATAGATGTATTTCAGCTCTACACAGCTTATATTGTAACTGTCTCTAAATGAGCTGCAGTGATATCCTTGACCACATTAGAAATGTATAATGTCTTTCAGAAGGCTATTTAACTTAGACAATAGTACTACACTGGTACAAATTCCAGAGTTTAATTCTCTTCCAACTCAAGAGTCTCCAAGTTGTGCATTACTATTTACTTCAAGCATATACCTAAGCAATCAGTATATGTTAACAAAAGTAGAATTGCAAGTTCAATGGATTGCCAATTCATAGGAGAAGATGCAGCCCTTTTGGGATACACTATTCAGAAGGGTCTGTCCAGGAAGTACTAAAATTAAATTGTTCTAAAGACAGCTACTAAATTCTGCTCTCCATGACAAAACTTAGCTTCATTGCAGCCAGACATGAGTTTTAGATACAGTAAAGATCAAGTGAACAATTGCTGATATGTCTCCCTAGACTGATTTTACTAAACATCATGAACCTTTACAATGGTCTGCATGCTATCCTGAACATGTGGTGAATTTCATCATATGTTATATTGCCTCCTTCCTCTTCTGTTATTTGTTTCAGCACCAAAACATCAGCTTACTTTTCAGCATCATATTAAGCTAGATTGTGTTTGATCTTAAAATGTAATGAAAATTTTCTTATTCTTTTGTCTGAAAACATAAAGAAGGAAGCAGTAATTTAAGAGGGTCTGAGTCTAGCTGGGAAATAAGGTAAAGTTGATCATGCCAGTATTATGATTGGTTTTATTCTACACGTGCCTGGAAAGAGTAAGAATGTTCATTTGCAGTCAATAATGACCTTGTTTGTGTGACTTGTAAGACAATATGATGGGTTATTCAGAGCATCATTGCCATCTCTTTGTCTCTTTTTTTTCTTTTTTAGTCTTCTTTTTTTTTTTAATTGACATTTTGCAGGGGGAAAAAAAAAAAAAAAAAGAGGGGAGGGGGAACTAAAAGCTGCTCACAAACCTCCAAGTGCAACAGATCCATAAAATCAGGACACCTTCAAGTGACACCAAATCAGAGGAAACAGCTCATGCAGCACTCCCCTGGTAGCACCTACATTCCTGCTTGAGCACAAACACAAAGCAGAATGTGATATGTCCCTGAAATACTGGAAATAGTATGCAACATGTAAAACCAGACACCACTGGCAGCCATCTGCTGGCGCCTGGAGTCAAGAGCTGTCACAGACACCCCTCTTCTGCCTCTCACTGCACAAGGATCATGGAAGGGGATGTTCATGGGCTACCAGGAGCTGCTACAGGTGGGCCTAGCCCTCTCCCTATAGCCAGCACTGGATTCCTGGGTGACAAGTTTTGCAAAGAAGTGGCTGTTTTGCTTACCGTGCTTGGGTTTGGTCCAGGAGGTAAAGTCAAACTCCTTGATTTAAGTGTGCAGTGCTGTAGAATTTTCTTCTCTTATAGGGGGAGTCTGAAAAGATCTTGAAATGCACTTTTTTCCTCATAATATTTTCATGAGGTTATAAGTTGAGAAAGCAGACTAGCAGATGATAAGAAAATATTATTTCAGTGATACTGACTGGACAAGTAGACTCAGAGTAAGGGAGCCAGGATCTGACCATCTGTTGTTATGATTGATGAAATGTGTGCATGCTGTTGGAGGGGTGCAAGCAGCTTGTACCAGTGTTTAGAAAGTATCCTTTCAAAAGCGGTATGAAGTGAAGAGAACAATTTGGTTTTCATTTGGCATACCTTTATATTATAAAGAAAAAATGGAAAAATAATAAACTGCATACTCCAAGATAAAAAATCTGGCCTTTCGTAACTGGAAGCTCTTTCAAGGGATCATAGTCTGGTGTCATTCTGAGTTAGGTAAGGTAATTGGTAAAAACATTTTGGAAGTTTTTCGTCAAAATGACTCATCCAAATACAAGTAATATGCTCTGTTAGACAGTGTCACCTGACCTTGTTATGTCTTATTCATTCCTAATTAGAAATGAGGCATCCAGATGTGAAAGGTCATTATACTACTTTCTATGACACCTATCATGGCACATTTGTGTCACCTAGATTTTTATTAGAAATGCACTGAACAAGCCCAACTCTCTCTGCCATATGTTTATTGCTGTGTTCAAGGACCCGCAGGTAAAAAGGATATTTGTCTACCCAGATGGTTATTGCCACATTTGGTTTTTAACTTCCACAGCATCTCATAGTGCTAATTGGTTCAGACTCTGATGCCAGCTTACAGAAATGTTATTTTTGGTAATAACCTCATATTGATAGTGATTCCTGAAGGAATTAAAAAAAAAAAAAAAAGGGACTTTCCCAGGCAACAGCAAAGATCAATTTCTTTTTTAAATGCTATTTCATACAAAGTGTGCCATTAGTTAATAGTGTAAGTAGTAGGTTTGGGTTTTTCTCTTTTTTTCCAGTTGTAGCTTTTTGAAAAGTCATTTCATACATGTTTATTGAAGTGCTCAGAAGTAAAAACCAATAAAATTACTACAATGTTCCTTTAAAAAAAAAATAGTGTCCTGAGGAGCATTTGAATTTGAAAAAAACCTTCACTTTATTTTTCAGCATATATGAAATGTCTAGTAGTTATCATATTTGGGGGTTTCAGTTATGGAAGGTTAATTTTGATATCCTATTTAGTCAGAATAGTTTCTTATCTGGCAGCTAACACCATTAAAATCAATTGCACCACTTGCTAAAAAAGACACCATTCCACGTGAATCCACAATAACAGAACCTGGCTTGGACAAATGCTGTCAAAATTGATTGATTGTACTTTTGTCTCAAACTCACTTGAATACCAAAAAAATCTGGGACTGTTCAAAGTCTTGAAAAATATGTGTATAATGGCTTCATCACTCTTCAGTAATGAGTAAGGGATATTGTTCATCAGTTTGGAAGGAAAGATCTATGATCGAAAACATATACTACCGTGAAACCACCAGTATATACATCAAGTCAGTAAATTACATATCCAATGTTAATATAAGAGCATTTTATTACCTACATTCTAGAGTTAAGTTCTCCCTTTTTCCTGAAAACGAAGGTAGCCTTTGATGTCTGTATTTCCATTTTTTTCCAAAGTGACAGAATGTGTAACTGAATTTCCAGTTAATTTTCAAATAGATATGTTGCATTTTCTCAGAGTTCCAGTATGCAGTAAAATTATGGTACACATAAGCTTTTTATGGTACAGTAGAGAATTTCAATTAAGATATCCAGTCTCCTGCTGTAATAAAGTTTATGTGTTGTGTGTATCCTGTGTATGCATGGTAACAGAAATCTCAATGTGACTGAATATGTCTTGGTCAGATAGCATCTTCCCAATTCTTATCCCCAGTAGTTTATCAGACTCTACTGAGGGTAGTGCAAATTATAACTTTGTTCTACTCATAGCTCAGTTTGATGGATAACCACAGTAATTTTTCTGGTCTCTTCCAAATTTCAAATAGTATCCACATTTGATAAAAGTCTACTAAAAACTGCTACGAGGATTATTGAAAGCAAGAAATATATATGCAGTGTCAAGGGTTGGGTATCCTCAACAGGTCATTTGACTGTTATAAAGATTGGTCTATAAAACTAATGTCATTTTCCTATTAGACCAAATATGATAATTTGATGATTTTTTTTTTACACTAAATTATTAAATCTCATTTTCCATATTAATTTATTGACGAGTTTTCTGAGATGGTCAATAAATGTAGGATAGACTACATATATACTAGGAAGCAGGTTCAGGGACTATTCTCTAGTCTGTAGAGGGTGGTGGCATGACATAGCTCATGCCATAAATGCTAACCTATTTTTGTGCTCAAATCAGGCTGGCCTTTTCAAAGGTGCCTTTTGTGAATAGATATTGTCTGGTAAAGCTCCAGCCAATACAAGCCATAGTTACGTTTGCCACACAGCAACTGTGTTAACAGTTGGGCATATTGACGCTTGTGCCAACTCTCACCCTGGCCAGGCTTGTGTTGTGGTACAGGCTGTGACACTCCACTGAAGCTTTTCTTGGGATGTACCAAGCTAATATGCTTAGGGAACCTCATCTCCCAGGCATCCAGATCCCCTTACTGCCTCCATTTCTGAGTTTCTTTGCAAACTGGAACAGCTCCTGGGATCAGTGATAGAGATGTCAAATAACAGCAGAACTTTGGTCAAAGATTGCAGATTAATGGTCAAAGATTGCATCAGAGAAAAACGTTCTTCTGGACTTTTTTCAAATCAATGTACAGTACAATAAACTGAGAACACTTCTGTGTGTCAGTAACTACATGAACTCATGTACATTACACCTACAGGGGAAAAGTGATATAAATCTTAAGTTATCATTTAAAATAAAGCCAGATGTGATGGTAAGACAAAGACTCTTCAGCTTTGTAAATTACTTGTCCACAAAACCTGAGCTTGATGACTGTTGTATGAAAGATCAATAATTTCTCAAAAATTTTAATGTATAATAGCTTCACCCATGTATTTTATTGTTAACAACAGGAATTGCTCACCCAAATACTCTATCTCTGCTATTAGATAGCTCATTTGTAGACAAGACCTTGGGGTTGCTCATTATCTGCTGTCCTTAGGCCTACCCATCAAGAAAAACAACAAAAAAATTAAATGCAGTTTAGCCCAGATGAAACTTGGTCTTGAGGAAGTGACTTAAATGAATAGAAGTTATGTTAGCTCTTCAAACAATGAAAATTTTCAGGAACGTTGCGCTATGTAGTTTGTGAGAATTTACATTCTATTACAAATGCAAAAGGTAGATCTTCCTCTGAGTACACACTATTTACATTAATCTAATTTCTGCATTTGAGGATTTTTCACATTTCTTATGTTTATTTTAAACGGCTCATTCATTTTTAACAAAACCTGTTTAAGAAATCTCTCAGATGTTTGAAGAATTTCTGCACAAATTTTAATTTATTGACTACAGTACCTTCAAGATTTTTTAAACTTGTTTTCAAACATTGGTTGGGTTTTCTGTGAACATCCAAATGTTGATCATTCTGACTGTAGTTTTCTTTTGCATTTCCTATTCTTCTGGGTTTTGCAGAAAAAAAAAAATAAAAGGAAACACTACTTGAATTTTTATGTTATGCAGTGTGATCAGAAATATCATTATTTGTAGAGACTGCCATAACACTTTAGAGTAGCTGATATGTTATAATCACAGGTCAGCTTTTTGTGGATCTGAAGTTTGTTATTTAAGCATAATTTTAAAAATTAAATAGGAAAAGGAATTACTGTCTCGTTTGTTTGTTTGGAGATTGTAAGACAAAGGATGACATTTTAAAAAGCATTATTTTTTTGCTGCCACTAACTGTATCAGCTATATAGCAGGTATTTGCTATGATGTGAAATAGTTTGGTCTAAAGCAAACATTCAGACACAGTGAAAAACCAGAGGAGCAAGACAGAATGAATTCAGTGTTGTTCCAAGATATATGGTAGCCTGCATTTGCTTAGAGAAATTGCAGTTCCCCATCTCTTCTAGCTCCATTCATTTTCTCATAAAAGAAAGCTGTGTTAGTATTGGAACTGGAATGTAGTAAAAATACTGGACCCGGGAGCAAGAAGGAATGCCAGACCTCTGTGTTGGGAAATAGATGACTTGAGTCAGAGGAAAATATTTCTTTTAAAACAAGTTTAACAGATTCTAAATTACTGTGTTTTGTACAAAATGTACATTTGTACATTTCCTTGCAGACTTGAAGGCTGATATACTCATTTTCCCACTATCTACCTCATCAGTAGTGTTATGATATCAGTGAGGGAGAGACTGGTCATGTGAGATGGCACAAGCTTTACCATTATGCTAACTTTGAACAGAGCAAAGTTTGTTATGCTGTATATGGAGACCTTAAGGTTTCCAGAAATTATCACTTTAATTTGTAGTCCTTCTTTTTTCAGGCTCCTTAATCTTAGAAAATAGTTGTCTTGCTTGGATTTTCCATGGATAGAAGAGTGAGCAGTCCTCATTTTCCAAGGAAAATGAGAAGATGTAGAACACAAGGCAAGATTTTATTTCTCAGTCCTTGTGAATTCATCTTTTGTTTCCATGGATTCTGTTTAGGGATTCTTGAAATAACTCTTGGAAAGCTTTGTCCAGAACTTGTGAAAAATCTCATTTCCTATTTTTGCAATTTCTTTCCAGAAATAAGTTCTACAGTGTAGAAATGCTAGCATTGAAAGTAATTAAAATCCTTCCAATTCTCCATGGATGGGACTAGTACTACAAAATACTTGATAAAGGTAGAAAAGAAAGCACTTAATGTTAGGAGATACATCAGTCTCTGTGAGCTTTTCCTTAATCAATAATATTTGTTATAAATGTTCATATTTTAACTCAAACTCTAAAAGGAGACAGCTCTCATTATTTGCTCTGTAATTCCTAGTCAAGTAACCTGAAACTGTTTATTTGCTGCTTTTTAATCCTTTCTCATGAAATCTTTACCGAGTTTAAATTAAAAAAAAAAATATTGATGTGCATTGTAGGAAACTTAGCATGTTCAGCTGCTCTGCAAACTAACTTTGAAAACATTAGCAGATGACATACTGCACTTTCTCTCATTCAAGATTTAGCCAAGTTCCTGGTTATCTACATGAGGTGGCTCTGATATCTGGCATAACTGCAGATGGAGGACATTAGAGTCTTCTTGGCAAACAACTAAACAAACTGAATATAGAAATTATTAAAGGGATGTCATCTGAAAGGAACAGATGCTGTAAAAACTTGGCAAGCATTTTATCTCTATTTCTTTTCTGGTTGCAAGTAGTCCAGTAGCTACAATTTTAAATGTGAAAAAATAAGGTGGGGTGGGAAGGAAGAGGAGGAAGGGTGCTTCTCCCAGCATTGCACACATGCTATTTCAGGTCTCTTTGTTAATAAAGTTATAGGATAAATGGGGTAGTTTCAGGATAAGTAGGTCACTTGCATTCAGTAGCATTTCTATTCCATGAGATCTTGATTATCATAA
The DNA here is from genome assembly GCF_028858725.1 of Colius striatus. Taxonomy (NCBI): domain Eukaryota; kingdom Metazoa; phylum Chordata; class Aves; order Coliiformes; family Coliidae; genus Colius; species Colius striatus. Next base: position 51,434,444 of record NC_084759.1, read on the forward strand.
CTGGTTGGAAGTCAGATGAAGTTGTGTTCTGATGGTAGGCACCCACAATGATTCCATGTTTACTCAGGAGTGAGTTTCATGAATCATAACTACTGATTCACAAAGACTTTACCAGTATATGTTCGTTCTTCTCTTTTCCCAGGAGTAACCACTCTGTTACCATTTTGGAATCTGGAGATGCTTAGAGAAGCAAACGGCAGGTCTATTTTTAACAGTGGACCAAAGCTTCCTATTGTCTACCTGCACAGAATAGAAAAATCTCCACATCGTTATGCCCAAGCCTTAGAGCATTAAAATACATGCATGAAGAATTAAAATATAGTTGATGTTTTGCCGTTTCACGATAGTATATCCTTCTCCTTTATACATTTGAAACTATGCATCATTATTGCTTGATTAAATTGTCTGCTATCATGAGGCTTTGAAATTATGAGCTTTTGAGCTGATACATTGCAAACTTACAGATTTACAGTATTTATTTAGCACTTCATCTTCTTAACTTCTTGGAGCTTTGCTTCAAATATTTGTTTGGCAAGTATTTTTGTATTGTGGTAGATGTTGTGGATTTGGGGTCAAGATGTTAAGGAACAACAATCACTGACATGCTATACAGGTCATTATTCCTAGTTATATTCTCATCACATCAGTTTTGATTTAGGATCTCATTAAATATTAACCTGAATTAATTTGCTCTTAAGTGTCTACCCAGTTTAAGTAATAACTGGATCTCATTTTTCTTTATGTGTTTAAATTAGCTGATGTACATTTATCCATGCAAATACATTTCATTACAAATGGATGTTTTGTGAGATCCTATGAACAAGTATTATAAACAGCATTAGGATCTTAAAGAGGTTGTGGAAATCTTAATTAGTTTTATAGACTGAATCCAATTATTACTTATTGGAAACCATGCTGTGTAATTCCAGTGCTTAATCTTGGTAAGGCATCTACTTCACTATTTTAGAAAAAGTATATTTTTAAGAGGTTATCAAAATATTCCTTATGGAATTGAAGAGCTGTTTGCGTGAACGTGATGCCTGTCATTTTGATGGAGTACCAGAGACCTCCAGGACTGAAAAATATAAGTTGTTACAGTTTAAAAAGAGACAGGGCTATAATGGTGAGGACAGTTATGCCTCATATTCCATGCAGACCTATACACGGCAGCAGCACACATTCTCCAGTAGGTCATTTTTTGGCTACTCAGTATTTTCTCAGCATTTGAGACCTACTGCTCACTTAATCCCAGATGATCTCCCACTCAAGACACAGCCTGATGGCCAGTACTAGGGTCTGAATCACAGATCTCTAAAACTAGCAGCACAGGTTACTGCTTCTAGGTAGGAGGGGGTGAGGATTAGTGGCAACACCTTTTATCTGTTGAGTAGCAAAACCGGTAGTTTACATAGATGTCTGCAATTCCAGTGAAGAAGGTATGATTGCATATAATTTGACAAAGACCTGATCAGCCTTGTTGTCCCTGAGTAGTGAGAATTCAATCTTTTGCTTTTCAAATACTAATTAAAAAAAAAGTCTTCCACTGATTCTAGTAATAATATCTCTTTTCTTTACAGGGATGAATGTCTTAACAATTAATTACTGTTAACAAGACCTTTATGGGCAGAATAGAAATTTTCATGTACTGTAATAGCATTAGCATATTAAATGTAATTGTCAGGTGGCCCTCTTAGGATTACTGCTACTGACTAAAGCCTATTCAGTTTTTCCATCATTGTCATTTAAACTTCATTAAGTATAGAAATTCATTCCTTTTACTCCTTTCCATGGCAGACTTACAGTTGAAGTTGTGTAAGCAGACAATTCATCTTGTTTGATCGATAGAAATTTGATCTGATGGCATTCTGATTTAGAACAGTCTGAAAGACAAGCTAGACTTTTCAAAGTCAAATTTACTATATTAATAGTTCTATGTAGAAGTAAATCAATTAGAAACTTTTTTTTTCCCTTTTCACGGTGTTTATAGAAATTTTCCCATAAGTGGTTGGAGTTTAATATTGCTTCAAATTTCTGATACTCTGTGTTTTAGAAGGTAAACACTGATTAGGATAAGGAAGCAATTTTTTTTAGTCATTATTAAGGTCTTTAAGTAGGACCAAAGTTGGTGTTCTACAACATAAAGTCTCTTATTGCTAAGTGTACACATCTCAGTCTCCCAGAAGTAGAGTAGTAGTGAATTTCACTGCTTTGCTAGTTAAAATAGCAAAAGTAGGATTAGATATTGTCTTCTTAAAACCTATGTGTAATATTCCTCATGCTGCAATACTGTCAAGAAGCTTCTGAAACTTGGAAGCAGGCAACAAAACACTGATAGCACCAATCTTCATAACAAGAAGTTGCTTTTCAACTGTTCTACCACTAATTAGGATTAACATGTAAACATTATTTTGCATTGTTTTAATTGGCAGTCCTACTAAAGTCAGGTCAAAAAACAGGTGATGTTGCCATGCATAGCTGCTTTGCTATTATTTTTCCTGTCTCATTTGCTTTGTCAAACTCTAATATGTATGTTTCCTTGGCCCTGTGATACAAGTGGAGCAACTTACATTTTCAGGCAGCACAACACAAGTTGGTTTAGAGCAGTGAAATATACACACCTTTTTTACATCTGATTTGGTTTGCACAGTTCATGACGATCCTTAAGGAATCAGTGAAGCTTTGTTTCAAAATGATGGCAGCTTTGGAGCACAAGGTCATGTTTGTATCAGGGAAGCATTCATTCGAGGCAGTGATGATATACCATTCTGAAAAAGGATTGCATGCACAGACAAAAGGTCTTGGCTTTGGTGTCACAAAAATAAAGCCCACAGTGGTGTAACATATGTTATATCTTAATAAAGATAAAGCTTGTTTTTTTCCCATTATTCTTAAGGAGTTTTTGTTTAAACTTATTTTAGTTAGGGGTTTTTTCATAAAGAAACTTTTTTTCTCCTGCATTTTGATTTGACTTTGTCATTCATATTTTTGCACTGTAGAGATGTTTTTTAATCCAAATGCATGTATTTGATTATGCAGGGGGCACCAGCTTGTACTTTTTTATCTCTTTCATATTTCAGCCTTTCAAGATGTATCACTTTGAGTAAACATGACAAAGACTTATGGATAAAACAAGTTATCTTAATTATATAGCAATAATCCTATTCTGATAAAATATGTTTGAATAAGCAAGAGACAAATTTTGCCACAAAAACAATTTCTTTTTTCTAAGTGGAGAAGATGGAGATTGATCCTGCTCTGGCAGGGAGGGGGTGGACTTGATGATCTTTTGAGATCTCTTCCAAAAGAGATTCTGTGATTCTGTGATTTTTATTATCTATTTATTTTACATGATATGCCATCGAGACAGCACACAGCTGTTTCCCTCTGTACACACTGGTGGCTGTGGCTCAGACGGGCACTCATCAAACCAGATAGACCTTTCCTGACAAGTCAGAGTTGGCACCTCAGCCTTTGCATGGATACCATGGTGGATGAAGTGTTTTTCACGTTTTTATCATCTTCACTAGGCTTGGTGAAAGTGGGCAAAGGAATTAATCGCCTGAAACCAACAGTTTACATTCACACTACTCATTTTACCTAAGCTAAGGGCACTAATCATAAAAGTGATATGATTCACTGGACCATAGTCCAACAGCCTTTGGAGAATTCATTTTGTCCAATTTTCCTGCATGGTGAGTAAATCTCAGCAAGATGCTTTTGTCTACAGACAAAACACAAACAACTGCCCTTACCCTTTCAACAGAGAAGCAATGACGCAAAATGCCCCAAATCTACTTACTAAAACAGCCAAATTGCTTCACCTCTTTCTTTTCCTTTCCTAAGGAAAAGAGGAATTTGCTTATAGGGATCATTCTGGAAACTTCTCATCTCTGATCTCCTAGTTTGATGCTACTAAGAAATTTTATTAGGAAGAAATATAAATAACTGGTGCTTGAAAGTTCAAGGGACCTGAAAATAACCAGTGCAATGTAGTGTTCTCCTGAACAATCACAGCAAAAGGAAACTTTAATATCTCATTTGTGATCAGTTCATAGACTGGAGGTGATGATGGGATGGACCAGAAGACACTATTACAGTAAAAAAGACAATTCTATTACAAAACATTTTTCTAAATTATCTCAGAGACAAAGTTAACATTGAGTTAGTGAAATTAGTAGGTGTCATAGTCTGGAAGAAATGCTGAGAAATAACTAGAAGGACACTTAAAACATGGCCAACAAGCCCTTTTCTAAGGGTTCATAAGGAAAGTGAGCAGTCACAGACCCAAAGGAAACATAGAAACCAAATTGCCAGGCAAAAAAAAAAAAAAAGAAATTATAGTTAATTAACAACAATAGAAAGATATTAAGTCATATTTATTAAAGAAAAAAGAACTAGGTAAATGAACATGAGTTTGCTAATGATGCTAGACAAAAATCTTTACTGAGAAGATATAAAAATTCAGGCAGAAAGATATTCCATAATTGTCAGTGGTACGAAATTAAGCAGAAAAATATAGTTAAGAAAAGGAAATTGCTTCGCACATTAACAAAAACTTCATATCTAGTTTTGTATTAGCCTTCCAAACATGATTAGGAAATACCTTCTTCCTACAGGACAGGGATGGAGGGGATTTGCACTGAGAAGAAAAAATGGTTTCTTAAGAATACACACAAGATGACCAAAGATTTTCTGTCTTTAGTTTTAGGAGATTTCTCACCACCATGCATTTTCAATAAAATACCCTAAATATATATTTTGTAGTTTATAATTTGGAAAGAGTAGAAAACAACTATCTATCAATAAATGTCTGCTCTACAGAGAAGGTTAATCTGTAGTTTCTTTTATTTTATTTTACTATTATTGTAAAAAAAAAGTCCAGAAACTTCAAAGCAGGAAAGATTTATTTCGTCATCCCAGAATTCTTTGCTTTTTTTTCCCCAACAAATTGAGTTGTAAGTCATTTTCAGGTGGTTTCTCCGATAAGCTTAGGCAAGTGTAATTTCATGCAGTGCAATTCAGACTTACATTCTCACTGTGAAAGAGAGCTCATCATTCTGTCTTCTGGACAGAAAGGCAAAACCCTTCAGAATTACTTACTGTCAGTTATATTCTCTTTGCAGTGCAACATAAGTCTTTCCTGGGAATGAAGTGTACCTTGTGCCTGTTTCCATTTATGGCCAACAACAACCAGTACCATTTTAACAAAGCTTTTGTAAGTATTTAGAGAACTATGTACTTACAAATACTGCCATGTTAATATAATGGAGAATTAAATGTTCTGTTCAGCTAAAGAATAAGGGCAGCAGTAAAAGTTCCTACAATTTTTTTTTTCTGAATATTAGTTAACAGACCAATTCAGCCTCCAAAATACAGCTTTTCACTTTAATTTACTAGCAAGAGCAGAACATAATGCAAAACGTGACAGTGGTGGTCTGATGGACAGAGCTCTCTGTCTTACTCCTTGTCTCACGCTAGCCACCAAACAGCCATTGGATGATACAAACAGAAGCCTGGATCCTGCAGTGTTCTCTGCATGGAGAGAATACTTTGCAGGACTGGGGCAGTAAGAGAGTGGTTATCAGTCTGCCTTCAGATTAGTGACAGAAAAAGAAATAGTCTTTATTTTCTTATCCAAGTCCAAATATCAGAGCTGCTCGTGGAAAGATTTTGTTTGTTTCTTTTAAATCAAACAAGACTGAGGAAAAAAGAAGCTGATCACTTCATTAGTCTTAAATGGTCAATGTTTGTGGAATCTTGTAAAGTCGATATTCCTGTTTTGTTATTGACTGAGATGTACCATTCTTTTGTAACTCTATAAAAAGGGAAAGAGAGAGTTCATTTCACATTATTTTCACATTATTAGCTTATTTTAAATTATTCTAGTAATCCTCATTTCATTGAATTCCTTCATAATTTATTCTAACACCTCCACTTTTATAGGAAGGCTCATAATGCTATAGAACATCAAGGTAGAAGAAAATAGCAAGAAATGGTGGCAGAGGCATTTTATTTTTTGATATTAGTTTGATTAGTGCATTGCATATATAAAGTGACAAACATTCTTGAAAATTAACTGGCAGTCAACCAGTAGCCTTGTAAAGACATAAAACTGCCGAAGTTATAAGTGGAAAAAATTATTGTGTTGGATCAATTGTCCTGGTTTTGGTCTCATACTATTAATAACATCAGACTGTGTGTTGAGTGAGTTATCATAGATCCAGTATTGAATTACTAAATTAAATTTCAGTTTATGAAAACTACATTAATATAAGAGAATTACCTGTAAAAAAATTGAATTTTTTTGAAGTTAAGAAAGATGATTAAGTAATTTTCAGGAAGGAAGAAAGCCTGCAAAGGTTAGGAACAATCATTTAACAAAAATGAAGAGACGAGACAAACACAAGTAAGGGATGCTTGGTAGGAGATACTGTGGCATCAGATGGATCCAGAACACAAAGACTGTTATTTGCAATAACTTTGTCATTTAGGTTTCATTTCTTTGTGCTCAGGAAAACTTTTTAATCTGTTGCTTGAACTGTTTTAAAATAATTCTAAAAATGCTTGTAGTTCAAGGCAAGTTCCTTACATTTAATTGTGCCCTAGCCCATTTCCTGGTGCTTAATGAGCATACTGCTACCTTAAAACATAATAAGCACTCATTCCCCCATCCCTTGTCCCAAAATCTCCTTATGTATGTACAGGATGTGTGAAAACAGCAAGAGAAGAAATGTCAAAAATACATTCAAAAGTTTCAGTTCTGCTACTGGACTTGAGGGCTTTTCAGAGGAGATCCTCTTGGCTTCAGGGATTGGGATAGGCAAGGGAGTCAGGGTTCTTTAATTTGGACAAAAATATATGAAAGAGGTTCTAGACAAAAAGAGCTACCTGTAAGTCTGCACATACTGCAGCCAAACTTCTCACCCCTACAATTATATAACAGTTTTGCTTTGCTGCAAGCTATTTTTTTACTTCTTGTTGCATTCAATTCTATTGCCATTGGTCATTTACCTCTTATATACACAATCACTTCTTCTACTGCTATTCTTTTTCAGGGAATTTTTATGCAATTTATGGCATCACAAATGGTTGTATCACTCTCAAAAACACTTCTCCTCTGTGCTTTGAGTAGCCTCTATTAATTACGGTTCACTGAGCTCTAAAACCATAAAAGCTTTCAAGACAGTTGACTCTCTTAAGGTTGCATTTGCTTGTTCACCAGATATTTTATGCTCACAGGATAAAGTAGTAGATAAGTATTTAAACTCAAGTGGGTTTCCTCTTTCTCTGACTTCATATGATACTTCTATTGACTGTTTTCTCAGTTGTCTACAGGAGTTTCTGTGTTGGGCTTTTGTTTCACCTTTAAATAATCATCCTATTTTGAAATTTTATAAAGCATCACGTTTCTTTTTCAATGGATAAAAATTACATACTGAAAAATGGTGGGAGTTTCTTTTCTCTAGTTTGTTCATTTGTTGTATGATAGGAACCTGAGGATAAGGTCTTAACCCCATATGTAGACTCTTAAGTTTAATCACCTAGTTTTCAGAAGAGCTGAGCAGACATCTGTTCCGTGCAAATTAACAGCATTTTTTTAGATGCCTGGTCATTTTGACATTACCCAAAGACTCAACTTTGTTACAGACTCTAGTTGGGGTTTTTCTTGAAACCTTGGCCCATGTACCTAGATAAATTTTTCACATAAATTAGGAGTTAGAATTTTATGGAGAGCTTGTAATTTATCATGTGTTTCTTTTCACACCCACACTGCGCTCATCATTTACAAATTATAATCAAAAAAGCACAAAACTTGGCATCAAGTATAATAAAAAATCAAATTTAAATTTAATAACACTAGAGGGAAACTGGTATCATGCCAGAGAATTCAAAGAAATTGGGCTTGTTAAATGAGATGAACGAAACATATACAGTAGTACTCTCTAGACAAAGCTTCAAATTTGCAAATCTTTTTTCTCCTCTTTGAAATGTATTTCACTTCAACAAAGACATGTGCCTTCTATCTTATTTATGAAGAGTCATATGCATTGTCTAATGTAAATGAAAAATTGTACCATGTGGATTCAAAATTCCTTTTCCTTTCCTGCACAATGACTTCACTTCTGAAATCTAATGCAAATAAATCATGAAATCAAAGAAAAGCAGCAATCACCATCAATAAAAAAAAGGAGGGAGTAGGTGGTTAGAATACGTATGAGAAAGGCATCTTTATGACTTTAGGAAACAACAGGACTGTTTTGTTCAGTACTGAGGATCTATTTCCCTTTGATTCTGCTTTAATTATTTCTCTTCAGAGGAAATAACTGTTCTTTTATTAACAAATTGAGTGAATTTACAAATGGAAGTGAGACTCTGGCCCTTAAGTTCAGGTGATGTCTCCCTGTCAAATTCACAGGAGTCAGGGTTTTGTTCCTAGAAGCTGTTTAGTGCTTCTGGTGGTTTTCATCTTCTGTGAGTATAAAGATTTCACGTTAGACTTATAGCACAAAAATACTACCAACAGAGTTGTGGTTGTCTTTAAAAATCTGTCTCCTCTTTTGTTGCAACTTTTACTTTTCTACGTGGCATGCTTATAAGATGAGAACACTGATGTGTACAGTATAGATGTTAATGTCTTGGAAGGTATTGTCATTTGGGAATGTGATACTTCTAGACTTTAAAAGGGCTAGGTGCATCACAGAATCACAAAATCTTAAGAGTTTGAAGGAACCTCAAAGGTTCATCTAGTCCAACAACCCTGCCAGAGCAGGACCACCTAGATTAGTCACACAGGAACTCCTCCAGGTGAGTTTTGAATGTCGCCTGAGAAGGAGCCTCAACAACCCACCTGGGTAGCCCATTCAACTACTAGTTTTTTACAGCAGCTTCCAAGTTTATTCTGTCTGAATCAAGAAATATTATGGATGTTGAAGGTGTGATTTCAGTCACATCTGGTTTACTTGCAGTTAAAGACTTCTATTGCATCACCATTCTTATTTTGATCCATGCTCACCCTCAAGTTTTACCCAATAGTTTGTGTCACTCCTAGAAAAAAGGTTCACTCAAAACAGCAGTCCATGGTCACCAAAGCAGCCTGTCTGATTACTCTGCCATGAGGAGACCTCAGTCGTTGATTCAGTCTCAGTGATCTCTAAGCACAAATGAAGTATTGACTTCTATTAAGAATTAACCTCAGTTTTCACTCCACTTGTGAAAAGTCCAGCTTTATTGTTCATCTTCTTATCTGCACATGGCCATAAACATAGAGCAAACCAGACACTGTCAGCTGTGTAGAAAGTGAGCCAGATGTGCATTTGGGGAATTTCAATATCTGTCAGGGTCTGCTCTAAGTCTTCTGTCATGGGTTTGAAGATTTTAAAGTCTGCTGTTGTCATAGGTTAGCCACTGCATTCTTTTTAGAGGGAAACCTCTCATTAAATAGCTTCCAAGTGTTGTAACTACACACTAGCTTGCAGGGGAGTTCTAGCTCTCACAAAGGAACCTAGATGTAAGCCCTGTGAAGGGAGGGGCACATTTATTTCAGTGAATTTGGTCTTCAGGCCACACATAAATGCATTGCAGGAAGGAAAGCTTCTCAGTCACTGGAAATTAAGCCCTCCCTTAACATTTTCTGAAAAGGGACAGACTTATGCAGTGTTGTCTTCAGTGAGTAGTTCAATTTTGTGTCTGCAGAGTTAAGATAGTGGAGATAACAATGTGAATTTTAATTTAGAGTTTATGAGGCATAAGCTATAGTGCTCAGTTTCACATAAATGCTTAGATTTTAAAAAAGCATGTAAGAAAGATAGAATTATTATTTCCATCTATGACAATTAGAAAGTTCTTGTGGTCAGATTTCTACTGTTCATCTTTCTAAGAATATTTTTCTAGCTTTATGTTTAGGAAAAGCATGTTTGACATGAAATCTCATATGGAAGAATAAATATTCTAAAATTAAAATATTCTAAAATTAAAGTTGAATGTCATGTCATTTTCATAGATTTTTCTGTTATGATTGCCTTTGTTTACTTTTCATGGAGTTAGTGTATACATCACAACATGAAAATAGAGTGGCAGAAAAAAATGCACTTGCAGAAGACAATAACAAAGATTCTTAAGAAACTGCAGTAACACATTTTATACAAATGGTCTTTCTATAAGTTTATTGCTTCTTGCTGAATAACAATCATTAACTAGAAGATAATGGCTGGCTTCATGAAGTTCTAGGAAGGTTTGATTCATTGTTGTGACTTTATTAATAAGAAATTGTGAACTAACCAATTTAGATAAGACCATCTGTTGTCTAATAAGATGTGACTGTAATATGAATAGTGATTTTGTAATAAGTGTATTATGGGATGAAAGACAAGCAGATATTAGCTTTGTCTCATTAGCTTCCAGGAAAAAAAATGTACTGAGTTTACCAGTATGGATACGGAATGTTTTTTTCTTTAACTCTTAGCTCATCCTGTATAAAAGTAGATCCTCCTGTCTGTATCTTCTCAGCTGTATAGAATCATTTCAGTTGGAAAAGACCTTTAAGACCACCAACCTAACACTACCAAGCCCACCACTAAACTATGTTCCTCAGCACCTCATTTATGCCACTTTTAAATATCTCTAGGGACGGAGACTCCACCACCTCCCTGGGCAGCCTGTTCCAGGATCTAACAAAGAGTTCTTCCTAATCTCCAATCTAAACCTCCCCTGGTACAACTTGAGGCTATTTCCTCTTGTACTATCGTTCATTAATGGGGAGAAGAGACTGATTCCTACCTTGCTACAAGTTCCTTTCAATTTGTTGAAAGTGATCATATATCCCCTTAGTCATCTTTTCTCCAGGCTAAACAACCCCAGTTACTCAGTTGCTCCTCATAAGACTTGTCTCCAGACCCTTCACCAGCTTCGTTTCCCATCTCTAGACATGCTCCAGCACCTCAATGTCCCTCTTGTAGTGAGGGACCCAGAACTCAACACAGTATTTGAGGTGCAGTCTCATCAGCACCAAGTGCAGTGGGACAATCACTTCCCTGGTCCTGCTGGTCACACTATTTCTGACAGAAGCCAGGGTGCCATTGGCCTTCTGGGCCACCTGAGTACACTGCTGGCTCATGTTCAGCCAGCTACTGATTAACACCTCCAGGTCCTTTTCCATCCTTCAGCTTTTAAGCCACTCTGCCCCAAGCCTGTAGCATTCTATGGGGTTGTGGCCCAAGTGCAGCACCAAGCACTTGGTCTTCTACCAAAAAGATACCTTAGTTTTCAAAGTCAGCATTGATACCTGAAGCTCAGTGTTCAGACTGTGTAGATGACACCAACAGAACAGAGAAAGAGATCCAAGAGCTTGGTACAATGCACCTTTTGGAACAGCCTTGTGGTCACTCAGTGGAGATAAGTCTAGTTTGTTCCTGCTTGATTCTCCTTAATGCTACTGGATACTCCAATTGTTGGATGAAATGACAGACCCTAGCTTATCAACGTCATGTCAATGTTATTTGGTTTTGCTTTGTTTAGTTTCACCCGCTGGGCTAATACAAAAAGCTAATGTCATCTAAGTACTGAGAGCCTCAGAAAATGGTCCTTTTATGTTTGAATATTTGTCACTAAGAAAATGGACAAAGCACATGTAATGTTGACTTGTCAGCTCAAACATTCCCAACAGCTCTCTCAGATTTTTATATGGATGTTAAATAATACTGTAGAGTAAATTAAGCTTTACTACACACATCATGCTTTTATTAAAGCTCTAAAACTGAATTTTATAGAACCATTGTCCAGTTAAGTAACAAGGATAAATCTTTTCTTTAGTCATACAAAACCAGACATTAATCCAAATGCATGAAGATTAAGACAGAAATAAGTGCAGCTCTGTATGACAGTGACTATTCTAAAAACACTTTTAAAGAATCACAGAATCATTGAGGTTGGAAAAGACATTTAAGATCATTGAGTCTAACCATTAATCTAACGCTACCACATCCACCACTAAACCATACTCTGAAGCACTACTACTTTTTTAAATATCTCCAAGGATAGTGACTCAACCACTTCCCTAGGCATCCTGTTCCAATGCTTAACAATGCTTTCAGAGAAATTTTTTCCCTAATAGTCAATCTAACCCTCACCTGGCACAACTTGACTTAAAAGAAGAATGTTGCATAATTTATACCTGTTTCCTGTTGAGCTGCTGTCTCCTTCTGTATTTGAGTGTTCTTGAAGGAAAGTAAAACAAATGGTTAATGAGGAATACAGTACTACTAATTAGAAGTTTATGTTAAAAATGTAAATTACTCTGGATGAAACATAGCCTTTCAAAAACCTGTTCGTATGCCCTTGGAATTCTGTGTCATTTGGAGTATTCAGAAGATTCTGAGTTCTTATCTGCGTAGTTTTGCAAATTTATAGTATGAAAATAATAATAAGTATTGTTAAGCTCCACAAAATAAAACAGATTGGAGTTTTGCTGTCAGTATGATATCAGCTTGTGTGTGATACCGTTGGTGTTGGATGTCAACATGGCAGTGCATCTCGGAGTGGTCATGGCTACCAATACCTGCATATCACCAGGTTCCTGTGTCTCTTAATAGGTGTTGTTCCTCTGTTTATTTATACTAGTTTTACACTTCCAAAATGCCTAAAGCACTGGCACAATATATCACATGATAAAATGTCTATGAAAAAACTAATGAAGGAAGATTAAACGTACAAGATACCTAACTTTATTTCACTCGTCATAACTGAGTTTCTTGCTATGGATATTACAATGGGAAAAATTATCTCAACACATTTTGCACTTCTATGTCTTATAACTAATAGATCATAGAACCATAGAATCATAGAATCATAGAATGGTAGAGGTTGGAAGGGACCTTTAGAGATCATCTAGTCCAGCCCCACCCTTGCAGAAGCAAGTCAACCTAGATCAGGTCGCATAGGAACATGTCCAGGCGGGTCTTGAAGACCTCCAAGGAAGGAGACTCCACAATCCCTCTGGGCAGCCTGTGCCACTGCTCCCTCACTCTCACAGTGAAATAGTTTTTTCTTATATTTAAGTGGAACTTTTTGTGTTCCAGCTTTATCCCATATGTAGATATAAGAATCTAAACCAGCAAACAATACCAAGATTTTAGATATCTCTTTCTCTTTTTTCTGTTGGTGCCATATTTTTAGTCTGAACACTAGGCTTCAGCGATCAGTGTTGACTCTGAAAACTAAGGCACCTTTTAAGTAAACATCTGTTTATCCCATTTCCTAGTCAAAGACAGAAGTTCGGTATCTTGCTGAAAGTTACCTGGCCAGATCTTGCACCAGGATCAAGGCGGGCTGTAATATGTAGGATGTTGTCCTCCATAGACCTCAGACTCAGAAGGTGATAGTAGACTAAGCTCTAAAGGCTAGGGTGCTTCTTAGTATCCTGGAAAGCAAAGAATCTCAAACTGATTATTTTAATGAAAAGATCCAGTTTCTGTATCGACTTTTTCAGAGAGGAAGAATAAAGTTTTCTGTGCAACTTAATGAAGTATCACTAGAGAAGAAATTATATAATATGAAATATTTAGACAGGATTGAAAGAGCACATTTTGTATTTCAGGAAGAGTAAAGATTACAGCCTCTCATTTCTTAACAAGCCCCAAAGAGAAAATGCTTTCTCTCCATAAATCCCAGTCTATCAGTCTGGACAGGGAGCTGCTTTATGTTTGCATTCACTTGGTTTTAAAGCTTTAAAATAGTACCCACAAATTTTTCTGAAGCAATTTTATTTTTATTAAATCTGTAAAAATATGTAAGTAGCGGGAAGTATTTTGTATTTGCAGGAGCACAAAGTCTCAACCAGCTAGTACAATCCAGGCAAAATGAAAATATATGGCAGATATTGTAGTGGGTTTAGCCAGTCTGGGTGCCAGGTGCTCACCAAAGCCACTGTATCACTTCTCCGCCTCATCTGCACACGGGAGAGAAAAGATGACAAAAGACTCACAGGTCAAGATAAGGACAGAGAGATCACTCAACAGTTACTGTCTTGTTTAAAATGGGCTTGACTTGGGGGAAGTTATTTTAATTTATTACCTATCTGAACAGAGAAATGTAATAAAAAATAAAACCTAAATCTTAATACACGTCCTCCCACTCCTCCATTTTTCTCAGATCTCTACCTCTTCTCTCTACCAGTGGCACACAGGGACAAGGAATGGGGGTTGCAGTCAGTACATCACAGATTATCTCTGCTGCTCTTTCCTCTCATGGGGAGGACTCTTCACAATTCCCCAATCCAACATGCTGTCCTTCCCATGAGTGACAGTCCTCCATGAACTTCTCCAATGTGAGTCCTTCCCACAGGCTCCAGTTCTTCATGAACTGCTCGTGTACGTCCCTTCCATGGGCACAATCCTTTCGGAACAGACTGCTCCAGCATGGGTCCCCCATAGAGTCACAAGTCCCAACAGCAAACCTGTGCTCCTGGGCTCCAGATCTGGCCTCCTGTATCCATGGGGCCACAAGTCCTCCCAGGAGCCTGCTCCAGCATGGAATTCCCAGGAGTCACAGCCTTCCATGGGCATCCAGCCACTCCAGCATGGGGTTCTCCCCAGGCTGCAAGTGGATCTCTGCTCCTTCGTGGGCTCCATGGCTACAGGAGCAGAGCCTGTCCCACCATGGGTTCATCACAGATGAACTTCTACTCTGGTGCCTGGAGAACCTCCTCCCTATCCTTCACTGACCTTGGTGTCTGCAGAGACACTTCTCTCACATTCTTATTCTCTTCTTCTGCTGCAGTTTGCTCTTGTCAATAACTTTTTTTCCCCTTTTTAAATACATTAATCACAGAGGAGTTACCACCATCGCTGATGGGCTCAGTCTTGGCCAGCAGTGGATCCACATTGCAGCCATTGGCTCTGTTGGATACAGGAGAAGCTTCTAGCAGCTTCTCACAGAAGACACCCCTATAGTCCTTCCCCACTACCAAAACCGTGCTGCACAAACCCAATACGTCTCCATGGAATATTAAAGGTTTGAAGTAAAAAGAAATCGTTTTTCAGCAAGGACACAGATAAGTTAAATATATAGCAGTTTTCATTATGTCATGGGGGACATTTTTGGACAAGGATTTTTACACCTGTTACATCTTTTAGAAATGAAGATCATGTATTCTATTTGTGAATTCTATTGAATATGATTAGTCCCAGAAAGCAGCTGTTGAAGCCTTTGAAGAGGGGAAGTTAAAAAAAAAAAAATCTATTTTAATGCAAAGGTTATAGTCAAGGTTAATTCAGGGTGTCATGAAAGTGTGAATGTAAGAAGATTTAGTGACAATGTAAGGGCAAATTAATGCAAGATCAGTGGCCTGGCTATTGATTCTTATCATGGGAACCTGCTGAAATGAAGTCATTATTTAATTACACATTTACTTAGACTATAAATGGTTCCCAGAATAGACTGCATTCAATTTTGATGTCTGCAGCTCCATCACTTCTCTTTTGTGTTCATAAGTGAGTAGGGAATGAGAACAAGCACTCAAGAAAATTTTCATTTCTTATACTTCACATTCTATCTTTTTTTCACAAAAAGTGAAATAACAAATGTTGTCATTCTTCCACGCAGAATAATTTGCAATCTTAAATAATTCTGGGTACAGGAAACATGTCTTGAAACCACTGAAGTCTTTCAGATCAAAATTTCTCTAAATTCTCTAAAAAATTCTCTAAAATCCATGTTTGAATGGTTTTCTGGCTCTTCTTGAATTATTTAAATTTTTTTCCTCCATCCCTAGGTATACTCTAAAGTTATTGCTCATAGTAAAAAAAATAACTTTATTGGGACCTACAAGAAGTTACTAAGTACTTTACTGAGACTTAAAATACAACAGCAAAAGACTTTGCTACATAAATCTATTAGGAAAACTTAAGTATCAAAAAAATGACACCAGTGTTCACTGAACAATCAAAATTGCATTGTTTCCCTATGGAATCTTTGATTTTCTTGATTCTGAAACAGATCTATTTGGGAAACTTGTGACTAATAAAAAGTTATCATTAATTCAGATTTAATTTATCATGTGGACCAAGCCTCACATTTTGTGAAATTACACAGATTTGAAGAAAATGTAACTAATAATAGTCATGAAGCATTATTTCCTGAACACGAATATAAAAAAAAATCAGCAGAATTCACATTTCAAATATAGGATTATGTTTGTCATTTTAAATTATAGGATCATCTAATTCTGTGCTTGCATAATACATAGTACAGTGCAAACACAGTCTTGCTCAGGACAAAAATCTTACGTAAATAATTGTGTTGAGGAAAAAATCACAACTCAGTGGAACTCAAGTTTCGTAAGAGTTGATGAGAGATTTAGATTCCAATGAATCAAATAAAGAGAGTAAAATTAACTTTTTTCTCTTGGATTAGAGTAATCATAGAATCATAGAGTGGTAGGGGTTGGAAGGGACCTTTAGAGATCATCTAGTCCAACCCTCCTGCAGAAGCAGTAATAAGTAAAAACAATTTGTGGAGTTTATTCTGATCCTCATTCTATCCCACCATATTTATGAAAGCTTCATCTCCATGACCTCTTTTTTGTCCTTTATACTGTATTTTTACATTCTTTTAAAATAATTTTTTAAAACCCTATAATTTACAGACATAAAAGATAATAAATGTAATGCATGAAACAAATGCAGCTTTCTGCAAGGCATTGCATTGTGCTCCTAGTGAGACAGCCAAGTGTTATTTAGTCCATGGTATGGACTTTTCTCCTGCAAAAGTTATTTTGTTATAAATTTTTTTCCTGAGAGAGATGTAAAAATTCAGCGTATTAGATGAGTAAGTAACATAATAGCTTCCTGTAATAACCATATTTAGTTGCCACTTACTAATCAGATGTTCAAAAAATAAATGAATAAAATGCAATGTGTAAGGGGTTTGCTTGCTAGTTCAGTATCATGTGATTAGCCATTAAATGATAGTATAGCAAGATCGTTACGTTAAAAACAGAAGATTAAAGACATTTATTTTCTCTCTTGTGCACTAAGTTCATAAGGAACAGTGTTAAAATTTTCATATTTTCAACTACTATGGAGGGAATACACACATCTAAATTGGAGAGATTATATATAGAGGGTTTCATCAATGCTTTCCCTCTGAATGAAGAAATCAAGCTATAGCAAAATTATTTCTCAGTCAGGTTGTCTTCCAGTGCCCTTGACAATTGTAGGATTTGAAAGAGGGAGGTTGCTTTCTGTGCTTCAAGATTTTTGGTCTTGACCCAATGTCAAGTCTTTTTTTAATTATTTGTATTTCTTTAACTTTTCCTCACCATAATAGGTGCCCAGCAGTTCTTTTCATCCAATTTCTAGCAGCAGCAATGTCACTGATCTTACCATTTTTTAAGTGTGTTCATGCAGACAGTGAGAACTATGGTGGGTAGACAGCGAAATGGAAATGTGGGTTGTAAAAGATTTTATTCTAGTATGAACTGATTTTCAGGAGTCATTTTGTACAAGGAAATATTTCTACACCATTCTTTTATATTTTGCTATTCTAATGTTATTTGTCAAAGCTGTCTTTGGTTTTTATACATGCAGCTATAGCCAATGGACAACAGAATAGCAGAATCTACTTCAGTGTTTTGGCACATAGCAAAGGCCAGGTCTGGGCCACCTGACATATATTAATCTTGTTACTAAAAACTGACCTTTCTATATTAAGAAAAAAATCATCCATCCTCACAGCTCCATTTTCTGTTTTCCTTCAAAGCCCATATGTTTACCTACACAAGAAGAAAAAGAACAAAGTCCAGGTAAAATGCATTTCTGAAGTTGAAGGACAGTCTGATCAAGACAGTAAAGAATTATACAGGAAAGCTGAATGCAAATATACATAGTGTTTAGTGTTGACATTAACACAACTCCACATTTCTTCTTTTTTTGTGTTTTGTAATATTTTCCTGATTGTTCTAACTAAAATCCAAGTCATGTACACTTACTTAAATCTAAACTTGACTAAGCCCTGTGTTTGTGTCTCTCCATTAAAAGGGTTCCAAATAACTACCTCAGGTATTGACGCCTAAATGGTAGATTTATACACTTATGTGAGATATATAACTCAAAACTGATGGAAGGAACATTCAATTCACCTACTGTGAACCACAGGACACTATCCACAGTGAATGAAGCATTCTGGGTCATGACCCAATGTAATCACTGTTCAGACCATCACACTTACGAAAAGTGCTTCAAGTGCTGAACATTTTCAGAGGGATTTTGTGGCCGAAGGACAAGACCTCATGATGAGTACATGTAAAGTTCTGTGGCAAATGACACAATGTCTTTTGCTTTTGACTTTTTCTTATTTGTTGTGTTCCTCTGTTCTGGCTGCTCTGGTTGCACAAAAGCGTGGTCAGGGCAAAAGTTATCATTGGAGGAACAGAGAGATATGAGACATTCATGAAGATAGGGAAGGATGCTGCAAAAATCAAATAGATGGAGTGAGTGAAAATTTTCCTATGGACGAAGGGGAGACTTTCTCACTCTCTACAACTCTCTACAATCAGCAAGACATGTGGCAGTGACAAGACTTTGTTTTTGCGACTGAGCACAGATCAAGGAGAGCAAGGAGTCCCTGGAGCAGGGAAAGCAGCGGAGCAGGGAGGAGGTCCATCAGGAGCCAACAGCTATCGTGAAGGAACAGTCCTGCAGGGTGGTGGAGCTGCCATGGCTGCTGGGGATTTAACTGTGACTGTGGAGTCTCCTTCCTTGGAGGTGTTCAAGACCTGCCTGGACACGTTCCTATGCAATCTGATCTAGGTGGACCTGCTTCTGCAGATGTTTGGACTAGATGATCTCTAAAGGTCCCTTACAACCCCTACCATTCTATGATCCTAAACAGCCCACGTGGAGCATGAGCAACCTGGAGTGGGGTGAATAGGGCCCGGTGCGGCAGTTTGCACAGGCAGGGTGAGCAGGGAACAACCTCACTACCTTCACAGAGAGCCACACTGCAGGGGAGAACTCTGGTCTCGAGCAGACAAGATGGCAAGCATTCACTTGCCAGCTAAAGCCAAAGCTCAGAAAGAGAATTCCCTGCAGAAGATTGATGCATTCACTCAGATGGAGCTGGGTAGCAAGGATGCTTCAGTGCAGGTACACTGCATGTGGGTGTTTGGATACATCTCTGGCTAAGGAAAGTATGTGGATTGGTACCATCAAGTCAAAGAGCTGCAATATCACACAAAAGAGCTGCAAGAAAACATTAGTGAACTCCAAAGTATTAGAGGAGCAGAGCTAGAGACTGAAAAATGGTTCCAAAACCAGGCACAAGCCTCCACTGAAAACAAAATTACTTGGACCCTGGTGATACAAAAAAACAGGGCTCCACTTTGCAACCCTCCCTCCAGTGTCCCAATCAAAAATAAATTTGAAGCATCAACAATGGAGGACATGGATGAGCAAGGTCCAGATGGGGAAACCTCAATGGCCAATCCACCACCAACTGCTCCACTGTAAACAGGCAGTAGGCACTGTAAAAAGAAGTCTTTGGATGAGAGAGGAACAAACTGAATGTACCCTGTTGAAAACAACATTAATAATTACTTTAGAGGTCATTCATCAAAGATATTTTACTGACAGATGATCTCAGTTTGGTTTTTGGGCCAGAGACATTTGTGCTGTACAATCAATTTATGTTTCACTTTATGTTTCAGTTGCCTGATATGTTTCAAGTATCTTATGTAAGGATTCTGAAAATCAAGTAAGCATAAGCAAATTTACTCTTTGCCTTACTCTGGAAGCAATCCCTAAATCCAGGCACTGGATGGGATGTCCAGAAGGCCTTTCACAGCACTGAACCTCACTGCACTTGCGCATGTGAATAAAAACTTGAAACTTGGTAATTGTTGGTGCTGAATCTATTCCATTCATTCAGTTGCTCTTTAAGAAATAAAACCAGGTATGTTCTACCTCTGATTTTTTTATTAGAAGTATTTAATGTGCCTTATAATACATAGATCTTTAAGAACTAGTATTCTACTTAGGATATTTATTTCTAGAGATACTGGCAGAAACAATGCACTCTTGGCTGAATGGACAGGCACAGTGAAAATGTACTTTTTTTGCATGGTTTTTGGTGCCTGGACTGAAGTTGTCAGGGTCAGAATGCATTCCAATACCCACTTTCAAATACACAGGACACTATTAAGGTTGTAGCATTTCTCAAATCCACTGGAAAATTTGGCCTCTGTCAAAGGTTTACAGTAGTACTAACTTCACAATGAAATCCATGATGTCTTCTTCACTGAAGGTGAATAATACTGCACTGCTGAGGAAATCTCTCCCTGTTTGTGAAATGCATTTGTGTTTTTGACATGACTAAGACTTTCTTTACTTTTAAAAGGTTTGGAAAGAGGTTGTGGTAGTATAGCTGACAGTTCATCCATACCGGAGACTGTAATGATGAGACATCTTTCATCAGGCATTATAAATTGATATCTGGCATTGAGAGCACCTTTATGGTTTGAGCATGCTTGTCCTTGTGGTTCTGGAAACCAGACCACTAGGTGTATCATATTGTTGTGTATAAATTGCATCCCAGCATGTTTTATAAATCAGATGGCTTAATCAGATAAAGACAAATGGCAATGAAACAGCCTAAATACAAATTTACTGTCAGGTAGCCATTGTACAGTGCTGTATTTACTGGATTTACTGACTTAAACTGGCAGAAAATTCAGTCACCTGACACTTAGAGACATAGGTCAAGTTGTCATTCAGTCCAATTTGTGTGATCATAGAGTCATAGAACCATAAAATGGAAGGATTGGAAGGGACCTTTAGAGATCAGCTAGTCCAGCCCCCCTACAGAAGCAGATTCACCTAGATCAGGTCACATAGGAACATGTCCAGGCAGGTCTTGAAGATCTCCAAGGAAGGAGACTCCACAACCCCTCTGGGCAGCCTGTGCCACTGCTCTGTTCTTGTGTTCCAGCTTCATCCCATTATCTCTTGTCCTATTGCTAACTACAATAGAAAAAAGGAATGTCCACCATTTAGATATTTGTAAGTGTTAATAAGATCTCCCCTCAATCTCCTCTTCTCCACACTAAACAGCCCCAGCTCCCGCAGCCTTTCCTCGTATGAAAGATGTTCCATTCCCCTGATCATCTTGGTGGCCCTGCACTGGACTCTCTCCAACACTTCTCTGTCCCTCTTGAGCTGAGGAGCCCAGAACTGGACACAATACTCTGGATGAGGCCTCACCAGGGCAGAGTAGAGGGGGAGAAGAACCTCCCTTGACCTGCTGGCCACACTCTTCTTGATGCATCCCAGGATGTCATTGGCTTTCTTGGCCACAAGGGCACATTGCTGGCTCATATTTAGCTTATTATCAATCAGATTCCCAGGTCTCTCTCTGCAGAGCTGCTCTTCAGCAGGTCGACCCCCAGCCTGTGCTGGTGCATGGGGTTGTTCCTTCCCAGATGCAGGACTCTGCACTTGTCCTTCCAGATTAAACATGAACAGACATTTTGCCATCTAGAAAGGACTGATATCTTACTTAACAAGCATGCTGGGGCAGAAACATAAAAATCCTTGTCCTGGTTTGTGTGTCTGCAGCTGTATTCAGGACACATCCTGTCTACAACATAAGTCTTTCTAACTTATTTTGGAAAGTCTCTGAAAGTCTGCTGGGAAGAGTGACACCAGCAGGGACAAGGGTAATCCTAGTTACAAGCTTTTGCCATGTACACTGTGTCTCTAACCCAAGATTTCAGGAGTCCTCTGTGCAGAGCACAGCTGCAATGGTTGCATCAGTCTCGTGGAATATATAGGCTCAGTCGGGTAGGTGACATTGTGGCCATTGATTGTGCCACCAGAATATCTCTGGAAGATCTGTGGAAGCATCGTACATGGATCCAGATTCCACCTGCCATGCAGTCAAAATATGGCCACAGTACCTGGAAGCACTGCAATTTCAGGTTGATGCAGTTTCGGGAGTGGATGGAGGAAGCGATTATTCCTTCCCGTGACCTCTAAATCCATTTAATATTAAATCTTGAAGCTGAGGATATATCAGATATTAAAGTGATAAGAAAAGCTAATGCACTTCATCTTAACCAACAACTGGGAAGTGTGCATCTGGGACAGAGGCTTCAGTGTGTACTGCAGAGCACTTCTGTCCCACTGAGGATGGTATAGGATCAGTGCTTTCAAGGACTGTTGACAGATCTAAACCACAACACATACATTTCTGCAGTTGAAAAAGAACTGTAAATCAAGACAATTACATTAGTTTGTAGTGATAACTGAAATTGTTGGGGTTTAAATTCCTATGGTAAAATGAATAAAAGAAAATAATCTTAGACTGCATTTTTTTCCCAGTTTAGTTTCTTCTTTTAATTTTTCCAATTTTAGATCTGTTACCTTTCCAATCCTAGTCAATCTGACACAGAATGCATTTTACTGCTGCAATTCATCCTTCTGTAAACTATCAGAGAACAAGATAATGCATTCAAATTTACTGTATACCTTTATGTGTCCAGGGCTACTTATGAGATTTTCCCCTTTGAAATCAGTGAAAAACGTTCAGTATAGAAATATGAAGAAGTTTATCAAGTAGACAAATCTATCAGCCTTGGAGCTGTTTGCTTCACTATCTCTACAATTTTATTTCACTCTCTACTAGAATACCTTCCTTTCAGTATTAGTCCACCCAATCCCTCTATCATTTGGTCACTGCCAATATGCAGCCCAGCCAGATCAACAGTCCTGCAGGAAGGCATCTGTAAGGAATCTACATATCCTTACTTGCTGTATCCAGGACATTGCCATTGTAAATGAATTCAGATAGTGATCACCTTACTATAAACTTTAAAATGTCTTCTGCATCATGATTCCATCATTTTTCTTAGAGTAGGAAGCAGCTGGAATGTATTGGGTCCATCTGTTGTCATTTGTCACCTCAAATTATTGCATAACTTATCATTGACTGAGACTGCCAATATTATGTATGCATTTATTTCTTTCTCATCAGGGCTAGTGTGTTCTTGCTGACACCGCACAACAAAAATATCCCACAGCCCTCTGCACCACTCTGAGCTTCATGCCCTTTTTATGTCAGTAAAACAATTCACAGGTCAGTGAACAGCGAACAAAACTTACTTGTGAATACTTATGAGTGATCAAAACAGTTTTGCTCCTCTCTCTCTCTATTTGAGAGAACTAATTTTCTTCTCTGGTGTTTTTCTGTTTTGCACTGTGAATCACAGAGTGCCAGTAAGACTGCTCTCAGGCATGTAGTCTGCATTTCAAACTTCTTGGGTATTCTAAGTAGTCATGATTTTCACCATTCTTCACACCATTTCCTATCCAGATATTGCTTAACAGCATGTCTAACTGCTCATTTTGATCATTATCTCCTGCTGTGACAGTTCTCTTTCTGTATCTGAACCCTTTCTCAGAGTTTTCCCTCCTGCTTGTCTGGGAGTTCAATTTATAGATTACCAAGGTCCTCCCCTTCTATTTCTTATTTGTACTTGGGCAATACTTAACCTACTCCTCTGCAAGTGCAACATTTTTGTCCCTCCCAGTGAGCACAATGTTGGTTTGGCTTGATTGTACAGTCTTGTCTGGTGTTTTTTCCTCACCATTCTTTCTTAATGCGCATTTCAACTTGGCTCTTCGTCTGACTCTACAAGGCAACAGCACATCATTGCTCAGTAAGATAATATTGTTTTCTAGTTGCAAAAACACAGTGGATTCTTCTTGCTTAACTTTAAACAGATGTATGAATTAGTCGCTCTAGCACCACAAAAGAGAGTAATGAGCACATATTTTAGATGCCTTTTTAAGGTTTGAAGTGAATCTGTTTTGTAAGGAAGCATAGGTCAGATTTAGATATCGTCTCTAGTTGAGCAAATCCTACTTCTTTTAAAATGCTGGACTTTAAGAATTTTTTTTTGCTCCTGAAATTGTTTGAAGTAGTCAGTTCCAGGTTGGGTTGGGTTGGTTTTTTTTTGACATTGATGCTTACAATCATGTCCTATTCTATTTCCAGAACTTACATGCTTTCCTTTTAAAGCAAGGCACTCTTATCTGGTGGAGGCCACAGACAATTCTACAAGAGACTGGAAGAAATGAACACACTTCCTTTTGAGATGCAGTATGGTTATTTTTTTTTTCTCTGGGAAGAAAGCAGAGGAACTACTTTTTATTAAGAGAATGTCTTAACGTTTATGTTCCCAAAGAGATGGTAGGATTTGAAAAACCTAACAGCTGTGAAATTCCTTCCTTATTTCTGTGTAACACAAAATTTCTCGTCTCCTGGGAGTGAAAGAAGGAAGTTATTTCAAAGATTTTTTTACTATAACTTTACCCTTGAAATGCTGGGAAAATAACAGATGGAATCCATATCTTGAATTCTATTTAACGTGGGTTTACTCTAAGATGAAAAAGATGACTATTTTTCCAGAAAATTTGCTGGGCAGTTTTTTCATCTTTGTAATATCTCATGGGATGTAAATCCCTGTATCTTGGAGTATTTTCTCAGTTAGCACTATTTTCAGTCTAAAAAATTCTCATTTAATCATATTTACAACCAAACAGCATTTTTCCACCTCAGTTGTTTGAAACTGATTACGCCTCTGACAGGTAAAACGCATTTTAAGTATTGATAACTGAGAATTCAAACACTTTATTAAAAAACTGTTTAAAAAAATCTGCTTCAAAGCAGCACTCATAGTGATTCAATAGATTAAAAAAATAGCTTAGCATAAAATATCCTGTAACTGCAGCTTTTCAAATGGTTTTCCAAATTTGAATATTCTTTATTCAGATAATCTAAGAAGTAACTTCTCTAGTTTCCTAAAAATAGGAGAAGTTATTCTTTCCCTTTGTAAATAGAAGTTCAGTCTCACCCAAGTAAAGATATGAACATTTTGTCCTTGTGGTTATTTGCCCTTGACTTTTGTGAGGAAATTGTGGAATTCCACAATTCATCTCTTTAACAATGATTTATTATTTCACATGCAGCCTCATGATGTAATTACTTAGAAACTTGCAGTCCTTTTTTTCCTATAGACAGTTTCAGAATTACATGTTATGATAACTTAGGCAAATCACAGATGAGAGTGATGCCTATGAGCAGTGTTGAAAAATTCTAGTGCATAACTTGGGGTTTTATCCATCTAAATGTCTTTTAAAATTGCCTGGGATGTTTCATTTTTTTAATCTGTAAAAGGGAGGAGGAATATTCATTCACCTTCCAGAACTATACATGTGTTAGAATGCAACTATAGTCATACTGAGATGACCAAAGAAGTGCAAAAAATGTCCCACAGAATCACAGAATCTTAAGGATTGGAAGGGGCCTTGAAAGATCATCTGTTCCAACCCCCTGCCAGAGTGGGCCATCTAGAGTAGGTCACACAGGAACTCGTCCAGGTGGGTTTTGAATATCCCTAGAGAAGGAAACTCAACAACCCATCTGTGTAGCCTGTAATATTAATAGAAGTTGGAAAGAATGCTGTGCAGTTTTTATGAGAAATTAAATGTATACTTCCTTTTTTACACTATAAAACTTTTCTGGGGTTCATCTATATTGTCCTAAAATGTTTGTAATTTTCAATCGAACATATCAACCTATGAATTATATCTTTTCTGCACAAATATTTTATTAGATATGAAAATAGTAAGATTGAATTGGCCATATTTTATCTCACCATATTCAAAAGATATAGTAGTCCAGAATTATGGGAACCATGCAGCTGTTTAACTGGGTATAGCTTTTTGGTATAATTCAAGCATAAAGTCAAAGATACTAGCACAAGCTGTGGTAGGCTAACCAGGTCTTCTACCTTTCAGTCACCTGGGGAGCTATGAATTATTAAAAAACATATCTATTTTTATCTTTAGGAGGTTAGTATTAGACTAAATGTTTGGTTGATATAAGCAAGTAGTCTCAAATTGACCTTCTACAATATAAATTCCCAACTGAATATGACTGATGTAGTGTTTCCATTTTTATATCAGATTGTGCTACAAAAGCAGTGAACTGATATCTTAGCATCTGAAAGACAGACTGAAACAATGGCAAGTATATTAATAAAGCATTCAAGTATCTTATGAATATTTCTATGTAGTTCTAATTAGTTACACATATATTTTCAGTTGAAATCTGCTGAAAAGAACTTGCCTGATATCTAGATTATTAAATAAAATCACCAGTAACACAGTGCTGATGAAAATAGTCAAAATACGGACAAAAGAAAAATCTATCACTTTGATCTAACAGTGAGAAAATATTATAAAAAGAAAGAACAAAAGGAAGAAAAACATCGTCAGCTAAGCTTTACCTCCTTTGCCCAGTATGAAAAACAAACAGCAGCAACAAAAATCAATAGGAAGTAATTGAAACCTGTTGAGAGGATAGTGTCAAAGATATATGATGAAAAGTAGTGAGTGACTGGACTGAAGTTTAGTCTCTGTACTGAAGATAATTAAAGATGAAAGGAAAGAAAAAAGGACCTGTAGCTCTTAGGATGTGTGATCTAAAGGTTTGCAGCAATCATGTACTTCAGGATACATCTCGGTCTGATCCCAGTTCCATCACTCTTATAATGGATGATCAGAAATGGTGGTTTTGTGCTTAGGAAAAGATTCCTTTGTTCTAGCAGGTTGAATACAATAATAAGCAATTCTTAATTAAATATTTCTCTTCTTCCTTCTCTTCTGAAATCACAAACATGAACTTCTATTCCTTACATCCCATTTGATTTTAAATATAATTTGTATAGAAATACTTGAACTCTACTTTTTGGACAGGAAGCTCTAGAATTGGACTACGGAATTGTCCACAGATACTTTAACTTCATGGTGGAAGAATTTGGAAGGACTGCTACTCTTAGTGGAGTTTGCATTTCTCTTGGAGTTGGTCAAGACATGACAATATATTAAAGATGAAACTCTGACTTGCCCACATATGTAAGCATTTTATTATTATTGTCCTAGCCCTGTGTGAAACTCTTGAGATAATTAAGTTATGAGCAAAATCATGCTGTGAACCTTTGTTAATTTTTCCATCATTTTGTAGATGGATTATATAGAGACCCCAAAAGAGACCTAAAGGATTTCAGTGCCTCAGTTTCTCGGTGGATCATGCTTGCACAGGACACACATGATCAGCTTACTGAGTTGGGAGATGATTTAGCCAACACACAAGTGCTAAAGACAGGGATTCATTTCAACAATCTCTCCAATTATGAACCATTTACATGGGATCACAGGAATATACCTGACTCCCTCATATAAAGCAAACCATTTCACACCTCATCTTGAACACTATATAGGAAAAAGTAGAAGTTTCCCCTTTTTAAACATCAGCAAAGATGTTAATGTATTTGTAAAGCTTGTAAGAAATTGAAAGCAATCCTCTTCTCCTTCACAGACTCTGGATTGTTCAACCACAGAGGCATTTTAAAAGAGTATCTACTTCCTGAACCAGTTGGTTAGAAATTGACTGGTTCCTCACAGCAGTTTTCCACCAAGGTCTTCATGCTCCACATGATCCCAAATGAGACCAGTTCCTTTGGGTTCATAAGAAGTATAGGAAGTTGTGTCCCCTGTTGTGGTCTCTGAGGTGACACTGAGTTATTATCCAGTTTGCTCATATTTGACAGATTATATTATACGCCAAGGAATGACAGGATCTGGACCTAAGTATGACTTTATGGGACATTCAATATTACTTTGGAAAAACATTCCTACTTTATTACCAGACAACATACAACAGATACTTCAGTAGGAAATCTCCTATAAATACAAGTAGAGAAACTACATATCAATGCATTTGATCCTTCTAAAGATAACCAGTTATTTAATCAGTTTGTCTGGCTTTTTATATCAGAAAAAATATTTATGTTTGTGTATCTGACAAAGCCAAGACTTTTTATTATAAAAACAGGTCAAATATATAATAAAGCACTCTTTGCAAATGCATTGTTACAAGAGAGAACAATTTTATGGCTTTTACCCAAAGTTGTCTCCTGAACTATTTGTATTTGCAAGTTCACTAGTGCCAAATCTGTCTTCTACATTAAATAATATTCACTGTAGAGTTTCTGAAGGAGGAAGTTTTCAGTAATGAAGCCCTAAAGAAACTTGCCTTTTTATTTTTTGGCATGCATGCAAAAACATACATTTAGATAAAGCTGAAGCTGTCAGAATATGTTACAACATGCAGTAATGTAACATGTCCTGCAGCTACTAGGCTCAATCAAAGCTCAGAAAGGCATTTTTCTGATGTGCTGCATTTCATGTATACTGAAATGAAGATGTCCTACTCAGTCAGGGAGACAGCATGATATAATTAATGACTCCTCTACAGTGGTTTCCCCAGTTATGTCATTCAGTGTGATCTGACTGATTTATAATACATGATTTACATAAGGAATAGTCATTTCTAAACTTCGAAGTCCATGCAAATTTCTCTGCTGTGATTAGCATAGAGTCAATTGAAATATATTTTAAAAGACAAACAAAAAAAAAATCCAAGCTGTCCACAAATGTTGCAGAAAAACTGTTAACATTCACAAGCTGAGGAACAGCTCTCCTCTGCAGATGCAGGCTTTCAATGCTTCTGGATTAAATGAATATCTTCCCTTTGATGGTCTGCAGAAAAGCATTATTAGATGTGAGAGATCCTGAATATTTCATTTTTAAGATGGGAATAAGAAATGGGCTTTGAAAATACATTTCACAGAATTTGCCAGCAGCAAGGTGGTTGAAAATCAACTTTCTGTGATAATCTCCAGATTTCATGTCTTCCTAGTTTTCTGAAATACACACACTCTAAGCTGAATATGTTTATGTTTGTTTGTTTACCAAGATTTCAGAATGTTAGAGTAAAACTTGATTATTTTTTGCATGAAATATACTTCAGCTCTTGTTGAAGGAGAATGTGACTGTATTACCTGAAAATAAAGTTGCAGGAAAAAATAGCTGAAGCTGAGAACCGAAACTTGTGTTCTCACTGAAGGCTAGATTCTCAAAGGCATTTAATTACTGTAACACAGCATTTAACTTTTAGCCTTCCAGAGTAGTTGAGTTACTTTAATGTTTCCCTGTGCCACAAGTGAGAAGGGTTGGTTACCTGAAGGTACATGAGTATTGCTAAGTGACAGGGGAGTATGGAGAAAGCTTGAGAACAGGACTCATTGCGTGATCAGGTCACAGCTTAACTGTTAGTCATCCTCCTGGATGTGTTTTGAAGCTCTCTATCTGGCTGCCTTCTCATAGTGCCTGTGCACTCTTTTAGGAGAGAGATCGTTTCCAGAAAGCTGTATTAAGGTGTTTGTTTTGGTTCTCTCCCTTGTTTTCAATGCTAACTTGAGC
Organism: Colius striatus; assembly: GCF_028858725.1. Classification (NCBI taxonomy): domain Eukaryota; kingdom Metazoa; phylum Chordata; class Aves; order Coliiformes; family Coliidae; genus Colius; species Colius striatus. The sequence goes on from NC_084759.1 coordinate 51,463,822, forward strand.
ATAGCCTAAGCACTATTAAACATAACCTCCTGTCTCACTTCAAAACATGCAACGTTTCATTTGGCTTTCTTTTAATCCCATTGCCTCCTATTATTCCAAACATTTTGAGCTGAAAAAAAAAACCCACAGAAAATAATTATTACGTTTTTTAGTCTTTCAGGCACCATATGGGACTCGGAGGAAATGTAATGCCAAATGCCATGTATTATTAAGGGACATGGCCAGCTTGGAGCAGAAGATGCTATCAATAAGCAATGTGAATATAAGCCAGTCCCTGCCATTTGGCCTTAGAGATAGCAATTGATCTGTGCTTGTATTTCATTACACCAGCATAGCGTCTTCTGAAGCAGAGGTCTGCAACATGCAGCTTAATCAGCAAGGAGCTGCTTGTGTAGGTCTTTGTCAGAGGCCGATATAATTATGTCACAGGCTGATATAGATCTGTCAGAGGCCCCTGTTTCTCCATCTGCTTGGAGTCACAGCTTGGCCTTTTATCTTTTAAAACTATACTGCTACTCTCAAAAGCAGGAAACCTTCCTTTCTTGTAAAATCCTGCTGATGATGCCACCGTTTTGTACATGGGATATCAAAATAGACAAGGTATGATATACCTGGGTCCTGCTCATTCTTTCTCAGTAGTAAGAATTTATCGTGACTACTTCACAATGGATTGTGTCTGGGAGTACTCTGGTTAAAGTTTTGATGCAACAAGAATCCAGGATTCACTGCTCCAGTGCAAACAAATATTCTAACTGACCTTTCAGGTCTTGTCCCAGCAGATCAGAGATATGATCTAGACCACTGACAGAGAAATTCATGATAGCTAATTACCTCTCAGACTACATTTGTGATAAAGTAAGGCTTATATAAATATATATGAAATTTGATTTGTATTAATATAATATAAAAACAGGGACTGTGTCTCTCCTCTAGCTATTCTTTTCAAGAATGAAATGTCCAGGGAATTTTTGTGCAAGGTCAAGATCCTACAGGTATATGTGCTGTCAGCATAAGTACCAGAGTGGGCTTTGGAAGGTATGGATGAGAGAATGTGTGGATTCCAGATGAATATAGGAGTCAAACAACGGCTGCCATCTTTGCATTGACAAGACTTCTGGGACTGTTAAGACCCATAATTTCAAGTATGAAAGACTTTTCTGATGAAACTTGCAGTGCCCACAGATGGAAATATCTCTAATTTTGAGCAGCAATTTCAAATTAAGTTTGAAGATTTTATTGTTGACCATAGGTATATTTATTGTGATTACATTCCACTTTTGTTGCTAATCTTTTTGTAAAAATGGAACTGTTCTAGGTTTGGAGTTATAAAGCAAAAACAGTTACAATCTGAAAAGTAGTTCTGATTGGTGGAAAGAATGAAGTTCCACTTCCCTTGTATTCTGCTGTTTAATAAGGTGAAGTTCCCTCTGGTGTTTTTTTAACCTGTGGATCATCCATAGCATCATTCCTCCACATGGATTCTTTGATACCTGTGAGGAACTGGCCTCATGCTTCAGCCTTTTCCTCAATAAAGACGGTAATACAGCTTCCCTCTCTTTCTTCTCTCAGTTGTCTATTTTCAAAATCTTACTGTACTGACACTTGAAGTCCTCAGTCAAATTTGATTGAAATTGGGTGACACTTTAAAAGCTATTGGAAAAGGATGAATAAAGATATCTTAACACACACCATCAGTGATGTGCTAGTAAAATGCATTTCCCTAGGAAACCAAGGCCAAAATCACTTCTGAGCATACTGAGAAGCATTTGCTATAACTCTTAACAGACACATTTACGTGTAAAAATGTCCAGTGTAAAGAGTATGTTCTGCATAGTTTTCTAAAACATTGATTTAACAGCAAAAAGGGAAAAAGATGTTCCAGAGCAGAAGAAAAGAGTTCCATTTTAGTACAATCCTGATAATATAAACCACATCAGTCAGTTTAGCATGTACTGTTATAGCGCAAAGACAGATTCATACTTTCAGCACAAATCACCATGAGTATAGAAAAAGTTGAATCCCTTCAAATTTATATTAGAAGTGTTACATTTATTCATAAACCAACAGAATGACTGAAAGGAGTGTCACTGCTTTGCACTCTCCTCTCCAGGAATTTTGAAGTCACACAGGATCCTGTAGACCTTTGTTATTGTTCTGGATTGTCGCTCCAGCACAAGAAACTTACATTCCACTGCACCTTGGCAAGATGCTACTGCAAGTAGTACCAGTGTATACTTTTAATGCAATGTACAATTTCTGGCCTGAAAATGCACATTATAGTAATATATATGATTTTAAAAGTCTGAGATGAAGCAATTAAATATGGAAAAAAGAGGGTGAGGGAAATAATATTACCCAAACTGCTTCACACGGCTGTCAGATGTGACCAACTTGTGCAGTTTAAATTTGGATATGGAGAATTCAGTGGATGTCCTCCAGAAGGTTATTTATCTTATGTTTCAAGAGGTGAGATAAAGAAAAGACACAAAAAATACCTATTTCTCTCTATAGAACATGGAAGGCACATTGCTGAATAGATGCCTAACGTTTTGATGACAAAAAAAAACAAGGTGAAGGATCATTAGAAATAATGGAGAAGCCTTATACAAAAACCTTCCTCTAATCTCCATGCTCCCTTTCCAGGAAACTCTCACCTTTCTAATGCAGATTGTAACACATACCACTAAAAATTTATGTCTGCATACTACTTCCCTGTATCAGCCATGCCCAGTGTTAATTACTTTGACTGGAAATCTTAAATTCATTTGATTTTGTTCCATTGACTCTGGTGGCTGTTTTAAGTTTACCATGTGCAGCCAACTTGTGCCATGCTGATATGTAAATGGAAATGCATTAGACTGTTGTCTGTAATGCTTTTTCTCACTCAAGATGTGGAATGTATAAAACCCTGTCTGATCTCTTTACAAAATTACTGGGCTTTAATAAAGAGGAAAATCTGATCCAGTGGTGATGTGACTGACAGTTCTAGCTTGAGTAGGAAAACCATGGGGTCTCCTCAGGATCCTCTGTGCTAGGATCAGTCAGTTCATGTCCAACTGATTCCCTGGATGTTTTTCCTTCTATTTGTAATAGACTGTGTAACGGGGCTGGGAAGGCAAGTTCTGCCATCGGTAGCAGAGTGTTGATTTTTGCATTCCTCAAAATTGCTGCTGCCTGTGCCAAATGAAGATAATTGGCAGAAATCGATTAGTATCATAGGACGGTGTGTTATTAAGAGTTGAGCTCTTTTCACAGACCCTTTCTTCACTTACTGCTTGAGAGGTATAATCTCAGCAATCCCGAAATTCACAGAGCAGGAGATTGATTTCCTCCTTTTTCTTTTTCTTTCCCCCCCTTAAACTCTGCAGGTCAGTCCCACCCCAGGGTGCATCCGGGCGTTAATGAAGATGTTGTACTGCCCTTACTGCAGAGGACTTCCCACTGTGAAACCTTGCAACAACTATTGCCTCAATGTAATGAAGGGCTGCCTAGCAAATCAGGCTGATTTGGATACTGAGTGGAATCTGTTCATAGGTAAGAAGAGTTTAAATATTAGTGGAAGGAAATGCTGGTAATAACAAACATCTGCAGAGTTTTGTGAGGTTAGAGGACACTGTTGGTCAATATTTGCAATGAAGCAACTGCAGATGCACCTCACTTTTAAGTGACCTTCCTGGCTTGCATCAGGAAACGACTCTTCCCAATCCAAGCTAGTCACATTTTCTATTTCATAATTCAATGAATGGTGTGATGTTACAGCTTCTGAGATGAATTATTACATGGTATGTGAAATGTTGAGAAATTTTTGGTTAAGGATTTGATAACAAGCTTAACATCTCAGTAGTGTATATTGCAGCTGAAAACTAGGCTCTTGCAAGTTGAGAAGACAATAACATCGTGCAACATCTAGTCAACATAAATCACAACAACTGCTGTTCTGGTAGCACTGGTAGAATATAGTTTAAAAAAACCCTTAAAAAGTTACATATATAAGAAAAGATTAATTCCTTGTTCTTCAATAAAATATGTTAATATCTCCCTTTCAGTGTGCTGAATAGGAAGTAGCAAACATGCAATCAAAACTTAAGAATGGAGCATAGAATATATGTTTAAAGAAAGCTGCTATTAGCTTTATTCACATAATTCTTTACTCAAGTAAAGAAGAAACAGAAAAGTAATCTTTAAACAGCCGTTCAGATATCCTATAGCAGAAAAATAACCAAAAACCAACAAAAATAGCCTCAAAGAGTAACATTTAACAAGAAATAAGAGCTTCAAGTTGTTTTTGATGATATATAGAATAGGATGATGAATTAGACAAAGCTAATGATAATATAAAAAGAACAGAAACAGATAGTTACATCAGTCACTAAGGAGCATCACAGAATATAAAAGCATCTGGAAAACATGGGATAAATTTCTCTATATTGAAACCAAAGAAAGGAAATGTTATTTTCTTCTTTTAGAAAGACAAAATATGAACCAACTCATTTTTGCTTAATTCCAAACCCCACTGACCAATGTGACTTTGAAAATTTGACTCTGACTCATTCATGAATTTTCACTTTAGTCAGCACAGAGGTGGTAGAAAATGGATGCAGAGAAGAAAACAGGATGAAAAATGAATCAGAGTATGCAAAGTGAAAAACAGCATTGAGTGTGCTATAAAAATAGCATAAGCCAAAAATGCAAATGACAATAATGAACAAATGATGCAACTAAACATGCCTTTTCAGTCCTTTGTCTGGTTAAAAGAGCCCTGTATGGAGGGATATCTGTGGGATTTACTGGTGTGAAAATAACTGCCAGTTAGTCATCAGAAAGCTCAATAGGGGCTGATAGGAAAACAATGCCAAACTGTTAAAAACTGTGCTTAAGGTACCTTCCCTTTGTCATTAAAAAGTAAAAGCAAGACCAATTGTCATGAATTCTGATCAAAGAAAATAATATAGGCTTTTAGAAAAAATGTATTTTTGCTAAACTAAACAACACAGCTTTTATTTAAGCATGTATCTGCTCAAATCAAAAGCTGGAAGGTAAAATTTCAGATCATAAGAGAAGATTTTCTGGTGCTTTAAATTCAGTAAGAGTGCTGGACAGGATGAAGTATGTGTTGGAAAATGTGGAAATGCTTACAGATTCAGACTTTCAGAGTCTTTGATGCAAAGCCATTATCTTCATCAATGTCTTTCAGATTTTCATTATTTTTGCTCTCAGAAAAGAAAAACTGCATGAAAATTTGTACGGTCTGTTAAAACATAGTGTCAATTTATTAAATACTATGTATTACACTGTGCATTTCCTTAAAGGAGAGCAGGATGCTATGCAACTATGCCCTCAGGTCACTGATGACAAGGTAGTATAAAGTACAAATATGTGAAGACTTATTTCCTTTTCTTCTACCTGTACAACTTCCCCTCTACAACTGAGTGGGGAAAGGAATAAAGAAGGACAAAGAGAGATTTTCCTGTGTTTTGAAAAGGTGTTCCATTTTATCCTTTTTTTGAGGCCTCTGACAGCTTTGCTAAAGATGAGTGTCCTTAGTCCTTCCTTTATGAGAGATTGAAATGCGGCAAGTTCTCTCTGACTCTGACAGCTGTCAGAGGCTTTCCAATAACACATGCAATTCCCACAATACTAAACACAACAAAACTTCTACTCAGTGAATTAAAACGAACGGCAGCACTTTACAGCACCGCTGAGCTATGAAAGATTGCAAATTATGCATGAACAGTTTTTATCCCTGTTCTGATACTGGGAACCATGCACTAGGAAAAAAAAAAAAGAAAGAAAAAAAGAAAAGATAATTTTGTGCACTAACAATCTCTGTGTAGGCAGGAATCCCAAATGTTAGTGCATATTCATACACAACAAGATAGTTTTGCTTAGCTCACAATCTGTGTATTGCAAGATCGTTTTGGCAAGAGTTGGTACTGGGAGAAAATTCTCAGATGTGTTTGTTAGTAACTAAGCAAATACTGTCATTTGGACTGCATGTTCTGGTATTGTTCTGTAGTTACCATAATTGTTCAGCAACAACCGAGATCGACAAGTAAGGAGGAGCAAAGGAAAGTAAATGGGTTCTCTGAACACAGGATGTGTTACATGTTCCACCTAGTTTATAAATATAAAAGTCAGGATTGAAATCACATTTATATAGCACTAATAAATCTTGCATCTGCTTTCAAAGCTAGGGAGTGAGACAGCTTCTCCTAAACATCTGGTGCTTTCCAAGATTTTATAGACTGTGAAAATTGGTAAGAGGTAAAACAGCTGTAGCAGCATGACACATGGTTTATTGTATTTTTCCTGTTTGTGTCACCTTAAGGTCTGTGTCCTTTTTGTGTAACATTTCATTATGAGCTTTTTTTTATTTTGTTGCCTTCATTATTGCACAATAAAAGCCAAATGTAGCGCATCTCATTCTAGCAGAATTCCTCTGAAACTCAAGATTTTTGCCTGATAAAGGAAGACAGTCTTTAAAAATCCTAATTATGAAACTATCATGAATAAATTCTTCTTCCATTTAAGAGATATTTAAAAGTAAAACAGCCACACTGACTTTGAAAATGTGTATTTTGACAAAGTTTGCTTCTGATGTTTTGCCTGTTAGTTACCCCTCATAATCTGCTTTGCACCAGTCTCAAGCAAAGTTAGCAAATGCAAGATAAAGAGAATGAGGAACTGTACTGCTGAGGAAGAAGATTGCCTCAGGGGAGGAGCCGACTGATTCTGTGGAGTGGGGAAAAGGAGATTTTCTCTGTCTCGTGGCCCAACAAATACAATCAAAATTCCATGCTTCCTTCCATGGAGCTATATCAATTAACAGTGATAAGGATCATGGATCCTACTGTTCATAGAAGAAAAGGAGAAAGCTATTCCCACTTGTAGAGATTCAAACATTATATGCCTTAGGGAATTACGTTCCGTTTTATTGATACTCCTCTTTCTCTAGCTGCATTGGATTTCAGTCCCTGTTTCTTATCCTGAGATTCCTTGACTTTCCCTAACATTAGCTTTCTATACAGTCGATCATTTATTTTCCTTTAATTGCTCTTTTTTTTTAAAGCAGGAATGTCAGTCAAGGAATGAACTCCACTTAGTGACCACCACAGTTTCCCTTGGGACTTTCATTCAGCTTCAGAATCAATACATGCAAAAAGATGATTTCTGTGAAAGCAAGTGTATGTCATTCTGACCACTGCCTTATCCACAGGTTCAGGATAGCAAAGTGGTTGTAATCCATTTGTTTTTTACACGATTTCTTTCACAGTTAACAGTGGGGTTAACTTTCCTGTGTCTTGAGACAGAATATAAATGATACTAAATCTGAATGTCAAGTCAGTTTGTGAGCCAAATATGATAGCCCTCCAGTAATTCAGAGCAATAGAAGAGCAAAAATCCCAGGTAGTTGCTTTACTTACAGCAATAACTGTATCTTGGCGCTTTTTTTTTTTTTTGTAGACACCTAAATTAGATAATAAATGCTTTGTTACTGTATTTAGTGACAAAGAGTACACTAGCTTAGTGCCTGTGTGGTAGTGTAGTCCATGGATTGCTTTACCGCAGTCCATGGAGGTTTGCCACTACATTGCTATTTATAACACCAGAAATTGCAAGTAGTTCCCCACCACCACCCCCACCTAGGAATTATTCAGTGGTAAATCAGACACATCTTATCCTTACTTCCATGTTTTAACAGGTAGGACATTGTGGAAAGCACTTCAGAAGTTTTGCAGTAACAGAGACATGCAAATTACTGTGATTCTGATGGCTTGGGAACACATTCCTGTCTGCAAAAAGGAGCCAAGGGGCTCCTCCACTAGTTCACGTCCACAGCCATCCTTCTGCTCAGTCTGGAAAGCAAGTGGCTTGCTAGCAGTGTATTCAATATTTGACAAGCTCAGAAGTGTAGCAAGGCATATCAGCATGTGGTGTATTCACACTGCAGTATTCAAAGCCAACAAAGCTGGCATTCAAGCTCAGAGACACCTCTTACTGCCACCACCCTGCCAGACATCAGCCACAGGAGACAATCATATCTGCAAGGTTTCAGCAAAAGCTTCTCCTTTCAGCCTTGATGTTATTTCACTTACTGTCATTGCAGAAGCTCTGCACTACTAACAAACTTTCTCATCATTGTACTTTAAGAATCCTTCTTTTTTTTCCCTATCAGTGTGACTCAGACATTTACCTCAGGTTACCTTACGTGACCTGCTGAGGTAGAGCATACCATACAATCTAGCTTATAGCAATTCAATCATTTTAAGTAAAATTCCCCATCAAAACCTTAACTACTTACTCCTAATGAAAGCTTTAGAGTGATGAAAATATGCAATCAGTTTTATTTACTACTTTCAAAAGCCCTCAGGATTCTGTTTTCTCTCTTCTGTGTGCAAGCACAGGGATAAACATTTTCCTTATAATGCTTGAAGAGACTACCTCGATTTGTCTTTTTTTAATGACTTATTACAATAACTGTGCTCTTCAAGACTCATTTTGCTTCATCGAAAACATCAGTCTATAATTGTAAACGTAACCCTTTACAATTGTTATGTTCCTGCATGTACGGCCACCATAAATAAATAAAACCATAGGTGTAGTAGGCAACTATATATTAGGTTCATGAAAACAGGGAACCTCTGTAGTTTATTGAGATAAAATTCAAAATAAATTGGGTCTTTTGCCTCTTCTTTCTCTGAAGTGTACAGCATCTGTCCCTTCTATTTACCCTTACACACAACAGACTAAAGGCTGGCAATCTGTTGCAACTCCCAGTAAGCAAAAGTTTGGCTTGATCATGGTAAGTAAGAGCTAAAACTAGGGATTTTGGCAATCTTGGTTACCTAGTGCTTGAATTTCGTCCCTCTTCCACCCTCCTCCTTAGTTATTATATGAAAGTACTCTGTGATATTTACAAGTTAGCCTCACATAAGGACTCGGACAAAAAATGTTATAGTATGCCCTCCATAGGAATAATTCAGAGGCACTGAAGAAAGTTCCTGCAGACCTGGGGTGCCATTGCTCCAAATTCAGTTTCTGGTAGAAATTCATTAATTTGGGGTTTCACATGCATCAAATGAGTACTTGAACGCAAGAACTAAAATTCCATAATGTGCATCTTGTGTTCATGTGAAAACTGATAGCATTCATTGGTAAGGCAGACTAAAAATCAAAACCTGTATATAACGCCTCATTTACAATTTGTGTCAACTTAGCAAATATTTAGTTGTTTAGACTAAAATCATCCTTTCTTGCATTCTTCCTGAAAAAAGTTCATCATGACACCTCTAGTAAAACCACCCATCAGAATAAGAACAGGGAAAATTACCTTGATCTAATGGTTCTCATATTTTCTGCCATGTTTCTTAGAGAAACTCTTGTGCCTCCAGAGTTTGGATAAGTTTATTTAACCTTCTTATCTCTATATGGTAGCCATTATTATACACCAACATCTGTTCCCTTAGTTGAAGTGACAGGATTTGTTGGGTGGCTCTAAGGGTTGTGGAGTCTCTTCTTGGATATATATGACAAGAATGGAATCTGTAGTTTAGAATTATTTTCTCCCATTTTAGCTCATGATTCCCAAAAGCAATGGAAAGTAAGTTGTGTAATTCAACTGCAAATCTGTTGCACAAAAGTTGACAACAATCAGATTTATGGATGTAAATCTAATGTTGCTTATGAAAAAGTTCTTTAGTGTGCTTCAGGCCCACCAGTCACCACAATGGGTAGCCTATACAAAGGAATTTTAAGTACTATTTGAAGTACTGTAAGCAGATCTAACATCATAATTTAACTCAACTTGATGATGTCTAATTAGAAAATTGCCATATTATAATATTTAGATTCTCTAATAAGCAGAAGCCTCCATGATCCCACATTTTCCCCTGTGTTCCAGAAATAGTAGAATCACTGCTTACAAGACCTGATGGCTTAGTCAGAGTATATAAGAGCATCCCTGAAATAAAGGGAAGAATTTCTTCACGATGAGGGTGACGGAGCACTGGAACCTGTTGCCCAGATGAATTGAGTCTCCTTCTCTGGGGACATTCAAAACCCACCTGGACTAGTTCCTATGTGACCTACTCTAGGTGGCCTGCTCTGGCAGGGGGGTTGGACTAGATGATCTTTTGAGGTTCCTTCCAACCCTTAAGATTCTATGATTCTGTGATCACCACTCAGTGAGGTAAATACTGTGTTACGAGGGCAGCTGTATTACCTCTTTCCCTACTGTTTCTCTTCCCTCATAAGTATTAAGGATACACAACCTGGGCATGTAATTCCTCAGATGGTAATGAATTCAGACTGTCAGTAGCATGCAAATAGCACCAGCACTTGCCTGCTGCTTAAACTCTACTTACCCTGCTAAATCTCTGTGCTTTCCTCTGGGGCAATGCAGTTTCTTGCAAGCAGCTCACAGCATCCATTGCCCTGCAGGATGTGTCACTGAAAAAGGAGGTTCCCTTCTAAGAGACTATAGCGATCTTCTGCTCCAGTTACTGTCTCAGGAGGGCTGGAACTCACCTGGCCTGACACCATTGGCAGCTTGTTCCTTGGAGGATGCATCCTGGAAGGATGCTAATGGCCTCACTCCGGGTGACTCTTGAAAACTTCAGCTCCTAAAATGGAACTGTGGCTTTCTGAAGACGCAGATCCTGAGCTTTAGCATGACTTGTGCAAATGAAGTATGGTAATTAATGAATGGTGATAACTATGTCAGTTTCCTTAAGGATAAAGAGATGTGACACTCATCACCCATCATCATGTTATGTGCAAGTTACAAATACAGAATCAAATTCAGCAGTTCTAGAATTCTGCCTTTGCCAATCCTCTTGAACTGTATGGTTTCTGCATTCCTGGGAAAAAGCTTCTCAAAACTTGAAGTGATATGAGGGTCACATACTCAGCACTTTCACCAGGCACAACAGAGCCCTAAGTTGACTGTAGCATTTAGATGTTACAGCATCTTCTGAAAATAACAAGGCTGATCAGCATTGTCAAAAAAGCTTAAAAGATTTTATAGTGAAAGCATGGGACCTAAATGATGACTTTTTAGATCCATTTTCATTCCTCATCTCCAACTCCTTCACATCATTTTACATCAAAGTGAAATGACTGGCTAGTAGGCATAAGCAGTTTGGAAGTTGCATAGAATAGCAAATTTTTCTGTGTTTGCATTCAGGGGAAGTGCTGGGGAAGCAGTTTTGTTACTGCCCTCCAAAATGCTATGAAAGAACACAGGGATGTTACATGAGACATCTCTAGAAACAGAAGAATATGTTAATACTGTGTGAATCAAGCATTATTATTTTATACTTTTCTACATCCACAGCTATAATGTCTTAAGGGACTTCTTGCTTAGAAGTGCACTAAAGAGTACTACTCTTTCTGTCCTAGATTACTTTGAATATTTACACCTCAAAAGATCTTTGAATTAGGTACACTTATGTGGGGGTGAATCTCTCTTTACCTGTAGGGGCATCCTTCATTCACTTCAGTGTGCTGATCTCCCACTTTCACAGTCCTGAAACCAGCTGGAAAATACCATGTCTCTTACTTGGTCTAGTTTCCCTTTTGGCTTGGGGCTCTAAGGCACCTGGTCTCTCTGGTACATGAAATAAGGGCATGAATGGAGAATGCACTCAGACTCCAGAACTTACCCATGCTTTTACAGTTCAGTTACCTGAAAGAGTTACTTCAATGCAGTTGTTTTTTTCAAGGAGTATAAATCCAAATTAAGAACATGTGACGCTTTTCATTTTCTGAAGTAGAAATAAAAATAAGACTGGTTAACTTCTAATGTGCACTATTTTGAACATAGAGATTTCTTTCAAATGTAGTGAGCAGGAGAAGCTAAGTATCAATTTCTTTGGTTTCAACTTGCTAGTTTGGCTGTACTTAATTGATGTAATGCTGTATTAAACTAGGAAGCACATAAATTATGTTATCTCTATAAACATATTTTCAGTTACATCATCATTTGACTTGGACAATATTGATAAACTTCAGATGATCTGAATTTTATGTTTTGCAGGCATTCCTATTTTTAAGGAAAAACATAATGATGCAATAATTTGAATTTTGTCCAGCGGAATATTGAAAGCTCTATTTCAACTTTTGTCTGTCTATTTTTCTGCATTTTATTTGCCTTGTATTCAGCTGTATTTAAGACCATATATCTGAGAAAAGTATTTTATTGCACTGAAACACCATTTTATACTTTTAAAATATTTTATCTTAGAATTTGCATCTATTTTAGAAAACTGCATCAAGTAAAAATCAGTTTTCATATTAGAAACAAATGTCACATTATGTTCTCTGTTATTCAGGTAAATGTATGAGAGATGCATTCAACTCGGCAAGTTTATTCTACAGCAAGAAACCTCCAAACTTTACTATTATCAAAACACTTGGTTATATCTGAAAATACTCTGCTGGGGTTGTTATATGATACCGATCAAAGGCGATAGTTGCAAATCAATTACCACAATGATGTCAAAGCAAAATTGACATTGATTTGCTGTATATTAAAATTTTGAGCCATTACCTGGTAAAGGCTAATCTGTTTATGATAATGTCTTAGGTAGTATATTATCTTCTTATAATCCTGTCCTATGACCTTAAAAGGAAAATGCACACTTTTTTTTTTTTTAAATACAGAAACAAAGTAGTGTTGACAACCAGCCTTAATTTATCCTTACCAATAAATCCTAATTCTACAGAGGAACAATACACACCCCCAAGAAAAAGAGACTTGGGGTTGTAAATTGTCTGCCAAAATCATTTAACAAAGTATTATGGGGTTTCTCAGTACCATTTCCTTATGCTTTTTTAGTCCTTGAATTTCAGATCAAGTCTCATTTTCATGTTTCTTAAAGAATAAAAATTCAACCCAAGACTCGGTAAAAGAATTACAATGTGTAGACAATCTCTGTCTAAATTACTAAATTTTATTTACTTTTTAACTGTTAAAGTAGGTCTTTTTGAGACATACATAAATTACTTTGTATTGCCAAAAACTCCAAACCTCATCAGCAATATGGCAAAACTTACTCAGTTACATAATTTTGCATGGCTATTATATTAATTGCATATGTTTCTTAATTTAAACAAAAAGAGGGTTTTTTTTTTTTTTCTAATGAAGCCACATAGATATACAAGGGCACAAATTATACTCAAGCAACATTATAATTTCTGAAAGACTTTTTGAGGATAAGCTGATAGAAAAGTGAAGAGTGGTTGACTGAGCTATAGAGTTCTTACGTCTTGGCAGAGACTGTGATAAAGATCCCTACACAGTACCCCATATAAGTGTCAGATTTAGTGGGGGCAAAACTTAAAACCATTAGAAGGTTCAGAATTTTAGTAAAACAAAAGATTCAGTAAATAATTATTTCTTTCTGGTAGGGGTCCTATGGATTCTCTTCTTGCAACATGTCAACCCTCCATTTCTACCAATAATTTCTGAATCTGAAAAAAAAAATCTTTACAAGAAGAAACATAGATTTTTTTTCCTCCTTTCTATCTGCTTTACTAACAGAAAGTCTTACCATTTCTACAGATAAGAAAACCAGTTTGGCCCAGAGTGCTATTACAGAGCTGGTACAGTCAAAATTCATTGAGCATCTTTGCCACAGTAAAATCTAAAAGTGTTCTGATGCATTTGGGAGATTCCAATGTGTTTAGAAGGTAATATGAAGGTAATATGAAAAATTCAGTTCTTATATTTGTTATTGCTCTGTGTTATTCAGTGTCACCTACTCTGTAATATAGAATTCAACAACCCTTAATGTCATTTATATTTCAAGTTAACCTATGGGATTTTAAACTCCCATGACATGTATTTTTCATTTAAGCACCAGAAGCATAGACTGAACTTTCCATATCAGTAGGAACTCACCTTCATAATATCCCACTTCGATTTATAGCAGCAGTAAAGAGCCTTTTTATCTGTCTTTTAAAATCTTAAAATACAGATAACTCTGTAGGGAAAAAAAAATACCAGCCTGAAAAACAAAGAATGCTATTTTGGTTCCACTGAATATTTGTTGCAGACCTCAGAAGAGAACCCAATGTTTCAGCCAAACTTTACATCTCACTGTGATGTTGTGAAATGAGATGAAGGTCAGTCTTTGCTTTCAGCTCAACTGTAGGATGAGATGAAAACTATCACTAAACCAAATTATATAATGTAGAAAACAGATCATGTCCAAAAAAACAAGAAGTTATGCTTAGCATGAGCCAATAAAACAGAGAGCATTTATAAGTTACTAACTTGAATTTCATAAATGAAACGACACAGAAAGTCTTCCAATAGATTCCACTCTTCTGACATTTAGCTATACTTCAGCATCCTTACTTCAATACATTTGTTAAGGGAAGTTGATAAACAGAGTATAGACTGTCTCTTCTATAGGAGCACAACAGTGACAGTTCTGGCACACATAGCTACATTTTGTGATTTGTGTTTCATTTATACATTCAAAAGAAGGGTTTATGTATTTCTTATGACAAACTAAAAATGAATCCATGAATGTTTTCTTAGTTGAAATTTTGCTGATAGTGCTGGAAACATACTCAAAATTAGGTTCTCTTTGTACTGCACTTACTCTTTGGTTAGCTTTTCATACCAATTAGAAAATGAAATGGTTGTGTTTCCTTTCTACTTTATCCTGGGAGATTTTCTGTCAGGAAAACCTTTCTGTGGGAGGCATGAGAGATGAGGCATGAGAGGCTCTAAGCTATGCTGATGGCTAAAAACATATTTTAGTACTATGAAAATCCTCTATTGCATATATCAATGACTGACATTCTCATTTTCACACGTTGACTGCAGATAAATCACTTTTAGATTATTAGACAGTTTTGAGTCCTTTAATAATATTTAGTTTTACTGTCTTTTCCATATTTAGTTAATATATTCTTACAATATCATTCAATCTTTTATTGGTTTAAGTACATATTACATTTGGTTTGTTCAAATGCAACTGCCAAAAAATACATATAAAAGCCACTTGTCTGACTGATGCATATTTTGAAGAGTGTGTATTAATACTGAAAAAATTACAAACAAGCTAAACTATGGTAATCATACATTAGCACCTTTTAAAGAAGTCTCTGACATATCAGTTGTGGTCAAAATTTTCTATAAAAGTTTAATAAAAGCTTAACAATTATTCAGATTGGAATCAGGAGGGACAGTATGGCAGAACTTTAGCTGATGTACATTATTTCATAAAGGAAATATGGCAGTGAAAAATACATGAAGATCTAATTGTACTGATGTTGAATATAACTCTAAAATAATTCCCAAATTAATTCATTTTGTCAAGTTATTTGTTGATGGCAGATAAGGAAAGCAAATACTTCTTGCTCTTTCTACGAGAGCAGCTTCAAGCTCCCCAGTCCCCATTCAGTTCAGGAAGACAAAGTCTCTTGATTCTGAAATCTGACTAGTTTTCTCTTGCCTTAAAAAAACAATTGATAGTTTTCATATCTAATTATATAGGCCATGAAGCTGAAAGCAGAGCTGATGCACAAAGGCCAGTGGATGGGTAAGAGAAATCTTGTAAAACTTTGCAAGTTGGATTCACAATTGTTAGAAATCTAGCAATATTAAACTCAAATGTAAACCCAGATAGAGTTTACATAAAGATACTTGTGTTCACATCTGCGTTGTTGCTATTTTTGAATTAACTACAGGGCAGCACCTCTAGGCAGATACTTTTTACAGGGAAAGAAACCATCAAGTAAACATAACGTGCATTTTAAAACAGACTCAGAGTGAAACAACAGTTTGCAAATAGCTTTTTCCTAAGTTCATGACACTGAATTACAAATTTCTTGTTTTCCTCATTTTACGCTGATCTAGTTTGACACAAATGGTGATATAGACTACAAATTGTGTAAAGTTTTGTGACTTTATAATACCCTGTAAGTGGCAAGAACGCAGCCCTTTTCAGCTGATAGCAGTATATGTAGCTTCAGAGGCTATGTATTGTTCAGGAAAGATAGACTGACAAGGCACGGAGGTGGAGTTGCTCTCTATGTAAGGGATCAATTAATGTGTACCAAACTGTGCCTGGGTGGAGATGAGGAGAGGGTAGAATGCATATGGTTAAAAATTAATGGCCAGGGCAAGGCAGGTGATATTGTTGTAGGAGTTTGGTACAGGCCACCTGATCAGAAGGAGGATGTGGATGAGGCCTTCTATGAACAGCTGAGAGCTGCCTCACAATCACAGTCCCTGGTCCTCATGGGGGACTTCAACCACCCTGATATTTGCTGGGATAGCCACACAGCCAAGCACACGCAGTCCAGGAGGTTCCTACAGACTGTTGGCGACAACTTCCTGTCACAGATGATCGAGGAACCAACAAGGAGGGGTGTGCTGCTGGACATGGTACTGACAAATAAGGAGGGCCTGGTTGGGGATGTGAAGGTTGGAGGCAACCTCAGCTGCAGTGACCATGAGATGGTAGAGTTCAAGATCCTGTGTGGAAGAGGCAGAACACAAAGCAGGATCATGACCCTAGATTTCAGGTGAGCTGACTTTGGCCTCTTCAAAGATCTACTTGGATGGATCTCATGGGATATGATTCTAGAAGACAGAAGTGGCAATGAGAGCTGGTCAATCTTCAAGCACCACTTCCTCCAAGCCCAGGATCAGTGTGTCCCAATGTGCAAGAAAGGAGGAAAAGGAGGTAGAAGGTCTCCATGGATGAGCAAGGATCTGCTGGGACAACTCAGGCAGAAAGCAGCCATCTATGAGAGGTGGAAACGGGGGCTGGCTTCTTGGGAAGCTTCTTGGGAATGTTGTCAGGGCATGTAGAGGTGTAACTAGGAAGGCTAGAGCCTTTCTAGAATTAAATTTAGCCAGGGATGTTAAGGAGAGTAATAAGGCATTTTTCAAGTACATCAGCAGCAGAAGGATGGCGAGGGGGGATGTGGGCCTGCTGCTAAATGCTGAGGGTGCCCTGGTGACCAAGGATGCAGAGAAGGCCAAAGTACTGAATGCCTTCTTTGCTTCAGTCTTTATGACCCAGGCCAATGTTTGGGAAGCCCAGTCCACCAAGGATTACAGGATGGCCAGGACAGCAGAGGACTTGCCCTGGATGGAAGAGGAAGAGGTTAAAGACTTGTTGGCCAAGCTTAAGGCTCATAAGTCAATGGGTCCTGATGAGATGCATCCTAGAGTGCTGAGGGAGCTGGCTGATGTGATTGATAAGCCACGCTCTGTCATTTTTGAACATTCATGGGGGACAGGTGAGGTACCTGAGGACTGGAGAAAGGCCAATGTCATGCCAGTCTTCAAAAAGGGCAAGAAGGACGACCCAGGAAACTACAGGCCAGTCAGCCTCACCTCCATCCCTGGAAAAGTGATGGAAAAACTCATCCTGAATGTTATCACTGAACATATGAAGGATAAGATGGTTATCAGGGGGAGTCAATATGGACTCACCAAGGGAAAATTCTGTTTGACTGACCTGATATCCTTCTATGAGTGCATAACCGTCTGGCTAGATGAGGGGAAAGCAGTGGTTGTCATCTACCTTGACTTCAGCAAGGCTTTTGACACTGTCTCCCATAACATCCTCATCAGAAAGCTCAGGCAGTGTGGCTTGGATGAGTGGACAGTGAGGTGGATGGAGAGCTGACTGAATGACAGAGCCCAGAGGGTGGTGATCAGTGGCACAGAGTCGAGTTGGAGGCCTGTGGCGGGTGGAGTTCCTCAGGGATCAGTTCTGGGGCCAGTCTTTTACAACATCTTCATCGATGACCTGGATGAGGGGACAGAGCGTACTCTCAGCAAGTTGGCTGATGACACCAAACTGGGAGGACTGGCTGATTCCCCAGAAGGCTGTGCTGCCATTCAGTGGGGTCTCAACCAGCTTGAGAGTCGGGCAGAGAGGAACCTTATGAGGTTCAACAAGGACAAGTGCAGAGTTCTGCATCTGGGAAGGAACAACCCCATGCACCAGCACAGGCTGGGGGTCGACCTGCTGAAGAGCAGCTCTGCAGAGAGAGACCTGGGAGTCCTGGTTGATAATAAACTAACCATGAGCCAGCAATGTGCCCTCATGGCCAAGAAAGCCAATGGCATCCTGGGATGCATCAAGAAGAGTGTGGCCAGCAGGTCAAGGGAGGTTCTTCTCCCCCTCTACTCTGCCCTGGTGAGGCCTCATCTGGAGTCCTGTGTCCAATTCTGGGCTCCACAGCTCAAGAGGGACAGGGAAGTGCTAGAGAACGTCCAGTGCAGGGCCACCAAGATGATCAGGGGTCTGGAACATCTTTCATATGAGGAAAGGCTGCAGAACTGGGGCTGTTTAGTCTGGAGAAGAGGAGATTGAGGGGAGATCTTATTAACATTTATAAATATCTAAAGGATGGGTGTCAGGAGGTTGGGACATCCCTTTTTTCTATAGTAGCTAGAAACAGGACAAGGGGTAATGGGATGAAGCTGGAACACAAAAAGTTCCACTTAAATATAAGAAAAAACTATTTCACTGTTCAGGTGAGGGAGCCCTGGCACAGGCTGCCCAGAGGGGTTGTGGAGTCTCCTTCCTTGGAGGTCTTCAAGACCCGCCTGGACACGTTCCTATGCAACCTGATCTCGGATAACCTGCTTCTGCAGGGGGATTGGTCTTGATGATCTCTAAAGGTCCCTTCCAACCCCTACCATTCTATGATTCTATGATTCTATGATTCTATGATTCTATGATTCTATGATTCTATGATTCTATGATTGTTGTTGATGGAGTTTTTCCTAGTTGTGCTCACCACTTAGATTTTCAGTGTTCCATATCAATATGCAAAGCAGGAGGCTTGTACTATAGCTTAGTCAGTGGCATAGGAAACGTTTCTATTTTTCACAATCCTTCATTTATTTTTCTAAAAGCACTCTATTTTGTTGCAGCTTTCACCTCTGTGGGCTTTTGAAACAGTGTTTAAATTGAAGAACATTGCATTTGCTATGGATTAAAATAATAAACATTTATGAAGGATAAGGTCTCTTTTCATTTTCAACTTGGTCACAAAACCTATATATTATCAGAATGTTTTTTTGATCAAATTTTTGAATGTTTGTTCATAAATCTACATGAACTTTGAGATTATCTTACACATATGTGCCAAGCCATTGTAAAAAGAGATGAGAAATGCTCAGATCTGTGATTTATTGTGTTTCAGAAGGAGATTTTTTTAAGGAGAGGAGAGTAAATTTTCTGAAATTTTTCTCTCCAGTTCAGAGCAGAGCTCAGGGTATACAGCAAGACCTTCAAGCATAGAAGTATTATTCCAAGCACTGAAGATCCTTAATGTAAACATGAAAAAGAATAATTCTCTTTTCCTGTAGACCAAATTGTTTTTCAGTACTAATAAAAATATACTCTCAAAACTAAAATATAAAAAATGGTATTTAGTCAGTAGTTACTGGATGTGCACTCTCTGCTTTTCATTGCTTTTTATTGGAGTTCTATTGAAATTAATAGAATAAATAGCTATTATATTTCCATAGTACTCCTTGCAGAAAAGCTGGAATTCAAGGCAAATGAGTTAGTTAAGAAATACCATCATTTTCAACAGAAATTGGATAGCTATTGAATTTCCTTCATTTCAGTCTGCATTCCATAGCTATTCACCTATAAAGAGTTTTCATTGCCTATCATATTCCTTTAATTTAAACAGATAAACATAAGATCTAAAAATCCTTTTGTTTGATGGCTATTTGACTAGTGGATATTTTGCTGAAGCATATAAAGAAAGCTCACCAAATCCAAACTACCACAGGTGACCTCATTGGAGAGAAAATTGAGAAGCTAGGTAACATGTGAAAGGTAAGAGAAAAGAGGTAGGGTTGTGCTATTCTATTTATATACATGGATGCATTCAATTGATTGTTCTTGTTTAGGGAGTGAGAGGGTATGGGAGTTCCCAGAAGTATATTATGAGACTTTTTAATAAAAAGAGGTTAAAGCTACAATAGAATACAATGCTTTTAGAAAAATAAGTGATGAATTGTGACAAATAGAAATGCACATTTCTAATAATAAACATTTAAGAATAGTAAGATGTTCTTACATTAAAAATCAGTGTTTAAGTAGAGGCAACAAGCTGCCACACGAGGAACAGTAGTTGTAGTTTGTTTATTTGAGGGAAATGGAGCAAATGCCTTCATAGGCTTTAGAGAAGTGATAAGAATATGAATGGGCACCATCCCAACCAAAACATCTATTTTCGGTAGTACTCTTTGAAAGAAATAATAATTCAACTCTCTGCAAATGTACATGTCACCTTTCAGTGAGATAAAGAAACAGAGAGGTTAAAAACATGCCTTGGGGAATTGCAAGTTTTTTCTTTAATTGACCATAGGCCAGAGAACAGCAGGTTTCTTCCTGGTTTCCTAATTTATAAACTAGAAAAGTTTCACAGCATTCATGAAGTCTTGTGGACAATCATTAACCCAGGCAGAGCACTCGATTAACACAAACTATTGTCTAATTACTGTAGGGCGAATTTCTGATATTTGAGGCACCTAAGAGCACCATGATGACCTGTACACCCTTTGCCACTATTTGAACAATTAAGCTTAAATACCATCATTAAATGGAAGATTGTGTTCCTAGTGAGAGGCATCCTTTTTTATCAATACATGTCTATTCTCACATCAGCTTGCTGAAGGAGGTAGGATTGTATGGGTTGGAAATTGAGGTCACATTAAAAAAATGTGCTTCCCAGATGAGCAGTAAAGCACAGATACCAATAAGATACCATGGCACATATTTTTACTGCAGTTAAGGGGCAACCTGAGCTTTATTTAGTTTAGGTACTAATATGAAGCTTATATACTAACTACCATATAAAATAGCAGCAGAAGACTGAGCCTGGGCTTACTGTCTGTATTTCCCTGAGCTCCTGTAACTGAGCTCTTGTAATTGTGTAATATAACTGAGTCTTGTAATCTGTATTGAGCTTGAAGGTGACCCAGTCACATCTATTGGTACCCATGAAGCTATTCACAAGTAGCATACTATCCTCCTCCTTGCTAGAGAGACTGATTGAATGGGTTAATTGCCTTTTTTTAAAAGAAATAAATGCATGGGCAAGGAGAGATGTTGAATAACAATCTTTATCTCATTGATTTCCAATATGTAAAATTCCTTCAGGTATAAACCTGAAAAGAGATTAATTATCAGATTTTAGGGCTTATGTAGTCATAAATTGCTACTAAGGCATCTCAAAATTCCCAGAATGATTCAGACTCTGTCTCTACATCAGTGGCTTTCAATCTGAAAATGCTCATTCACTTCCCAGTTTTTAAGGCCATAATTTTTAGATTTCAATGTACATCCAGATAAGTTATCATGACTATCTGAAATTTCACGTAAATGTGCAGAATTGTGCCTTTAGAAAACTCTAACTTTAGACAGTTTAAATTATTTGTTTCTCTGGAGAGACTCACTGTGTGTATAATATACGTAGCAATGATCCATAAGAGCACAGGAAGCAAACAATGCAGATCTCTTGGGCCCTGAACAGCTGCTGACCAATGCAGATTGCAACCAAGTGTGAGAGTAGATGTGCATTTTACATTCTTTTTATGAAGAATTCTGAATGTTGCCTTAAGGTGTGGCTTAATTATTAGCTGACCTAAGCTGATCTAAGCCAGCACTGCCTGAGAAAAAAGTGATGCCAGATACATATCCTTGCACTTTCCTGTGTTCCAGTTCCAGCACTGGAAGCCAGAAAGCTGAGCTCTATGAAAACCACCTTTCCTTTCCTTTCCTTTCCTTTCCTTTCCTTTCCTTTCCTTTCCTTTCCTTTCCTTTCCTTTCCTTTCCTTTCCTTTCCTTTCCTTTCCTTTCCTTTCCTTTCCTTTCCTTTCCTTTCCTTTCCTTTCCTTTCCTTTCCTTTCCTTTCCTTTCCTTTCCTTTCCTTTCCTTTCCTTTCCTTTCCTTTCCTTTCCTTTCCTTTCCCTTTTCCTCACAAAAGCAAAGATCCTCTTCATGGATTCACTAGCCAGATCACCTTTTGTCATTCAGGAGTCAATATAATACACAGAACCCAAAAACTGATCTCCTTTCTCTTCCTCAGAGAAGACAGGGAGACACTGAAAGCTTCCTCCTGTGGGTCCTCCTGTGTGAAGGAGCAAGCAACTGCAACTGCTGTTACTACTCTCTCGTATGGGAGGGTAGATTTGGACCAGTGCCATATTTTCTCCTAAGCATATGGTCTGGAACAGAGTGGGAAGGCATGACACACAATTTTAGTGCTATGAAGGCATCAATTCAGCAAGTTACATTTGTGAATCTCTATCTGTCCATGGTTTCACATTTAGCACCTGTCCTGCTTAATCCAGTTAAGAAAGTCCCCACAGCCGGCAGACGTGTATTTGAACCACTGTATCATCAGCAATCCCCTGATCTTATGATCTTTCACATGGACAAACAGGACTGCCCACAAAGAGCAGTGACAGACAGTATGATGGGAATGAGCCAGTGGGAGAAGAGAATGGCAGGGGGAAATAAAGAGCACCCTCAGGTCACTGGTATCTATACTCACTTGGATGCTAATAGATTTTTGTAAACAAGACCATTTTCCAAGCATGATACAATCTCTCCACCCAATCTTTCTTTTTTTTTTTTCTTTTTTTTTTTTTTTCTTTTTACAGGTTTAGTTTTCTGGTTTATTACTAAATCATCTTGACTTATTGTCCAATTGGATCATCATCCAATGCATGCTAGATCCGTTGCAAAATAACCTGTGGGTGCTAATAACAAGGAGCATGGCTCTGACAGATTGGTAAAAACTTTTACCTGTAGTTCCACTTTAAGGACCTGCTTTCAGTTCTCCATTAGAATTATATGCATCACAGTGCTGAAAAACATGCATCTCCTGAAAGAAAGTAGTCTGTCAATTACTTTATATCCTTGCTATATATGTCAGTTTATTATTCTGGTTTTATTTTTTGTTAGACAATTCCCCCTGGTTTGCAAGCTCTCTTCGACAAAGGAGAAAATTAATTATGTATAATTTTCTACTTTTCCATTTGTGCCACTTATTCTATTTCATGTTGTATTATGAAGAAGTTGTGATTTTGCTTTATTTTAAAGTGATCTTTTTAAAGACATTTCACAGTATCATTCTTATGGTTGCAATTATATATACTGCATCCTCCTACGTACAATGGACAAAAATCTTTTAGAGACTTAAATATATTTTTGACCTGGAAATAAGTCAGAGAAAGAGCAATTAAAGTAGGGGAAAGGATTAAAAAGATGTTTTCTGATGTGATTTTAAATGGTGGGCTGCCTAGCAGTCATACGTAGGAAAGTTAATAGCGGTGGGAAAAGGTGCATGTAAGAAGGCTCTTGCATGACTAATGGTAATAAAATGAAAAATGACAGAGAAGAAGATGGTAATAGACAGAAAGAGTAGTGAAATATGAAGCACAGACAAAGTCTGGGTGGTACCTTGCAGTAAACATGTTAGAGTATTAAGAGAGGTCAGCATTAATCTGAATTCTGAAATTAATGCCATGTGTAATATATTTGCATTTCATTTTATGATAAGAAAATAGTAGCTATTAATACAAGCCAGCAGTGCAGAAAGCTCTGAGAAAGATTACTTCAGACAATCTCAGAATTGTGTTGACAATCCTTCTCTTCCCTTATGTTTTTGAGGTGTTTTAGTGAGGAAATTAAAATTGCAATAGCAGGTTTGGATAGTCAGTACTGACAGTAAAACTGAGGGAAGGCATTTCTAAAGGAGCTGAAGATGAAAACTATGATTAAATTCACAAAACAAGTAATAATTTAGGAAGAAGTCCTCTTCATCTTCCAGATTATGAGTATCTCAGGAAATGAAATGTTATTTCCTCATAGCTGTGCTTTAAATAACTGGATTTCTTTTTTAATGGATATTAGCAGAATCTAGGAGCATTCACAATGAGAACAGTTTGTGCACATAAGGAAACATCATTTTTTATGAAACTTAAGAAGTGTAAAATACAATTTTTTGTCGATGTACACACTGTGCACTCCTGCGTTGATGCAATATCTGTCCCTTCAGAGATAGTTAAGCAGGAAATTGGGGTTTCCCATGTTCTATAGGAATGATCTAAACTGCATTGGTGTCGTGTTTTTTTCTCTTACTATTAGCATACTTCTCCTTTACATAATAAAGACATGGCTTCAGCCCAATTTTAATAGGAACGTTTTTAACATTTCAAGGTTTCATTGAGATATATGTTGTTTTTAAAAGCTTTTGTGTAGCTGATATATTGTTACAGCCTTTTAAATCACAGTAATATCACATTCCGTTAACTACCGAGAGCTTCCCAAATAGATATTTTAGTTAACAGAGTGTTCTATGTTATCTCTTAAATAAACATGAGGTTTTCTGTTAGCAGAATGTTCAACAGTAGCACCGTTCTGAGATAAGAGTAAACACATGAGGAGAACTGTAATTACAGCAATTATGGAAAAGTAATTTACTGGTTGTATAAACTGAACAGCTTTGAAAGAGAGTGGATCAACCATAAAAAGAAGTTCAATATCGAAAAAAAAATATTTGGGGATCTGTGAAATGGTTGTTATGTGGATAAGCAAACTGTAAACATTTTGCCTAAAGTGCATGTATTTTCATTTTGAATGCCCTTATAAATATAAGTTTGTGTTTTTATAAAAAGACTTAGAGATATTAGAATTATAGAGAAATATGCAGATCTGTCATTTCCTATCTCACATATACCCAGGGCTTACTAAAGAAACAAAATGTCTTTGGGGAAAGGGAAAAAACTCAAACTTTTGCATTTTGAAACAGGTAAAACAAACATTTATTTTCAAGGAAGTTAATAGGTTAATGCTGAAGCATGCAATAAAGAATAGAGTTAACTAGACAGAAATTTGTTCCGAATACTTCTCCCAAAATGTAGATGCAACCTTACACTATGTTTAGATAGCTCAGAAGACAAACCCACATGTAAACAGTTATGATCTAGCCTGGGAATATTCGGTCTTAAGTTTTCAGTGCTAGGGGATTTGTCAGCTATTTCGAGAGTTTTGTTACTATTTCTGAAGACTCCACAAAATGTGGCTAAGAAAAGTAAGTCAACATATCGCAGATCAAATTTCTAAAGAGGTTTGCACCTTCACCACATGGAGTATGTAAATTTTAAAGAGTATATAAATAGGATGAAAACAATGTACTAGTTCAGATTTTTGTCAAATCAGGCTCATTTTTGCAGTGGCTGTCGTTAAAGCTAGAGCCATACTGTGGACAGCTGTGCTCTGCAGCACACTCCAGCATCCTGCCCTCCTGACCAGAGTGCATTGTAAATTTCTGTGCCTCCATCCTTTCCAAGAAAATCAGAAATTAGGACAGAGAGCTTTAAACCTCAACTTCAACCCAGATGGAGATGGGACATGGCCTGGATGCACTCCTGGAGCCTGAAGGACACTTCAATATCTCATATTTAAATAAAGCTCAAATGGTTTAATTGTGGTGAGAATACCAGCTTTTAGATCCTGCTTACCCATCAGGTCAGAACAGCTCAAAACCTAATATAATTGAATGGATAATGATAATAATCTTCCTTTGATCCGATGCCTGAAAATGGATAGTCTGATTATCAATTGCCTATTACCTGTACATTGCAACTTTACACTCACATTTGTCTCTGATTAATAGCATCCATTGCAAATACTAGCCATTTTCTGCTGTCAAACTAAACTACATGGCAATTGTGTGTTCTTCTGCTTTTTACTAAGTTACAGCATTTAAATGCATTATTGCAATACTAATCCATGATAAGCAAGTCGGAAGCAAATAACAAGACCATTGAAGCTTTGAGGATTGTTAAGTAAGAAACTACCACTTATGCTTTTCCAGGTGAAAATTAAGATTTCTCTTTATGAGTTAAATGCTATCAAAAACTAAAGAGCTGGGCCAAAACCATTATTGAAAATAAACTGCTTTAAAAACAACTCTGCTGCGGTAAATGCTTCTTTTTCTATGAAGCATTTGACTTAAATGGATTGCAGTTACTCTTGACTGTATGAGGGAAGGCATACTGAAATGTTTTTAAAAGCTCTTATATTCCACCTTTAAAGCTTTGGTGTATTAACCTGACAGAAAATGTCTTATAGGAAAACTTTTCTTACATGAATGACAAAGCTGAAGAGGTCTGTGTGCTAGGGAAAGAATATATCACTTTGTCAGTGGAAAAGAACACAGGTACAAGTGGGGGCTTATAAAAAGCAGACAGAGTTTACAAAGGGATGAAATACCATAACCCTCAGTCTTCTATTTTGTAGCATGTCCAGAATTTTTCACTCCTGTTTATAACTCATGTTTTTTAAATCAATGAAGTTGGGGAAAAAAAAAAACCCAAACTATTTGTACCTAACTAACAATCTCTTTCAATACGTCTGATTTCTTAATTGCATCTTTCTGAGAAGAACTGAGTAGGCCTGGAAGTATCAAGTCTATGCAGCAATCTGGCAGATATTTGTATATAACACAGCAAGGTCCTTCTTGATGAAATCTGCAATATAATGTTGCAGACTTTAACCATCTAGCTTTAACTATCATTAACTCCTATACTGTGGAAGGCATAAATGAGGTTCTAAAATGTATACAATGGCTCAAAGCATTCATGGTTATTCCAGAATGGAAATGTTTGCATTTTCTTTAACATATATTTTTCTTCAGATTATTGGCTTTAAAATCACTTAATTCAAATAAAAACTACTCTCCTGCAAAAGTATTATTCTATGTAAACAAAATATAACTCAAGTAAAAACATACACCAGGAAGATAAGGCCAGCTCTACAGCAGAAATGATGTTATGCTTTCAGAAGGACTTAAAAGCATAAACAAATCTCCTTTCGTATCCCCAAATTTTTTATTCTTTTCAGAATACCCTCCCAAAGTACTATGACAAAACACTTAATATTTTCCAGATGCCTAGGACTAAACAGGAGAAATGTATCCATAATAAAATAGACCTTGAATTCTGTTTAAGTACTTTTAAAACAGTCTCATTATCAACAGCCTCTTCTAATGCTGACTGTGTTTTTATTAATAGATTTCTGTGATGAAAACAAATGAAAGGGGTTGTTATGTTTTGCTTTTGAAAACTATGTTCTTGAATAAAATTCTGATGCATTTTAAGTCAACTGAAAGATAAGACACAAGTTCTTGCAGTGGAGAATTAGAAATTATGCTGTTTCAATTTTCTGGGTTTTTTCTGAGCAGGAAATTCCTTTTGTAAAACCTTAATAAAAGAATCATTAAAATAAAGATCATTTTCATATTTAGTTTGCTGTAAAAAATGCAAAGAGTGAGTAATATGGCTTTGTACTATATTAAATTCAACTTTATAAATAAAAAAAAATTCTTAACAATGCAGAAAAGTATGTACCAAAAATTGCAGGAAGCTCTTGAAGAGTTAGTTTGGGGTGAGTAAACAAACATTCATTTGTAGGACAAACTATAAGGAATAATCTTTTCATGGTATTAAGAGGCATATATGAAGGTGAAAAAATTCCAATGAGATTTAGAAAGGTACAAAGTTGATGAGATGGAGAAATGCAGAATGCAGTGGGAAATGCTAGCAGGTATAGATGAGGACATGCTCAGAATGCTGGTGTAAATTGAGAGAAATACAGTCTGATTTGGGTAATGGGAGAAAAACAACAGAAGTTGAAAGCAAGCGTTTCAGCTCAGTGTTGAATAACCTGACACTATGCTGAACAAGTCTTTAAAAGATTAGCTGCAATTCTGAAGGTCATAGTTCATCTGGTATAAAGGAATTCACTGCTTTACTTGGAATTAACTCTGCTTATTTCCATCTTTTGTGGGCAGGACAGGTTACTTCTGCTCCTTCTCCCAGATGGAATTTTCTAAGTGCAAAAACTCTGCTGCTTTCTTTTCACATGGAAAAGACTAATAAATGAGCTTCACTTGTCTCTCTGTGACATAGATAAGCAATAATGTATCAGCCAAGAAGCCTAGTGGAATGGGCTTTTTTACCTTTGTGTATCTCTATTGTCTTGGGATGCAGTATGGTCCTCAAAGAGTCAACTGGAAAAAGCAGAGCAAGCTCGTAAAGAGTAGTCTTGCCTTGAGCTTCAAACACATTCAAAGGCGGGATCTCTGTTTGGTGGTAGCAATAGTATTTCCTTTTGTTGTGCACCTTAAGATGAGCAATGACCTTGTCTGGCACATTATAAAGGAAAAGAGGTGAACTAAGTGATTGAGCCTATGTCTGTACTGTAGGGAGAGTGAATATACTTGTATCCAGCAGCTGGGAACCCCAAGTGACCTGGGAGGCAGGTCAGAGGGTGAGGAGAGACCAACACTGCAAGCCTAGGTGGCATCTCATCACTGCAGCATCATCTAAGTCACACACCTGGAGATGGAAAGCATTTCCAGTCCAACAATATGCACAAGGCCTAATTGAATGAATAGTGTAAGATGTGAAAATTTGAAAATGAGGGTGAGAATATACAGAATATGTGGATGGCCTAAGAAATACAAAGACCATCTGCATCCTGAAAAGAGGAACAGAATAAGTAGCATGAAGAGGATAACACCCAAGTGATGCACTAGAGAGGCAAATTAGAGGGAGAATAGTATTTCTAAACTATTTAGACAGTAAACACATTGGGAAAAAGATTACATCCTCTAATGCATTTATAAATTATCTCCCTTGTCATCAAATTATCTGCTTGTGGAATAAAATTGTTACCAAAAAAATCTGCATTTACAACATTATTAAAACACTCCAATGGCATATCAATAACCAAACAAAAGCCTTTCTTTCCAAAAAGTCAAGGTAGCAAATTTCAATATAGATAACTCATGGTAGGAGAAAAGAGATTTCTTATACATTTAAGAATTGGTCAAGTTCATAAGAGTCATGAGCAGTTTTCTCAAGGGCTTATATCTCTCTAATGGAGTTTTACTGAAGATTGATTACACTACCTTAATAATTAGAAGGTCTTAATAAGCGGTTTACCTTTGATAAATAGTATTGTTAGAAACTGCTGTACTCTTGTTGTAAGCTAATAAGCTTAAAGTGTCAAGTTTTAGAATGCATTTTAATCTTGGTGTTACATGGTAATTAAAGGTAATTAATAATCCAGAAATAATCACCAGCAAAAATCTCCAATCTCTTTTTCCTTGTTTAAGAAATTTTATACAGAGTATAGATGAGGTATTCACATAACAGAAAAGTTCATAAGAGGGAAAAGACAATTTCCCTCATTTTCAATAGGTGTGGAGAAAAAAAACAAATAATAGTACCAGAATCTGTGGTCAAGGGCTCAATATGGAAAGCTCTCTGGAGGAACAGGGTCTGCAGTGAGATTTAGAGGTAGAAGGGCCACAGGCTGAATTGGCACACTCGCACACCTCAGGGCTGCAGGGCCATGAACTACCTCTGCATCTACAGTGTAGCTGAGCTGACGATTCCTGGGCTGGATGAAACTTCATTCCTGATAAGCAGTTGATATTACATTTTTTCAGCTTCTTCCTAAGGTGATATACATGCCTTTCTAGGAAAGACAGATCATCTTTTCCATCCAGCATAGATCATAGAAAACTCCTGCAAAAGCAAATAGACATTATTCTCAGTGCTCTGGGATCACCCACATACTTACTGTGTTTTTTAGGGAACTCTTTTGCAAGAATTTTCTATTATCCCAAAGGCATACACGAAGATACTCTTGCACCACGTAATGTGAATTTGGTCATGGTTCCCGGTGTGGATTTGCTTCTGTACATCTCTATAGGTACAGAGAGGCATTACCACAACAGTTGCAACTTCACCAAAAATCCAAACAAGGGTTGGATTTTCTCAGGGGAGATAAAATTGGAAGTGTGGAACTGGGTTCCTAAGAATGTGCCCTTCCCTTAATCAACCTTGCACCCACTGGCCTACTAGTGACAATGTATTTTTGGACAGCATAATCTAAGTATCAAACATTTTTGATCATGTATAATATAATATTCATCATTCTGTAGCAGAGTGAAATAAAAGTAATTCTCCTCCTGACAGGAAAACCAGGATCCTTATGCATTTCATAAAGTGTAGTCATCTTTTGCAGTAACACAATATGTCTTAAATATTAAGCAAGTGAAAAAAAAATACATTGCAGTGTAATTAAATATGTTAATTCCACTCTTTGTCCCAAAGGGATTGATCATGACTCTTAAGTGGGAAAATTTCATTTACTTTATTTAAAAGCAGATATAGTATAATCAATGTTAAATTTCTGATTAACCATAAAAGCCCTGTTTGAATAAGTGATCCCTGGCTTTTTAATAGGTTTTGATGTAACTACAGTGTGTAAGCAGAGTTTATTAATACCATAGGAGTAGAAGCATAGTATGATAGGGGTAAAATTGGTTCCTGTTTGGTATAAATGTTAATATCCTGTGCAGATGACCTTGCACCTCCTTTCACATATATTTTAGCTCAAGGCAGCAAGTGAAATTTAAAGCCTAACTACAAATAACAGTGTGGCAGAAAAAGTAATTTTGATTTGTGAGGGATCAAAGTAGAATTTTCTCTCATTAAGAACATGGATGAATAATTACACATCTTAAAAGCTAAACTGTGCAACAAAGATAAGGTAGTGAACATAAAAAGAAGTAGACAGCATTACAGTTTCACTAAATATGTGCACTAAATATGTGCGTAGTGTAACCAAGGCAAAGAGTTACGTAAATCTTTGGGATTTATGGGCAACCAAGGCAACTCAGTTTGCAGGTGGAGGGTCACATAAAAGCAGTTTCAATAACAACATTTTATTTTAAAAGCTTGCTGATTTTTTTTCTTTAGTGCTGCTGCTGTGATATACTCTGTGTGGCGTGACTGAAATATAATAGCACACGTTGCTGTAAAAGTTGTTTTGCCACTTGTTTGGGATGACCTGCATAACTCACAAGTGGCGTGTTGGCAATAAAACCTTTCTAGCACTCTACACCATTACTGATTCTAATCATATGTTCATACATACACTTATGTATATCATGAAGCACAAGCTGTGCAGCTCGCTTAATAAGACAAATGTCAATGTAACTACAATAGCAACAAACTTTACCAATGTAAAATCTGTAAACTTCAGTTTAACAGTATGAAGCCAGCTGGAAAACTGGCTAAGAGCAAATACCTAAGATCAATCTGAGCAGCACACAGAATGGAAGATTTAGGTAGACTGTCTTAAGAAATATTTTATCTGCACTTGCTTTTATTACAAAAACTAATGGCATTACAGAAAGATTAAAATAAAATATTTCAAATGTTAGCATTCTCATTTCCATTCTCATGACAAAACCGATCCCAGGAAGATGACATTAGAAGTGCTGATGTGAAGCTAAGATTGTAGAAATACTGTGGAGCAAGATTCTCCATCCTTGTCACAGACAGGACTGCAGGAAGAAAGCTCACCTACCCCAGAAAGTGAATGAATCTGCATTGGAGCAGAACATATGCAACCCCATCTTTTCCATCTTAATAACAAGGTGGTTTTGTTCTTTTCCTTTTTTGCTGAGAAGTGACCAGTTCCAATATGAAGCAATGAAATTTTTGAGATCATTAAAATTTAATAATAATGAATTTTATACATAATAATTTATACATACATATACACATTTATACATATATACATATACATTTATACATAATGAATTTTAACCAATTTCTAGTAATGTCTCCCCAAATTTTCCCAAGAGGAACCTTATTAGTGAGGATACAGTTCTCACAGTGAGGAGTTTCTTTGCCAGTAGCATGATGATCAAGATGATTAATGTCCTTATAAGTGGATGCAATTTTAATTAAAAGTAAATACGTGAATGAAATAACTGTTTCTGGAGCACTTGAAATGCTTGTGTGTTTATACCATAAAGCATACCTTAGGTAGCACTGTGCTGTCACTTCTTACTGGAAATATACTTAATGAGACAATCAGAGGAACGTATTAGGGACAGTATGTTTAATCAAGGTTATCAGGAAATGTTAGGGAAAGGAAACATGACTAGATTAATTGAGCATCTGTTAACACACCACAGTTCCAAAGATACTCTGTCTTTTGTCTTCTACAAATATTGGCAGAAGAGCATATATCAATACTAAAGGGAAAACAGAGACAGCTAATTTGGAAACCTGGAAAGCAACAATGACCTAGGCTACAGCTAGGGTCTTGGTTTGGTTTTCTAGCCTTGACTTAAGTCTGTGGTTCTGTTAGTGATCTTTTCTGTCCAATTGGTTTTATATTAGATAGGTTTATATATTGGTTTTATATTAACTGCAAGGCCACTATGTATTCTAAGTAGAATGTGCCTAACAATGCCACAAACTCATTTTTTTCTTCTTCTGCTAATATAACTTCTGCTATAACTAACACTTATGTACTAGTAGTCAGAATTACATTTTTCAAGAAAATTCAAACACTAAGGAACTGACAAAGTCAATCTAACTCCATGGTTTTGTGCAAACTTGTATTGCAGCTTCAGTCTATGGTATATCTGATGTTCAGTGGGATCTAAAGGGTGGATGTCAGAAGGGTGGGGTAACACTTTTTTCTGTAGTGTCCAGTGACAGGACTAGGGGTAATGGACGTAAGCTGGAACACAAAATTAAACATGAGGAGAGACTTCTTTCCTGTGAGCGTGAGGGAGCCCTGGTACAGGCTGCCTAGAAAGGTTGTAGAGTCTCCTTCTCTGGAGGTTTTCAAAACCCACCTGGACATGTTCCTGTATGATCTACCATTCTATGAATCTATGTCATAAGAAGGGATTTAATGGAAATTATAGATGCCTTTTCAGAAGTAAAGGATTGTTGTATTTCCTAATTGTGGTTGAAACAGAACTAATAGTAAAATGATGCAGTATATGCATTAATCTTAGGCACAGAGTTTTTCTTTCACACAAATAATGCAAATATTTTTCATAAATTGGATGCTGGCATGCCTTCTCATCCCTCTTTACAACTTGGTATAATTCATGTTAAGTTTAGATGCTGTGGTTGGTTAACCTTCAGTGGCAGCCAGACTCCAGCCCAGATGTTTGTCTACCACACCTCCTCAGCAGGATAGGGAAGACAATGAGAAACCTTATGGGTCAAGGTAAACACAGGGAGATCACTTACCAATTACCATCATAGGTAAAACAAACTCAACTTGTGGGAAATTAACTTAATGTATTGTTAGTTAAAGTAGATTTGAATAGTAAGAAACAAAGACAAATTTTTAAAAGCCTTTTTTTTTCCCCCTTTCCCATGTTCAACTTCACTCCAGGATCCGAACTCCTCTATTCTCCTGAGTACTGCAGCGGGAGAAGGGAAGGAGTATGATTCACACAAAACAATTTATCTCTGCCTCTACTTCTCTCTCATGTGTTTCCCCTGCTCCATTGTGGGCTCTCTGTAGACTGCAGCAGTTCAAGAAAAAGACCCCCAGAGCCTACAGGGGACTTTATGCTCTATCCTGGAGCATGTCTTCCCCATCCTTCTCCTCTGGCTTTGACATCTATGGGACTGTTTCTCACTCTATTTTTCCCTCTTCCTCTGCTTGTCTGACATTTTTACCATTTCTTAAATACACTTTCCCCAAGGTGACACGATTGTGACTGAAGGGTTCAGCTGTGCCGTGCCGTTGGTTACTTGGAGACAGTTGTGTCTGGCACAGGGCAGCCCCTGGGCACTTCCCACAGAGTCCACCTATGCCACCTCCACCAACAGCAACACCTTGATGCCTACACCAAATATAGGTACAAAGCTGTTGAGTCTATTTTAGCTTATCATTTTCCTAAATGTTCTGTATAATCAATGGTAACAGATGGTCATCTCTGAGGGGTAATTCAAGTCTTGGGGAATCACCCACCAGAGATATCCATGTCTCTCATGTTTTTCTGTAATGCTGCAATCATTTGTGTTAAATTGAACAAAGTAGATCTCCGGGGTAGAGCACATAGCACCTTCTGAGATCTATTTATCCCTTGTATATACTTCAATTAAACTGAAAAACAAATTATAAACTCTGAACTAGATGACACAAATATACCACCAAGCTACCTTACTCAAATGTAATTATATCTTTTTATTTGCTTTAAATTTGCCTACAGGTGCAATAAAATAAAAGCATGTGTGCAATGGAGGACATTTGTAATACTAGCAGGGATGGCAAGTGGGCTGTAAAAAGCATATAATAGTTTTCAAAGCAATGAACCAAATTAGTGTGGATTAACACATTTGTTTGAAAACGCATGGCAGGAAGCGTTATAAATGCTTAGCACATCATCCCTTATTACATTGCTTATTATTTCAGTAGTACAGAACAAGTATTCTATGAAAATAAAAACTTTTCTTTTTTTTTTTTTACATGGCTTGATTTCCTACAAAAGGAAACCAGTAAACAAGATGAGGAGGTCATTGTCTGCAATATTGAAAATACGATAATGGCAGGTTCATGCTTCACAGTCCAAATGCTTTTTAACTGGTATACAATGTGACACTGTTGTGGTTGAACATAAGAGAGTTTGCATTCACCTCTGTTCTCCTGATTTGAATAAGAATCAACTACATATGAAAAAACATGAAAGACATTTTGCATCTTGCAGAGCACAAGGCAGGAGATGTTAGAATGTAAGCTATTTGTACCACCTGAATTTTCCCATCTTTTTGATCACATATATTTTCCAAAGAAGAATCTCGTCCTGTTCACAGATCAGTGGTGCTCAAGGAGAGGGGGATATTTTGGGAGCCAATATGTCCCATGGTAGTCTGTAGCAGCCCTTCCTCATGTGCTTTAGCACTTAAGAACTGTCCAATACAAAATTCAGTAAGTGATTTAGAGGAAAGAGACTCTTTGCGTAGGTGTGCTAAATGTACTAGTGTTGTAATAGTTCCACTAACTCATAGATTTTAATGCATCAGAGCTATTCTGAAAGGATTTAATCAGCTAAGATCAAACATTATAACTATGCATTCATATTCACATTGAATAAATTGATCTCATCGTCCCAAGTCAAGAAAAACCAAATGATAGAAAGGATTAAAAGAAAATTAAAAATTAAGTATAAATTCTAGATTAGCCCCTCTTTGGGTGCTCATTTCTATCTCAGTAACTTTAGCTGGACGTTCCTGTGCTAGGTGCCAGAACACTGGATCAAGTATATCATTTTTAAAAGATTCAGCACACATGGTTTTGTGGATAATACAGATTTTGATCCGATGTTCACCAAGGTCGTTCTCTCCAGTCAGCTCTAGAAACTCACTAGAAATATTAATTTATCTGCAGGTTACAATTTCTCCATAATACTGCCCAGAAATCATGTACCCCAGCATTTTTAAAGGTCTCCACGTGTGTGTCCTCAGTTCCCAGGTACCTATTTTGCTATCTCCAAGGTTTTATAACAGAAATAAATAGCACACACCCATTCAGCTGACCTTACTAGAGCCTGAGATATTGTATGTTATCAAATATACCAGGATGAACTCAGAAGAAAACTAAAAGCTATCAGGGGAAAAAAAGCAAAAAAAAGCCACTCTGCTTGTAGATCAGGAAGTCACGGAGTCAGACATCATTTGAGGCTGAAAGACTGTCCAGAAAATGTTATATTACTTACAAGTTTATATCACCTACAGGCATGTTCTATCCTCCCAGACTGTACTGTTGGTTCCCCAAGGTCAGAGACAGGATGCTAGGTTATAGTCTGACCTGGTCTGATCATGCTTATGTTCATCACATTTGAAAGAAATGTATCATGTCAGAATACATGCCTGGCAGTCGAGTGATCCTAAATTATAACCTTTCATTTACTGCTGAGCCCATATGTTGCCCTCGAAAGACTTTGCCTCTGTTTCTGTAGCTATGAAATACATAATGTAATTAATATTAGACATTAAATGATTGGCTACAGGCTTCCAGATTCTTGAGCGATGGACTGAAAAGCTTCTAGAAGACTGAATTATAACTTCACAAATACATTAAGCCACTTCCTGCAGGAATATCTTGAGCATTATTCATTGTGCACATTAGATGAAACAGACCTTCTTTGGGAAAAATAATATGTAAGTATGGCATAAAAAATGGTCATAGCACATGTGCATAGACAGCAGCAGTAGATTTAAATTTTTATGTGCACCCTCAATTATGAAATTTTCCAATTTTCAAGTTCTTGCCTTTGCACCTTTAATACTTTGTAACATAGTTCTATATAAGCAGAATAAAACACACATAGTCATGCCTTTGGAGAGCTACAGAGAGATTTTAGAATCCATACACACAAATGTGAATACTCTTCAGGGAGGAGAATCTTTTTTTTTTCGAGTGTAGTAGAGTAGGTCAGTCCATTACAATTTGAGTTGATGGTATGCTTTCACTTATCCTTTTCAGCCATTTGTGCAAAATCTACAAATATATCTTATATCCTGTGTAGGCTTGATACTACCTCTAGAATAAGTAAAATTAAATTATGATACAAACAAAACTTACACCAGGCTGTTTTCTCTGCTGCTACCAATAAATGACAGATATTAAAGTAAAATGGAAAGGAGTGTTAACCATAAAGGGAAAGCACTGACAAGTAATAGACACGTGGGTGGAACATCTCAGAAAGAGAGAGGTGAAATTATTTTGTTACTTGGGGCTGCACTGCCCTTTTGTGCAGCTTGAAAAGGACTGGATCCTTCATATACTACCACGTTCCTACATCCAACACAGAAATGAACAGCAAACATAAGAATACTTCTAGCAAGGTTACAAAACTGGTCCTTATGTTTAAAACTAAGCAAGTGGGTTTAGATCACACTTGCACTTTTCTTGGCACAGAGCCTCTCTGCCTCATTTGTTTTCATTCCTTTGGAAAGTTGTAAACCCAGTGCTGCTAGTTTAACATATCTCCTTTGTATCACTACTAATTCTACATTTGCTATACTTTCCAGAATGGTCCCTCTCTACCTTTTTTTTTTCTTTTCACTTTACTTGCAGCTGTCCTGCAACTGTCTCCACTTGCCTTTTTCATATCTGCAAAAGAAATAATCTAATTTTGAATACAATTCTGGACAGGACCACTAAGTTATGAAACCACTCTGCCACAATCACTGGCAAACATAGCTCATATTTCCTTTCATAGTCACAAAAGTTAAGAGCATTGCCCAAGCTAAGTTCTTGGACTGTTTCAGTATGGAAACACTGAAGAAAGAAAAGCTTTTTGGTGAAAAATTCCTCCTATCCTTTCTCTGGCTATAAAACACTCATCGACTATAGGTGACAAACTTGGACTAGGTTTCTAGTATTTCATTGCTTAAATACAATCATTGGGATAGACTCTGTATCTTAGTCAAGGTGGGTCCAAAGAATACTTCAGTTGCAAACATCTGTGTAATGGCTTCAGAGTAAAATGTGTGTTTGTTAATATGCATTAATCAACTTCACTTCAAAGTGGAACAAAGTTTTACTCTTGGGGGAGAAAGGCCTAATGTTTCTAGTTTTTCTAAAAGCAAACAGTGTTTCCTAACTTAATACTCAGTGGACACTATGCCAACCAATACTTTCCTTAAACCAAATTGTTGTTGCAACTCTGCACATTATTTTGAATTTCCAATAGTCATAAATGTTTTTGAACTGTTGGGAAAAGCAGGAGTACTGGCAATATCAGAAGTATATTTGACGAGTAGCTGAAACCAAAATCAAAGCTCTGGCAACATCTGGTGCTGCATGACTGACAACTAATACTTGCTAGGGGCTTTACGACCAACATGAAGTTTGTTTAAAAGTATAGTCCAAAATGAAATAAAGTGCTGTAATGTTTATAAAGTTCCTAGTAACATGACACCACCTTATACCACTAGAAACAGTAATACTTATTTTTCCAGTAGGAATAAACTAACTCTAGCACTGAGTTGGACTAAAAGGAATAGAGCTGATAGTTTACTATAACTGAAACAGTATAGCTTTGGCAACACCTCTCTTCCTATCCCTTATTCCCTTTCCTTAGTCCTAATACATATTTATCCTTTCACATGTGAATTAATCCTTTTCAAAGAAATATTGTCAGCACATCATGGACTTTTCCCAGTAGAGCTTTTATTGAATGTTGAAATGCCCATTTTAATTAAAAAGAAGTAGGTTCACAGATGAATGATTTGTCAAACTGAACCCGAACTTTTAATTTCCTTGACTGTTCTCAAGATGCAGGAGTTTTAACTATGTTTATTTTAGGGTCCTAAAATTTATGGGTCAAATGTGTTTGGGGAAAAAAAAAAAAAAAAAAAAAAAGCTCTCCTTAAGAAATGTTGTGGTTCCATTAAAAACCAAGATTTTAATTTGTGCATCCCTAGTTTAATATTCAATTGTGTTGTTGGATAACCCGAGCCAGCAGGTAAGCATCAGCTCATTCACTCTCCCCCACAGCAGGACAAGACAAATGGAAGAGCAAAAGAGAAAATTTGGGAGTCAAGTTACAGACAGCAAAGGAAAGAGGAGAAAATTCACAATTGTTGCATTGGTAGTCACTTACCACTTCCCACAGGCAGGCTAGTATCAACTACTCTCCAAACAATGGCCACCTTGGAAGACAAAATCCACTAGTTTTATTGCTGAGCGCAAAGTCATACAGTGTGGGATATCGCTTTGGTCAGTTCAGATCACTTGTCCTGGCTGCATGCCCTCATTTCTTGCCTAGTCCCAGCCTACTCATGGAAGGGCAGATTGATCAATAGAGAAAGCCTCAATGCACTGCAGGCACTGTTCCTGCAATAGCCAAAACACTGGTTCATTTTCATAGAATCATAGAATGATAGGAGTTGGGAAGGACCTCTAGAGATCAAATAGTCCAACCTCCCTGCAGAGCCACACAGAAATGCATCCAGATGGGTTCTGGAAACCTCCAGAGGGGACTCCACAGCCTTCCTGGGCAGCCTGTGCCAGGGCTCA
Organism: Colius striatus; assembly: GCF_028858725.1. NCBI lineage: Eukaryota > Metazoa > Chordata > Aves > Coliiformes > Coliidae > Colius > Colius striatus. The sequence continues at coordinate 51,502,770 of NC_084759.1, forward strand.
CTCACCCTCATAGTGAAATAGTTTTTTTACTAAAAGTAGGCAGTAAGAAAATTAACTAAATCCCAGCCACACCCAGTACAATTACCCATTTAAATAAATAAGAAATAAATATTTTTTTTACTGTTTCCTGATGGTCTTTGGATAATTTTGCTCCTGCATTTCTATTTTTTTTCTTGTTTTTTCCTTTTAAAAGCTGTCTATCCTATTCTAAAACAAATTAACATACCAATTTGTACTCAGGACAGTGTATTTGCAGTCTGATCTACAGCCTTAGCAAAAGGAGAACTGTACAGCACAATAAAAATTATATATATATGCATTGATTGTATACTACTTCACACCCATGCCTTAATCACGGATGTAAAATACATATCTTTAACAAATTTGAAAAATCATGCAATATTTTAAAGAAATGAGACAGGAAAATATTCAGAGGTGGCTTTCTTCTATTACTTACTCTATTTATGCTTTCATATGGATTGCGTTAATCAAGGGGGGAAAAAAAGTATATTGCAGCTCTCATTTTAAAATGCAACATTTTAATTACTTTAATGATGTTTTGGATTGTCTGGTAGAAGTAAAAAGAGAACCCAGAATTACAACAGGAAAAGTGTGAATATTTAGACTAAGACCAGTATAAGAAACCATATAACTTTTTTTAACCGAGTAATCCCATCCTAATGTAGTGTAAGATTTTGCAGATGAATTACTGGCGACAAAGTTCCATCCCAAAGATCATTTCTATTACTAGTTGTTTTTCATTTTTTTAATTCAAAATTGTGGCAATATTATCAAGAATAGTAAAGAATTCAAGAGAAAAAATAGCACTGAATAGTAGAAAAGTTGGATCAGTTTATATATAATAAGCTACCTTGATCATTTGCCAGATGAAGCATTTAAATGGATTTTTCTTCATTTGAGAGGGCCCTAGAGAGCTGAGAAAACAAGCTAAGGCACTCATCCTCTCGGAACTCTTTTAGAAAACAGGATATATAAGATAATTTGCTTGATTCAGGGTTAGTGAAATCATCTAAATCCATCCTTCCTAATGGTTTCAACAGTACTGTGGTGATTGCCACTGGTCCTGCTTTGCAATTAAAGCAAACCTCCATCACATCCATTGCAACGGATCCCATAAGATCTCTCTGTGGGAATGGAGATATTGCCACTCAGTCCATGAAGTGCATTTTCTCAGCTACAGAAGTGATGGACAGCTGTGTAGACTGTGACCAAGTTATACAGTTCTCCTAGGTTTTCCTTTTGTCAGATTGGCAGATTGTCTTTCTCCTCCATATTCTGAATTATCTACCCATTTTTCCCATGATTCTTAACCCTTTGGAAGATATGCAGAATGAACAGAATTAGACCCGGCCAAAGCTCAAAGAAAATTAGCCAAGTGCCTGCTCTTATGTATGTTGATAAATATTAAACACATGTCCACATTTTTCTTCTTGGTGGCAAACTTTTTTTGCAGAGAAAAAAAAAAGAAAACAGGAAAGAAAAGATTAGGACAATTTTCATTGCACACAAAAGTACTTCTGAAAAGCAGGAAATAAGAAAATAAGACCTTTCCATGCAGAACTCCACAAATATTGTCTGGACTAATGATGTCTAAAATTGCTTTGAATACGTTGTAACTTTTAATTTATTTTTAAATCACAGCCACTATAAAAACTTTTTGGACCATGCAAAGTATCCTAAAATGAACACTTTTTCTGTGGTATTTTCCCAGAGAGATTTTGTCATCAACCAGCCTTGACATATTATGAATTCTCATGTTCTCCCTGCTTCTAATAGTATTTTAAGATTTATATAACATGACAGCTTGATTCACAAGGTGAATATAAAGAGGTATTTAGAACAGTCCCAGTGTTGTTAAAGTATGCAAATAAGTGGCCAGGTTTTCAACAATACCCTGCATGTGATTCTTAATAATCTCTTTAGGATTTGCTGGATGCTGGACATGTGAATTGAAATGATAGCAATTCTAAAGGTGATGAGTTCATGTAAATGGGAGGGCTGAGCAAATTTTAGTGCCTGCTTAGCTACCAAGACATACATCCAGTACCTGCATCAGCAGCCTGATTTTCAGGGAAGACCAACATTTAGGGCCTCTGTCAAGCCTGACTGACAGTTTTCAGATAGCTTGACACCTCTTGAGCATCACAACTCAAGTGGCAGTGGATCACAGAGGTCCTTCTCTTCTTAACATCTGAAGTGGCATATGTTTACCCATTTTTACTTTTTCCTCCTCCCTCCAAATCAAGCAACAGGGTTGCATCTGGGATACATCAATGGATAGATTCTCTTTCTCTCACTAGCCAACAAAGAAGATATCCACCTGTTCTTAACCCAAATTCCAGTCTGATGAATGAGTTTTAGTGCATTAGATTCGCCTTACAAAGTATCAGTGCAGTGCAACCATTGTATGCCAGAAAAACAGAGGGAACAAAAGGGGATATACCTGTTGGAAATAGGTTATTTCAGAACAGAGATTTTTGAAATGTGGCACGCTTTTACTATAAAAACACTGACTACAATTTCTCCTTGTTGGATAATTGAAGGTGAATCAGATTCTGTAATAATTTGTTCCTCAAAATAAAATTTAAAAATAAATACATTATTTTCCTGTTAGTAGCTGCTTCTGTAAAGTGAGATGCATCACATAGGCACATAGACAGTATTGCTAAACTGTTTTGAAAATTCAAACAAGCCTAACTATACAAAAAAAAATAGTGTCAATGACACCAGAATAATCTTAAACAGAACACTCATTAAAAATGGAGGTGTTCTTCTGGCACCTTCAATGGAATTAATAAAGGTTTCATCAAATCAAGAGATTTTATTAAGGAATGTGCTGTATATATCTTAAACGACTCACTATTTAAGAACTTATCAGGATTTCAAATAGGAACAGCAATTACCTTAATGGAGTGCTGATACTTTCCACGAGTTGGACACTAGCTGTTAGAAGTAATGTCTTTGTCTCCTAATTTTTTTACTTACTGTAATAAAATGAGAAATGTGATTGCTGTTGCTGTAAAACGAAAAATAATCACTCCTTTAAAGTTTAATCACTGTAGAAATCCATTAAAGTATCTGAACTAAGCTACTATTTACCTCTTTTATTAAGTTTGGGTTGAGTTTAAATAGAATTTATTGGACAGGATATAGTGCTAAATTGGTAGAGACCAAGGCTGTCACCTCTGTTCCTGCTGTTTAAGTCTTTTTGTTGAGTCTATTTTTTTTCCAATCATATATAACTTACTTAGTAAAACTCAGATTATTTGAGAGAATGGTGGAAACCAAGTATTTTCTAGAAAGATATTATAAGGATATTTTCATAAAATGATCTGAAAAGAAAAATAGTGAATGTGACTGCCTTTATGTGCAGATATCTATGTTTAAACATATTTTACTAGCAATCATGTTTCTGCACTCATCAGGTAACTGTTGTCTTTATCAAAATTTTTTGTTTCACTAAGAAGTTATGAGAATTATGAAAAACACAAGAATAACAGCAAGATCCTTTTTTTCCATATCTGAATTGGTTAAGGCTGCGTCTGACCTCCACATCAAGAAACTCCCATAAGAGGAAAGCTGCATAAGTGAATGACTGATACTAGATCTCTCCTGGCTTCAGGTGATAAGTCTGCTGCTTCCAAGAAAAGTAGTTGCAAATTGCTCCTAAGAAAGTATCTTTACCAATGAAAACAGGAGAAGTCAAGTAAATCAGTTTTCCCTTGTGGTTTTAACTGGGGCTATGTTGCTGTTCATTGAGGGACATTTAGCTATTAGAATACAGGCAGAGTTGTCTCAGGCTCTAGCACCTCTGCCAAAGAAAAGGCCTGGCGACATGCATTGGCTTGGATTTCCCCTGTTCAAAAGTAACTGTATTCATAGTAGTCAGACCTTTGCAGGACATACTGATTAGTCTCTGGACTCCATTTGATGCGTCTCTGACCTTAAGATACAAAATGTGTGCGTGTGGCTCAATTCAGTGTGTTTGATATGATTTGAGAATGCTTTTTAAACACTGTGATATTTCTATACCATGAAAAATGGTTGCTTCGCATGACCAGTAGCATATTAACTAAGATATAGAGATGTTTGAGGTCATACAGCTTGCTGGGGGAGTGCCATATGGAGGAAGTCAAATGTAGTGCAGTTTTGTTTCAAAAAGCATTGACTTTCAGAAGTGACAGCAAAGTCAAATCTACTTCGAGCAGTGCTCCAGCAGTCTTACATGACGATGCTTGTAAAAAATGAGGAAAATATTACAAATTCTCTTGTGAAAGTAAACACATAGTGACTTTGTTAAGAGCATGTTTATCCAAAATAACTTCACATTTAACCTTTAATTGTTTTTGCTTTTTTACTCTTTGTTATTTCCAAAGGCCTGAAAATTAGGGGAATGAGAACTAGTGGATGAGAACTTGCACTGTAAGGCTGTGTGCTGCACTGAATTATCTTCATCAGCTGGTGACAGACAAGACCAAAAAGAGTTGGAAATCATCTTATATGGAAGACTAGTTTCCTTTACATAACCCTGTGTAACAGTACAGTATCTGAGACTGTAAAAAAAATCTGCTCTTAAAATGCATCTGCTGAGGGTCTGTAAATACCAGTTCAAGAATGTGTAAGGTAAAGATGCAGGAGCATTACAACTGACCTCAAAAATACTCTCATTTGGTTCAAACCAAACATTAGTAGTTAAGCCATTCACGATTTTTTTCCCATGTCCATGAAGTTATTGACCTGTGACATGGCTTTTATTAGAATATCATTTATAGTTCATCCTCAAAACTTTATATAGTCATTACTCATTAAAATATGAAAGCAAAGATGATCAGGAAGAAGGGATTCCTGTGTATTTCTGGTGTATGCTGATGACTGAACTGAGGCCCTTTCCTCCTAATCCATGCCAACTGCTTCTGTAAGGAGTTACTGAATTTGTAAGAGGAGAAACAAAGCTCAGTTTCTTCAAAAAGTGTCTTTGGCAGAGGAATGTTCAAAGTTACAAAGAAAGTGCCATTTGCTCAGGGTGATATTACTTCTGAACTGCTGTCCCTATGAGGCAAACTCGGGCATACTTCTCTACTGCAAGCTGTCACTCAGCCCGAGGAAGTAAAAACTGAGACAATGAAAGTGTGTTTGGAGCTCTCCTTCCCTCAATCTTTTTTCTCAGAATACTTTTTTATCAGCTTCTCATTTGACTTCACCAGCTCTACTGTTAAGTGGTGCAGTGTTGTTTTTATTTATTCCTGGAGGCACTGTGCATTTATTCTAAGTAACGTAGACAACAATTTGGTTTGACCAATTTTCCTTCACTCTCTTCTCAGTTAAGTCATGTGTATATTGGTAATGACGGAAAAAACGGCCGAGTTGTGGTGCTGGTTGGGTGATTGGTTCGTGTATTTGTTTTTCCAGTACAACATCTGGGTTTTGATGCGTTCACAGTTCTGCTTAAGCCTTGTACTCAGTAGTGCAGGCAAGATTACAGGCTGGATTTTTGCATTCAGATAGCCTATTGAGTTAAACACCTATTTCTTATCTGCAGGCTAACAGTATTTCAGAAGTGATGACTTGTTTATCCTAAAGGCTATACTGGAAGTTTTGTGCTCCCTTGTTTACTGCACACTGACTGCTGACTGATAGAGTGACTCTTTACACATATTTAACTGGTTCTCCTAACCTCACACTACAAACCTTGTGCACCTTTTCATAATCTTTACACATCATGCGTCTACAGTCTCTTGTTACAGTCAGAATTTTCAAACATGCACATGTTCAGATCAGTCTCTTTGGTGACCAACACATGGGAATACTCCTCTTCTAGAAGCTACTATCTTTTTTTGTCCGTTTTGTATCATTTTCTAAATGGGCAGAAGTAATTGGATGAATGACTAATAATCAGTAAAATATCCCCCATTTTTCCTCCTCGTCTTACAAGAAGAATATAAGAGATTGACCTATGATTATTTAAGTCAAAAGAGGAGTTAATCACAAACAGAACATGATAAAAATCTAGCTGGAATATGTTACCCTTGCTCTGATAGTATTAGGGCAGATCTATGTTCAGTGCTTTATCAGGTGGAATTGTACAATTTGTGAACAGAATTACTGTTTCTCTACCATGGGTTGGTTTGCGGGTTTTTTTGCATTATTTTTAATCATACCTGTATTTGGGTAGTATTTCTGTTTACTCAAGGCCAGCTCAATTTCACACAGATCATATGATACCAACAATTGTGTCATTTTTCTTTACAAAATAACTATCATTAAAGATTCTGAAAGATGCAAAAGAAAACTTAGTCATACTGACCTGTAAGGTGGTTGGTTCTTCATCTTTGTTTTGACTCATCTTTGGAACCACAAGTGCTTTCCTGGAGTACAGTTTTTGCCTCAACTGTTGAGGGTACAGTAGAAAGATGTTGTATAAGCAGAAGGCAATGATGGCTGAAGGGTTTTTATGTGATTCTGTAATTCACTAATTAAAAAAGATCATTCTAGCAAACAGAACTGCCTCTTGAGATAATGCTTAATGAACATTTCAGTGACTGGGTACCTTTAAACTCCGGTCAAGATTGCTACAGTTTGTAAGATTGCTTTTAACGAGACTGCATATTATAGCACATAAATTAGTTTTAGCTTTCATCAAAGAATTTCGAGCTGGTTAGCATATTTATATCTCTTGTATTTACATTTGCTGAAATAATTGAATTTGTAACAGTTATGAGCCTTCACAGTTCTCTTTAACCATGTGTATTGATTGTTACACAACATCAGTTTTACCTCATTAATAATAGAGACTTTTGACATAATGCCTCCATACAGACACCAGTTGTCATTCTTTTGAGAATCATCTGTTCTGGGAGATATACTCAGGACTTCTTATGGTGTGACACGTACAATGCTGTCTGACTGCATCTTAATAAAACCAGCTTTGTGCAAGAGCAGCCCACGGCTTTGGGAAGACTCCTTGCAGAAAGGTCCCAGTAGGGTTTGATGAGGTTAAAAAAAATCTCCTCAGGAGCACTCATGAGGATAACTACAATCTCTTGATGATCTCCATAGGTTCCACTGTCTCTTGGAGTGGAATTAAGAACAATACACCACCCAAATTAAAAACATAATGATATAAAGCCAGTGGCTATTAATAAGCCAAAGCAACTGTTCTCATCTTCTGGGATACAGTCTGGGACTCACCAGCTAATTGCTGATATTGAACCACTACCAGTAAGATCGGGGGATTTCTGTTTGTTCAAATTAGAGAATCTCTATTTAGGACACAATGATCTTGAACACTGAAGAGTTGAGGATTTTAACATACCATCAGTTGGTACTTGTTGCTATGGTGGAGCTTAACCACATGCTCTGTCTTAGCAACAGGCTCTGTAAGATGGTGCATACAGCAAGCCTCTGGTGAGACAATTGTGGTGTGATTTACACTTGATCAAGGGAGTTGGAAAAAACAAAACAAGCTTATTAGGTAAAAGATATGTAGAAATTTGTCACATCAAAAGTGACTGAAAATAACTTTTATGGAAATAATATGATACTAATGTAGCTGTTCTTTCATTTATTGTCAGGATAATTGAAATATTTTAAAGAAAAAGCAATCTCATGAGCATGAAAACAATGCTCCAATTTTAACACTATTATGCTTCATCTCTTTTTCCTTTTTTTTTTTTCTCTTTTTCCAGAACTCCTTATGTCTTTCCCTAGAAGGGTGGATACAAACTTAGTATTTAGTCATGAAAGTAGCACAAGATCATTACCTGTCTAATTATTTTTTATTAATATTAATCGTCAAGATTGCCATATTCCTGTAGTTCTTTTGTAATGATTCTTCCCATTCAAAGATGTGTTAGAGGACCATATTCACCATAACAGCGAGTCCCACCAAAGCACACAGGCACGAGTAAGTTAGGATTCTCAGTGGTTTTCACTTGAATGTATGAACTTTAAGATGAACCATCAAGTTAAATGCAGAGAATATCATTACATCTGATTTTCAGGTGTCTGGCTCTCAGAATGCCTCTACCTCTGTATAGTATACATATGATAAAACCCACATGGAAATGTGCTTCTCATCAGCCAGCGCGCCATTTGCTAGATGGCTGAATTGCTTGAGAGAGATTCCTCTCTCTATGCATAGTGCTTCAATTCCCAGCATTGCAACAGATTTGAGATTTCTCCACCCTTGGATTTAGACAGATCATTAATTTCCATTGGGTACAGGGACCTCAGTAGCATTATTTTAATTTAGGTCTAAGTACAACAAGCACTCTTTTGTACCACATATTTTGCTAGATGCAAATTGATGGCAGTATGAAAACTATTTGCCTCTGCTTTGATGGTAGCGTAGAACTGACATTTGGATTTGGAATCCCCATTTATCCTGGTGCTTTTTTTCGGTTTGGGTTTCCTGCCACATCCCATTAAATCAGACACTCTTAGCTTGTTCTGCTTTTGCTTTTTTCTTTATCCACATATCTTAATGTTAAGGGCACAATATTTGTTTTAAATGCTGATTCTAGGTTTGAAAAAACAAATTTGGGGTAAGGCTTCACATTTTCTTCAGCTTCACACATGCTTTTAATCAATAACTATTTTAACATGAATAGTTTCACCAAAGCTGGAGTTTAAATAGAAAAAATATTCATTAAAATGATATCAAGCAAAAGCATGTAATGTTCCCTTATAAAACAGAAAGGCTGAAATAGAAACAAAGTGTAATCATTGGAAATTATTCTAGTGTCTGCCATATGAAATTATTTCAATTTTAGTAAAACCTGTTTGAAAACAGCAGGAAACCATGTGAAGCAGGGAACAGCATTCTTTATATATTCTTTATATTCTTTAAATATATTTGCACTGTCAAAGGCCACTGCTTCCTTTTGTTTCTGGCCTTGCAGGTTGCATTTTACCTGGGACAGCAATTTTTTAATTGGGTGGGATTTTCTGCTTTTCACTCAAGGATGAAGGTAACTTAATTGAACTAGAAGCTGAACTGAAAAGTGACAGGAACTGCCTTTATGACTGCATTTTAGGAGTATGCAGAGCCCAATTTTCTGCCTTCTTTCTCAGGGTGACAGTTGACAAACCAGGGCAAAACAGGTAGAAATACACTTTAAAGTGCAACACTTCACGATCTCTCACACTTGCTTCATACAACTGCCCATGCATAGATCAGTGGACATTCAGACCTGTGTGAATGTGATAGGGTAAGTGATAAAAGAAACTTTGCTTGTGTTTTGCTGTCTGGGCTCAGATCTGTGTCCCCTGTGCTGCCCCAGAGGATGTCTCCCAGAGCTTCCCTTGGACAGAAGCTGTAGTTGGTATGGGACTTTTTATTCCCTCTGTGAATCATTTTTAGTTACTTGCTTTGTCATTTTATCTTGCTGCCCTGAACAGAAAGCTTGTATTTTTATCTTTTGCTCCCTTTTATAGAGAAGGAGGAGAAAAAAGGTGCTTTTCTACCTTTGACTTGCCTCCTGAGCATACGTCAAGTGTAGACAGGGTGGTCATTAAGGTTAATGACTCTTCATTGTGCCTAATCTGGTGAGTGGTACAGAGCTTTTCAGAAAAATGACAAAATTCCCTATCCATAGATTGAAATAAAAAGCCACAGACTTTTCACAATAATTTTATACAATTGACTAGATCTCATAAATTGTACATTGGCAGAATGCCAAATCATCAAAGCAAAGAATTCTGCAAGTATTTCTCCAAGACAGAAAGACAAAAGTGCTTTCAGCAGTTCAGTTCTCTGAGAGATTTTGGGTCACTGGCCATTTCCAGTGTTTCGTTGCTGACATTTCTAGACGTTCCATTTTTACAAAATTCCATGAAACCTATTTTGGGTACCGAGCATAAAATGGTAGAATTAGAGAGTTACAGATTGATTCCCTTTTGTGACAGGGCACTGAATGTAATTATGTACAGTGAATTTGAACTCAGCATATATGAAGTAGGAGACTGAAAATTATCTTTGAGATTCGGTTTAAACTTACAGGGTCTTGGGTGAATATGCTGAAAAACACTTGTCAGTCATACAACATCTGCAGCAAGGATGCCTGAGCAGAAGGGCAAATTACCATATCTTCTGAGAGTATGAATGTATCTCAGAGTAGTCAAAGACATATAGTGTTAAGAAATGCTTAATAAAATTCAATCTATATTTCTGTAATCCATTAATTTTCACAATTTGAGTTACTTAGGTCAGGTTTAGCCTTCGATATGTTGAAGAAGAGTTTATTATCTTTGACTTGAAATTAAGATTATGTGCCAATGATCCAAGTCAAGCAGACAAAAAAAAAAAGTTCTTGGTGAGCAATGTCTGAAGATAAGTTGTTTGGATTCTGCTTAGAGTTTGGCAGCTTGGAAAGTTCAGGTCCTTTGCTGCTTGGAACAATATAAAAAGGTTGCTATTTGTACATGAGAAAAAAATCTCACAAGACCTAGCTTCAAGCACTGCAAGACAGTCAGATCGATTGCCTGCACTCATCGGAGGCATCTTTGTCCCAGCTGCTGCTCAGAAGAAATAAGAAGGGATCAGTCTATTGCCTCTCCCCAGGGGGCTGTGAGTAAGGTTCCTGGTAGGTCTGTGTAGGCCCACATGTGAGTCAGCCCCACTCAGTGCTACCACTCTCTGGGACTGCAGTACAGAAGAAACACGGGCATACTGGAGAGAATCCAGCAAAGAGCCACTAAGATGGTTAGAGGATTGGAGCATCTCATATGAGGAGAGACTGAAAGAACCAAGACTGTCCAGCCTGGAGAAGGGAAGATTCAAGGGAGAATTCATCAATGTATATATAATATGTGATGTGGGAGAGACTACCTAAGATGGAGCCAGACTTTTCTCACTGATGTCCAGTGAGAGGAAACATGCACAAATCCAAATACAGGAAGGTCGCTTGTAGATGGGGTCATGCACTTCACTTGTAAGGGAGAAGCAACAACATACTTTATTGATATAAAATAATGAGTTAATAAAGTTCAATGGTAAATGAGACAGTGATTTAACAAGATTCAACAGCAAACACTTGATTATTTACTGCACAGGGGATAAGGACAGACAAAACTATCAGGAGGATGCTCCCATTGATTCATGAGCTTCAGAAAGGACCCCTGGCATTCTTAATTCCATCTCAGAGAGAAGTTAAGGTGCGTCTGGATCTACCTCTTGTTCCAGACTTGGTCAACAGATTATATAAGTCTAAAGGATTATTTATGCACAATCAATCCTTTATATCACTTAGCTAAGATTTCAAAGTTTAGCCTGCTATTAATCACTTACTGAGAATTTGTTGCTGCAAGGAATCACTCAGCCTTGAGGCTCAAGTAGCCTTGAAAGGAGTCCCTACTCCAAGGGAAAACTTGGCATGCAGCCCACCACTGTGCAGGAGAGCTCAACAGACCCTGGGCTGTCCACTATTTATAAAGTAAGATAATTGACTTGTAGCCATATTTTCATACCAATAAGACATCTGACTCACTGTTCCAGGCAGTCCCCAAAGTCCAGAGTAGGCTAGATGCAGCCAACACAATTCCCACTAGTGGTTAAGGCTTAAGCAGGGGAGTGGGGCAGGGGAGAGCATGCATCTGAAGTCATCGAAGAACAGGAAAAATAATGTACTGTGAATATGGTGAAACACTGGAACAAGTTGCCAGAGAGACAGTCTCCATCCTTGTAGATATTCAAACCCCAAGTGGGTAAGGTGCTGGTCAGCTTGCTGCAGCTGACTGCTCTGAGTAGAATGTTAGATGAAGGAATCTTCCCTGAGCAATCCTCTGTTGTTTGATGTGCTGGGAAACATGCTCCATTTCAAACAGGTCTTCGGTCATCCTTCCCACTCTGCACTGTTATGGACAGCATTCCATCAGAGGACAGAACAAGCATGTAGCAGCAAGGAAAGAAAAGTAGTGGATACATAGGCATAGATCCCAGGTGCTGCAAGTGGAGCAGTTTGAACTCAAGAGCAAGACCTGCAGGTGAGGCCCAGGAAAGCACCCATCTGCTGTTTCCTGGAGAAAGGTAGCTGCTCTTCAGAAAGTCAATCTGTAAAAGTTTCATGCTAGGCAAAAAGGAGTGAGAAGGGATACTCTATTTCCTTCTCTCTACTCCAAATCTCTGCCCCAGGAGAAAAACACTACATGTGTAGATGTTCTGCACATACATACATTTTTCAGGTTGTAAAAAGAACATACATTTTTGTTACAGCAAGAAGGTAATGGTGAAATCTTTAAGAAGTTGCTTCTTAGAAAGATAAATGGCACAGCAGGATCCAGTAAAGTCCTAAAAGGATAATTCAGTAATAAACATTCAGTGGCATGAGAGTTGTTTAATTTTTAAATTGCTATCACAAGTTTTTCTAACGAAAAAGAGCTTTCATATCTTCCAGCCTGTTAAATAAATCTTTCCTGTGTCTCAGCTATGTGTTGGAAGTGCTTGAGAGATTTTTCAGATATTCCTTATAGATTTACCTGTTGCCTGATAGAAATCTCAGTGATGGGACACTGAAACCTTAGCTCACACAAACTGTCATACCGTTACCAACAGAGCTCTCTGTGTGTCAGAGGCATTGCACTGAGGTAAGGGTTTGCAGAATGGAGCCTCCTGAGACCCATGGAAAGCAATCCTTTCAGAGGATGTTCAAAAAACACCTCGATGATTTTTGTTTTGATGAAATATTTATGATTTGACATAACCATGGTAATCTCATCTGAGACAAAATCACTGACAAGATTTTATATGTTATAGTGTGGTGGGTTGACCCTGGTTGGTTGCCAGGTGCCCACTAAAGCTGCTCCATCACTCGCTTCCTCAGCTGGACAGGGGAGAGAAAATATAACAAAATGCTCAGAGATTAAGATCAAAAGATTCAACATTATTTCTGAGAACTAATTATTATTTGCAAAGTAATTGATTTGTGGCTAATTGTTTATAGAATGAGCAAACTGGGAAAGGAGAAGCATTTAATCCACCCACTTTGCAACCTCATCCTGACTTTTCAGGGCACTTTTTGATGTTACTCTAGGATCCTCTCATTCATATGAGCCAACAATATGAGCCTTTTTTATTCACCTCTTCACTCTTCATGCTTTACCCCGGCTTCCTGTTGCAAAGGAAATACTGCACTACTTTTCTTTGTACCCCAGGGCAGATTCACATATAACAGCAGATTAAAAAGCAGGATATGTAGATAATTGATAGTGTCAGGAAATAATCTGAACATCATTTTGCCTGCAAAACAGGCAAAATCCTAGCATTACTGAATCAAAGGAATTCTTCCCATTAACTTCAGCTGAGCTAAGATAGTGGCCCAGATACTCCAATATTCTTTGATTAGATTTGTGACTCACAGAGAGTCACAATGATTTAAATCTATTAAAAAATGAGGCATTGGCTATTTTGCTAAAGAAGAATATGAAATAAATTATCAGCAACACGGGATGAAGTTGGAACACAAAGAGTTCCACTTAAATATAAGAAAAAACTATTTCACTGTGAGGATGATGGAGCAGTGGAACAGGCTGCCCAGGGGGTTGTGGAGTCTCCTTCCTTGGAAGTCTTCAAGACCCGCCTTAACATGTTCCTATGTGACCTGATCTAGGTGAACCTCCTTCTGCAGGGGGGTTGGACTAGATGATCTCTAAAGGTCCTTTCCAACCCCTACCATTCTATGATTCTATGATAATAAGTGTGAATGGAATACTAGACTTCAAGTTCACACCAGTACTTTTAGTCCATTTTCTTGTTTAGTTTTGGATTTCATTTGTGGGTTTGTTATTCAATTTTGGAGTGAAGATGTTAAAGTAGTCTGGCTTCTGGTACTCAGATTTCTTTATGAATTTCGTTATTCTGGTCTAACTACAGAATGCTGTTTGACAATAGGTCTCAAGGTGCTTTAAAACAAAAACAATACTTCTTTTAAACAGCATACTTTTGTATAAAACAATGCATCTTTGTAAAAGGAAAGTAAAAAGATACATTCTTTTTAGACAGTATGTCAAATCATTTAATTGTCTTAGAATTAATCATATTTCAGATTGATCTGTGAATTCTGAATAGAGTCATAAAATCATAGAATTGTTTAGATTGGAATAGATTACTGAACAAAAAAAAAATGGGTTTAAGGCTAACGTTGACTAATTAAGCAAAAAGTTCTGCTCAGAAATAACCCAAAGTTTAAAAACAATGGTTTCTCCCCTCTACTCTCAGGCAACGGGGGAAGTATATTTTTAAGAGAGTACTGTAATCTAGATTTAGTATAAATAATAGTGAAATTACTTAAGAAATTAGTCACTCTTCTCAATCTTCTTTTAAAGATCTGCCTTCTCTCTCTCCCAATATACTGTACACAAATGTCTTTTGGTTTTGAAGGGATTTTTTCCTATCAGCTCATATATACAGTTGGAAAAGCTTAACCATCTGTGTACTCCAGAAAGATGTTTCATGTACTACATTTTTACTCACCGTAAGCAGACCATTGCAGTGATCTGGCATTTGAATTTGAACAAATTATGCTGAATAACAAATATAGCAATTAATCAGAGGTTTTCTTAGGAAGCAAAAAATGAGGATAATCAATCTTCAAATGTTCTACCTTACCTTGCAGCTTTGCACTTTTTGTTAACAAATATACTGCAAACCCCTGTTGTGCCTAGCAAATCTCAGTTTCCAAAGCTATCCAACAGAAATGGGGCAAAGTTTCAAAGATTCAGATTTATTTATGCAGAATGCACCATCTGTTAAGGCTCCTGAATTGGGAGACAGAAATCTTTTTTAAATGTGAATTGTCTCTAGAGATAGCTGTGTTTCTAAGATGACTGTAGAAGGCAACTGTATTTCTAAATTCAGTAAGTTCCTACAGAATGGCTACAATTCACTCCATAAATTTAGCTGCAATGAATTTGAGACCAACCATTTCTAATTACCTTTGAAAATAGTAGCTAGCCTCTGAGTTTCAGAAAGTCAAAAACCTGGAGACTGACCTATACGTCATTTCTTCTCTTCCAAGTCAGTAGAGATAACTGTGTTAAAACTTGGGATAGCTTTCCTAAATCAGAATGGCACTTCTGTTCTGCATTGTAGTTTTTACTTGGAAATTATGTAAAGTGGAACAACATATTTAGGAAAAAAAGTCGTCAGGATATAAAAACTCATCCAAAAAGCGACTTATGAGACAGAAACTTACAGAAGCATGTTTCTCTTTTAACTTAATCCCACTCTATTCTGAACTTCAAACATATACTTTACTTTTTATCCTGCATTTAATTTATTACTTCAAATTATATTACCTTTTATACTTATATCTTCCTATAAAATGTTTATTAAATAACTAATTTTTATCTATCCAGTTTCTCAAATGTTATTCATGCTTTACATTTTCTATTTTATTACCTTTTTTCAAACTAGATTTCCATTCTAGTAGTTGAGTCAGATTCCAAAAGAAAATTCAAATTACTGGGTTAAGATTTACCAACCTTATCATTCTTTCCTTAAAGAAAATCCAATTAAAGTACCAAGATAATAATGATTGTCAGGCAGCTGTGACCTCAGGTTTTGTTGGCACCATGTCATCTTGCTGAAATCGGGTTTAATCTTTGACAGTAAATAATGACCTTGACTCAAGAATATTCCAAAGTGTTTGTTAATGAGGGTTTACAACTTATTGTTCATGATAATTTTGCAATTTTAGGCCTCTATTTTTCATGGCCCACAGTTTTCTTTCTTTGCATGTGAACTTTTGTGCTTTCTTCATATAAAATTTTGTGGGCTTTGCAATGATATCCATGAGATGGAGTTTATGAAAAGACATTTTAAATCAAAGAAAGGTACAAAGCAACAGCACTTCTATTTTATTTGCTTGGAAAACAATACATCCAGAAGCTATATTGGCTTTTCATTGCTTCACACCATGGCATTAAGCACTGCAGTTAATTGCTATGGTTAGTAGTTACCTGTCTAACTCAGAAAGAAAACCCATTAAATCTTGATTTATACATTGTTTAATGACAGATATGTTAGTATAATTAAAAAAATAGTATTTGTAATATGTAAAGTCATGATAATTCAGACTTTGTATTATTCATTTCTCTATTTTCAGTGTTAGAGTTAGGTGGACAGTGTTTCACATATGTAACTAAATAGTCTAAAATATTCTTAAAAATATTCTTAAGTGTTCTAAAATGTTTCCCATTTTACACTGAAATAGATTTCAGGGGTTTTTACACCATGGATGATGTAATATAAGAAGCTGTGACAGAGAGAGGAGGGCAGAGGACCAGAACCCAAAATAAGCACGTAGGTCAGGGAGCTAAACTTGGAGCTGCCAGAGCCTGTCAGAGTGCTGTGAGACATTAGCTGTCTTTGTCATTGACCTGAGAAATTACTTGGATGAATTTACTCAAATTGATCCTTGATGGGAATTATTTTTGGTGGAGCCACATTTTCTCATGAAGTAATACAGTAACATAGCAAAACAAAAAGTTTTACTACTGTCATATTTTAAGCCCTGTTGGCAACAAGTACAGTTTAGCTGCTCATTCATCACACATACACACAGCTGTACCCCCCAGGGTGGGATGGTGAAGACCCCAGCAAGAGGGAAAGAGAAAAGATAACCAAGGACCTTGTGCATCTAGACAAGGACAGGGAAGGCTCCGTCTACAATTATGCTTCTGGGTAAAACAGACAGACCCCATATTTTTTTCTTCTCTATCCATTCATCTGTACTTTTATTTTCTCTTACTCAGTTTGCAAACCAAATTATGTTTGGGTAATGAATGATCTGAATGATCAGAAGCCCAGTCCTTGAACAGATTCAAAATAAGAGGAGCTATTCATAGTCCCATGTCACTCAACTTAACGGAAGAGACTTGCTGAGTTCAAAAAAAGGACAAATTAAGGATTTTTTGAGTATATCTTCAAAATAATGTGTCCTAAGAAAATCAGTTTTCAAAGTAAAAAACATATTAAAAAGTGGAACTAATACATCAACCTATATATCAACATCTGTGTAAGACAAAAGTCATGGGAAAAATAGACAGTTTCATCACATGAGGAATTAAAGGGCTCTCGTATTTCAGTCACCATGCGCATTTGACTCAGGTGTCAAAGAAACAACTGAAAATTGGCTATGACATCTGTATCTCACTCATTTCTATAAATGTTAAGAAATCTGATCCAAGGCCAATTTTTCTTCCAGGTTACAAATTCAAAACTAGGCAATAAAATTAATAATGGTTACTAATAGCTTAAATATTTTTAAAAACTCAAACAATTAAACCCACAAAATCTTCACTTCGAAGAGGACAAAGGCTCTCTCTTCTGAAGAAGCTACATGGACATGACAAGGGACAGTGAGTACAAGTTGCATTGCAAAAGGTTTTATCTTGACATAAGAAAGACATTTTTTACACTGAGAACAATCAGTCATTGGAACAACTTCACCAGGGATGTGGTAGAGTCCCCATTACTGAAGGTTTTCAAGATGCATTTGGACATGATGCTAGGTAATCTCATCAAGGCTCCCTTTCACATGAAAGATTGAATCAGATAATATTTCAAGGTCCCTTTCAGCCTAGGCTTTTCTACGGTTCTGTCCTTCTATGGTTTGATTCTGACTTTCTACTCTTTTTTTCATATAAGTAAAACTTTTGAAAAGCATGAGTATTGTCTTAATGAGGCCTTATTTCCTTGAGAGTCCTTACTGTGGCGTTATCAGAGTAGAGTCATCCCTCAGCAGAACTTGGATAAAAAATCCATTGACCAATTTCATCTAAATTCTGCAGAGAGATGGTGAGAAAAGAAATGAGAGACTGAGGATGTGGAACAGTACAAGAAGATACATTGGTGTATAGAGAAATGCCAGAAAATACAATAGATACATTGGACCTCATTAGTACTACTACTCATGAAACAACTGTTGATAGCTAGTATTTTTAAGTAACATATTGCTGTTGAATTAAATAGCTACACAGGAAACTCCTTGTTTGTTTGGAATTATATCTTGAATTAATGAGTTGCAAATTGTAAACCAATCCAGCTCCAATAAATATCATTATGAGTAGGACTAGCTTTACCTATGCTAATGTTCAAAGCAAAATTATTCTGTGACTACAATAAGATTCAGAACACCGTTATGGTCCCTAAAATATAAGTACTTAAAGGGAAGCTTACCATATGTTTAAAATTATCTGTGGTTGCATTTTTGTTTTGTGATAACAGTGCAGATATTTTCTGCATTGCACCACTTCAGAGGTTTTCTATTTTGTTTTTATAGTGTTAGTGTACCATTCACCTCTAGCAATTTATAGTAAGGCTTTAAAAATTCAAATAATAAGTTTTTTTCTATGGCTGTGAATAGCAATTTAACTTTACATTTAAAAGCTCACTACAGAGAAGCCAAAACTAGCTATTACTGACAAGTTTAATAAACTGTATTTGTACTTCAGTGCGATGCCAAATTGCAAGTAGGGAATCCTGTTCTAGGATTATTATTGATGTTATTTTTAAATGAGAATTTTTTAAAAGGGAGCAAGATGGTAACATCTTGCTCACATACAGTATGGGACTTTATTTACTTGTTTAAATCAACAAAGAGTATAAGGCACTGGTAAGATGCAGTTTCTCAAAGTATGTTCTCCTAACTACCTAGGCCTTTGCATAGTCTGATATGATTCTCCTCTTTTCTCTAGTAACTCTGTACAGAAGAGGTCAAGAAACATTTCCACAAGTGAAATTATTTGCAAGTGCTTGTACTCCACTTAAAGACAGCTATTGCTGGAGAGAAAGATCATCTGTCTATGTAGATTTAGCAAGGCTGTGGCTGTATGGAGAATTTCCATCAACACAGCATGAGACTCCTCAACCCAATCTGCAAGCCTTCTATCTCATAATGCTTATGGACATGCAGGCAGTTGCATGCCAAGGGCATCTCCTTGACTAGGTTCCATCAGCATTTGTCACGCTCACTCAGGTGTTCACTGCAATTAACTACCCGAGTCATGAAGTTAGAGAAGACTATGAGAGAATGTGACTCAGAAAAGTAAACTATGTTGTACAAACCCAAACACTTAATATTCAATAATGAAGTGCAAAAGTACTTTAAGATATTTGAAAAAAAAACAAAAAAACATGATTGTGTCAGTTAGGCCAATTCTCTTTCCCTGGGGATCCAGTACAAAATATTGGACCACTGACATGTAGTATTGTCAGATGTAGCTAATTAGCTACCTCACAGTAGTTTGTTTTCATGGATGTTTTGGGAACCAGTTCCAAAGAATGGAAGGAAGCCCTGCAGAAATTGCTTGAGATCTTTAATCCCATCTGATTGTTTATAACAGAAAGGAATCATCCTTTATAACATGTTGGTCCTGAAAGCAGATCATTATCTTCAAAGTCTTCACATGTCTTTCCTGTCAATAGAGATAAATAGACACCTTCAGAGGACTGTTAAATTCTTCTTGAGATAGAGGTCTGAGATAGGTCAGGTGAATGCTGTTTAGGAAACATTTATTTCTTTCTGTCATTCATCATGAAAGAAATTCAAGTTGTGTAACTCACACCTGATACCCAACTCTTACAGATCTAGAAGGAAGAGCTAAATCTCATTTGAGATCTGTGTTGAAGGCAGCAGGAGTTTAGTCACAGTGATTAATTCATATTAACATATCTACACTGTGAATATATACATACCTATGAATTCCACCTAAGAAGAGTTTGCCTCAATGGTGCAGACTAAAAATATAAGGAAAAGTATTTTCAGTGCTAAAGTTGTTTCAATGAAATTAAATATTTTAAGATATCTATCATAGTTACTACCTTGGGTTCCATATTGCACTGTTCATATATGCTCAGTTTGTAACCAATCAAGAAAGACTCTAATAATAAAAACTATAGGAATATGCAATATTTGGGATTTATAAAATGATTCCATTCTAGATTTGCTGTATTATCACTTACAGAAAAATAGCATTTTCATTTGTATTGATATAAGCTGTATTTTAAGATTATGTCTTATTTTCTGCCTTTGATTCATATGCTGCTAGACTGAAAATGTCACTGTAGCTTCTGACTGAAAAGAGATAAAAGATATTTCTGATAAACCATGAAGTCTTTCTAAAATAGTCTTCTTTTTTTAAAAAAAGTATCTTTCTGATAAGGAATATGGGATGAATTGATGTGGCAATAAACTTTTACAGTTACTTGTTTGAGAAGAGTTTGCAATGTGCTCCTGAATTTACCCTTAGGAACTGTGTGCCTGTTGATCAGCTCATATAATTGAACAGATTATGCCTGTATTATATGCTGTGTCATGTAACTACGGCTGTTGAGCACAGATAAGTCCAGATTAGATATGTATTTATGGGCACACCTTAATGTTCAAAGGAAAAGATTTTAGTTCTTGTGCAGATACACAGAGGTTCTTTATTCTGTAAGTTAAATAACTTTGTAGAAACTAAGACCGAATTAATTTGTCATTACTAATGATTGAGATAAAAAGACATCACTGTCCACCCAAGGTGCAGTCTCTTCTTCTCTCCTTTTACCATCATTGAAATTCAGTTCAGCATCCAGCTGGAAACATTCCCCCAGAGTCTGTCATTAGAAAAGATGGTATTCTGCCAAAGTGTTATTTAAATTCTCTGTTTCGACTTTATTATGTGATATCAGACAACTTCAGAAATCTTTAACACCCAGTTTAACACTTCATAATTGCTCTCTGGGAGTCTGAGTGTTTCTGTAGTTCTCTCCACAGAAATTCCTCAGACATCCCAAGGGCCATATTAACCCGTGTATTGATGAAATTCTTCACCTGCTCATGTTTAATAGTGCCCCATCGGAATCAGAATGTGTAGTGGGATATTTAAGAGACTATAAATCTTTATTGCCTTAGGATAAAACACTCACTTAATGTATCTTTGACTATACTTGTTATGTCCCTTCTTCATCTTAACTCCGTAATTCCTTCCTGTAAGCAATGTTTTCCTTGCTGTTTTTGTGGGAACCACACAAACTGTAGAATCTTGATGCTCTGGATTTGCAAAATTTTATTGTACTTCAGTTCTAGCAGTTTCTTTTCTTTTCTTTTCTTTGCTTTTCTTTGCTTTTCTTTGCTTTGCTTTTCAATCTGTCATACTAAGAAATCCTGCTGGCACCTAAAAGACTGCATGACTTTAATGAAATTAAAGCACTCCAGCCCCTACAATATATCCAAAGTATAGAGAGGTATGTTAATTTTCTAGTGAACAAATACTATTTTATATAAAAACACAGAGTATTGGGGGAAGAAAAAAAAATAAGCTTCATTTTCAATCCTTTGTGAACTGGAGTAGGTATAACTGTTTAACTGTTGTGAAAATAGAGTCTTGATCTTAAGTCACGTTAAATTTCTGCCACTCCAGTGGATTAAATACTCTTTCAAGGCAGATACTTGCACAGACAGAGTTCCACTGGTATATATAACTGCTGCATGGACCGGGATCTTCAAATTGGTGACTAAATAAACCTAATACTTTCAAAATCAGGTCCGAAGTAACCTGTTCCCCCAAATAAATATTAAAACTGGGAAGAGTTCCCTGGAGCTCTATCTTAATATACTCTGGGAAGTTGCTGCTCTTGTCTTCCAGGATCTAAATAGCAGACTTTATTTGCTTGTCACCTTTATTCCCCAGAAAATATGAAAGCTCAGATATGCCTCCAAATTCCTTCCTCATTGAACTTATGAGAAAGTTTGCTATTAGCTTCAGTGGGACTTAGCCTTTACTTTGTGGCATCAGATTTAGATATGCTGTCAGTCTTTGAAACATGACTCTCTTTTCCTGCACTGATGATCCTGTTTTTTCCCCAGTGCTGATTGCAGGCTGTTTTAGTGGCATTTCATTACAGAGTCAGAAGGACATATCCTCTGAGAGGCTTTTTTTCATGTACGTGTTTGTGTTCCAGAGTAGACAGCATAAAGATAAAGCAGCAGAAAGCAACTGCAGGCCAACTTGAACTGGATATTCCTGAAAGTCACATCTTCCCTTGCCAGAGCTGACACAAGCATCTTCTTTTTCAAGCAAAGAATGTTCTTAAAACTTTAGACTGGCACTGATAATGAAGAGAAAAAAAAATCTTTAATGAAAATGTGGCTGTATTAGCATAAAAATGTATAGAACAGATGCTGCAAAGAGAAGTTGTCCATCTGCAGGCTAAAGTGTTCAGGTAGACATCAGGTAGAGTCTGCTGCAGGAATAGCTTTTATGGCTACTACTACTGCTCCTTTGAGAAGTCAGTATGTAAAACTTACTTCAGGTTCTTTTTCTACTCCTTTTTCAGGTGAACTGTAATGCTGACATCTTTTCTATTTATACTGTTTATGCCTACTAAAACAATTGACTGTTCTATTTTTCTCTAATTTGGTGTCCCAGGCACATGGGAACTTAGACAAATGCAAGGGACAAGATTGAGTTGGATCACAACATTACTATTTAATTAATTTGTAGTCCATCAAACAATAAATTTTCCAGTAGAGTTCCTTTCTGACTGGCTTCCAGCCTGTGGAGCTCAGCTGTATGCTAGCAGCCCACTGTCCTTTCACAGCTATCCTGTTCTGAAGCCACCTTACTTTATTTCCAATTTTAAGGTTAACAGGCTGAGGAGAGGAGATTATATCAGACAATGAAAGCTCATCTCCTTTCTTTCCTTCTCTAGGGGATGCATTCTCCCAAATCCTCTTCTGTCAGCTAACACAGTCTCATATTGAAGGACTCTCAGACATGAGTGATGACCTTGAGTTCCCTTATGGCTCATTATAGCTTGGAGCTTCTGCTCTCTCCTACTTTATAGATTTATAATAGGGTGTTGGAAGGGTTGTGAGGCTGTGGTTCAGAAGGTAAATGGAGTTGATGTTATATTACAGCATTGTCTTAATCAGGACAGGGTGGGCACACGATGACAGGAAAGGATTCAGTGGTCCAAGAAATGCCTTTCCAGTTGAACACACCTCTATTAGATAACTGCCTATCACAAGCAATGAGACAGCCAGGAGAACAGAGGTCTCAATTTAAGTTACCACAGTTTAGTTGCTCTTCAGTGCTTGTTATAGAGTGATATAATGGAAAAATCTATTCTTTAATATCAGGAAAACCTGTTGTGACCAAGAAGACATTGCTGTGACCAGTAATGTCCCTTAGGATAATAAATACTTTAGTGTACAGCATACTGTGAGACTTGTGAGAGCTTTTTTTCTGCCTTAACACTCTGATGCCTATTTCAGTCTGTTTTATCAAATACTCTCAAAGAGACTTTCATGAAGAAGGTGCTGCCATTCAAGGTAGAAAGACATCTTAAATCAGTCAAATGTCTCTGTATCAGTTCAGTGCTTCTGATCTTCCTCTACAAATAGAACCATGAGAATATGGGATCATAACGAAATATGTGCACATAAATTGGTACAAATAGTAGTTCCAACAGTGGAACTGTTCTCTACTAGCTTTGATAATTATATCACATATTCCAGTAATGGACCATTTGACTTCATAATTAGTGAACACTAAATATCATTCTTACTTTTCGCCTTTGGAAAGCAGAAATTATTCACTTAGGCAGATACAAAACTATATCTCTCAGAAATCCCCTGGCTGATACTTTCCTAGAAAAAGCTGCTTTATTCCAGATGTTACAGAACATATGTGGATATGCACAGCACAGCAGAGAAGATTTGTACAATATGTCACAAATTACCGGGAAAGACTTAAAATGTCATTACGGGATATCCTTTGACCTTTCTGATGTCATCATAAAATTGGTTTTAGTGTCTTCTTTAGAAGGCTTTTGATTAAATGTCAACACATATGTTTTAATTTTGTTTTATGGGTATATCTCAGTATTTGCCAAAAAGCCCATTTGTTTTTAGATTTATAAATTCTACGAGGAATTTTAAGACTCATTAGCCTCCTGGTATTTAAGAACACTAGGAAATCCTTCACACACACTCCAAAGTTCATCTTTGTAGGAATCTATCTGTACTTTTTAGGCATGCTTGACTTGATTTACAGCTCACAGTATCGTGACACTACAGTACCAAAAGCAGCAGTATAATTGAGTAGAACCTCAAACCAGCAAGTAAATCTAACCTTGTTTTGGCTCTTTGCCAGTTACAAATGCCTAGAACACCAGCAATACTTTGCAACATGATGGAAGGTCAATCTATCAGTATTTTATACAATACTAAGCAATAGATCCTGTAGTGAGTACATATAATCCAGCATAAGGATTTAGCTGAGCTGACTTTCACTTAATAACTAAAACTAACTGACCTATTTTCTGAGATATCTGTAACATAATGAGAAACAGAAATTGTCTTTAAAATATCAGCTCAAAATGGAAACTGCATCCATATTATTAAGATGCTGTGAGGAAAAGGCCTCAAGTTGTTCCAGGGGAGGTTTCAATGAGATATTAGGAAAAACTTCTTCACCAAAAGGATTGTTAAACACTGGAACAGGCTGACCAGGCATGTGATATAGTCACAGTCACTGGAGGTATTTAAAAGACATGTAGATGAGGTGCTGAGGGCCATGGTTTAGTGGTTGTCTTGGTAGTGATAGGTTAATCATTGGACTCAATGATCTTAAGGGTCTTTTCCAACCAAAACAATTTTAGAATTCTATGATCTTCCATGTGTATGCATGATCTTCCAAGAAAATATAATCAGTAACATGAGCCTTACATCCTGATCTAAAAATGTGGTTACAGAGCACACTGAGGTTCACTTGTGGACAGTGAGTGTAGTATGTGCTATTTAAAACTGCTAGGGTAATTTAAGTTGCAAGCAATGACAACAGCTTAGAAATCATCATGAGTTAAATGTATTTTTTACTCAAGAGAGGGTTTTGGGGGTTTTTTTGGTGTTTTTTTTTAAAAGCTAACAATATGAACATAGTTGATCTGTTACAGACTTCACCCATGTTACAGCTCTTTTAGCAGACTCTTCACATTTATGGCAGCAACCAGATAAAGTTAATGGCTTTGGATCTGGTAACTGAAAACCTCCAGAGGAGGAGACTACACAGCCTCCCTGGCCAGCCTGTGTCAGGGCTCCCTCATCTTCAGTGGAAAGAGGTTTTCTCTTAGGTTTAAGTGAAATCTTTCATATTCATATTTTATGTCCATTACCCTTTGTCCTATCACTAGGGGCAACAGAAAAAAGTGCCACCCCATCCTCTTGACATACACCTTTTAAATATTTGTTTTAATGAGATCCTCTCCTTAGTCTTTTCCAGGCTGAACAGGCTCAAATCCTGCAGCCTTTCCTCATAAGAAAGATGTTCCAGACCCCTGATCATCTTGGTGGCCCTGTGCTGGACTCTCTACAGAAGTTCCTTGTCCTTCTTGAGCTGGGGAGCCCAGAATTGGACACAGGACTCCAGATGACGCCTCACCAGGGCAGAGTAGAGGGGGAGAAGAACCTCCCTTGACCTGCTGGCCACACTCTTCTTGATGCATCCCAGGATGCCATTGGCTTTCTTGGCCACGAGGGCACATTGCTGGCTCATGTTCAGTTTATCGTCAACCAGCACTCCCAGGTCTCTCTCTGCAGAGCTGCTCTCCAGCAGGTCAATCCCCAGCCTGCACTGGTGCATGGGGTTGTTCCTTCCCAGGTGCAGGACTTTGCACTTGTCCTTGTTCAACCTCATGAGGTTCCTCTCTGCCCAACTCTCAAGCCAATCGAGATCCCGCTGAATGGCAGCACAGCCTTCTGGGGAATCAGCCAGTCCTCCCGGTTTGTTGTCATCAGACAACTTGCTGAGGGTACACTCTGTCCCCTCATCCAGGTCATTGATGAAGATGTTGAATACGACTGGCCCCAGAACTGGCCCCTGTGGAACTCCACTGGCCACAGGCCTCCAACTTGATTCTGTGCCATTGATCACCACCCTCTGGGCTCTGTCATTCAACTAGATCTTGATCTATCTCACTGTCCACTCATCCAACCCACACTGCCTGAACTTTTCTGTGAGGATGTTATAGGAGACAATGTCAAAAACCTTGATGAAGTCAAGGTAGATTACATGAATATATACATATATATTGTATTTCTGCTTCTGATTTTGATCTCATTTTTATGGGTAAGAATTGAGCCTGCTGCAGCCATTGAAGTGTCACAAAAGGAAAGCTAGTGCAGATATAATCAGTTTAGTTTTGCACACATTCACTTTAGAATCAGTTCATGCTAAGCTGCATCAGTAATATCCTTGAGATAAAACTTTAAGAAAAAAGAAGCCTCACGTGAATAACATCTAGAAATCTTTAATTACTTCTTGACTCTGAATGAAAAAGTAAAGTTTCATATAAAGCAGCTTAGCTCAGCTCAGTTGACTTGCTGCTTAAACTACCTGAGTGAAAGTTCTTCTAGAGCATGTACTGGAAAGCATTTTTCCTAACCATGGTATATATTGTCAACTACTGTGCACTATACTGGCCACTGTCCAGACATCTTCATATATTTACATTTACGGCTTTTTCCCTTAATATGGCAAAGTAATTACTCTAAATTCACTTTTATGGACCAGACTCTAAATTATATACACATAGAATCCGACTTTCTTGGAACAGCTACCTTTACTGACATATGGAATAAATTGACTTAATTTTGGCAATTAAACCAGTCATATTTCTAATATGGTTACCGGACATTAGCACAAACTACCTTGGACAGGGTACATTTACATAGTACATATTTGCCAGGAAAATCCATTATAAAAAACATCTTGTTCACTAGGTTATTTAGGGTATAAAAAGCAGCATCAAAATATTACTTTATACAAAAGAAACGAAATTTAGTTACTCTAATTTTGATGACCACTCTGTGATGAATAAAGCAATAGACCAGCAGTGTGCAGAAGGGTCACAGTTCCAGTCCGAACCCAGTTGCAGCAAGTTGAGTGATTATTCTGTAAGATGATTTAAAAATTGTCCACTGAAGCTAAAAAGGTCAATAAGAAAGAGTATCCTGTGAAATTTGATTTATTACCAGTTTGTTCTAGATTTATATCTGCAGTGCAGATATCTTTAAAAGACTATTGTATTATTAGTCTTCAAGTAATGAATGCTAAGTTTCTACAGGTCTGTAATGAAGTTTTCTAGTAATGACAGAATCTTGGAAAGGAAACCTAATGCAGATAAAAAGGTGTGAGTCTTACCAAAGAACTTCTCAAATCATGTCAAACAAAATGCTCTGATAAATGGTACAATCAGTGGAACTGCTCCAATATCAGTCAGAGCCACTAGGAACATTTTCATTCAATTTAGTGGGTGTTAGATCAAGCTCATTTGCAATTTGGGAGCAAAGTTAGACAGAAGCACAGTTAAATCAGTCAAGGCTAAGCCAGACAGGCCCCTAAAATGATAGGAAAGAAATTCAACAGTAAGGCAAAGAAGCCATTGAAACATAGATCTGATTGCTGATAGAGGTGTGCCTTAATTTTTCACGTGAAAATTATATTGCATTCACATCTCAAAATACTTATAAATTCACTCTTTATTTGGAAAACTAAATGGGCCACATAAAGCTTCCTACAGAGACATTTCAAGGTTTCCTTCACTCTTTAGTTATTATGTAACATACAGTATGAAATGCTCGACCTAGCCCTTTCGCTCTTTTTTTGTCTAGAATATTATATGTTACATGGCATCAAGCTGTGTTTGTTCCCGCATGATTAAGTAATATAATTTGAGATACTTAAAGGTCATGACATGTTGCTGGAAAGACTAAAGTACAGCATTATAAATTAATAACATAACTGTAAAAATAGCTTAGTTTCAGTCAATTTTTTGGACCAGAACTATGTATCATAACATTTTGGCAGAGCTACCACAGCTATACGAATTAATTACTCACTGTTGTATTTCAATTATCCTTGTGAAGAGAGATATGTAACAAAATCAGAAGTATTTCCCTTCCATGAAAGGCAGAATGGTATTCGAGCAGAACTTCTTTCTTGTAACTAATCAATTCTATGAAAATTTATAGACTCAATGTAACAAAAGGCCAGAGGTAAGAAAAAAGATCATAAACTAACGAAACTAATAATAATAACAAAGTATTAAAGCGATCAATTATTAAAGAGACATAAAGGTTAACTGCCCATGAAATTAACATACTAATTCAATGTTATTTTATGACGTACTCACAATTTGTATATAAATTTACTTGAGTGGCTCAGGAAAAAAATCTGGTTACCCTTACTTGTGTTACATTGAAAAATACCCACACACTTTTCAGATTTATGGTAGGCATATAGGCTGGTGATTCTGACAGCACCCTCCATTTGCCAGGACAGAAATATATCCATATTACTACCTCAAGGTCTGAGTTGTTTCACTTACCTTTTTATATCCAGGCAGCCCAAGTCAATTTTGCTCTTTAAAAAGGGAGCTAGCTTTGTGTGAGGTGAATCCAGGCCCAAACTCTAAAAACTTCAAACACCTTCACCTAACATCTATGCTCATGCAGAGCTGATCAGCTTCCTCTCAGCAATGAAAAGACTGAGATATTTGTAAATGATGAAAGAGCCCTTAAGTAAAAGTATTCTCCTGAATGAAAACTGAAATTATTTACAACCCACATTAATCTTACCTGTTTAGAACAAGAATGCTGACATGCTTGATTGGCTGATTGTGGCTTGGTTCATTTTCACTTAAGATGTTGCTATCTCAGCTTTGTGAAGATTGATTCACAGAGGGGTGCAATACATACTAAATTTGAAAAGCAGAAATTATAAACCAACCTTGCTAAATTAATAAGGTTTTAAAAGATATGAACATTTCTACTGTCTTCTATCTGGTTTCACAGGATTACCCAGACCAGGAAGGACCTCAGGAGGTCCAGTCAGCCCAGCTTCCTGCTCAAACCATGATCAGCTGTGAGATTGCACCAGATTGATTACAGCTTTATAGGACACTCTTACAGATATGTAGTAGATAGACATATGTCTGTCTTTCACATACACTTCAGCTGTGAATTTTCTTTTTTAAAATTAAATATGTGTTATAAAATAAGTATGTTATGGGTTAATTAAAAAAAAAGATGACATGCATTTTAAGAAGACATGCATTTTATATAATTAGCATACATTTATTAAGTGGATAGATACATACATATATCCTAAATCAATGCAACATGAGTTTTGGGTTCTGATTTTGGTCAACAGCCCTTGCATATCCAGTTTTTCCACTGATGATGAAGTAATGCTGAGAGTGCTGCCTGAAGGAAAAGAGTGGGTGCATTGTGAGAGGGAGGGTTATACATTTAGTGAAACATGGTAAGGGAAAGGATGAAAAAAAGCAGGAACAGGTGTGAAAGGTGTGAAAGGTAAGACTGTCATCTCTGACCAGGGAAAATGTTTACCTGCCATGCCTTCTCTGTTATCTGTGGTTATTTATCTGGCATTTAAGAAAATTAAGGCTTCCTACATATATTTTTCCCAAAGAACTATGGTGCTACATTTTTTGATAGCTTTTATCCAATCTTTTCCTTCTCAAAAATGAGATCAATACTGCCAAGGCTGGTGCTTACAGAGAGCCCAAGTGACTTGTGTATCTTTGCCACATAGTAAACTAAATTATTGCTTTGGCTTGCCTGTGATTTTTTACATACTGGTGCAATAGAAAAGCAATGAGCATTTGTGTCTTGGGGCTGAGTGGAGTGAAAATACTACAGATTAGTGACAACTCTAGGAGGCCCATAATTACAACAGGATTTAGTTTTTTAATATTGCCCATTAACAGCAACACACATAGATATTGCTGGTTTCATTTGCTATTTCATTACAGGCAGTGGCAGAGGTGCACCCTCCCAGTGGCCATGGGTCTGGCAGCATAATTGTTTTGATTGGGTTTGTCTCACTCTGGGTGTCACAAAGCAACACAAATTTCCATCTCGTACCAGCTTTCCTGTTTCTACTCTTCCTCTGACTCCTCTCTGTCTGAGACAAAGGGAGCTGCTGCCGTCTCCCTCTGGAGATGTCAAAACAGCATTCTCTTTCCCTTCTTACTGAGAGGAATTGAACCTGGAAACTCTCTCATGTCTTGACTCATTCACCTCTGTGTTTCCTGATTTGTGAGCATTTTCTCACTCAGGTCTGGCAGTAAGAGACATTTATTTATCTGAGGGGAGATGCATAGTGTATGACTGCACTGTTCCTACAGTGTAATGGTAGGGAATATGTCCCAGGATGAAGTTTCCCCTCACTAGCTCTTTACTGTAAGAAATCACTCAATTTGTATCCCATCACAGGGTAACTCTATTATTATAAACTTTTTACCACCTCTTCAGCATCATTTTCTTTCCTGAGGGGTTTATCACAGCAAGAGCTTCTGCCTTTGTTTCTCTCACTGCCCAGCTCTCATTATTCATTTGATCCAAACCACATCCCTGAGTTGTCCTTCTTGACTAGGGAAAGAAAAAAAAAAAGGACAAAAAGATGAGTTATCTATGTGAAATAAGGATAATAGGATAATGTAGTTTCTAGCAGGACCTAGCGTCTTTTCAACCTGACTTCCTTGTGCTGCTACCTGAGCTGCAGACAGCTTCTTCTAATGCCTGGATAATTCTATTCCTACTGAGTGTAGAAACCATTATGTCTTTGAAAGCTGATATAGCATAATTTGCAAGATATAATATTCAGCCAGTTGCCTCTCACTATTTGCAAATAGATTTACAATTCTGATGATGCCCTTTCTCCTTTTGCAATAGCAGGAGACCAGAATTGGATCTGTGCTCTCTAAACCTTTTAGCTACTCAACTGAAGCAAAACTTGCATGTTCTCTCCTACAAGCACTCAGAGAACAATGAGTGATTCTCTTCCTTGCAAGCTATTGCAACCTTACTTTCTCATGACTGAACTATATAAGATTTTTTAGTAGTAGTCTAGATTTTACTCGCTAGGGACAGAGAAAAAAATCAACTGAATTAGTACTTTTTATCAAAGGTTGCATTTCCAATACAAAAGCTTCTAGGTCTGATAGTTTTTCCCATGATCATTGTTTCTGCAGCAGAGACAGGTGGATTGCACAGGTACACATGTCTGGCATCTGGCTTTAAATGTGCTCAGCTATTCACATCTGAGTGAGCAATGCATACCTGTAAATTGGATTCAAAAAGAGCAACTGTAAACAAAAATATTTAAATATCCTTCCATTTCATACTGCCACTGCCTACAGCAGAGATCACTGTATGTAACACCAAGGAGGTAACAGGCGGATTCTGGATAATGGAGTTTGGAGGTACAGCCTCCTAAGCAAGACCCTGGGAGAGAAAAGCAGTGAGTCTCTCCAATTTCCATAGTTCAGCAAAAACACAAGAGTAAGTAAATGCCAAGAGAATGGATCCTTTGAAAGGCAGCATCTCAGTCTCCATCTAGAGTCCATCCAGTGGTTGGACTCAATCTTAAAAGTCTTTTCCAACCATAGTAATTCTATGATTTTATGATTCTAACAAATCTCTAATATGATCTGGCGTATGACCTCTGAAAGACTGTCAACTATCAGTCTTCTTGGGTTAGCTATGGAAACGGAAAACTTTTTCCAATAGTTCAGTGTTGGTTGTTGAGGGGATGGACTAAGTGTTATGTACTAAGGAAAGCCTTTTCATTTGAAGTTGGGAGATTCTATCAACAGCCTGAAATTCATTTTTTGTTGACATGGTTTTGACCCATACAATCAAAAATCCCTTGAATGATAAGTAAAATTTTGATCAAAATTAAGGGATTTCTATTGTCATTGAAATGTCTCAGAAGGAGAAAACTAGCTTGCTCACATCTCTTCTGTTTGTGTACTAACTCCACACAGAATGTTTAAACTTTCCCGTGGGATTTTGCTTCAAGAAAGTAGGGCATGGGCCTTTTGTAGACGTTTCAGAAATAAATGCACAAAACTGTCTACTTAGCTTTCCAGTTATATAAGGTATAATTGCTATTATAGTGGAGGATGACTGCAAAACCTGAAGTGCAAGCTATTTCATGATGGCCAACAAGGATTAGTTTACACTTCATAGCAGGATTTTTTTAATCAAATGAACAGGTGAGGAAAATGTCTAACGTAGTTCCATTTGCAGAATAAATTTAACATAAGAGATACTTTTCAGGTATCATAGACAAAGTTTATTAACTTTGCAGGTCAGTCACAGTATGTATCCCAGATAGCTCACTAGAAGGGACTCAGAATATTTCTGTGAAAAAAGTGCATAGGCTCAGGCACTGCAGCTGCACGGTGTTAATGAAAGAGAACCTTAGCTTTGAGATGGTATATAGCATCTTTTGACAGTAACTGCATAGCCACCTAGTTGTCTAACTTCTGTTCCAGACCAGGAACTGAGACAATAAATAGCCCAAGAGGAGGAGCAGCTCTGCCCTTTATCTCATCTACTGTTTGAATGGAAGAGTCCAGTTCTCTATCCTTTGCCTCAGACCTCAGCAAAGGCTAGAATAACCTAGAGAAATACTCATCTTCTTAAACTTCAGACATCTAAAACCTGGGTACCTAGTCTAAGGTGGCTGCCTTCATAGTAAACAAAGATAGAAAGGTGAGTAAAACTGATGAGATGAATCCTCTTGAAGCCCCTGCTCCTCTGCTTCTTCATTGTCTGCAGAGAGAGAGCTTAATTTAAGTTTTTATACTCACACAACTTTTAGAAAATTAAATTCTTATGAGAAAGAGTAAATAGTTCATGTGCACAGCACCAAATAGGCAGTTGTTATAACCAGGTTTCTTTTTTAATATTGCAATATAAGATGGCTCTAAAAAGTCTTCTTCAATAATTCTTTGCAGTTGGAGCCAGGGAAGATTTATGCAACAGTATGTTGTCTATTTTCCCATAATAAGAGTTTATACCTGTCAATAATCTAAAGAAGAAAATGGTAGGAATCCAAACTGTCCATAAAACCATTTGTATGTGTGCTGTAAGTCTGGTCTATAATGTCCATGCACAGATCAGCTCTTGCCTGTAAGTTGTATAGGAGGCTAGATTTTATGTGGGCTGGTGTAATATCTACACCAGTGTTTGTGTTTGATTTACTGCACACAAAACATAGAGTTACTTGGATGCAGATAGGAATTACTTGTTTTACATGCCTAGATGACCAGAAATCCAGTGTGTTGCAAAGTCAGAAATCTGGAAAGTTTTTGCTGAAAGTCATCAGATCGTATATTATTGCTAAACGTAATAAAACTGATAGTTAATATGGAAAATAAATTTCACATCATCAAGGTGGAGAACTGTTCAAGTTAAAAAAAAAAAACCTTGCAGTAGTAGAGTACTGGGAAAAAAAGGTTCAGCTATGTACTGAAAGTGTATACAGTCTGGGAAGAGTTGCAAGGAGAAGCATACTTTTGAGATGCATGAAAAATAGACACACTGAACCTTGATGGTTTTTTTATGAATCCGAGTGGAACAGATACACAATATGAGCCAGGAGGTATAAAAAACTTCTATCAAAATCTGAGTGTTCCAATGCCAACTAGGCACAGAAAATAAAATCTACATATATTCCTGTAATTTTGCAAAATAATTACTCCCCATTAAGCCAATGCAAGCCCAGCATATCAAAACCAAAGTCACTCCCTAACACTGTATGAAATGCACAGTGTCTGAGTCAGTACATAATCTCCGCCCTCAAATACAACAATTTCAATACTTAACACCAATTCAATACATAGTAAATTCCAGGAGTGATGATTTGTCCTAAAACAATTACTCTAAACTGATGGTTGGTCACTGCTGGGATTCACCAGCTGACTGCAGCCATCTGAGGCAATCCATATTATTGAGATGGGAAAGCATATCGAATGAGGAAGCAAAGAAATACTCAGTGCAGTTTGATGTGCTAGCCTGCTATCCTCCCACCCAAGATGTGACATGAAGCAGGTTAGGAGTGCAAAGCAGATGGCACAGGCAGCTACACTGCAGTGGACCTCTGCACTCAACAGATGGCATCAACAGGATGCAAGAAAATCATCAGTGTCCTTGTGGACTTATGAGCACAACAGGAAGGTTTCCAGAGATAGCTACTGGGGTTCGTGCCACTGTATTAATAGCCAGCACACGTCATGGCAATTCAGCACCAGCTGAGTAACTTTCAGAAATGAGTTCTGTATACATTCTTCCTTTATTTGATCTAAACCTTTAAGGACAAACATTCCTGTTCTTTCAGAAAGTTGGATCCAGATCTAAGTTTACAGCTGAAGATGATCTTCACAAGCTGTTTGCTTGTCTTTTTGCAGCTTACTACAAATGGCATGTCAGTAGTCCTAGCTGTAGAATATTTTTTTTTTCATGAAATTCCTATTCACTCTTGGCAAGATCTTAATTTGTTTCTGTTTATTTACAGTTATCTCTAACTGCAGTATTTGCTGTTGCCTTTGTGAAATCTAATTTTTGACATATCCTGACAAAAGAAAAGCAATGAAGGGCAGAGGGGTTACACTGTTGAAAAGTGAGTTTGGTATGTTTTCACTAATGTTATAACCACATAGAGACTTCCCCAAGATGTTCTGAATGATTTGCAGACCACTGGTTCTTAGCTGGTTTCTAGTGAAGAACCAGTTAATCTTTTCTGAAAACACATTCTGAGACCATCTCACTATGAGTTGTAGGAGGGAGTGAAAAGAAAGATAATAAATAAAGTAATGAGAAGTTAACTAATTACAAATTATTTTGTAAAAACATGGTGTTCTAATTACAGAGATTTTAATTGCAAGTATTGATAATAAGAAAAATAATTAGTCATGGAATTATGCCTGAGGATAGACACCAACAGCAGTCACATGATAACTAACACAATGCTATCAGTTCATAGGGCTATGATAAATATTGAATGTTCAGCAATTATTGTATTTTCTCCCTTTTTACTTTCCTTGTTTGTAAGGTGTTAAGGTTATCACATTTGCAGTCAAACTGCATCTACAATTTGATATGTAGATTGAGAGGATAAAGATACAATCCTGCCTCAATAAAGATCTATATTCCACTTATGTAGCAAGTGGAAGGATATGAAGCTTTGTGTGCTTGGTAAATACCTTGAAATTACCTTTGGGCATACTATTAGCTGCATAACGGATGTCTGAAGTTATTTTTTCAGAGATACATACTCACAGTTCCTCCCATCTTAAAGTAGTTTGGTAGGATATGTCAGTGTTCTCCGTATATGAAGTTTGGATGCTTCTATTGTAAATACTGCACAGATAGATTTTATTTAGATTTTTGAGTTCTTCTGACAGAGGTTTTTTTAATCATAGCATGTTCATAAGTCACTCAGCAGAGCAGCACCCCAGTCTCATGTTGAATCAATATCTACAGCTATACTATCAGGAATAATTTATGCAGATAGTCAAATATGTGTTGTTCACTGAAAATTCTCAGAATATGATCCACACTTCTAGCTTTCTTATTTGATTCTCAAAATTGGCTATATTCATGTTTTTCACCATATGTTTGTTTGGACCAGACGTTGGACCAATTATGTCTAGAGATACTTGCCTCTCCCCATGGTTAGGGAATTAAGCAATCTGCAAACTGCAACAATCTTGTAAAGTTATATTTTACTAAATTTGTGCTAATTCAAGGCTAAAATTATGAAGTTTTCAGAAACACAGTATCTTAAAATTTATAGTGATTTCATCAGTATCTAACACTACCATATAAAATGTTTTCACCAAATTAGATGGCTGAAGAGTTAGTCTCAATGTGTACTATTACATACAGTGTGTATTACTTCATACACTTCAGACTACTTCATACACTGTGTATTACTTAAGACACACTGAAGACCAGATGTTTTACCTAATTACAGGCTCACTAAAGCAAACACTGTGAGAAAAGCTGTATGAATGAGTCTTTTGGAAGTCTAGAAGTCATGACTCTACTTTTGGAAGTGTCTAGTGTTTCATTCACTCAATAGCCAGTTTTAGGTAGATATTGTCCATGTGGGATGAACCTAGGCTTTTCTATATTTCTCAAATCTGTTAACTACTAATTTTCATGCTACCACTCTTTTTGATTAGCAATTTGGTGAGTTATCTTATAAATAGTAAGAGTAATATGTAAGTAAGTAAGAGGAAAAACAAACTTGTCTTTAACCCAATCTGGAAATATGTCCAAGTACTCTAATCAAAGATCCAAAAGAAGAAGGAATATAAGGTTTCATGGGTGATGCAGACATTTATGAATATGGAGTGTTCTCAGTCCTTCGATGCCATTGGGAGATGTCACTCCAGTCATTACAATAACACTTGAAACACTACAACACTTGAGACCTGTGAGTTAAGTTGTTAACAATGACCAAGGATTCAAAGGGGAGAGCAGAGTGGTCATCTGCTGTTTTTAGTAATACATACTTGGGTCTAGTTTCTCTCTGGAGTTTAATCTGAAATGCAAGAAGCACCATCAGGTTTATGATTTTTACAGCATCTGCCTTGACAAAAATATGACTGAAATGAGAATAATATGGCTATGGTGCCAGAACAGTGAGAACAGTAATAATGACAGTCTCTCTTTATTATGATCATCATTTTATTCTCAATATTACACAAAACAGTATAATTTATTGCATTAATATGACCTGACTGTGAGTGATTATACAAGTGCATATTTTATGTTATTCATGAGTCTTAAATATTCATGTTTTTCTGAAGAAAATATATTACGTACCAACAAGAAAGTCTCAGATATAAAAGAAGGTAAATATCTTCTACTTGGCAGCTATCCATTTGAAATCCAATCAGGATATGAGAAATGCATGCAAATATGACACCTGCCTGTTGATATTAAGATTTCTGTGATCATCTATTCAAGTAGCACTTTGTTGTCATCTTCTACACCCTGATCCTGAGCTATACAAATTTACACTTAATAACAGATGACTCTAACTCTGAAACATATCCAGCTCCTAAAGATACAAAAGAATCTCAAATAATCTCTGATTTCAGAGTGAAAAAAACCTTTGTTCATTTACAATCTAAACAAGCACTAAAGCACTGATCCTTAATGGGTTTTTTTCTACTTTATTTTGATAAAGAAAAACAACATATTTTTAAAGTGTAGTATTAAATATGTCTTCATATAGAAATCTCTGCTTGGTCTCTATTTTACAAAAGATGGACCTAATCCTGAGAATACTTGGAGGTCTTCAAGACCCACCTGGGCATGTTCCTATGGGAACTGATCTAGGTGAACATGATTCTGCAGAGGGCTTGGACTAGAAGATCTCTTCCAATCCCTACCATTCTGTAATTCTGTGATGTAAGTAATTCCATTCATATTCAAATTGTCTACAGTACTCAATGGTTCTACCTATGCAAGTCAGAGGCAAGCTTTTTCACTTGATCTTTGCTTACAAAATCGGTGTCTAATTTGCAAAGTACCTTAATATAGTATAGATTTTCATTTTTTCTTTTGAAAAGTCAATGCTGATATTGTTTTGTAGACTAGATTAGTACAAATTCATTTTCCATTGAAGAAAACAAATTTAAAGGAAAGTAATAAGCTTTGCAGAGCCTTTATAGCAATCTACTGTGCGATCATTTTTTATAAGGAAAAAGAAGGTACATGGTGACCTCAGTCATAATTCATGTTAATGCAGTACATATTCTTGGCACTTCAAAGACGTGAAACATAAAATTTCTTAGACCAAAAGGGTCTAGCATCCAAAAAGCAGATTTAAAATATTTTTGGGACCTATCTATAATGTAGTTATATCTGACACAAAATGAATTGGTATATGGTAATTAATGTTTGGGAGGCTGCTGTAACAGAATTATAAATTAAAAGTGAACTACCAAAGTTACAGATGCTTCTAAGTAAATCAGACCTAATGTTTTATTGATTTTGACTGCTGAATTTTGCTTGATGAATTTCATACTCATATCTGTCACTCTAGAAAAGCATGGATATGTCTTTCCTAGGAAAACTGGTTTTTGTTGGATTGGGGTTTTTTTAGTAAATCCTAAGAATAAAATTATGAACTTCCTGCAAATAATACAGCTTTGCTGCAGACATCATTTTCACACATTCTCAGACATCTTTCACCAGATCATGCTGTCAGTGTTGGCCGTTGTAAAGCTTCCACTGCAGCAGTGCTTTGCTAGTCCTAAGAAGATTTGAAAAGTTACCTGAGAGTTGTTTTCTGATGAAAAAGAAAAAAAACAAAACAGACTCTAAGTGGTGACAGAATAAGAAACCAGCCATTTGTGTAGCTGATTTGAAATCTTTCTTGAGGCTCTGGTAGTAAGAGAATAGATATTGCCTATACACCTATTAATACCTTTCTCTCAATTACCTTGATTTCATACCTGCCTCTGATCTGATGTGCAAATTATATCAGTTTGCTAGTAGCCTGGGTTTTGTGGTCTGTTTTTTATTGAAGCTGAGGATCCATCTTTTCCGCAACACAGAGGTACATTGCTCATTAGCTGTCAATGTGTGTTCCCTGACCCAGCTCCAAGAGGACGGACATCCCAGCAGCAGCCAGAGTGCCAAAAATCACAGTGGCATGAGAATGAGCAGCTCTGCTCCCAGGGCATCTGATTCCTGTAGAGTATCCTGCTGGGGAGGCACACAGCAGGGCTGGGCCACGTGATTTGCCTTTCCAGAGGTCAATATCTTTCTTTGCCCTCATAGACACAAAGGATGGTTCAAAACATCTTTTATTATATTCCAAAGTTGAACAAAAGAGAGTTTACAGTAACAGTCATGTTTCTAATAGTGTTTTTCTGCTGTGTTTTCAGTCACAACTGTCTTTCCTCCAGCATCCTTGACAAAATGTTTTTTTATTGGTGAGCATTTTCCTTGACAAGTTCCTAAACACTGAAAAGGAAATAATGACAGTAGCAATTTAGGAAGAAAAGAATGACATACACATTAATTGATATCCCTTTGGCTTTGAACACTCAAAGATACTTACAACTGCTATTTCCATCAGGTCTCCTTTTGGTCTTTAATTTCTCCTCATCTCTTAATAGCAAAAGTATTATGAGATGTAAAACATTATTGATTGTGTTGAGATTAAAGGAAAATTGGCGAATAAAAGAATCTGAAAAAAAAAAAAAACCAGCATTCCACAATGCTTTTCCATTAAAGTTATTGTAAAGGCTTTTTAAGAAGCTTTTCATACAGTTGAGAAAAAAATACAACCTGCTTAACGCTACTCCTAAGTGCTGATATTCACATAAATTGAGCTTTGCTCATTTAAAATCATAGTCCTTATTTCTATGTTAATTACACAGTTGCAAACGTCAGAAAAATCAAAAAAATGCAAAGGTTATGTTCTGCCTTAAGCCCTTATCTATGTGCGTTATATTCTTTAGAAAATATTAACATTCAAAACTGAGTAGGCTGCTTCTACAGTGAAAATCTGTACATTCCTTTCCCTTATTTTTTAGGTGTTCATTCGAATTACTCTTCCTTAGCGAATGGAAGTCATAAAAAGAAAAAAAAACACAAAAAACCAACCAAACAACAACAAAAAAAACCCAAAACCAAAAACATTTGGAGTATATCAGTATATACTCCAAGTATATATTACAAGAGTCAAACCTCTCAGTGTCTGTTTCTCTTCTGCACAATGGCAAGAATATTTTTGTCACAAAGAAAATTCACGGGAAAATGGACAATTTAAGATTCTTACAATCTCGTGTTTCTAACAAAGACAAAAGACAAATGGGTATCTTTAGATATGTTATGGTCTGACAAGATTATTGTAGGAGTGGGACCCTGAAAGCTATACCACAGATGGGTAAAAAGCTGATCATTATTCTGAATGCAAAAAAAAGATCAAAGTACCAACTTTGAAGGAAAACAAATGGCTTTTAAGCAGAGCTGGAGTTTTTCACTCTAATTCAAATGTTCTTGTGATTTTCACACGCTTCAGTATTCTTTTCATATACTTGTCCCATGAGCTGGAGGGGGATTGGTCTTGCAGATGTCAGTTTTTCTGCCTTTGGGTCCAGTACTGATCAGTTATAGCATTAAGTGAGAGTTGTGAAACACAAAACGGTTTATTTTAAATGAGGGCTTTTAGGATCATTTCCCTGTTTCTAGCTATAGATTTACACCCTAGCTGTGCGGGTCAAGAGCAAAAATAACTTTCCCTTTCTGCTGCTTAGCTCTCAGTGAAAGAAAATGCTCTCTGGGTGACAGAGCAGATCTCTTGGCCTTGGGAAACCAAGACAGCAGGAAGTGCCAGAGCACATCCTGCCTTGTGGCTCTTGCATGTGTGACAATCCCACATTGCTGCATCTGGAAGTTAGCCTTTTCCATCATTCACTCTGTCCCTGGGTCTCCCTCATACAATACCAGAAATAATTTTACCACTTCTTACAGGTCTTTGATAAATACTTTATGTATCTGAGTGCCAAGATCCAGCCCCTGAGGGAGTTCACTGGAAGTATTTGGTGGCGAACAAGAACAATTTCAATTTACAATGACATTTTGAGTCCTATCAGTTAGTCATCTTTAATCACTTTAAATATCCCTTGCAGAGTTTTAAAATAATTTTAATTTGTTAATTAAAGTGTCATGTAACATCAAGTCAAACGCCTTCCATAAATTTAATTCAACTCTTTTACCAACTCAGCTGATCTTATGACTCATAAAGAAACAATTCAAATTTGATCTCCATAAACTTGTACTGAGTGAATAATTAAATTTCTAGCTTTTTACGTACTAGGTCTGTAGATCCTACACCATTATTTTGCCTGAAATATTTCTCAAACTAGGTTTCTTCATATGTGTCATCTTACTTTAAAACTCCTTAAATTTGAATAGAAGTGTCTATTATAGAACTGCTTCTCTACTTATTTTCCTTTCTTTATTATCTTCTTTTATAGTCTTATTTATTTTTCCCTTCTTAATTCAAATGTTTTTAATTTCTTAATAAAATTTTTGTTTAAAGTGTCTATAAAATGTTGCAGAACACATTAAAGAGTTATGTTTATTAAATGTTAATTGTGAAGACTACAAATATTTTCTAGTTAGAAGCTTGAAAAGCAAAATTTTACAACTTTTCAGATCAGTCATGATCCTTAAATAAATTTTACACAAGCAATTGCTCTTTTTTTAAAAGTATGTTCTCTGAAATATCTTAAGACTTTATAGTACAGAAATGAAACTATGTCTACACTGGATATTTTTTTTTTGCAGAAGGAAAAGTTGAATTATATAGATTGTTAATAATGCAACAAAACCTGTTCATTACCAACAAAGCACCATTTTGAAAGAAACATCTAAATTTACTAGATACTATACTATCTAGCTACCTAGACTCTGTCAAGTCAATGAAATTTTCATATCAGGAGAAAGTTTCAGCTTTTCATAAAATGACTTCTCTATCACTGTCATCCCCAGATGGCTTGTACAGCAACTTTGACATTACACATTTTGAAACATCAGGTCAGAATCTGTCATAACACTTCTGAGGAAGAAAAAAAATGTTCTTTGAGAAGTGGCATATGGAATTTCAGGAGATATTTCAATGGAAAGCACAAAATAAAATCAACTTATAAAACTAGTCCTATTATTATTTGTAAAATGATTGCCTGTGAGTCTGTAGCTGAATGGTGAGAGAAAGTGGGTTAGGTTTTCAGAAGGTATCTTATTAGACAGGAGTGCAGAGTACAGAAATGTCTTTTCAAATCATCTGTTTAAACTGTAGATAAAAGATGGTTTGTCAATGTCTGCTTGATAAAAATCTTAACATATGCTTACATGTTCTACTAACAATGAGAAATTACTGTACATTGTGTTCTCTACTACTAAAACATAAGCAAATTCCCTTTTAGAAACAAGTATTGTATTTTACCGAAGTCTTTAAAGGCACATTAAATAAGACATCGGCTTTAATGTTTATGTTCTGAAACTGATTTGTCTCACCTAAATTTAGACTCTTAAGTGGAGAGTCTAACAACTCCAGGCTTACTACAGGTACTTCTAATTAGCAGTCCAGAACTTTATTTCGCTAAATATTCTTCTAGAGTATCTGTTTCTCTGCACTGATAACTTGTGTTGCCTTCATTGACTACTCCCTTAAATCAGTCCAGGTCCAAATCCCAGCCTACCAAAATTGATGGAAAGACAGAAAACTGTATCTTTGAAAATTTTCATCTACAAGTGATTTCCCAATAACACATTGTGGTCAGGATGGGGAGTAGGTGAGGGCAGCTTACTGAGGAGCTCCTACTTGAGCCCAGACACCCTGGGGCTGAATCAGCATGCTGATCCCAGGACAGAGTCTGACTGACACTCCAGTGTTGGAAAGGAATTAAAAACACGATTTGGAGGTGAGAAGAGGGGACACAAGCTGAGGAAAAAGTGGAAATGAGAATATTGATAACTTCACTGCATTATCTTGATTTCAGCTTCATAATGATTAATGCTTACCATGAGCTGATTGCTTTAGCTGAATTTGTGTGGCTTTGCTTGTATACAGCTACTGTAGTTGCATATTGCATAGGTATAACTTTGACAATGTCTGAAGTCTTTTGTAAAACAGGGAGCTTTAGAGACACAGATCTAATAGCACTGAGAAATGAGAGTTCTTTGGCTAATCAGCAGATATCCTCTTGTGGACACCTTGCTACCATTGGGTTAATTAGAAAACAGCTGGCACTGGCTGGGGAGAGAAGGGATATGTAGAGACATGGAGTTTGCCGAATTCCTGTAACGTTTTATTATCTTTCTCTAACCTTTTAGCCTTAATTGTCATTTTAGCAAGTTTAACACAACTTAATGAGATGCATGTTTTCAGAGCTGTACCCCTCAAGTGGTAGGAAGTTGGTTTGCTCAGGTAAGTGTGTTGAATCCTCTGGGATTTCCTGCGAACTGTTCAATTTAATTGGATTACACCAAGGGTCTGACTGGGTGTGATGAGGGCTCTGTTCACATGCCTTTGATTGCTTCATATTGTGTTCATCCTTTTTTATGTCAACCTGGTGGCTTGTAAAATGTGACAGACTGTACATCTTCAGACTTAGTAAAACATAAAGTTTGCAACTAGGGCTGGATATGTGGGTTTCTGAAGGAAGACAGTGAAGGAGAAACGTGGATATGTATGGTATCTGCAATGTTAATTGAGGTATCTGACAGTATCTGAGTATAGTTTTTTGAGCTTATGAACTGAAGTAGCACATTGCCTGGTGTTTAGAGTAAGTATTTCATTGCAAGGATATCTGGAAAAAAATGAGCACAGCAAGGATAATATCAAAAGCACAAGAGCACCTGAGTTTAGAGCTAGTAAGAGAAGACAGAGTAAGAAAAAAAGAAGGAAGATGCTGAGGAAAGAATTGCTTAATGGATGCCAAACCACACGCAGAAGCTTTCAACCACCTGTCAATTTGGTGGTAGAAGAGGAGCTCTGTGGGGAGAGAGGTAAAGAATAAAAGCCTTCTAGAAATAACCACATGGGACTATCAGAAGAAACATTATGTGGATCATAACGTCATGCGAAAAATGTATGAGGTGGGTGTTTTTAACTCACATGCAACTGTGAGAGATTTAAATGTTTTAGAACGTGGCACAGAAACCACTGCAATGAGGCACTTTGAACACAAAGACAGGGAGCTTACACACTCTGTAATATTGGAATCAGGATTTCAAGGAGGAAGCCACACAAGCATCATATTTGTTTCTTCCCTCTCCCAAAGTTACCCCACATTTGTGTTGGAGATCACTGCACAAGTAGCCATAGTCACACACACATAGACTCCAGCGCAATTGCAGCTATTACTAAAGGGAAAGAAAGACAACAAGGCTGTCATTGAAAAGAAACAATATTAATATTTTACACTGCTGGACTGGATTGGGTTTGGAGTTAAGAGATTTCAAATCCTTACTAGTGTTCTCTGGACACATTGTTCAGTACAATGTTGTCAAAAAGTAAAATTTGCAGTGAAATTTCAAATTAACAATTTGGAAGTTATGACATCATTACCTGTAAGGTTAAAGCTGATGTGCACAGAACAAGGGCAACCTGGCCATTTTTCTCAGAATCTATGGGTCTTTGTGGCTAGAAAACAATATGAAGGAAAATGCCATAGGATAGTTTCATAGAATCATAGAATAGTAGGGGTTGGAAGGGACCTTTAGAGATCATCTAGTCCAACCCCCTTGCAGAAGCAGGTCCACCTAGATCAGGTCACTCAGGAACACCTACAGGCAGGTTTTGAAGACCTCCAGAAAAGGACGCTTCACACCCTTCCTGGCCAGCCTGTGTCAGGGCTCCCTCACCCTCACAGTAAAAT
The DNA here is from genome assembly GCF_028858725.1 of Colius striatus. Taxonomy (NCBI): domain Eukaryota; kingdom Metazoa; phylum Chordata; class Aves; order Coliiformes; family Coliidae; genus Colius; species Colius striatus. Next base: position 51,547,063 of record NC_084759.1, read on the forward strand.
AGTTTTTCTTTATGATATAATGGAACTTTCGTTTTCCAGCTTCATCCCATTACTCCTTGTCCTATCACTAGATACAACAGAAGAAAAAGTGCTGCCCCAACCTCCTGACATTCACCATTTAGATATTTGTAAATCTTAATAAGACCCCTCCAACAGTCTCTTCTTCTCCAGACTAAACAACCCCAGTTCTCGCAGCCTTTCCTCATAAAGAAGATGCTCCGGTCCCCTGATTAGCTTGGTGGCCCTGTGTTGTACTCTCCAGAAGTTCCCTGTTCCTCTTGAGCTGGGGAGCCCAAAACTGGACACAGGACTCCAGCTGAGGCCTCACCAGAGCAGACAGAATATTTTTCTGAGGGTATAGTCATAAATATGATGGAGATATGAAATCTTAAAACCTTGATTCTCTTTAAATGCTTTCTGGCCCTCAAAAATATTACAGATCAAAGAACTGACAACTTTAGTGCATTAGCCCATAATAAGAGTAGGAAGGATCTGAACAGCAAGGAGAGTATGCTTTTGGAAACTGTCTACTGTAAAAGAGGAGTTAGAAACAAATATGAAGAATAAACGATGGGGAAGGGCTTTTTTTTCTGCAGCCACTCAGAAGTTCTTCTAGCTGCATCAAGTATTTGGATCTACCTGCTCCTAGTGTACAAGGGACTTGAACTTGAATATTTATTACTCTAAAGCTGTACAATACCCTAGTACATTCCTGATCAGCTTTAATTTTTTCCTCTACATGGCACTAAAATGAAACTGTCTCCATGGCAATGAATGTCAAGCGCATACAAATAAAAAAGGTGTGTGATACAATTAATTCATTATTGAACAGATGGATGCTGTGAAAGTCTACAAAGGACTAATGTAAAAATTTGAGATAAATTAGAAAATCAAAGGAGGAGGAGAGGAGAAAAATTTCATGTAGGTGTCATTTGGAACAAAGAACAAATTTTTATATAAAATTTAAGACAAATTTTTTAAAAACCCACAACAGAAATCTGAAAAGCATTGTAGGGTTATAGCATAATTTATATTTGAAAAAGTGACACTAGAGGTCACATGTTTTAAAATTACACTAGAGCAAAAGAAAAAAAGAAGAAAAAGAAACAAATTTATAGACTCTTGTTGAAAAAAACAACATCTAGCAACATATAGGAGTTGTAAACACGAAATTCTATGAGAAGAAATGAGTAATCTAAAGCAAATTGTTGGAGTTTTGATTTTGTAAATTTGAGCTCATTACATAAGATAAATAAATCAAGACATTTATTTCTTACAAGATAAATAAATCAAGATAGTTATTACTTATGTGGTTAAGACACAGCATTACAGTATATATCCAGTAGGGAAAAAGGAAGGATTTAGAGAAAAAAAAAATCAATCTTTGGCTGGGTCTGTGTGTGGTAAATACAAGATTGCAGAAGTGAATAGAGCTCTTTGCAATTGTGTTCATAACCTAATTAGGGTGGTAATTAGGACACAGGTAAAACCACAAAAGGAAAAAAAATAGGATGTTAAATTTCAAAGAGTGAGTTTTAGAACAATGTAAAAGCACAGGATGAAATCAAGTAGGATAAATCAATAGAGATAAAGGACACAGAGGGAAATGGAAAACATTCAAAGATAAATTAATGTATGCCCAAGGGTTATGCATGTAATCTAGCTAATAATACACCAGAAATAAAGAAGGCTAATGTTGATGAACAAAGCAAAAACCTGAAAATACACACTCTAGCTATATACAAGAGACTGTATAAAAGGAATACAGCTGAAAACAGAAAGGTCGGAGATTAAGCTAATAATATATTTAACAATTAGCAAGAATACATTCACAACGAAAAAATATATGTTTCTCAAGGCAGAAAAGAAAATATCTCTTGGATTTGGAAGAAATCAGAAGATAAAGACCAAAAAAATTACAGGGAATAGGATATTAATTGTAAGATGCTGAAAGAAGTAACAAAAACTGTCAAAGGACTCCATCTCAGATATTTTCTTTTTATAATATTTCATTAGCATACTGCAAGGGACTATATGAGAGTCCTGAAATTAATTCTTAATGTCTCTTGTAAATTCAGCCATTTAAACAGCCAATTTATGAGTGCTTTTTTAGATAGCAATTGACCTTTAGTTATCATTGGTTCCCAGCCTGATTGAATCCAACACCTCCTTAGAAAAAATAACTGTAGAATATTACATTCAAATAACCCAAATCCTCAAAGAAACACTATGTACATGCTGTGTATGTAACTGACTATCATCAGGAGAAGTTGTGGCAGCTCAAAATCTCCAAAGTTTCAAGCTAACAGATGGAGAAAAACTTTAGAAAAAATTAAACCAAATTTCAAACTAATTTGTTAAAGGAAAAGTGTCATCAGATTTGCCAGAACCACACTGGCATTCAAAACAGTTAATCAGTTACGTCTCTGTCTGGTAATGGACATGACCAAAACCCAACGTGCTTGGTTTAAATTTTTTACCCAGGCTGCTTAACTTCTATATTTCCCTGACAGCCCCATTTCTTCTTGCAACAAATGAAAGGGAGCATCTGTACCAGGAAAACCTAAAGGATCACAGCTAACTGAGATGTCTAAAGTTGTGGGAGGGTAAATTTGGTCTAAATATAGCTTATTACCATAATTACAAAAACAATTGCTCTCTATACATAATAATGAAATGAGAAAATTGAATGACTAACTGCCTGAATTAAGTTGATAAATGCACTACAATATAGTAGGTAGAATGAATCCAGTGAGATAGCTGTTTGAGTAATTGATAATCATTTTACACCAGTAGTTCTTACTTACTACAGCCCATAAACTGTCTTTCTGTAGTTTCCTCAAGTGTATGAACCTCTTTTTTCTTTTTCTTTTCTTTTTTAACAGAGTGAGAAAATATCTTGACTTGACAGAAATTCTGTTCATCCTTGATAAAAAATAATTAAAAAGCTGAAATATAGGACAGGGAAACTTTGTGTGCCAGAAAGCAAACATTCATAAATATCTTTAGCTGGAGGAAGGAGAGGGAATAAAGTTTATGTTTTCATTTTCAATCTAATCTTCTTGGTAATTTTTTTTTTTTGTCATTTCATGTTAATGCATAAAAAGATCAGATTTCTGAGCTGAAAAGAAACTGAATTAAGCTTATAAATAATCTAACAAAAATTAGAAAAATGTAAAATGGAAGTAGAGGGTATTTAGAAAACACTTTCCAAGCCGCAAAATAATCCAAAAAAAGTATTCATATCACCTAACCTTAAGAGCAGTACTCAGCTCCAGATTTGGACAGCTTAATTTAGATGCCTATGGTATAAACATCTCCACATGTTTTTGTACACCTGTTCTTGTACACATGGACACATCTTCACGCGTCTGAATTTTTAGCTGAATTACAGTCATATATTGAATCTGAAGTAATCACCACTGTATCCCTAAAAAGACAAAAAAAAGGAGGCAGTTTTAATCTGCCTAGAAATAGACCTACATTACTATTTAATATGTTTGCATTAGGGTGAGATTAACTCTGTCTTAGCACTGCCTGTCTGTGTGTGTGGACCAAGGGGGCAAAGGATTTTAAATTAATCTGTATTTTGTCAGAGATATCTCAGCTGTAAAATTCTGTGAGACAGTGTACCCAGGCCAATTTCTTCTGGACAAGGCATGTTTTCAGATCCACTGGCTAGGCAACCATGTTTGATCATGTTATTCATAATAGCCATATGAAACTTTTCTCTTTATTGTAAGATTTGTTTTATCCATTCTAATATTTTTCATGATGTATAACATAGTTAAAAATCTGAAGTACACAGTTTAAGGGTTCATACTTTTCCTGAAGTACCATTGATACTTCATAGATCTGAATCCTGACATCACTGTAAGGTTCTTTAAAAATAATGTGGGCAAGTGCAAATGTTTTCCTTGAACATATATGCCATTATAATACGTGATAACAGTAAATTATGCTTTGATGTTTTTAGTAGTGTGAACACATCTCTCATTATGCAAACAATCAAAATTTTCCTTTTCTTTGAGCTGTGCTGGTCAGAGAAGAAATGGCTAGTATTGTTCATAGTCATGGGAAGTCGCAATCAGAAACTTAGTGTGCCTAAGCACGATCTGTCAGTGCAATGAAAAAGAAAACTACATCCTGGGATGCATTAGTAGAAATATTTTCATTAGAGGAAACTAAAAAAAACCCAACCCGACAAAAGACAAAATTTATAGTCATGGAAAAGGGTCCAAAATAGAAGTGGTAGGAATAGTTAAGTATGTTCCTAGAAAAATGGAGACAGGAAGAGAGTAAGAAATCATGACTGTTGTCTGTATCAGAGGTGGGTTGACTGTGCCCTGTGGCTGAGCACCCACACAGTCACTTGCTTACTCTCTTCTAGCAGGATGGGGAAGAGAATTGGAAGAAAAGCTGAAAATCTATGGGTGGAGATAAAAATAGTTTAATAGATGATGCCAAGCTGCACACAGAGCAACCCAAATTTGATGTTCATTCATTACTTCCCAACACCAGGCAGATGGTTAGCTATTTCCAGGAAAACAGAGCCTTAACACATATACTGTTTAGTTTTTGTCATGGTTCAACCCCAGCCAGCAACTGAGCACCACGGAGGCTCTCATTCATTCAACCTACCCACAATGGGATGGGGAGGAGAATTAGGGAAAAAATAGTAATACTCATGGGTTGAAATAACAAGAGTTTGCTAACTAAATCTGATGATAAAAACTATAATTATAATAATAATAATGAAAAGGAATGTTAAAAAAAAACTTTTTACAAGAAAAAATAAAACCAAATTATACACAATGCAATTGTTCACCACCAATGCCCAAGCAGTGATCCTCACCAACCCATCGTTTCAAGAGTTCAAGTCATCTCTCCTGACCAGGCTTCCTTCCAGCTTCTTTTGTACTCCCAGCCCACTCGCTGGCAGGGCAGAGTGGGAAGCAGAAAAGGCCTTGAGCTGTCCAAGAGCTGCTCAGCAATAACTAAAACATTCCTGAGTTACAAACACTGTTTTCACCACAAATCCAAAACATAGCCCTGTACCAGCTACCAGGAAGAAAATTAACTATCTCAGAGAAAACTAGGACACTTTTGAAGACAAATACCCAAACCATCAATGTCACTCTCTTCCTCCCCCTTTCCTTTAGCTTGTACCACTGTGCATTACATTATATAGCCTGGAACACCCCTTTGATCAGTTGGGGTCAGCTGTCCCAGCTGTGTCCCCTTCCATCCTCTTGCCCATCTCTTCACCTCCCTCCCTCCCTCCCACCAGGGATGCATCAGAAGAAACAGAAAAAGCGTCAGTGCAGGCACTGTTTAGTAATACCCAGAACACTGATGTGTTATCAGCACTGTTTTAGTCTCACATCTAAAATACAGCACCATATGGGCCGCTGTGAAGAAAATTAACTCCATTCTAGCCTGACTTGACCAGTATATTATCTGAGAAACAAATATAAGGAAAGAAAAAGAAATTTAAGTCGAAGGATAGTAATACAAGGGGTTTTTTTTTCCTGGGTTGTTAAAGAAGGGCTTTCCAAAATTGGAGTATCGAGATTTTGGAATTCCTTTTTATTCAAATAGTGAGGACAAAATTACTTGCTTTTAAGGTGCAGCCTGGTAATTTAATGAAAAGCA